>NC_072892.1:141723791-142348791 GCF_027943255.1 Anastrepha obliqua | reverse complement strand
GATATGAAATAAAAAAAGTTATAAAACTTCACGAACGATTAATTTCCGACTACAACTCACCAGACTGCACCAAAGGCATCCACCCATGCAATGGAACCCACACAGTCTTTGCGTCGTAGCTGCAGTCGCACTCCGCCTGGGTGCATGATTTCCCGTCGCAGCTGCATGACTTGATGTTCGCGCAGCGTCATACGTTTACTCGCCGGCGAGTTAGTAGCACCACTTGGTGGCGGTAGTGGCAAACATAAGCCCGCATTGCTGCCTACTAGACCGCTACCCCCATTTATGACTCCATTTTCTACGTCGCGAAACGGCTGTGGCGGCTGCTGAAAGCGCAGTGCTGTGTTGCGCCCGCCTGGAAGCTCATTATTGTTGGCGCCACGTGTATTGGCGCCACTGCGCGCATCTGATGTAGAGGAGCTGCGCCGACGTTGTTCCAACAACTCACAATTACGATTACGGCTGGGCTGTTGCACATTCGAGCTGCTACCGGCATTTGCTGTTGTCTGCACCGCCGATAAACTATCACCATTGTTGTTAGATGTAATTGAAACACTTTTATTGCCACCGCTAGCTGCTTTGGCTTTTCCGCCTGCAGTTTTAAGTAAATGAAAATCTTTGCGACTCGGTCGAGTCGTTATCACAGCTTCAGTAAGACCGCGTGTTAATAGGTAACCACGACTTGGTAAGGGTAAAGCCGAAGATGTTGTGGTTGACGTAATCGTGCCGGCGTTTTGTTGTGTTACAGACACTGTTTGATGCGGCGGCGGAGGCGGTGATGACGTGATGGCGCGCGCCGTTATATTTGTAGGTGTTGCTATGCGTCGACGCTCTGACACGGGACTTGCGTTAGGCGGATGCGCACGCGTCATCAGTGGCGACTGCATTAATTTGTGTCTACTTTTCGGCGGCAACGATGGCATTTCTACACTCGCAGTGGCAGAAGGGCTAACCGTACGCGTTGCTGCTGTGGGCTTGTTTTGTTTTTGTGTGTCTGTCAGCGGTATCGGCGAAGAGGGTTTGGAAATGCAATTACTCAATGGCTTACCAACTGAACTAGGGTTTGCCTGAAACAAACACAAACAACATTCGTATTTTCACTATAAATATACATACATATAAATAAATGGATTTACCTCAACTACGCGCGTTTGATTCACCGCATTACTTGCCAAAGTGGGTAACAGCAGCGGCGCTATGTTCGTCACTGTGCTTACGGCGGCAGCATTCGGCGCTGCGTCGAGTACTGGTGGTACGCTGGTCGATAGGAAGACCTTCTCATAATGCACCGAACCTATATTGTGTTTGACTGTTGCATCCCCCGCTGTGGCGCCCACCTCCGATCTTATCGGCGTACTGGCATTATTCACAGTTATATTTGTTATACCTGAGCTATTGGTTGATAGTATGATTTTCTTCATCATTTTTGGCGTACCGCCACTGGTATCTACATTAGTTGCCTGTAAAGTGGTGTTGGGTGGCCCTGTATTGTAGCAAGTGCCATATAAAGACACTGCACTGGTAACGATAGTGTGGCCCGCCTCTTGAGCAATTGTTGCTGATGGCGAATTGCCAGTCAAATGCACTGTTGTTATTTTAAACTCTTCCGCAGGCAAATTCACTGCTGCAGCTGTTGTTGAGGCAGCAGCAGTCTGGATATTCTTCTTCACTGGAGTCGCATACTGAGTTGTTGTAGTTGTTGTTGTGGAAGTTGTAGTCTTAGTGCCAAGTACTTGAATTGAACTACTATTTGCTTTTGTGGACGGAATAATTTGTACATTGCTTTTGTACTCAAGCTGCGTAGATTCGGGAAATTTGAAAATTTCCCCTGTCACTCGCTTACTGGACATTTTCGCATTGGTTTTCGTTTCGCTCTGTTGTTTAAGTTCATTCGAATCGATGGTCGATACTTGGATGATGGTGATGTTCATTTTATCTGCATCTAACTGCTCTGTTGAATCACAATCCGTTGAGGAAATGGGAGTGTTCTGCCATGGCTGTGGTTGAGAGTCTGTGCTTATCTCCAGGGCCGTTATATTATCATTACTTGAGGTAGCGGAGACATTGTGATGTTCCGATGATTTATTGACAAGTTTTCGTGACGAATCTGCAGCGCCAGCGGATAACGAACGAGAAGTCTGGAGCCTGTGGAAAGAACAAAAAATAAATAAATAAATTGTGTGCCGACATACACACAGCTGCATTCAGCTACTACTTAGTCCTGCCATAAGTTCTGTTACAAGTGAATTCCGTTAGTGATATGAAATTATAATACTTTTTTTAATGACGTTAGTTTTATTTAATCACGTAAATATTAAAGAAAAAATTTTAAATTTTCATTCGAAATGGTAACAATTTGCTTTTACACAAGCGTTCAAGCGATTAGGCCATTCAGCTATTGCAGCACGCACGGTTTCCATCTATATTGGCGTCGCTGCTCGAACCAAAGATTGTTCGAGACTCTCCAAATATTTGTGAAGTCTTCGTCAGGACATGTTCTTCAATTCTGACTACAAACTGTAGTCCAATTGAGTCAGATCTGGCCTTCCAGACGGCCAATCTTCTGCGGCTATGAACCCAGGTATATTGTGTGTTAGTCACTGCTGGGTGGTTTTTGCCGTATGGACTGGAGCAGAATCTTGCTGGAAGATAAAAAAACTCTTCATTGAAGAGACTACTGCTCACCACGCCTTCTAAGACATTCTTCGGGTACTGTTTTGCCCGGTCTAACCCCCTTTTCGTAGAAATGAAAAGATGTAAAGCCTTTACAAGACACTCCCCACCAAACCAATACGGAGGCTGGATGGTGGCCACGCTGAACCCTTGGAACAAAATTTTTTGAGTTTGGAAAAGTTTTAGCATAGATTTTGACATTTTGCGTATTAAAAACTTCTTCAAAAGTGAAAATTGTTTCACCTATGAAAAGAAATTTTTTCATGACCGTTGACAGCGTACCACCGAAGAAGCTTTTTGTTTCTGTCGCGGTAGGCCCTCATGAGGAGATCATCTCTAATTACTCTTGACATGGATCTGGTCGATACATTCAGGATATGATTTTCTGCTTTCTAAGGGGATTTCTGCGATTTCTTTCTCGAACAGTGTAGCCAGGTTTGAAAAACGCGAGGAAAATGGCCGCGGTCACACCCATTTTGCAGCAAATGGGAGTATCTCGATAAGGACTTTTTAAATATAAACTTCGATTCGGACCGAATTTAGAACTTCCTTACTAACTTTTTTACTTAGCGTTTATACTTGGATTTTTCCAACACTGCTTAGAAATTTCTGAATGCTTATAGACTTTTAAAGTTGGAATATCAAATATATTTTTTTGCCTTTGATGTAGAGGATTGACGTCAATATATATTTTTATAAACTGCGAAATCAATCCATAAAAAAATAAAACGAACGATAGATCCTTTGCATTTCTTCAAGCAGGAAGCGCGAGATACAATAATTTGAATAAAAGGATGTATGAAGACTCGTTTTGTAGCACTGAAAGCGGCGAATATGAGCTCAATGCAGATACTCTGGATCAATTGTACAAGGAGCAACTGCAGATATTACGCGAATTGGTATTCAAACAGAGTCGCACACACGACATCGAACTCTGTCGCAAATGGCTTAAAATATTTAGTAAGACTAGCAAAGGGGAGAAAATGGCCAGAAATTGCCTTTGCTCATTGATGCAACAGCAGTTGCAGGAGCAAGGCACTTTGAGTGAACCATTCACAAATTTACAGAACTGCAACCGTGACTTGGAACGCGTACTTCACGAGCTGGACACACAGAGTTTCATTAGCGCCAATTATATGCGACGAGCGCCGACCATGCGAACGTACGCTTCTCATGCCCAAAGTAAAAGATACTATCACTATCACTGCAACCCAAAACGGCGCCACAATCATCATCAATTGCATTGCAGTATGCGACATCCTGTTGACCACTGCATGTGCGAATTTGATAATGCGGCAAAGTGTGGCGATGGAGACGGTGTCGGCAACGTTATTAGAGCTAAAGGTACCTGTAAGTGTAGAGATGAACTGGCCAATCTGTATGATTACGTTGAAGACAATTCCAACGATAATCGAGCTGGTGGTGATGCCGAAACAATCGATGAATTGTACACGGAATGTGAGGAAAACGAAAAACTTACTGAGAATCTATTGCTACGCCGCGAACTGGAAGCGTTACGTTTGCAATTGACAGAGAAAGAAATCGAGAATTTACACCTAAAAGAGATAGCGGGGAAGTATGAAATGGAGAAATCCAATTATGGGAATACACTGGAGGGGGGAATACGTAAAAGTATGCTTGAGGCAATCAAAAAAGCGCTCCAACATTGGAGCGCAGAGGAGCAGCCAACTTCCCCCATGAGACTATTCGAAATGATATTCAGGGATTTTGAAACGAATGCGGAATTTCTCAAATCAATAAAAGCATACGATAATGATTTTGAGCAAATAATAGAAAAACGTTTCGAAAATGCGCTAAACAAGCGAAAGGAGAAAATAGCACGTCATATTTGTCACAAATTTGCTAAAGGCAAAAAACGGTTGCAAGCGAAATACGAACAGCGTTTGCGGATGCAAAATTGGGCACAGCGCTTGCAATTGAAATTGGTCAAACTGAAATGTTTTTCGGCATTGCGGCAAATGTTTATAAATGCACAACTGGATAAGGATGGAACAGGCATGAATGAGAAAATGTGGGAAGTATTGCGAGTATTGGAAGAGAAGTATCAGACAATAGTAAATGAGATAGTTTAGGGTGCGTGAGTTTTTTCCCCTTAAACTCAGTTTTTAAGACGATAAATAATAAACCAGTTCATACCAGTTTTAATTGACGGGATGCTTCTTTCTTTAAATTTAAGATTAAAGCTTTTTAGCGAGTACTTTTGATCAGCTGACAGGGAAAACATAACGTAAAATGAACTTTAAATAAAAATATTTAAGTAAACATAGCGCAGCAGGGGTTTGTAACAGAGCAGGTATGTTCGCGGAGGAAATAAATTGTAACAATTGTAGTGTGTAGTATTGAGGAGTATCGCACACTAACCATAGTACCCTTAACTTAGTTAAGTAACTCCTGAAAATAGGAAAACTTTGGTACTTATTACCAGCCGGCACCCTCGGGGAGGGTTCAGTAGAGGATTTTCGCCAGCCGTTAACAAATTAATTGCCTAATTATCAAGTTTTGTTGTTCATGTATCCAAAAAAACTTACAAAGTAGAGGAAAGTGAGAGAGCAAATTGACATTTCATTTTGAGGGGAAGCTGGAAGCTTTTACTGGCTAAATTTTTACTTGTAAGAATTTGCAAGTGAGAAAAACAGCTGATCGCAAAGTAAAAATAAACAAGAATTAAAATTTACGAATTGAGTTAAAGTTCTAAGTTTAAATAAAAATAGAGAATGTAAGTAGATATATATTAGATAAAACTTATAAAATTTATTTGAAGACATATACTAAATAGGAATCGGGCATTCATATAAGTATGCACATACAGGGTGGCTGATGAAAGCCGCTACCAAAAAAAATTGAATAACTTTTTTTCTTTTTAAGTTATCTGTTCCATTTTTGTTTTAATTTGCAGATTGATCTTTAAAATTTATTAAAATGAATAACTGGGACACGCAAACAAGAATTTGGATAGTCCCCCGCTATCACGCACTGGAGTCCGTAGTTTTGGTACAGAGAGAGTACAGGCGGATGTTTGGCGGCGATCCCCCGAGCAGATGGACCATAATGAGACTGGTGAATAATTTTGCTGAGCAAGGAACAGTCGCAAGAAGGCCTTATCATCGAAACCCACCAGTTCGGACGGAGGAAACGATCGCTGCTGTAGCTGCAGCTATACAAAGCAATCCAAGGGTTTCAACAAGAAGCTTATCTGCTCAACTTGGTGTCAGCCGACAGTCTTTGCAAACAATAATGCACAAAGATTTAGACTTATTTCCCTACAAAATTCAAATGGTTAACAAACTGAATGCAGCAGACTTGCCGATTCGCTTGGAATTTTGCCAGAAGATCCTGCAAATGGTGGAAGAAGACCAAAACATGTTAAACTGCCTTTTCATGTCTGATGAGGCCCATTTCGATTTAAACGGCAATGTGAACAAACAAAATTGTCGAATATGGAGTACTTCTAACCCACAGATACTCCACGAGACGGAATTGCATCCTCTTCGCGTGACAGTGTGGTGTGCGGTTTCTTCACGCTGTATTGTCGGGCCTTATTTTTTTGAAGAAAATGGTCACACCGTTACGGTTACTGGAGACCGTTATTTGAAAATGCTGAAAGAATTTTTCTATCCAGAACTACGCCGAAAGAGAATTCCTTTCAACTCTGTGTGGTTTCAACAAGATGAGGCAACGTCTCACATAGCCCAGACTGTTATGACAGAGTTGCGACGAAAATTTCCCAATAAACTGATTTCAAGAAACTCCGAATTTCGTTGGCCCCCCAGGTCGCCTGACCTTACTGCACCTGACTTTTTCTTGTGGGGTTTATGTAAACAAGAAGTTTATAAAACAAAGCCAACAAATTTGGATGAACTAAAACAATCCATTCGGGCAACAATTGCGGCTATTCCTGTCGCAACTCTCAAAGCAGCAATGAACAACTTTTTACTAAGATGCGGCACTTGTGTCAACGAGCATTTAAATTCAATTATTTTTAAAACTAGTTAAGCTACATTTAATAAAATTTAATGACCTTCAACTTGAAAAAAAAAATAAATGAATTCCATACACTAAAAAAAAAGTTATTTGAGTTTCTTAATGTAGCAAAATTCATCAGCCACCCTGTACATACATACAGTTCACGTATGTAAATCGTTTAGAAAATATTAAAGAATAGAAATCGTGCTATCTCATGAGGCTTCTCTTAAAACAGTTTTCACCTTCTCACGACAGTCGGTTGTACGTAATCGGAACGACCCGGATTCATAAACGGCCAAAGATTGTCACGCATATGTATGAGGAATGTTTCTGCTGCTACAACAACCACAGGCTTCTCTTAAAAAATATTATGAACCATCGGCTGGTTTCACAGCACTTTTTTCTTAAAATTAAAGCTTTTCACGCTCCAAAAGAGAGAAGGAAACTACTCTCGAAAATGGATTGTTTTACGTTTGAAGTATAGGCCTGAGTTCTATGCTTCATTAATTTCATTTCAGTGGCTGTGTTAGCAGATAAAACTGTCAAAACCATGAATGAGCAGAGAGTGGCAGTTTAATATCGATTTTGGAGTATTGGCATCATTAGGCTGTTTCCGAAGATGCTGCTGGAGACACCAATTCGGTTACAAAGCCACAATAGCCACAGCTCACAGAAATTTACGTTATTTAGATGTAGCAGGATAGCGCACCTTATCACACAGCTTACGAAACAATCCTTCTTTAGAAAGTATTTGATAATCGTGTTATCAACTGTTTCGGTGAAATCAATTGACGATCCCTGCGTTGTGATTAGACCCCTTTTAGGCTATTTTGTGTGGGTTCTTTATTCCACTGTTGAATCATTGAGTAGCTTTTCAACACTGTTATCTACTGCAAATATGCGAATCTACCGAAAGTCTACCGGCATTACCTTACGACAGCAGATGTTTCTATATATAAACATGTGCCAGACTTATCTTTCATTTACATAGTGGTTGTTGTTTTTTATTTTTTTTGCGAAGTGGTGCTCGACGGAAGCACAGTCTGTACAAATTTTTTATTTAGATATACAGATTTAAAATCTTATATATAAAATAAAGTCAACTTTTTGTGTGTGTTCGCTAACCGGCCATGTCTTTGCACCGAATTAAACCAAACTTACACACATTGTTAAGTAGGTATTGAAGATGGTTTACGTATAGTTTGGATGTTTATTGGTGTATAGGGCTCGAGATATAGGTCAAAACGTGGACCCGGGTAACCTTCGGATGTGTATGTACAATATGGGTATCAAATGGAAGCTGTTGGTGAATGCTTTAGTACAGAGTATTTTTCATGCCGCTCCGTGACTAGGGCCTCGAGATAGAGACCAACACGTGGACCCTAGAATGTGTTTGTACAATATGGATATCAATTGGAAGCTGTTGGTGAATGCTTTTGTTCAGAGTATTTTTCATGCCGCTCCGTGACTGAGGTCTCGAGATATAGGTCAAAACGTGGACCCAGGTAACCTTCGGATGTGTATGTACAATATGGGTATCAAATGGAAGCTGTTGGTGAATGCCTTAGTTCAGAGTATTTTTCATGCCGCTCCGTGACTGAGGTCTCGAGATATAGGTCAAAACGTGGACCCAGGTAACCTTCGGATGTGTATGAACAATATGGGTATCAAATGGAAGCTGTTGGTGAATGCTTTAGTTCAGAGTATTTTTCATGCCGCTCCGTGACTATGGTCTCGAGATAGAGACCAAAACGTGGTATTGAATAAAGAAATAAATAATATGAGAATAGAGAAATAAATAATATGAAAACCATATCTTTTCTGTTCTAAACCATATCTATTCTATTTTAGTGTGCCCAGCGAAGCGGGCCGGGTTTGCTAGTTTTTTTATATATCTCTACACACACTTTGTACTATCTCTTAGGTAGGTAGGTAGGTTAGATGGAAAGAGTAGCACGGATACACTACAAGTAGCACTAAAGTGCTGTTTTGATACCATAATGTCGACCATTAACTGAAAAATTTAACAATTTAAAGGAAGAAAAACTATCTACAGCCAGCTAGCGCTCTTGGTGTAGTGGAGAAAAGAGATCTAGGCTGGAGAACTGCCTCAGGCTATTCCCGAAAGGCACACCAAGGAACCTCAAGTCCCTAGCCGCCTGGCCCGGACATTTGTAAAGAAAGGTTTCAACAGTCTTTTTCTCTGTGGGATCCCCACAGCTTCAGCAATGGGGGTTGTACGGAACCTCTCCGCATGAGTTCCAATCGCCCAGTGACCGGTGGCCATCGCTATGTGTTTGGAAATTGAATGGCGGGGATCCCTAGCACTTAAGAGTCCTGCTTCTAAGGCACTAAGGCCAAAGTGTTTTTGAGATAGCACACGATAAGATAAAATTCCACGATAGTCGGTTTTACGTCGGTTCGCCCCAGGACTGTCACTTCAGCAGCACTCCCCGCATATATATGGGGAATATTTATGCTGATACAACCACGACATACAACTCCATCTGTCTTGCGTTTTTTTAATAAAGAAATTGTGTAGTTCGCTACTCAATTTTCTATCTCTTACTTAGTAAAATGTTTTCAATGAGAATTTATATTACCTTGCCGTGGTGACACTTTCAGCTTGCATTAAACTCTCCCAGTTTTTAATTTGATCTACAAAAAGCAAAAGATAATATATAGCAATTATGAAACACAGCAACGATGAGGCATACCAGCAGAAGCACGCTGACCAATATCCACACGTACGCTGTTATCCGCGCAGGTTGTTGGTGCAGCATGTCTTTGCACTGATTTTCTTAGGATTGGTGACATAAACGTATCATCAAAATCCGTCTCATTCGCGTCATCAACAGAGCTATTGTCGTCCAGGTGAGACGCATCATTCAGTTGCTCACTATATGCGCTTATAGGATCAGATAGCATATTTAGCAGATTTTGTGTGAGTGTATTCGACATGGCAGTAAGCGCTGGTAATGCAGTCGCTTGAGTTGTTGATGCTGACACATTAAACACAGAGGCGCTGCTGCTACTGCTGCTGGTATTGGCTACAGTTGTTGAAGAATTATTGGCGGCAAGTGTTCTGTTTGCGCCACTACCGCCGGAGCAGATAGCAGAAGTTGTCACTGGTTGAGTTATTGTTGAAGTTGTAGTTGCACTGGTAGAATTAGCTCTCTCTGGACGGTTTTCGTTTGCTGAATTATCTTGCGCCAAGCTAACCGGTACCACGCGTTCCACACCTGGCACCAGGGCAGCTGGAACCGGAGGCGGTGCCGGCAACGGTGACGTCGGATCACGAGTGGGTAGGAGTGGTGCACGTATTTCAGGTAACTTGGTATATAGATTTTCCCGTGGCGATAGAATTTTCATTTCACGTAATTTGGAACGTAGCGTCTCCACCCATTCTTGCATAATTTCCCTGTAAAAATCAAACATATGAATTAATTTTGATAAATGGCAAATTAACTCAAACAAAACTCTTGACTAAGGCAACGCGTGTGGTAATGTATACAGAAAATATCTGTAAGCTGATGTGCAACGAGTTGTAAATAAAGCGTAATTCATTACATTACGCGCAGGTTGAGTAATAAATGTTCAACCTACCATGACATTGCATGGAAGCGTATCACTTCATTAGCAAGCGTGACAACAAATTCGAATTCGTGCGAATTAGGAATGAGGGCGTGCGAAATGTGTAATGTATCCTGCATTGAAACGGTCCACTCGGGATTGTGAGAGGCAGCCTGGCGAGGTTCCGCGTATCCTTCCAAAAGTGCATCGGTATCATCGTGCACACAGAAAACAACCCAACTGCGATCAGATTTCTACAAGAAATAAAATTGGAAATGGTATGATTGATGTAAAATAAGGCTTAAACTAATAAAATTATATTTAGCTATGCGCATACACACACACACACTACATACCTACGTATGCACATTACTATTTTAATTTAAGAGCAAAATCCACGGGTATTCACATTCGTTGCTTTGCAATTGGTTTCCCAGCAAAAGCATAAAGCATACGTGTAAATATAATCTAATTTAATTGCCAGTTATACCACACTTTGATCAGTGGCAAATGAAAGAACTTGTAAGCTGAAAAATAGATTTTGCGACACTTCATTTGCTGGACTAATAAAATTGTCCAAAAGGATGTTGAGTTCATATAATAATACCAAATTATTGGGGAAATTTTTAATTTTAGAAAATACGGCTATAGTGTCATGCACTATCTGGATATAAATGCAGGCCATTCAGGCCTTGCCATGGAAACCGAAAAACAGTACTTGCCCATTCACCCATTTGATATTGTGATATTGAAATCTATCATTTTGGCAAAATTTGAATTTCGCATCTGTCTTCAGCAAAATATTCCACATTAAAGTATTAATTTGAAGCGTTTGATTCTACAACTTTGATCTCTACAAACGTAATAAAATTAATATACTCACTTTTGGTCCCACTGTTATTTTTTTGCCTTCGGCAGTTAGTCTTTTAAGCCAAGTGTTCTTGTGTATTTCTCGAAATTGAGCAGCGTTTGCACTAATCAAAGGTGCACTCCCACCTCCACTGCTGCTACCACCGCTCAACGTGCTGATTGACGAGGATGGAGCTGCGGCAGCAGTTGCCGTTGCAGCTGCCGCAGATGAGCTCGTAGCCATTGGCATGGAAATTTAATTTGTAAATATTGAAACACTGCACTTCATGCACCTGAATGTTACCTTACTGCCCCAAGTTTACGCTCAAGAAAGATTAATATTTAAATTTGCAAATCTGATTACATTTGTGTGAGTTGGCAAGTCTTCTTCCTCTAGTATAGGGCAAATAACTGCCACAGTTGTTAAGAAAAACTATGAAAATTTTATTGTGCAATGTCGCTCCAGCATTTGTTTACAATAAGAAATTAGTAGTAGTGTTTCTATAGACATCATGCTTGCGACACCTGTCTGTGATGGTGACGACGACGACGTGTGTTTGTTGTCGCCGCTTTGTCTGTCAAAAAGCTGCTGCTGCTGCTGCTCGCGCGTTCTTTATTTTACAACACACTCTCTCGCTCTTTATAATTCCGTTTTCTGACATTAATCGGCCTTGTCAAATGGCAGATATGCAATGAAATTTGCAAAAGGTTGTTGCAGCTTTTTTAAACTAATTCCATAAAAATGTGTTATTATGCGTTGATCTGCGAATGTTTGGAAGCACTCTGATTATACACAGAACAATTTCGAAACACTTTAAACGCGAAAAATCTTATTGAAACCGCCGCAATCCAATAAGAAACTATTAATTGCATGACGCCATGTTTGCACTGATAAACGTCTGTTTTAGCGTTGCCAACGGAAAAATCGCATTGAAGCTGCCTGATCAAAAATATTGATATCTAAGAAAGTGAGAACAAATACCACTTTGGGATTTCTCTAATCTTAAAATTAAATATTATTTGAACAATAAAATATAAAATATAATCGTATAGTAAAATAAAGAAATTGCTGGAGTGTATTTCTGACTTAAGGGATTATATACAGTTAGAATTTTCAAAAAATCGATTTTTTTGTAATGTAAGAAAGTTTAATATCGTTCCGGTGAATATTTTCGAAGTTACACGCAAATTTGAAAAGGCGTTTCAGAGTGCTTGAAAGTACAAGGCTGGAGGGGCAGCGCGTTTTTTCTCAAAATTGTGTTTTCAAAGTCGGTGACCAACCTTACTCGAAAAGGGGTGAACCGATTTTAACACGAGCTTCTTAAATATATTTTTTAGTAATTAATCGAAGATTTTTTCTCACCGATATATATATTTTTTTAATAAACAATTTAAGACCGCAATTTTGGTCAAAAAGGTTTTTGTTTTTGAGAAACCACCATTTCTATCAAAAAATTTTTTTTTGCTTATTCCTTCCTAAATATTGTTAAATACCTTAACGAAATCTGTTTGGTTTTTTAATTTTAGAGGAGCCAGAGGTTCAAAGATATAGTGGTCACCGCAAAATGTCCTTTTTGAGGGGAGCTCTCAGAGATCGGCTGCAGCTCCTTTCCAAATAAATAAATATAACATAATATATTTACAAATTTTAAGATCAATAAATTTAAAAGTTTTCTCAGAAAAAATTCTGGAAAATTCGCTTTTTCTCAGTCTTCTAACTATATATAACCCCTTAAAAAGACTTCTCATAAGAAACTAGAGAACGATCAAAGTCCGGTCGATATGATGTGCAGTAATAACATTAAAAAAAAAAATACAAATTTCGCATTAATTAACGAATTGGATACTTATTTGAATGAGTATCGGCTGTCAAGAAATTGTCACATTTTTGAATACTGGTATCAAAGTCCACATTTTCTATGCTGCTCTACCTGCTCCTCCATTGAATGTGGCTAGTGAGCAATTGTTCAGTGCTAAAAGTCAGCTAATTTACGATAGAAGTCTCGCAAGGTGAAAATGCTAGTAACCCATTGGTTTTTCTTGCCATACAAATTATTCTACCAAATGTCTGAATGAAATTTATATATATATATAGGTATATATATATAATTAGCGCGTACACCCTTTTTGGGTGTTTGGCTGAGCTCCTCCTCCTATTTGTGGTGTGCGTCTTGATGTTGTTCCACAAATGGGGAGACCTACAGTTTCAAGCCGACTCCGAACGGCAGATATTTTTATGAGGAGCTTTTTCATGGCAGAATGAAATTTATGTACCTATTTTTTCTAATTTATTAATAAAAATACTGCATTTTTGAAAAGCCCATGCTTGTGTGTTGCATGAGTCCTTAAAATGTTCGGCTCAGTTTCGATCAAATTATTTCAAATAAATTTTTTTTATTTCGTAATTTCCATTGGTATCGTTGCATCCTCCGTAAATTTATAACGATAACAGCAGATCGTGAAAAAATATTTGCACATATTTATGTACATTCATATATACAGAATGCTGAATTAAGTTGTTTTTCCTTACTATACTTCACACATTGAGTGTTATGTGGTCAGTCTGTGGTAATTTTTTTACTTTCATCTATCTATGATTTTCGAACAAAAATTAAAAATTATTGTATAGCTAAGAAAGAAATTAAGATGAAAAATATATTTTTTTCGAGCAAAGAAAAGAAAAGATAAGAATGTAATACAAAATCAAAAAAAAAAAAAAAAAAAAAAAAAAAAAAAAAAAAAAAAAAAATTAAATAAGAAATAATTCTTATTGTTGAACGAAAAATGGAAATAAAATATTAGTTATTTTTATTTTCAACTCTTCAGAGGGTGCATGCAAATGCAATTTTCTCACGTAATTTTAAAATTATGCAATTTTCAATGCTGTTATGCTTAAATAAATTATTTATATTTGAAAGTCGTACACAAAAGATTATAGCAACGTGTTTGCTTTGTTTTGCAGCTGCCAACTACATTAGGAAAACGTGCACGAGATAGTGTGCATTACAAAAACGCGTCATATTTGTGCCCTCAGCTAGAAGTGAGAATGCCCGTTAAACATTCTGCTTTCATGAAAAGAACTATACATCATGGAATGTACAGATACATTTTCTGGAACATGACTGTACATGACCTTTTTCGAATCGTTCCCATGACAGGCAATGCTGCTGAAGTGACAGTAGAACCGACTGTCGTAAAAGTTTTCGTCCTTTGCAATGCTGCGACTGCTAACCGTCCTGACTCATTATTTTGGCTTTTTGTATCTTTTGAGTATTTTAATAACAAAGCTTTTGCTTTTGTTTTTGGTGGTCGAGGTAGGGTTCAAAATGACTTAGCACTTACAGCGACCTCGTCTACTGCGTCTACTATGGTGTGTGGCTACTAAAACAATCCCTCCTCTCCTTCTGGGGAGACACCCTTCCCGGGACTACTTTCTGTATTACTTTGGGAGGGCCCAGAACGGCATCCATAAAGGATAAATTCTATTCATCCATATCTGGGTCCATCCTATTTGTGCCAGCTTTCATGCTAATGCTCGTCTTCTTGTGTCTCTACCTATGCGGCTTTGCTTTGTTGCTCGTTGTAGAGGTCGTTTTTTTTTGTAGTACGTTCTCGATGTATTTCTTTACCGCGTTCCAGCTGCCCTTGTGTTCACGCATTTTGCTGATTATGTTGCTCGGTGCGATGTCGCCAATCTGCTTCCTCAGAGAATTTCTTTCCGCGAGCCATCTGTCACAATTAAAAAAACGTGTGCGTCATCACTCGACGCTTGTTTACAATAAATAAAACTCGGTTATTACTGCTATAATACTTTTTTATTGAGATTTTAATAGTTTTTTCATCTTTTTTTGTTTGGCTTTTATTCTCATAATGTTACTTTTTTTAAGTTTTTGTATTTTTATATCACACATAAAGGTAATAGTATTTTTTTTTTGTTCATGTCTTGCATTCTTAACGTGTTATAATATACAATACGCACGTATTCAGATATATGCTTACTTATGAAACACTTTGCTAATGATAAACGTTTTTATTTTTAATATTTTTTTTTTCGTTTTCATATATTTTAAGTTTTATTCATAAACTACAATAACACTATATTTAGCATTAGTCTTTAAGATAATTTTGCTTGAAGCAGGTCAATTTTACGAGGCTGATGTACAAACACATACATACATAAAGTTGGAGTGTCGTATATATTTATAAATATAAAGAGTTGGCAAAGTTAAATATCATTGGAGTATTTACCATTATTTTAACTTTGGTATTTTTCTTTTATTTGTTCATTCAAGAATAGCTTTTATCAAATTTAATAGTTATACACTAAGCTAATGTAATTTATTTTTAATCATGTGTTTTTTATTGTAAATGTATATTGAAATTTGTATTGCATTCATTAATATTTGCTTTAATAGTTAAGCATATTAAGATGTCTATTATGTATGTATTCTTGTAATTTCAGATTTCAGACACTACATTTGACTTTATTAATTTTTTTTTTTCAATTTTAAATTACAAATAACTTTACAATTTTCCATTAAAGCTAAAAAGGTAGTGATGGGGCATGTCTATGTAGTTTACATTGAATTTGGAGCGTTCAAGCATATAAATATAGAAAGCACTATGTTAAGTATACACTATATGCGTATGTATAAAATGTGTAATTGGTAGATCATAATACAATTTAAGTTTGAATTGAGTTTGCTTGCAACGAAAGTGAATTAAAACATAACAATAAAAAATATAGGTAAACATTTAGTACGGAAAGCTACAGTATTAATGATCACATTTTTAATTTCTCAAATCATCTGAATATCAATTCTGGACTAACAATTTATCATTTTATCACTTATTTAAAACTAGATAAATGTTTTTACAACAAACAAATAATGACCGAAATGCTCTCTTTCGTATTCATTCTCTTTGCACTACTGATGCAGCCTGAGGCAAGAGTCTTCTTGAATCAAGTAGCTCGTCTCGATAATAAGACAGGGCGATTCGAAAGTAAAGTGTTGAGGTAATTGTGAAAAGTATATGCGTATAAATACCCACAATAAATTAAAAGCGATTTGTACGTTGGACTTGCCACAAACAACTTGCTAAAATATTAGCTTTAAAAATTGGGAACTAACGCAGGGCAACAGTCAGTAAATTATTGTAATTTAAAATTATTATTTTTTGCTTTTTGTTTGGCTTTTAGTTTTTTGTTTTTTTTGCAATGTTCATTAGTATTTTTTTGTATTTTTGTTTGTCAATTTGAAACACCTCTTGCTTTTATTGGCAAATAATGGCGAGTAAATATTACCCTCATTGCGGCGTCTGCACAGAGGTTTGGTGTTTGTTTTTTTTGTTGTTTTCTTGAAATATACTTGAATAAGAATATTTGAATTTTTTGTTTTGTTTTGTTTTGAGTTTGTGTTATTCGGGTCATTACGTACAATTTCATATGGTATTGTTGATGCGTTCCGTTTTAATGATTCGTGTGTTGCATTACATTCCAATTAGGGTGTAAGAGATGATGGGGTTGGGGTTTACGAAGTACCCAGTCCAATGATGTGCTTTTGCGGAACGAACTCAGCAGCCAGAGGATTGAGAATGGAATGTTCAACATTGCATTCGCTCACAGCGAGCGACGATAATGCTGCATTTAACTCTTCGGTTCTAAAGTTCAGAAAAATAATTTTACATAAGCAATTAATACGTGACGTTGAAATTTTTAGTAATTGAAAATAACGATTACATGTAATTTGTTGTATACAACTTTTTAGTTTTATTGAATTTCATACTTTGCTTTCTGCCATTCAGCCAATTCAGCTTCAAGTTCGTCCTCAAGCATTGCCTCAATGCATTCTTTCATAATATCCTCTTCTTCAAGACGTTTTAACTCCTTTAACGTTAAAAGATGTATACATTTTAAAGACTACGATTATTAATACAAAACTTAAAATGTAAGAATTTAGAGTCAAATTAGAAAGTAAAAGACTTAAACCCGGGATTTGTCGCTAGGCAAATGCAACCACAAACGGTCGCGACCGGGTAAAAATTACCACATAATATCGTCCCCTTAGTATAACAATAGCGTATGTGCTCATAGGCTATTATTTTTTTATTGAATTTTTGGATTCTCCATCGTCGATTTTATATGTGGTCAAAATTTTGTCAAATTCTAGTTCCACAAAGTGGGTCAAAACGTCAGTCAAAAAATAATAAATATTTACAGACATAACGAGATTTGAGTGAGAGCTACTTTCGGCAAAAAGTTTGAAATTCATTTTCTCAAAACATCAAAAAATTTATAGGCTATTTTAATACTAAGGGGACGATATATAGGTGTATAATTATTTAAATATTTTTTTTTACGTAGGGGGCGCGTCTTTTATTTCTATGCAGAAAGCTACTTGAAGCGGCAGGTCACGATATTTTGTAGAAAAAATGTTAGAAGTGGTTTTATTACCTCTGTGGTACTTTTTACCCAGTAGCAACAAGCGCCAGGTTAAAGACTTTGATTATTAATACAAAACTTAAAATGTAAGTAAGAATTTAGCGCCAAATCAGAAAGCAAATATTATTTCAGGACTTATAATTTTGATGTTTTTTTAATGTGTCAGAAATTTAAGAATTTCGCGATTCGTGGGCGTTAAACTCAGCACCATTACTGTTTTTCTTTCGTGTATCAAACAAGTTACTTACGTTCTTATCGAACTCTTCTTCATTCTCCATCCATAAATACTCAGAGAAATCCTGTTCATCTTCTAAATCTGATAGCGAATCATCTTCCTCCACTACATATTCAAATTGGTCGGACCAATCATTTGAAGGAACTTTCAAAATCATTTTGTTTGTCAGTTTTTGCTTGAAAAATTTACAACTGCAAATATAATAGAATACAAGTTATTTAATTCAATTAAATTGATAATAAAGATTTTACGAATTAAAAATCTGCACAAATAATAATCGGAACTTTATCATCAGAACATTCTCCGAATTAAAGATTTATTTATTTGCATGCATTTAAAAAATATCAGCATTTTTAGGTATGGTTTTTTGTTTTTTTTAGAATACTTTGGAGCAGCAATAAGACGTGTTTTTGGTACCATTCTGCGCTTCAAAACAGGCAATTTATAAATTGCCAGCACAAAAATACGACGCAAAAGATGTAAAATATTTTTCTGATTTTAGTATCAAACTCACTCAAATTTCCATACAAACCAGAACTTTTTGTGCACTTTTATTTTATTTTTCCCCAAATCATTTACTATTCTCGCCTATTTTGTTTTGTTTATGGGCTATTTTCGCATTTGGTAAACGGCCAAAGATTATTTTTGTGAGTGCTCAAAACCACTTATCTCAATGCCTGAAAGCCAAAACATTTGTTTACTAGGCGTTTACTTAGCGTTTTTATACTCGAAAGTTAATATTGTATGTGCTTCGCTACCTATAATTACACACAAGTAGCTATAAATTAATTATGTAGCATACATTATGATTAAACAAAAATATACCAGGCACATATATGAATTTTAAGTTGGAATTTACTTTACGAAAGAACTTCGTCGTAGATTCAGTAATGAGATCAATGCGCTGTTTTTGGAATGCAATGCCTCGGCTAATTCAAGTCCTCTTATCGTCATAGAGTAATATATAGTACGTGTGAGTGTAAGCGTTATTACCTTGTGAATCAATTAATTCGAATTAATTTACATTCGATGCTATAAATTCGTAAATTTAAAATTTTTTAAAGCAGCTGTGTAGAAAACTAAACAAATGAAAAACAGAACAAAGCGCCAGAAATATTGAATTATAAATATTTTTATATTAAACACTTCACTGCGTTGCGAGCTAATGAACGCGATCGACTGACTGACACCAACGAAACGCCTCGACTTGGCGCAGCACATAAGTAAACGAGTTGATTCAAGAGACGAGTTCATGGATTTCTCTATACGACGCGTGTGAGTCAAGACAAACATAAGGATAGATATGTAGGTAGTCGTTGAACGCCAAGGTAATGGTGTGCGAGTATATAAGCACATAGTGGGCATGTGTGGGCAGGTGATATGCAGAGCGGGTTGGGGAGTTCGAAGGCAAAGAGAGTATCGCCAGTTGTATGATTGTATAGCAGCGCCATTCCGTCAACTGCTTGAGCAATGAAAGGGGAAAGTGTTCGGCAATATTCAAAACAACACGAAAGCAATGATAACAACACAGAATATACCAAACAAAAAATAAAAAACATAAATAACAGTAATATTTTCAGGAAAAAATATTAAGGCATGATAGTAAAATGTTAAAAAATTAATATTAAAATGCTTATTGAGCTGCATTTTAATATTGTATGGTCAAAAATATTCAAATTGCCCCCTATTATTATATATACAATTTTTTAGAAGTTTTCCCCAGTCAGGTAGTTGAAGATGCCACACTGACAGTTTATAAATACCTACTTAATGTACTTATAAATATAATATTAGGTATCGTTAACTTTTTATGCACACTAAATTATTTATATACCGATAATTGAAATTATATGTACATGTATATGTAATTATTTGGTACATTAACATATGAGTACATTTTGCGCGAATATCATTGCTGTGACAATACTTCCTTGTATATTATTTCCGGTTGCCTCTTATATTTATGCATGTACTAGCATATGACGGAAGCAAATGTTTTGCACATAAATTTATAGAAATAAGGCGTTAGAATGAAAGTAGTTAAACCTATCTACATTTATTTGTTGTTGACGATGAAATAGCATAAAATCATTCGTAAAATTAATAGAGAACGCTGCTGAAAATAGCACTTGATCGAATAAAAATCCGGTTTTAGTTCCGGTAACGACCGTCTTGGTAGTGTAAATGACTATGGATAGGTAAAGTTTTTTGTTTCTCATTGTAAGGACATTTGGATAAGAAATACATATATAAATTTTTCTAACAATTACACAACTATTGTAACCGTCTTTTTTCGCACATTAATGGGCACGTCTAAACATTTATACGGTAAATGTATACGTATATGTATTTAATTTCTAATAAAAGGTATAAAAATTAAAATAAATGAAATATTTATTTTATGAACTCCAAACAATATTAAGCGACCCAATAAGGTAAGCTTTTTTCTTTACCCCACCATAAATACAGCGCCACCAGGATTACTTTATTTGGTTATCTGGTCAAAAATATTGCTTATTTTGAATGTTATTGCGCAGAATAGCAATTAGCATATTAAATTTATGTAGAACTTTGTGAAATTCCTTCAAAATACAGAAAACTATCGTTCGGTGTCTTGCAAATTTATAAATATGCAGAAAAATATCCAATTGGAATGCCAAACAACAGCATCATTCCAGTCAGAATCCCGTTATTAGGTGCTTTCAACATCTACATTTCAATTGGATAAATTTAAATGGATAGAATTTTAATGTCTTCAGTTTGTAAATTTTCACTAAAATTGCATGGAAAACCTGCTTGCTAATCGATGTCTTCCTCATAAAAAAGCATAGCAAATATAAACAAGATGGAGTACTCAATTCCTTGCTCTTCATGTCACTTTGTTCTCTGCCTCAAACAGAAATTCACAATTTTTTTTACCGATAAAAAATGTGACTTACACCAGAACTTTTGTAAATCCACTTAAAGATAAAATGTCAAACAATAGTCCCCTCAAAAATGCACTGAAAATTTTGCAATAATTCGTTAACACTAGAAATTTATTAAAATTATACACAAAAAATTTGACGTCCACCACGTACAAAAACTTTTTAGCTCGCTCCGACAGTGTTGGTGTAACGCAAAACTCAGTGATGTATTTATTTGCTCGCTTTTATTAAAATAAGTTGCGTTAGGAAAATTGCCAGTGATGAATTATTTTTATTTCGTGTAGTACAGAATATTGAAGCTTTTTTTTGTTTGAATATTGGTGAGAAGTACAAAGTACCTACAGGATGAAAACAATAGGCGTATAAACAATATATATTTTGAAATTAAGAATCGGTTTTTGTGAATGTAAAATCGAAGTAAATTAAACAAAGTGGAATCAATATATGATTTATATGTTGAGGAAACTTTAAAACACCTGTGCGTTTGTCCGGCATTATTAAAAATGCGTTTAAAATGCCTGGGGCTCCCACTGTTGACATCCTACATGATGTCTACTTTCAGTATTCATAGAGGTCGGTCCGCATTTGGTATAGTTAAGGACCAAAAGGTCTATGCGTGGCTTATTGTCAACCAGGCTAACCTAACCTAACTACGCGTTTTCACGACAGTCGGTTCTACGTTACCGAAACGACCCGGATTTATATCCGGCCAAGGACTGTCACTCCAGCAGCATTCACCGTATGTAACAACAACAACAACCTAACCTACGTTTATTTGACAATTAAAAAGTAAATAATTGGTATATTTGTTTACGTTAACCCAGGGACAATCCACAGAAGGTGACTTCGCTATAACAGTTGATATGTTTTTTCTGCGATTTGCTGTTTGGGATATCAAATCGCTTTGCTTTTTGTTTGCTTACATTCTCATTAAAATGTTGACATTCGATCGACCAATTTGACATTAACACTTTTTTGGCTCTTGCTCATGCAAGGTATGATCAACTACATGAGCTACGAATCGATTTTTGCATAATTTTGTTGTATGTGTATGCGAGAATACGCCACAGAAAGGATTTTTTGAAAATCGCATTTTTTCACATTTTTCTGGGCACCGAAGTGTACCCTCCTCCGGCCGTTTTATCATAAACTTTATCTTTAAACGCGTTTCCCCGAAAATCGTGTTTTTTAAGCATTTTGGTCACACTTTTCATAGTAGTTATACTCCGATTTCAATGGTTTTGGTCTTAAAAGGTTCGGAAAACTTACCGCTAAGTTTCCCCGTGTACGATTTTTGAAATTTTTTTTCATTCCATTTTTATAACCTTTTAAAGTTCAAAAAATGAGCAAAAAAAATTTTTTTTTGCAAATTGTTGCATAACTTTTGAAAAAAATTAAAAAAAAAAAAATCTGTCACGGGAAAACTTAACCAGGGCAACTCTGAAGACAACGCATATCTAAGTTTTGCTTTCTGATTACCCAGGTGGAAAAACCGTGACCAAAATGGAGACCTGTTTCGTTTGGAGGTGGACGTCTTCAGCGCCATTTCAAGGTCGCGGGTGTTAATTTTTTTCAAAGTCAAAACCATTTTTTAAAAGCCAAGACATGTACCTTTAAAATAAATAAAAATTTTTTTTAAAATATTCACAGGATTTGTCACAATCAATCCCCAAAAAAACCCTTCATTTCAGGGCCTCGAGACCAGAAGACCCCCTTAATACCTAGACGCATGGGAAATTAAAGTGAGTCACCAAATATCCGTTGAAGTTCGTAAAATAGTATTAAATCTCTATAAAGATGTCAAAAGCCAACGAAAAAAAGCTCAATTGACACCGTTCCTGGCACTATTTCAAAACCCTCAAAATTATGTGCGCGATACCGTGTCCAAAATAAGGCAAAAGGTGCGCATAATAAGATTTTCAATGACAGTCGACCTAGATGGATCTTGCGACAAGTACGTGAAAATCTACTTGGGAGTAGTTAATTTTAAATAAAAAAAAAAAACAAATTATTTTCATTTCCGTCCGCTTGTAAGTAAACTAAAGCATTTATTGAGTTGATTAAATCTAATAACTTGGAAAAATAAATTTCTTAATTTCTATTGCTAATCACAAAAGCGCGAATCAAAGGCCCCACGTATCCAGTTTATGGAAAATAATAAAGGCCTTGCTACAGGATTCACAAAACGAGACAAGCCGCTTGATTTTTTAAACCGCCATCACAACCCACATGACGTAAGCAAATCAACTGATTCCTTTGAAATCGCTGAGAGCCGATTAACCGTCTGATGCTGGCCATATATCTGCATTTTTGCATTCTGTACATGGTGAACAGCTTCGACTTTCCATGGTATGCTTGATTGATATACTATTCTACTATTACTATTCTACTTTTACTTTCTATTGTTTAAATTTGATTTTGTGAAGATGATTCAAATGGGCCTTTTATGTCAGGGACTGCTTAAACTTTTCGGCGCAGTAACTTTTAGTGCTCCGACTTTTAAATAATAAGGCATCCATCTCTGAACTGTGTTTTAAGGAGTTAAGGGTAGTCAGAATTTTCAAAAACTTGTATGCTTGTTTTTTGAAATTTCTTAAAAATATTGTGCGGAAATTTGAAGTGAATCCGACAAATACTTTTCGAGTTATTCAACAACTAGCGGCGCGGTACGTACTTCGCTACGTATAAAGTGAAATATTAAATCAAACTCATTTATAAAAAAAAAATATATATTTAATTATTTGCTAGCTATTTTAAAACTTAATCCAAAACATTTGGATTTACAATATTTTTTGTTTTTCCATTTTGAGCATGAATAAACAAACGGCTGGAGGTCCCGACTCTGGAACAGGCAACATAAAGTTGGTCATGTGAAAAACATGATTCCTCCAAATTCACACCACAAACGTTAAGTGTTTGCCCTTGAGCTTTGTTGATGGACATCGCAAATGATAAACGCACAGGATATTGTAATCGTTTGAATTCAATGGCATATCAGTTGGAATCATAGGGATACGCGGTATTAACCAAACTTCTCCTTTTGATTTACCAGTTAAGATCGTAGCTTCAATCAAATTTGACAATAAATTTTCCACTGCCAATCTGGTGCCATTACACAGTTTTGGTGAATTAATATTTCGCAATAATATAATCAAAGAACCCACTTTCAGATTCAAGCAATGCGGTGGCATACCAGCCGGTTCTAATGAATTTAAAAATTCAGTTGGATAATTCATTGCCTCATCTTGATTCATAGCACTGTCAATTGATTTATATGTCGTGACTACACCTAGTAGTTTTGCTTGAATTTGAAAATTAATGGTATTGATATGAATGTTCTTCGGTGCTAAAATGGCGCGTTCTCTCAACCAATCATGATTTCGGTAATTCTGAAGAATATTTGGAAAAACACATTCAATCAATTCATCTATCGATTTCGTAATTGTACAAAAATTGTTCGGTACAGTAATCAATCCGTTGGTTCTGTCGATTTGTATTTTGCCATCACCAATTTGTAACAATTGTTTTGAAAACTCATGGGCAGCTGGATCATTTTGTAGGTGAATACGCATATTAATATTCAGTGTCAATTTTTGTACATATCTCCAAAGAACTGATGACTTCAAACAGGCATTTATTTCATCAGCAGGAGTTGACCGAGGAATGACAGGCAATGTTTGTCGAAAATCCCCTGACAGTAATATCAAAGCACCACCAAAAAGCTGTTGGTTACCACGTAAATCTTGCATTGTTCGATTAAATGCTTCTAGAAATTTTTTATTCGCCATTGTACACTCATCCCATAAAATAATTCACGTTAATCGCAGAACTTTTGCCATAGCAGAATTTCTTGAAATATTGCAAATTGGAGTTTCAATCACCTGTACATTCAATGCCAATTTTAATGCAGAGTGTGCTGTCCGACCACCTTCTTATAATGTAGCAGCAATTCCCGAAAATGCAAAAGTGCCGATGCAATTTTCTGTTCCGATCGAATAGTGGCTAAAATCAGTGATATAACGAACGTTTTGCCTGTACCACCAGATGCATCCAAGAAATATAACCCACCTGCATTATTGGAAATGGCTTGCATGATTGTGTCATATACATGTTTTTGCTGAATATTCGTTTTGGTTATATTCGATTGTACAAATAAACGCAAATCATTAGAATTGAATTCCTGCTCACGTTGCAATTCACGATCAAACAGATCATGCATGTCACGATTTGGTGCGGTCATACCCAATTGTACTAATGTTTTATTTGCAATCCGTAGACATATATCTTCAATTATTATCAAAGCTTCGTTGTACATTTCCAAAGTTATCAACAAATCAGGATTTCTTGCATGATGACGCATACGAATTAAAATATCTTCTGCAATATTATGTTTATATTTGTTTCATAATTCAAGTGGATTTGATGGCATACATGTTGATAATATAACGGCAAACAACATTCGTATTTATTGAGGATGAGCCGAAATAGATGCATCATGAAGTGTTGAATCCCAATGTGCATCATCCTCCAACAAATGCAAAAGTTGGCATGCTTCACGGTATGTTTCACACAAATGACCGTTGACTGTTCTCAATTCTTGAAATGATTTTGGGCCATTCACGTTAACTAATAACAATCTCAAATAAAAACACTCAACATTGTTTGGATGTAGTGTATATATTCTGCCAATTGCATCTATTTGGAAAATGCCAGGATGTCCATGAACTGCTGTTCCTTGTTTACGTCTTTGAAATTTTTTCGAAGACACATTCCATGTGTAATACTGAGGCACTTCAGAATATAACAAAGTTATCGCAAATGTATCAGTTTCGCATAATTTGGAAAAACCTGTTAACGTAGTTGCTGGGGGTTGCGCTGCTCTTTCCAACAAATTTGCTATATTAAAATAAACACGTTGGCCATTCTCAAGATGCACAGCCAAGTGAACAACCGCAGGATGTCTTTCGTGCATTGGAAACGACATAATCCTCCAGACAGCTTCATTGCTACTAATATAGCGAACCATTATTCATCAATCATACATGGTGAATTCACATTTAGTTCACCGTACGGTCCATGTATCAAGTTTTTAACGACAACTTGAAATAACTCAGGATCAGCAGTGTGGTTAGGAATTTCAGCTGATATAAGGCTATCGATTTGATCCGGAGTTATTTTATGTACCAAACAAATTAGTATATGTGCGTGCGGCAATCCCCTTTTCTGCCATTCGATGGAGTACATATGGCAACGCACCTCCCCAAATACATATAATTTCACAATTAAATCCATAAGTGCTTTACATTTTTCCCGAAATGGATACTCATGTGGTTCAAACACATCCTAGGGTTATCCAGGTCCACGTTTTGGTCTATATCTCGAGACCCTAGTTACGGATGGGGCATTAAAAATACTCTATACTATAGCAATCATCAACAGCTCCCATTTACTATCCATATTGTACGAACACATCCTTAAGTTATCGGGGTCCACATTTTGGCCGATATCTCGAGACCCTAGTCACGGAGCGGCATCAAAAATACTCTATACTATAGACGCATCAGCAGCATCCATTTGCTACCCATATTGTACAAACACATCCTAGGGTTACCCGGGTTCACGTTTTGGCCTATTTCTCGAGACCCTGGTTGCTTCACTTTCATAACCCTCTGTACATAGGTAGTTGCCAATAAAATGATTGTAATATTTACTATATCAAGCATCCCACGCTTTTAGCTCTAATTTGAATTACTCTATTTGTATCTTAATTTTTGTTATAATTATGTTGTGAGGTAGTTGACTATGACTGATCGTTCGATTTGCTATTACTTCATTATAGGTCCCTTTGTCATTAAAATTTATTTTATACTTTTTAGTTCGATTGGCAATAAAAGCGTGTTTTTTAGTTTTTTTAAACTATTTTTTATTATACATATATATAGATTAACAAAGACCTCTCGGGCGTTCCGGAGTGTTCGCAAAACTGTGTTTTTTGAACTGGTGATCACTGTAACTTAAAACCGCTTGGTAGATTTCAATAAAATTTATACTGCTTTTGAAAAACATAAAGAAATCGTGCCTGATCGAAGGATTTTTCTTATCGAAAATTTAAATTTTTTTAAACAATTAATTGTTGGTTTTTTTTTTCGAAAATCTGAAAAATATTTCCTGAGCCCGCCATATTGTTAATTTAAAAAAAAAGCTTCGATCAGGGACAAGATTATCTATTAATAAAACTAATTTCTCTTGTCCGATTGATTTTAGATGAATATCCAAGGACTTGTGAAGATCACCGCAAAGGACTTCTGGAGAAACGGGCTCCACACAAACAGCGATAACTTTTACAATTATTAATTTTTTTGTTGAATTTTTGCTATGTTTTTATTTTTGTAAAATAAAGCAATTGCCTAGCAAAAAAAAAAAAGATTGAAAATGATAAATTTTTCGAGTTTCTGACTACCCCTAACCCCTTAATCTTTCGATTGCGCGATAATTTTTAATGCTTAGTTGCCATGTATGCGAATAATAGTAAAAAAAATGCGTATATATTTCATGAAAATAAATCTGTTATCAATGTCTACTCAATGAAAGATTTTTGTTATTAAAATTCACCGCTTAAAGCTTTAAATATTTTGGAATTTGGAAGGTAATGCACTTTTTTTTTTATTGACAGTAAGTGGTTGTTGTTGTTGTAGCAGTACATTACATGCCCATCACTTGACTGGTTTCAAACGTTAGGTGAACAAGGCTTAAATACCCCAGTTGTATGTAAAGTCTAAATGTTTTGGGGATAAACCAGCTTCGACTGAGGCATTGGAAGCCAACATTACTGGAGTTATTTACGAGATACCGACCAAAATTCTTCTTAGAAGCGAACATTACTAAAGTTATTCACGAGATACCGACCGAAGTTCTCCAGCAACTCTTTTAAAATTAATGTTTACGGATTTCCGAATTACGATGCAGTTCCGGTCAACATTTGAAAGGGATTATCTTTAACAAATAAATGCCATGATTGGTTCTACACAAAAATAATAAAGATTGCCCAATCAATTCGACTTTTTGTTGTTTTATTTCAATTTAAAACCCGATACCTCTAAATTGACCACCCTTTATATAATAGATACACTCCTGTACACTTCTGCTTGACCAAGCACATCCTCCAAATGGTGCTACTTACAGCTTTTATGGCACCTCCGAACGGCAGATTGTGCACATGGTTATAAAATACAAAAAAATGTTTATATTAATAAAATATTTATATATTAGGGTTAATAAATATTATAAAAATTTACACATTTCTACAGTTTATAACAATTTATATAAAACAAACAACAACTCAGACTTCTTCAATAGGTTTGTTCCATGGCTGCAAGTTAAAGCTGCCCAATAATCCGAATATGATTGCAGCTAAAATGTAGGAAGAAGCCAAAGTAAGCATTACATAATTCCATTCAGT
The DNA here is from genome assembly GCF_027943255.1 of Anastrepha obliqua. Classification (NCBI taxonomy): domain Eukaryota; kingdom Metazoa; phylum Arthropoda; class Insecta; order Diptera; family Tephritidae; genus Anastrepha; species Anastrepha obliqua. The sequence goes on along the minus strand of NC_072892.1, from coordinate 142,320,649 downwards.
CTTGTTCCCCTGTAAAAATTTGAAAAATGTACAATAACTCATCGATTAAACGTAATCGATACATTTCTTAATGTCTCAGCGATTATCACCTGCACAGCTATAGCGGAAATGATGATTGGCGAAATGAAGCCGTTGAAAGTTGAAAACGCATTCGCAATTCCCGAAAGCAAACCTGCGTATGACGGTGTTAAGTGTAACAAACTGGGCCAATAACCGCCAGAAAATGCCATATCGGAGAAAACACCCACGAACAGAATCATCAAGTTAATAACGATGTGTTGCTCTGCACTGGTTAACATAATGATGACAAGGAATTTAATGGTGAGAAGGTTGCCTTTTGAATAGAAAAGTAAGTGAATAAAATAATAGTACGGGTGTAATAGTCTAAGAGCTCTTGACCAAAAAACCCAACATATTTTATACTTCTTGAAATTTTGTGTGAGATTAGTTTTTTAATACTAGAATCGATATCCGGCGGGCTGGCTGCTCAATAGCGGTCTTAATTATGCGTTCTTATTTTTTAAAATTGTTAATAAAAAACATTTACTCAACATATTTTATACCACATGAAATTTTAACAGAATTTCATTTACGGTCTGTATAAAATGAAACGATGGTTGCCAGCCCATTCTCATGGTCCCAAAGTACTGCCAGCCCATGTTGAAAGTGCGTTGATGGAAGCACAAGTCAACATATTTTATACCGGCTGTCTTTTTTACACGACATTGGCAATACAATAAATTGATGAAATGTGTAGAGCCAGCCCATTCTGATTGCTTCACATGCAAAATTTGGAAATTTTCATTCCTGTGATTGCGAGCGAGACCGACTTACGTGAATGTGGGCGCACGAGAGAGAGCGTATATTGTTCATATTCTGTCTCTCCGTACAGTCTTGCAAAAATGGGAAGAATGATTTTTTTTTTTCTTTCTTAAAAAAGGTTTATTTCTAATTTACTATTCTTTTATTTATGTATTTAATTTATTAAATGAATAGAAAAAAAAAACAAAATTAAATTTTTAATTTTCTATGTCAGAAATAGATTCCGAGTCTGAACTGAAATAGTCATTTTCTATTTCTTCAGCTTCAGCATCTGAAAGAAAATCATACCGCCAATCAAAATACCTGATAGTTGCAATATTTCGGACTATGAATGAAGGCGTAAAATACTGTACCTGATTCAATGTTGTCATTCGTTGAAGGAGTTTCTATGACAGCTCCAAGGACTGATTGAGGGAATTGGTCGCCATCAAACCAATTAAAAGAAAGAAATTCTCCATTTCTCACCCAGCCATTCGATTCTGGGAGATAACAAGTTGGAAATTTCAAATAAGCGTTTCGCCATGTATTTCCAATATATTGAGCTCGGAGAAGTTGCTGATGTAACTCGGTTTTACATGGCGGTAAAGACGATGCGTCCAAATTTTTCAGCTGTTTCTGGAATGCGGCGTTTACATTTGACGCTTTATATGTCTCCCAGAATTTAGAAAAGCGACCGCTGTTCACGTCATTTATGATTCTTAAATTGTACATTTCGCATACAAATTTTTCCAGCATTTTAAATGTATGATTTTTTGTTGCGATGGAGTTTATATTCCCCAGATCAATAAAAGCATTTTGATATTCCGGTGATTTTTTTAATATCTGGAAAGGTCTTTTCTTACCTTTTCTGTAAAAGGCCGGCATGTAATCCTGGTAAACTCTGGCATAGGGATAGGCCGAGTTGTTCACTGAGATCATTGATATCAATGCAACGTTTGTTATTGCCAGTTCCTAATTCCACAAATATGTGCAATTCGTCATGCGAAATATGGTCCATGTTACCCAGCATGATGATCAGTATGTCAGTATCGGAACATTTTATTAAAACAGACCGCTTTACACACATGATACACAATTTTTGTATCTGCTTCCTCCTGAAGTTCGCATGACATTTCCTCATCGACGATTTTCGATACAGAGGCGCCGTCACTTGTAAATGTATAGCACACATCGTAATTCAATTTTATGGTTGAATTACCAATAAATGACGCCAGTTCCACTGTTCCCCAATGTTCTATGAGAAATCTGACCAGTGCGTCCTTGAATTTGCTATTTCTTAATTCTTTATTGAAATCTTTAGGTCGAGTTTGTTCGGATCCTGTGATGTTATAATCGATACTGCTGACATTTCCTCTTTGTATTCGTTCATAATCTTTAATGGATGGAGTAAAATATTGGTCGAATATGATGTCGAATCTTTTGGCCGGTGTCTTCTGCATGAATGAGATAATTTTTTTTGATAAATTTCCAAAAGTGTTTGGAATTTCTTTCATTAAGTGAAGCAGGAAAAATCCATCGATTATGACTATGTCGAATATTTGCGGTATGATAGCAGCTGCATTTATTTGTAAAACCTGAGTGATTACAGATTTTTCAGTCTTACAAATTACAAATTTTAACCCTTGTGATGGCTTTCTCATGGGCTGGCAGTACTTTGGGACCATGAGAATGGGCTGGCAACCATCGTTTCATTTTATACAGACCGTAAATGAAATTCTGTTAAAATTTCATGTGGTATAAAATATGTTGAGTAAATGTTTTTTATTAACAATTTTAAAAAATAAGAACGCATAATTAAGACCGCTATTGAGCAGCCAGCCCGCCGGATATCGATTCTAGTATTAAAAAACTAATCTCACACAAAATTTCAAGAAGTATAAAATATGTTGGGTTTTTTGGTCATGAGCTCTCCGTCTATAATGGTAAAGCAAGTTAGATATACATAGCAGTAGAAGTAACAGTGGCAGCTGGGAAACCTGCTTACGTCTTAAGTCTGAAGCGAATTAACACAAATGCACAATATGTATGTGCATATCGTTGTCGTAGTTATACTCAAAAAGCGAACATTTTTAAGTTTGGTGTTTGTTTCTTTTATTTTAATTTAAAGCTACCGAAACTAAGTTAAAAAAAAAAAATTTATTATTAAAAAAAGAAGGTTAAAGAGGTCGTCACTCTGACAAGATTTTAGTGTTAATGAAAATTTGTTGGTTCTTATAAAATTTGATATTTTAAAAGTGAAAATTTAATTTTTTGCTCCTTTTAAGGATATGAAAGAATATTAAATCTTTTCCTCTCAAATTTTCTTAACATTGAAAACTTTTTTACACATTTTATAAAGCATTTGAATTTACTGAATGCGAATTAAAACCAAAGAGATGTAATCGTTTCTTCTGGTCCTCAAACCTTAGTGCAGTGGTCGCCAACCTTTTCAATGTGTTGAGCTACTTTCAAGATTTTGAAATAAACGGCGAGCTACTTGCACAAGCCAACATAAATTAAATAATACACAGTTATATTCGACATACAATACATGTATTTATTTTACTTATACAGTAGGTTCTGTTTTTATGCGGCTTTTTTTTATGCGGTTTTGAAATAGTGCGGTTTTTTTTTTTAATTAAAAAATGCATGTCGACCTATCGGGAATTGTACATATAAACAAGATTCTAAACCAGCTAAGCAAAAACTCATCACAGATTACATCAGAAATGCTAACCCTACAAGTATGGAACCGCCTGCATAACCATCTAGATCAGACGTGAACATTTCCTCATGTGACGAAAGTGATTTTACGCCAAATCCTAAACGAATGCGTAACATGTGGGTATTGTCTGATTGGCGTTGCTAATTGGCTACTTCAGAGCTGCGATTAACGGTTTTAGCCTTTTTTGTGGGGGACCGATGCTATACAAACAACCCAACAAGTATTCAGGTTCTTAAGGCAAATATCGAGCAAGTCATTCGGGAGATAAAACACGAAACCATCATCAAAGTCTTGAAAAACTGTGAAGCCAGCCGATGTAGCCATATGAATGAAATCATGTTCCGTAAATAAAGGGGAGTGTTTATCCTTTTGAATAAACAAATAGTTAGAATTTTCAAAAAATCGATTTTATTTATTTTTTTCTTAGTGTACATATATTTAAGAATACACACAGAAAATTTAATATCGTTCCGGTGAATATATTCGAAGTTACACGCAAATTTGAAAAGGCGTTGTAAAGGGCTTTAACTTAAAACTTTATAAGCGTTTTTCTCAAAAAGGTGTTTTCAAAGTCGGTGACCAACATTACTCGAAAACTGCTAAACCGATTAGTAAACCGAAAACCGTAATTTTAGCACGAGCTTCTCAAATATATTTTTTAGTAATTAATCGAAATTTTTTTTTCACCATTTTTTTTATAAGCAATTTAAATTTTGATCAAAAATAGATTTTTTATTAGAAACCGCAATTTAGTAAAAAAAATATTTGGTTTATTCCTTCGATTAATCACTAGATTTAACATTAATTTACCGAAATCTGTTTGGTTTTTCAATTACAGAGGATCCAGATCAGAGATATAGTGGTCACCGCAAAACGTCTTTTTTGAGACGAACTCCCGAAGATCAGCTGTAGCTCTTTTCCAAATAAATATTTTTACTAATACTAGTAGTATGTATATCCCCGGATCCAACGCAATATCAAAATTTTCAGTTAAAAATTGAAAAAATGCCCAAAATTTCGTGTTAAGAATTTTGACATTTTTTCAGAATCCAGCACAATATCAAAATTTTGAGTTAAAAATTGAAAAAATGTCACATTTTTTAACATTTTAGTTGATTTTTTAACATTTTAGTTGATTTTTTAACATTTTAGTTGATTTTTTAACATTTTAGCTGATTTTTCGAGTTGGGTCGATGTATATTAAGTGAAAAAATGTTAAAATATTAACTACGAGTACCTCAAAAATATTAACTACGAGTAACTATAATATAGGGGTGGACTACAAACTGTAGTCCACCCTAAATATTAACTACGACTCAAATAATACAAAATATTGATTAAAATAAATATATCTATTTTTTGAAAGTTGGGTCGATCTCAAATAATACAAAATATTGATTAAAATAAATATATCTATTTTTTGAAAGTTGGGTCGATCTCAAATAATACAAAATATTGATTAAAATAAATATATCTATTTTTTGAAAGTTGGGTCGATCTCAAATAATACAAAATATTGATTAAAATAAATATATCTATTTTTTGAAAGTTGGGTCGATCTCAAATAATACAAAATATTGATTAAAATAAATATATCTATTTTTTGAAAGTTGGGTCGATGTCTATTAAGTGAAAAAATGTTAAAATATTGATTACAAAATATTTAAAGTAATCTATTCAAAAAAAAGCAAAACAAAAAAAAAAAGAGCACCTTCATTTTTGCAAGTATCTTTTAAAAAAGCGTTCCAAAAGAAAAAAGCGTTCCAAATGGAACGCAAAATATCTCGGATTCGAACTCGCAACAAAAATTATTGTTACAATACCAACCGCTTAACCAACTCAGCTAAACCGTACATTCTGAAGTAATGTAATTACAGCTGAGTAGTATGCAAAGCAAGCAATGCTGATAAGATCAGCATTGCTCACAAGCTATAAATAGAATAAGCGTATGCCATTGACAGAGTAAATATGAGTCACAAATTGCAAGATAAGCAAAAATGAAATGTTTACATTTATTGAATAGTTTTTTGTAATTCTTCTTTATAAGTTCTCGTAGGAAACTTCAAATTTGAACTCTTTGAAGTTCAAATTTATAAAATTTACCCAATATTGGTTCATAATTTAAATCTCTTATTAAATATGTTATTGGATTAGATGGATAAATTTTACTAATATAAAATATTTCTCGAGTCCAATTATTTTTATATTTGTTTTCAAATTGTTTTTTATGTGACTGAATTCTTACTTTTTCTCCAATTTTAAAAAGTGGTTTTTCTAAATTGTTTCTATTAATTTTAAAACAATTATCAAAAATTAATTGTTCATTTTTTTCATTTACTTCACAAGGTTTCATACCAATAGTTCTATGTACATCTTTGTAATTATATTCATATAATATTTTATCAATTACATCAATCCAATTAGTATTTTTCTGAATTTCAAATCGTATTTTTAGTTTTTCATTAATGGTTCTATTAAATCTTTCTACAATTGATGATTTCTTTTCACTAAATGTTTGATACATGTTAATATTGTATTTATCTAAAACTTCTTGAAAATGTTTATTTAAAAATTCTTTACCAGAATCTGTATGAAGTAATTTTGGGGCACAACCTGCTTTTTTAATAATATTTAAAAATGCTTCAGAAGTTGTTTTTCCATCTTTCTTTTTTAATGGCTCTATATAAGCAAATTTAGAAAATGTATCAATTACATTAAGCATATATTTGTATCCTCTATTAATTCTAACATTAACTGTTGTCATAATTAGTAAATCTGCTGCCCATAGTTCATTTATGCCTTTAGTAATAATTTTTCTTCTTTCAAAATTTTTTCTTACTGGTTTATGCAACTCTTTTGCTATTTGAAAATAATTATTTTTAGTATCAATAAATTCATCTTTATCCATTTCAAAAATATTTAAAATTTATTTTAATTAAATAACAATGATATCAGATAAAGTTTTAAAAGAATATATTAAAACACAAAAAGACTTAAAAAATAAACTTCAACAATTTAATTTAAACAAAGTAATAAAACAAGAAAAAATTAATGAAGATCTTCAAGCAATTATTCAACCATTAAATCAATCAGTTATTAATGTTCACAATTTAAATGATAGCTTTAAAAATTTAATAGTAGATTTAAATCAATCAAATCAATCATATAAAAAAACAATAGATGGACATTCACAAAGTGAACATGTTTCCGAAGGAAACCGTTCCCGAAAGGAACACGTTTCCGAAGGAAACGGTTCACAGAGTGAATATGTTTCAACGGAGTCGAAACCGTTTGACGAAGTCAAACATATTTCAACGGAGTCGAAACCGTTTGACAATAATATGAATTTACAAACTAATGAATTTAACGAAAAGCAACTATCACCAATTAGAAAAACAAACAAACAAAAATTAGTTGAAAGTACACCAACAACTAGCACATGTTCACGAAGCGAACAGTTGACTCCATCAACATCAAAAGACGCTCTTTTGCGTAGTGCAAATGAAACGTTATCTACACCAGTACAATTTATTTCCGAAAAAATTGGAAATATGGCAATGAAATATTTAAATTTAAATAATTCTGATATGAAATTATGTGACAATATTTTTGGTCTAAGATCTGAAGATGGAAAAGATTTATGGATTGGTAATACTGAAGTAAAAATTAGTAATAATGATATTATTTTAAATAATAAAACTTATAATGGAACAAAAGGGTTATGGGAATTAATAACTTTAAAAGAACCATCAACAGCTGTAACAAATAATGATTTACAAAATTATGAAGAAATTATATTATCAACATATGCTTACATGCAAAATAATGACAAAAGTTCTAAACGTATTAAATCTAGCGTTGGAAATAAATATATGAATTTTATTAGACCAATATTGATTAAAAATAAAATTATAAAAGAAAAAGTAGGATCTGGTTTAAATTCAAAAAATAATCTTTCAAAATCATTAAAAAATTTTAAAATTAAAACTAGTTTACCTACTAAATATGTTCGTTTTGCGAATCGTTCACAATCTGAACGTGTTTATTGGAATGATATTAATGAATTAAAAGATAGATTAAATTTGTTAATAGGCGAGTATAATGCAGGAAATGATAGTCCAGAAATACATAATGAAATTATGAATATTATTGAGGAACTAAGAGAAGAAAATATGTTGACTATTTAATTAAATTAAACATAAATTTAAATAAATTGAAAAGTTTTTATTCTAATAAATGGGAATTGATAAGTTTGGACAAAAATCTTTTTCAGAATTAAATTCATCTAACGAATATTCTCTTAATAGAATAATATCGTTAGAAAATGAAGTTGAAGAAATTCGTTCAAATGGTGATAAATCAAAAGAGAGTATTAGTAAATTAGTAGATTTGAATCAGGAAGCTATTATTATTTTAAATAAAGAAATAGAACAGTTAGAAAAGAATATAAATCATAATAAGTCTAATATTATTAACATAATTAAACGAGTAGATTTTATAGATACACACATTGAAAATTTTAAAAACAGTTTAGAAAAACAATTGGATAGTTATTCAGAACAACAAATTTTAATTGATAATTATCTTAAAGATTTAGTTTTACAAAATAAAGATAATATTATTCAAAATAATACTACTAACCAAAATGATGAAACTAATAATAAGATTGATAAAGGTATTCAAGTAGACGAATTTATAAAACAATCAGATATTGAAAAAAGTGAATTAAATATTGAATCAAATATTGAAAAAAGTGAATTAAATATTGAAAAAAGTAAACTACAGATTAAAACAAATATAATTGAAAAATAATTAAAAAATTTTACTTATCTAAATGGAAAAAATTAAAAAAAAAAATATTAATATAAAAAATTTAAAAAAACTTAATCTAATGTAATTAATAATTTAAATATTTCCTTCAGAAACTGTTGACTTTGTCAATATCAAAATACTTAAAATAATCTAAGTTAATATTAATGTATAGTAGAGAGGGGGTTCGTTTTAGTTACCTACATTTCCTATTTCATAATGTCCCCAGGGTAATTTGTAAGTCTTATTTAACTTATCGTTATCATTATTATTCAACTTTTTATTGAAATAAAATTTATCATCATAGGGTGATAATCCAATTTTATTTTCTTCTGTAGTATATAGCTTCATATCATATGATCTAATATTATGAACAGTTTCATTTTTATTTTCTAAATTAATTAAACAATTCTTATAATCTTCAATTGTTAACCTTTTAATATTATTTTTCTTTATTCCTTTACAAACTTTTTTATCACAAACATCTGTCTTAAATGTATACATTTTACTTCTAAGTCCACAAAATTCTCTAATTGGTATTCCATTATATTCATCTTTGAATTTTCCTGGTACTTTTTTATTAATATTAGATTTTAAGTCTTCAATTGGAAAATTATCAATATAATCACTGGTATCATAAATATTTAGATCATCTTTCATTTCAGAATAAATATCAAAATCATCACCAATATGTTTACCTTCAAAATAAAGAATAAATGAATCAGTATCTGTTCCTAATAATTTCATTCTATTACCATATTTAGTTTTAAGTTGTACATACATTTTAAACATTAATAATTTTGATAAATCTAAAATATTTTGTCCTCCAAAGATAGGTTTATTTAATTTAATATTTGTATTCTTACCAAATACTACACACATATTACTATCTATTATTTTTCTTGATTGATATGTGTTTCTACTTATTAGTTTTCTCATAATTTTTTCAATTTTAACTATTCTAACATTAAATCTATTTCTAACATTTTCCATTTGTTTCCCATATACACTATTATTCATAAGTTTGAAAAAATCTTTTTCAAAATCGTTTTTAGCATTCTTTCTAAGCGTCGTATTTTTTTCAATATAATTTTTTAACCATGCTTCTTGTCTACATTTAATACCTCTATGAATTTTAGTTAAAACTACCCCATTATTTAAATATTCTTTTAATAACCTTATATCAATTATATAATTTTTCTTAGGTAATAACGTACACATTAATTTCTTAATTTTATCATTTGGTTTACTACCAATACCTTTATTAATTAAGTCTGTTTGATTTGGTGATAAATCTTCAAATTGTGGAACATAATGATGTGGTGCTGGAGCATAATCATTATAAAAGTTGTGTAATTCTGTAGGAATATTTATATCAACTTCTAATGTATATCCAATGTTACCATTATCAAAATCTTTATTTATTATATTATTAATATTATAAAAGTATTTAATTTCATCTTCATTTAACCATTCATGATTACCAACACTTAATTTTTGTGACATAGCCCATCCATATAAGTTATTTGCATCTAAATATAAAATATAACTTGTTAATTTTTTAGAATCGTATATACCTTTAAGAGAAGCTTCCTCTTTACTTAATTTATAAACTTGTTCTACAATATCAGCGTGTTCACTCTGTGAATCGTTGACTATGTCAACATGTTTGACAACGTCAAACGGTTTCGACAGAGTCGAAACATATTCACTCTGTGAATCGTTGTCAATGTAATAATAACAATTATTAGCTTTAGCATAGTTATGTGCAATTTGTGATATTCCACCTCTAGTTCCACTTTCATAAAATTCATACATATCTTGATTTGTTAATAATTCTAATTTTTGTTTGGTTAATTTTAAAGCAGCTGAATTACTTAAATGTGGTGAACTTATATAATGTATAGGATCTAAATTATAATTTTTAAAACATTCTTTTCTAAAATTATCAAATACATCACTTAAAAGTATAACATCTAATTTTAAATACCAGTTGTGATAGTCTCTAAATGTTTTACAATTAAAATGTTTCCAAAATTTCTTTGCAAATTTATAACTATTAATATTAATATTTCCATTTAATGATGAATTAAAATCTTCAAGATGTGGAAGTGTTGTTATACTTAATTTTTTATAATTATCAATAAATTCATATGGATATACACCTTTTCTAAGTAAATAACATTTATCTTTTAATGATAATTCTTTAAAAACATTATTAAAGTTTTCTAAATGATCAAAATTAATATATTTTATATTTCTAGTATTACAAGCTGAACAAGTACTACAAGCATACAAGTTATTCTTGGTATTACTATTCTTACCTACCTTGTAAGATACATAATCAATTTTTCTTATTTTCTTACATGTTACACAATATATATCATTAACATCTAATAAATTTTTAATAGCTTTATCTAATGAAGTATTTATAAATTCCATTGAATCTATAAATCTTAATTCTATTTTTTCGACAACTGTATATAATTCTAAATCTGTTGAATTACAATTACGACAAGTGTTTCTTGTCTTTAAATTATACTCATATTTACATTTTTCATTTTTACATTTTAAATATTTAGTTTCATCTACAATAACTGGTTTTCTAATTTGTTTAAATTTTTCAGTGCTTGTTGCTAAAACACTAGTTTCAGTTTCAGGATGAAATTCATCTAAATATTTTAGAAATAGTTTTGAATCATATCCTTTTAGATTATGAATAATAATTGGTAAAAATTTTGGCATCTTTAATTTTAGATTACATGTATTACATAAAGCCATTCTATATTTACCAGTTGTATGGTCATGATCCCAACATTTTTTATTTTCTTTAGAAAAGGAAACATCACAAATTTCACAATTTTTAGTATTATCAAATTTTTGTGAAGAATCTTTATCAAAAATTAATTCATGATTAATTTTTCTTACAGTATTATAATCTTTAGCATATTTTATTAAAGTATCTAAAAATGACTTTAACAATCTTTTTTTATTAGAATTATTCTTTGTAATATATTGTTTATTATAAGTATTATAAATACCATAACTATTTGGAATGTGTTCATGAAGTAATATTGTATTTTCACAATTGTCAGATTTTCTTTTATTAATTTTCTTCAATATACATTCAAAGTCAACATACAATGCATATGGATGAAATAATTCTGCACCATTAGATTTATATTTTAAAATATTTTCACCCTCTTTAGGTAACTTTATATTTTGTATTATATTATTATCATCTTTTAATAAATAACATGCTTTTATATGTTCTTCTAGTTTATCAGATTTATCAAAATGTTTAAAACATTTTACACAAATATGTAGATGCTTATCATATTTGTGAATTTTACCACTTAAAAATGCAGATAAATTTTTAATTAATACAAAATGAGATTTGTATGTTTCTTCTTTGGAAATATTTTCTTTGGTAATATTTTCTTCTAAATATAAAATATTAATATGTTTTCTTTGAAAATCAAAAGAATTACTTTTATATATTAATTGAATTTGTTCAGTTGCATCATTTTCATCTGAATCATAATGATAAAAATTCATGGTAATATTAAAATAATCTTCTAATTTTTTAACATTTTCTTCATTAATTATAAATGGAAATTCTAAATTTAGATTTTTAAATTTATCATCATTTTCTAAATCTTCAAGATATTTTTTATATTTTGTTGGTCTTTGAGGATCTTTAACAATTTCATCTTGATGAATAAAATATAAGATACAATATAAAATACATTTATTATCAATATTTTTAATGTTAATACAATTCATATTAGTAAATGGAATATATGATCCACCAAGTAATGGTTGTGATTTATCTCTTGATATAGTAGTTTGTACTATTCTAGAAAATTCAATACCAGTTTTCATAGTACAATATCCATGAAATTTATTAATTATTTCCTCGATCATTAAATCAATTTTTTCAACAATGTTATGACAATTAACTATATGTGTACCAGATCGATAATAATAAGGAAATGTTATATTACTTTTTTTTGCTAGAATTACTTCTACAACTATACTTACTTTAAAATGATTATATTTTACTACACCTTTATTAATGTATGAATAAAAATTTGGTCTTAATAGATCTAAATGATGATTAATATCAATTTTTTCATTATTTTCAAATACAATATCTGTACATAAGTTACCATATTTTTTTACAATAGGTCTAGATACAATTTTTTCATCAATATAATTAAAATTAAATTCATAATCATCAAAATTTTGAAATATATTTTGAATAACATCATTATTATGCTTTTCTATTAAAACACTTATTATGTTTAATAAACTATTTTTATTTTTATTATACCAATATTTTGGCAATTGAAAAATATGTTTATTTGCTCTAATATATTTTTTTAGATTTTTTAAATTTTTGGATTTCAATTCTTTAATATTAAATGAATTCATTTTTATTTATTTGATATTTTTACTTAATTTTTCCTTATTTATATAGAAAAATTTTTTTTAAATATTTTATGTTCTGTAATTTAAAATTATAAAATATACACTTAATCAATTAAATCTGTGATGTATAAGTAGCAAAAATATTTTAAACTAATTTATGTTTATTTTAGAATATTTCTGATGAAATTGTGAACGAAAATGGTTAGTTTTATTTTTGTAAAAATATGCTCTACCACACTCACATGGTACTAAAAATGTAAATCTAGAATTAAAACATTCACGACAACATCCAGGACCATTTCTAAAATAATTTAAATCTTTTTCTTCTAAACATGAAAAACATATTTTTTTACCATCTCTAATAGACAAACATATTTTTTCACCATTTACTATTTTATGATATAATCTTTTATTATCTATTGTTATATTCAATTTATTAAATTGATTGGTTAAACTTTCTTGAAGTTCTCCCATTATTTCCAATTTATTAACAAATATTTTTTTTAATTTTATATCAATTTACATTTCTAATATTTAATCTTATACTAATTTTTTCTTTTCTAAAATCAATTAAATTATTATCCTGATCAACTATATAAATAGTTATATTTCTAATAGTATTTGTATTTACTGGATAGTATATTAAATTTCTAGGTATTTCATTTATTTTTTCACCAGGTTTATCATTAATAAAAAATTCATGAATAATATTTGTTTGTTTATTATTTTCATAACTACCTCCTACAATATTACATTTTATTCTAATAGAATTAACATTCATAATATTTACTGGTAAATCAGATGATACTAATGTATTAGGTTGAATAATTTGTTCACTAAATCCTAGTAATGAAGCTATGGAATTTTTTTGTGTAAAATCAATAATATAATCACTTTTAATTTCAACTTTTAATGTTGTCATATTTGGTTTAATAGTAATACCCTTTATTTTCTCTTTTATAAAATTGTTTATATCATTTATTTCATATGAACCAATTGGGAATGTAATTATTTTGTTAGCATTGATTGTTGTAGGTAAATTATCTTGTGAATCATTTCCTTCGAAAATATGTTTGACGAAGTCAAACGGTTTCGACTCCGTTGAAACTTGTTCACTTTGTGAACCAATGACAGAGTCAACATAATGTAAAATATTATTTTTTAATTTTTCAGATATATTCGGTATAGAATTATAAGTAGAAAAATTAAGCAAACACATTTCAAAATCATGTTTATTATCTAAAACTATTGGTTCATCAAAATTACATGAAATTATTGAAGTATTTCCATCTAATGATATAGTCGGCATTATTTAATTAAGTAAAAATTTTAAACATAGATGACCACAAATTATTTCATTTATTTCTTGATCAATATTATTATTAAAAATTACAGTATTTTCATTAGTTTTGAAATATTTCTCTATTAATATTGGTAATTTATTTATAGCAAAGGAATCATAGTAAAAAATATGATTATTATATTTTTTATATGCTACCCAGTGTGTACCATTACCATTATTATTATCTAAATTTATTATTCCACATTCTATATCTTTTATCTTTTTTGGTAATCTATCTTTCATGAATACACCTCTAAAATTTGCTATATTAAATTTTCTAGCATATTTTTTTAAATCATAATTACTTAATGGTTTAATTGGAATTAATTCAAAATCAAATTTTTTTTAAGTAACATACCATTACCAGATTTTTTAAGTAACATACCATTACCAGATTTTATATTTTTTTCTTCTAATGCTTTATTATGACGTATTTTTTCTTCTAATAATTTATCGTTAGTTTTTTTATCATTATATGCTCTATATAATGTTGTTCCTGCAGTAACTGCAGCTCCTATTGCTGGAATAAGTGGTAATAGTGCTGGTAAAAATCCTCCAATTTTTTCATTATTAAAACTTTGTAACTGAGACATAGATAATTTTAATATAAAAATTTTAAAAGTAGTTTTATTATTATCCAAATGTTTACTTTGTAAACCTGTTTGACTTTGTGAAACATATTCACTCTGTGAACCGTTTCCTTCGGAAACGTGTTTTTTTATAGAATTAATTTGTTTTCTAGTTAATGGTAAATATGTTTCATTCATTACACTTTCTTTAGTTCTTAGTAATTGAATTGGTTCTAATTTTATAGTAATATCTGTTTTATTTTTCATAGCATCATAAACTTGTTTTTGTTGATCTTCATTTAGTGATATTGGATATTTAATATATCGTCCACATTTTGGAATAAAATTAATTTCATCTTTATTCTCATTTTTATTATCTATCAATTCTTCAGTTGATGAATTGTGAGTTGTCAAACCCATACCCATTTTTCTTTTAAATTTCATAGCATTAGTAGTTAAATATGCATTTACTTTTTCTGATAAACTAGCATCTTTTGCTAAGACTCTTGACCATGCTTTATCTTCTAAAATTTTATCAGCTTCATGTCTTTTCTTTATATCATTACTTTTAGAATATGCAATATCGTGTTCTTTAGCTGCTTCATCTAATTTATTAATTGGATGTATATCTTTTTCAAGTTTTAATTCAAGATTAGTACCAGGTCCTAAATAATTATATCCTGGAGAATGTAACTCAAATGGAAGATTATTTATAAGATTATTTATAATACCGTTACCATAATATCGTACCATTTATTATAATAGAAAATGTGATGTATTTATTTATTTATTTGGATAATTATTATATTTATTATATTTACCAAATTTTTAGAAATTTTCAGTAATAATTTCAGCTTTATAATTATATCCACCTTTTTTTCTATCTTTCTTTCTTTCTTGGTTTGAATCATTTTCAAATGTTCCCAATTGTTCTTGTTGATTTTCATTTATTCGCAATTGTTCTTGTTTATTCTCTTGTTTATTAGTTTTACGTATAGTATTCATACCAATGTTTTTTAGTCCAATATTTAGTGTATTAGGGGAAATATGTTTTTGTTTACAAAAATCAGTTTTAGTTATCTTGAGAGCAAGTGCAGATTTTAAATACTCATATGCATAATTTTCAGCTCTAAATTGATTTAATTCATTCATATTTTTTGGTATATTTACACCAACTTTTGCATTTTTCAAACTAGATATATGTTGTTTTACAATACTTAAATTAGATTGTTTTTTTAGAGGTGGTTGTGATGGTATATAATATTGTGCTGGTGATATCATTTTCTTTGAATTCATTTTTAATTTATTTTATAATTTATATATATAAATTTTTTTTGAATATTTTTTATTATTATAAATAATAAATTTATTTTTGTAAACCATTAAAATTGTCAAAATGTCAAATATTCATACCATTACAACTATTCAAAAAAATGAACCTCCTGTATTGAAATTAAGACTTAATAATATGAAAACAATTAATAGGGAAGAAATTAATAAACAAATTGAAGAAACTAAACTTTTTTTACGTAATAATCCTAAATTTATACAAAATAGATCTGCATTTGTTAAACGTTTAAATATTGCTGCTAATGATCCTAATGATGAATGGCATAATCATGCACGAATTATTAGAAAAACTAATAATAATATATTGGAATATAATAATTGTATTGCAGTTGAAGCGAGTAGAGAAATAGTACATGAACTTATAAATGAAAAAATGATATTAGAATTTGCACAAACAGTTTCCTCTGATCTAATAAATCAATTAGTAGAAGAAAAGAATCAATTAGTAGTAGAAAACAATCAAATGGAAAATATAATTGAAAATTTAGCAGATGGAAATACAATGATGACTGAAGAAAATTATGAAAAAATACGTAATAAAGCTAAAGAATTAATAAAATGTAAAAATGAAATGCCAACTATAAAAAAGAAAAGTAGACAATTAACTGATGATGAATTTTTCAATTTGATATATAAAAAATAAAAAATAAAAAAAATATCTTAATAAATACAAATAATAATTCTGAATAAAAATTATAAAAATGCATGTGAAAATAATACCACTCGAAAATAATAGTAAATCTGATCTTTATTGGGAGGGTAATATATATGCCAACAATTCAAATAGTATAACAAAAATTGTAATAATAACAACACTTATAATAGTCATCATTGCTATTATTTATATTAGTATGTTATCTTATAATGAAATTAATAATTTAAAGTCGTTAATAAAATTATCAAATACAGAATGTACTACCAAATTAGCATCTAAACTTGATGAAAATAATATCAAACTAAGCGATTTTAGTGGAGAAAATTTAACGAATATGAATGAAGTAAAAGAATTATTATATAATATTATGTCATTAATTCAAAAAATGGAAAAAAATTTTTATTTAAATGAATAATTGTAAAAACAATTTTGATAAAAATAATCAATTATCAAAAATAGATTTTATTATTTCAAATGGAATAGATAAAATAATGCAAAATGAATACATTTCAATGGTACTAATTATTATTCTATTAATAATGTTTTTTTATAATTTGATAAGACAATTAAATACAAGACTACAATTATTTTAAACATAGGTTTCGAGCACATATTAGTAAATTTTTAATAATATTTTTTAGTTAAATAAATGAAAGAAGAAAAAGGTATTGAATCTTATGACTTTTATGAACATTTGCCATCTAATTCTACACTATTAAACGAATATGGAAGACCAATAGAAATAAATATTAATAATCAAGACATTAAAACGTTACCATCAAAAAGTTTACTTAATATTAGAGGTCAAATTATTGCTAAAGATAAAGATGGTAAAATATTAGATAAACTTAATCCTGATAAAATAAATTTTGTGAATAATGGTATAATAAATCTGTTTAGTAAAATTACATATTTTATTAATTCAGTTGAAATTGATAAAATTGAAAATCCTGGAATAACAACAACAATTAAAGGCTTAGCATCATTTTCTAATGATTTACCATTAAATAATGCTGGTTGGCAAATTGTAAATAAAGGTAGTGTTTGTAATAAGAAAGGTTATTTTTCTGTTAGCATTCCATTATGTATATTAATTGGGTTTTTTGATGATTACAAAAATTTCATTTTTAGAATTAATCAAAAATTAGAATTAATAAGATCAAATGATGATACAAATTGTTTAATTATTGATAGTAGTTTAAGTGATCATACTTTTTCTATTGATATTAATCAAATTATATGGAGAATGCCTCATGTTAAATTTTCAGTTGAAGTTGATCATGAAATTAATAAAAAAATTTCAAATAATACAAACTTTCAAATGTATTTTAGAAATTGGAGATACTATTGTACTACTGCAATTCCAGCTGTAAAGACTTATACCTGGAATATAACATCATCTAGTGCTAAACCTAGATATTTTCTTATTGCATTTCAAACATTAAAAAATCAGAATAATTATAAAGACAATAGTAAATTTGACCATTGTAATTTAGAAAATGTTGTAGTTAAATTAAATACAAATAGATATCCAAACTATGATATGCAACTATCTATTAATCAAAATAAATTTGATACATTATATAATATGTTTCTAGATTTTAAAAATTCATATTATGGTTCTAGTATAAATAATTTACCAATAGTTAATTATGATACATTTTTAAAAGAATATCCAATAATATGCATTGATACATCTAAACAGAATGAGGTAATTAAAGAGGCTGCTATTGATATTAAAATTGAATTTAAATGGACAGAAGATTTTCCATCAAATACAGTCGTTCACTGTTTAATTATTAGTGATGATAGTTATTCATATAATCCACTAACAAATCAAGTAATGCATGTTTGACTTGTTTTTTTAAATTTTTATAAAATTAAAATTAACTAAAAATTAATTGAAATAAATATGTAATTAATTATATTAATAGATTAAAAAAATTTATCTAAAATTCTAAATTATGGATGGTCATTTAAAAGTTACTAAATTAGATAATAAAATTAAATTAACTATTCAAAATTTTGATACTCATAAACCAATAAAAAGATTAAATGAAATATTTCCGAATATTATTAGAGCAATTATTTGTGGACCAAGTAATTGCGGAAAAACAAATGTATTATTAAATATATTATCAAAGATTTATTATTCTGATATAATAATTTGTTCAAAAACTTGCTATCAAGAAAAATATAAATTTTTAGAAGATATGATAATTCAATTCAATAAATTGTGTGTTAAAAATGATTTGGAATCTAAAGATATAAAATGTTTATCAATTCAATCTCTACCAACACCTGAAAATATTAAACCATATTCTGTAATAATATTTGATGATATATCTACAGAACAGCAAGATAATATTGCCAATTATTTTGCTTATGGTAGACACAATAACATTTCTTGTTTTTATTTATGTCAAACATATTCAAAAATACCTAAACAATTGATAAGAGATAATGCAAACTATATAATTATATTTAAACAAGACAAGACTAATCTGAAGCACATATTTAATGACCATTGTAATGATATTGATTATGATATTTTAAAAAATATGTGTATTCAATGTTGGAAAGAACAGTTTGGATTTTTAGTAATAGACAAAGAACAAGAAACAAATGATGGTAGATATAAAAAAATGTTTGAATTTTTCTTTACAGTATAAAAAAATGTTTGAATTTTTGTTTAAATAAGATTTTTATTTTTTATTATATCCAGTTATTTTGGAAATCTTTATATTTTTCATTTTTTTCATCAAAAACTATATCTAATATTTTTCTATATTTATATAATCCATCAATGGTTATATCTAAATTTTGCAATTTTTGGTATTGTGTTACCAAAAAGCCTATATAGCGTAATTTACAAGCATAGCTTTCGCTTATTTTAAATTTTTTATATATATCTTTCATAGTTATATATTTACATTTTACACCAATTTTTTTATAACCTTTTTCTAATTGCAATTTTCTTGCATATTCTTCTAAAATTAATCCTATTGTACAATTTATATAAAAAGTATTTTTCTTATTTTGTAATAATAATTTATTAATTTTATATAATTTTGTAATATTATCATCAATACTATCTTTTTGTAAATTTTGTATAAATTCATTATCAATTTTAAAATCTAAACCAATTGGTTTAGATTGGTTTACACGTTTTGATTCCAATAATTCTTTTAAATCGATGAAATCAAATTCTCTTTTATCTTTCTTATAATTTTTTTTATCTTTTTTATCCATAAACATATTATCCAAAAAATTTTTATATTTTTCATTTTTTAATTTTAGGCCAATGCCTTCAAATATATATTTTTCTTTTAGTTGATTAAAAGAAGAAATATGTTTTTCTATACAAAAACCGGTGAAGGTTTCAAGATCTTTAAAAAATTTTTCCCCTTCTTCATCAAATCCATCCTTGCTTTCATCGAAATCCATACTTTCTTTTGAAACAAATAAATTAATAAAAACTTAAAAAATTACAAAAAAAAAAAAACACTTACCAGCCATAGTTATAAAATCTTTTTGTTTTGTTTTTTTTTGCGTCCACCCTCTTCTAACGCTAAATACATACTGCACTTGTAACCATGTTTGACTTTGTCAAACGGTTTCGACAGAGTCGAAACATGTGTTGATGTATAAAAGCTTAATTGAATATTCTAGACCAAATATTATGCTTATCTTGCAATTTGTGAACATATTCAACAGTATTTCATTTTTTGGTTTGTGCTTATGCTTATTCTATTTATAGATTGTGAGCAATGCTGATCTTATCAGCATTGCTTGCTTTGCATACTACTCAGCTGTAATTACATTACTTCAGAATATGATGGTTAGATGAGTTGGTTAAGCAGTTGGAATTATAACAATAATTTTGTTGCAAGTTCGAATCTGACTAAAAGACTCTTGTTTTGAGGAGTTCGTCGTTTTTTTTGAAAGGTACTTTAAAAAATAAATGTATCCTTTTTTGTTTTTTTTTTTTTTGAATAGATTACTATAATATTTTGTAATCAATATTTTAACATTTTTTCACTTAATAGACATCGACCCAACTTTCAAAAAATAGATATATTTATATTATTTTAATCAATATTTTGTATTATTTGAGATCGACCCAACTTTCAAAAAATAGATATATTTATTTTAATCAATATTTTGTATTATTTGAGATCGACCCAACTTTCAAAAAATAGATATATTTATTTTAATCAATATTTTGTATTATTTGAGATCGACCCAACTTTCAAAAAATAGATATATTTATTTTAATCAATATTTTGTATTATTTGAGTCGTAGTTAATATTTAGGGTGGACTACAGTTTGTAGTCCACCCCTATATTATAGTTACTCGTAGTTAATATTTTTGAGGTACTCGTAGTTAATATTTTAACATTTTTTCACTTAATATACATCGACCCAACTCGAAAAATCAGCTAAAATGTTAAAAAATCAACTAAAATGTTAAAAAATCAACTAAAATGTTAAAAAATCAACTAAAATGTTAAAAAATGTGACATTTTTTCAATTTTTAACTCAAAATTTTGATATTGTGCTGGATTCTGAAAAAATGTCAAAATTCTTAACACGAAATTTTGGGCATTTTTTCAATTTTTAACTGAAAATTTTGATATTGCGTTGGATCCGGGGATATACATACTACTAATACTAAATCTTAAAGCACAGTGCAAAGAGAACATAATATGTGTACAAATTTGTAGATCAATAAATTTAAAAGATTTCTCAGAAAAAATTCTGGAAAAGCCATAAGCTTTATCAAAAATGGTACATGCACTACAAAGGGTTAATTCGGATGTTTACACTTTTTTAACTTTTTTCACCCAAAGCACATTTTACATGGTAGAAGTAACAACCCCATCGATTTCCTCTCATACCTGGCTATTATTTAAAAAATGTCACGGCGCCCCAATAAGAACAGTTCAACGTGGACTATGCAGAGATGTTGACGATAGTTTGAAATGCGCTAAAGTTATAAATAACTCCTACATACATAGATTTTCGAAGAACAGGGTACAACACAAATCGAAACAGGTTTTCAACATTGAATGATGTAGAATCTTATGGGTTAGAAAACTTTGGAGGCTATCTTGTATTGAAATTAAAAGTTTCAGGATTAGGTGAAAGAACCGACAAAGAACAGCAAATATGTTACTCCTAGATTAACCACTTAAAGGTCCCTTCGCACACGGCGAGTTCTAGGTCCGATAGTCGTGGTAGGTGCGCATTAATATTCTGCTACTATGAATATATTTCAAGAAATACTTACACAAAACATAAAATATTTTTCCATAAAATGTTGGCCTATAGTTTGGTCTTCTCTCGACGTATGTGCATATGGGCACAGTGATGATTTTGGCAATGATGGCCCCCAAAAACGGAGTTGAAGCGAAAATGCCCGACTTGTAGATTAAAGAATAAAAAATACATACATGAATTTTAGAGATTTTACGAAATATTTGTACAAACCTACTTGTGATATTGAGAAACCCAGAGCCTCTTTTAAGAATCGCGGGAGCATCATTGTCAGCACAATTATGCCATAGCTGTGGAAAACGTGCGTCAATATGAATGCATATACCGGCGCAGATGTTAGAATTTTCTTGCAGGGAATATGGGTTGACTGAAAAAAAAAATACATTTTAAAAAATGTAGATATTAACATATTTGCAAATCGTATATTTTTATATTTCAATATAACCTCAAAATTTAAATTGAGTACAGGGATCTAAAGGGGGGGCGGGGGGGGGGGGGTGGGGGGGGGGTTGTAGGGTTTAGCGCTAAAAAAAACACTTTTTTATTAATTTTTTACAGAATTATGGCTTAAGATACTTTAATAAAATCAGTTGCATGTTATTGTACATCTTTTCAATAAGTTTTTAAAAAATATTAATAATAAAATATTGACAAATAAGCCCATGACAGAGTTTTTTTGGAGATATGTTTTTCGAGAGGTGCTCTGCGGTGCCAATCGGCATTCGTCGTAGAATCATCTGAAACTAAAAAAGTCAAATTTTTCAGTTAAAGTATGACGTAATGCTCCCCCCTACATTAACAAAATTTTTTTTTTTTCATTTTTGTAGTTTTGATGGCAAAAAAAGGTAAAACGAGCATTTTTGGCGAAAAATTTCGCCATATTTGTAAGTGAAAAACAACCTTAAAAAAAAAAAATAAAAAAAAAAACAGTGTAGGGGGGAGGTATTTTTGATTTAGAAAACGTGTGCCAAATTTTAAAAGAATCGGTTGAATAGTTTCGGAGTTGTGATTGGCACCGACTTTTAAGAATTAGTTTCGGGAAAAACGCGTTTGAAAAAATGACTCTGAGAAATTATCGATGCTCCGCATTCGAGGTAGAGTGCCTACAAAGGCTATAACTTTGAGAGTTCTGCTCCGATCCACTTAAAATTTTGACACAACATTCTTGAAATGATTTACTATAAGATGAGTGAGGAAAAAAAATTTCGATTTTGTGACTCTACCCCCCCCTTAAATCAATCATCCAAAACTTTGAGAACATAACACTTTGGTAACAGAGTATGTATGTGTCCAACATTTAGAGGTCATTTTACTGGTCGATCGAATAAAAATGTCGACATAGACACGTCAAAAGCCTTTCTATTTGCAAAAGTGCTGAGTAATGGGTCCAATTAATATGTAACCATGAATAAGGGACGACCAGATGAGAGGCACTTTTTCCAATAGGGGGTTTTTCACGGATCACGCGTGAATATTGTTAAACTAAATACATCATTTTTGTTCAGTATTCATTGACATTTCATCATGGAAAGACTTACACCTTACACCTTTGAGAAAAGTTTTCAACGTGGCTCAGGCCAACTTATGGTGTACATTACCGTTCAGCGATGATACCCATTTTTGGCTTAATGGCTACGTCAATAAGCAAAATTGCCGCGTTTGGGCTGAAGTGTAACCCGTAGCCATTTATGGACATCCATTATATCCACTAAAAACAACCGTTTGGTGCCGCCTACTGGTTAGAGGAATCATCGGCCAAATTTTTTCAGAGACGAGGCTGGCACCAATGTAACAGTGAATTGCGAACGCTATCGCGCCATGATAAACCACTTTTTGATGTCGTAAAGTGAAGCCCGTGATCTCCACAACGACACGGCGCTGGTTCCAACAAGAAGGCGCTACTAGCCATACATCCCGTGAAACAATGGATTTATTGCGTCGTCGTTTCGGTGAGCAATTTATCTTTTGTCTCGGACCAGTGGATTGGCCACCAAGATCGTGTGAAATCACTCCTATGGACTTTTATGGGCAAGGCTACGCAAAGTCTAAAAGCTTTGTGGATAAAGCAGCTTCGATTGAGGCATTGAAAGCCAACATTACTAAAGTTATTCACGAGATACCGACTGAAGTCCTTCAGCGAGTCATTCAAAATCGGTATTTACGGATGGTCGAATTACGACGCTATTTTGGTCAATATTTTAAAGGGGTTATATTTAAAAAATACCATAAATAATTAAGATTGCCCAATGAATTTGAATTCATGCTGTTTTATTTAAAGTCCGATACCTCTAAATTGATCACCCTTTATATAGTCATCACTTATTCCAAAATATTTTTGAAAATCTCATCAAAAAAGTGAACTTCCATGTGTGAATGGGTACCGGGTATATATGCACTACTTGAATAAATAGTCTCAAGGACTAAAAGCTATCGAATTGGCAAATTTTTTACGGTACGGCAAGGCTTTGCGAAACAAAAACTGAACAAAGGCTGGAGTTCTTTTTAAAGTGCTCCTTTCAAGAATTTTTGATTTTAAAATGAAATTAAAGATTGGCAACCATCCACAATTTTTCCTTTCTGGTATCAGAGAGGGGTTTTGTTGAAGTGGTTGAATATTTTTACTGAAATAATCCCAATTAGCGACCAGCATCGTTTTACCACCACTATTCTCGTGTGATGATGTCTTGTTTTTTGTTTTTGTTTTCTAAGTCAGATCCATTTTGTGAGATCCAAGTATAGCAGTAAATTTTTTATCTCGATGTCTGAGATCTCATTAATTTGCTGTAAGAAAGGCTTACCGAAAGAGCGAAGTCGAGCTCTAGCTAGCCCTGGATATTCACATAAGTAATGGAAAAGACTTTCCTTCACCCCTTCCGCTTGACAGTTTCTGCAGATGGGATTGAAAGGGAGGTTGAGTCTGGCTGCATGACCTGTAAGGGTTGCAGTTATGCGTGAAATGTTTGGTCGAGAACATCCTAAAAGGTGATTCGTCCTTAGGATTTTGAACGACGGCCATGTGTTTTTTGTTGTAATACATTTAGTTAGTTGCTTCCATCTCATTTCGGCTAAAGATAGGATCAGATAGTGTAAAGCAATGGGTGCTTTTATTGTGTTAAGTGGGATGTCTAATGCCGTACCTTTTCTTGCTAGCTCATCCGCATCATTATCCCGTATGTGGCTATGACCGGGAACCCATATCAGAGTAATTTCAAGCCAATGACTAAGCAATTTTAGTTCCTCTCTTCACTGAAAGACTAGTTTGGATGAAATGGATTGGAGTCTAAGGCCTTGATAGCTGCTTGACTGTCTGAAAAGATAGGTATTCTTGCATCAACTTCCTTGTAGAGTTTTAGTGATTTGCATTCTTCTCTGATCGCTATTAGTTCTGCCTGCAACACGCTGGCATAGTCAGGAAGTCAAATTGACTGAGATAGGTTGAGCGGCTCCGAATGGAAGCCAGTTCCCACACCACAGTTCATCTTAGAACCGTCAGTGTCTATTTCAATAACGTATCTTCCAATCATCTTCCTTTTGCCCCATTCGGCTCTCGGTGTGAAACGTAACGTAAAGTCTTTCTTGAAGTTAAGGTCGGGGACTGTGTAGTCTGATTTGTTTTTGAGCAGAGAGGCTCCCTGTAGGAGGATCTTGCTGTGACCGTACGATCTTGTTATCCAGCTTCCTATGTCTCTGAGTCTCACCGCGCTTCAAGTAGCGATTGCTTTTATATGTAAGTCTAACGGTAATAGATGAGTTAGTACATTGAGCGCTTCAGTAGGACTGGTGCTAAGCGCTCCTGTAGTTAAGATACACGCTGTTCTTTGTATCTTTTTCAGCTCGGTTTGGTTGTATTTCTTTTCTATTGCCGGCCACCAGACTAGTGCCGCACGTGTTAGTACAGTCAAGACATTCATACATTCTGTCAAAAAAGAACCGGGAATTGTTCAATAAAATGCAAAATAATTGTTGAATCATCAAAATTTATTTAGTTGCCTTCAAAATAGGCTCCATTCGAAGCAATACTCATATGTTCAGTAATCAAAGCACCCTTTAAACGCGTTCGAAGAGATCTTCTTCAGCTCTTTCAGCGAATTCTCCTTAATGGCCTCTATCGACACAAAGCGGCGTCCGCGGAGTGGTAATTTAAGTTTTGGGAAAAGGAAAAAGTCACAGCGAGCTAAATCCGGTGAATACGATGGTAGTTCGATGATATTTGTCGAGTTTTTGGTCAAAAAAGTGTTCACTATATGAGCCTTGTGAGACGGTGCGTTATCATTGTGTATGATACATGAGCTTTCTTTCCATAAATTGGGCCATTTCCAACGCACATTCTCTTCAAAATA
This sequence comes from Anastrepha obliqua, assembly GCF_027943255.1. Taxonomy (NCBI): domain Eukaryota; kingdom Metazoa; phylum Arthropoda; class Insecta; order Diptera; family Tephritidae; genus Anastrepha; species Anastrepha obliqua. The sequence continues at coordinate 142,294,343 of NC_072892.1, read as the reverse complement.
ATATTCTTTATTTACCGTAGAGCCATTTGGAATGAATTCCAAGTGCACAACCCCATGATAATCAATGAAAGCGAGTAGCATGACTTTCACTTTTGACGTGCTTTTTTGGGTTTCGGTTCATGTGGATAGCGCCATTCAGCCGCCTATTGACTGGTTTGCATGCCGAACTCATATACCCACGTCTCATCATTTGTTATGATGCGCTGGATAAACGTTGGGTCCAAATTCACTTGCTCAAGCATGTCTTCAGCTACCTTCTTCCGATGAATTTTTGAAAGAAATTCAACTCTCTTGAAACGAGTCAAGCAGCCAGGCGTCTCATACCCAATTGATGGTGTAAAATGTTGCGAATTGATTGGTGAAACACGCTAAGGTCATGAGCTACCTCCCTCAAACTCAAATGATGGTTTTTCAGCACCATTTCCTTGACTTTGTCTTCGTTTTAATCCGTTGAAGAAGTTGATGGGCGACCAGATGGGGGCAAATCTTTAAAGATTTGTCGGCCCTCTGCAAAAGCCTTATACCAATCGTAGAACCGTGTTTTTGATAGAGCACACCCGCCATAGGCTGCAACATTTTAAATGATTCAGCACACGAAATCCCATTCAGAACACAAAATTTAAGACAAATTCTTTATTCGATATTTTTATCCATAGTGAAAATCGCAGAGCATACCAGCGGTTGACTGATATAATTAAATGCCAAAAACAAGCTAATTGACTGATCATGCCCAAACTCAGCGACACTACAGAGGACAGTTGTACCAACATTCCAGAAAAAAAATTTAGACATACAAATGTGTGTTATGCGCACTTTTTAAATGAACAGTCCCCGATATTTTTTTGACAGAATGCAAATATGATTGTGGGATTATGGCCGCTGAAGCATACGTGAAAGCAGACTTTAAATAGATTCAGAACGCTGAGTTTTATAGTGCAACGAAGAGAGAAGGAGTCCCAAAGGCCTTTAAGCAAAAAATGTTGGTACGAACTGGTATGAAAATCACGGGGTAAATATTGATCAAAAATATATAAAATAAAAAATAAAATATATATAAATATTGGGTGGGTTGTGGTCCTTGTTAAATATTGTTAAAAGAAAATAGCTTAACAAAAAAAAAAAAAATTAAAAATTAGCAGCAGTTTAAAATTAATTGGCAGAGAGCGACAGATACCGTAGCAAAAACTAATGCCCATCGCCTAATGAGAGAAGTCAAAACTGAGTGGCGCCATTTTGTTTACAACAAAGATAACTGATATGAGTTTCTTGTTTTACATATTGTAGTATGCTTAAAAAAGAAGAAAATGAAATAAAAATTGTTTTGTTAGCTTATATAAATTTGATGTTACAACGATTTTCGCCCGACCAGTATTTTTCGTGTTTATACTTTAATTCATCAGGGCAGTATGAGTCGCAATTTCCACAGGCCTCAGTGGTAAGATCTACACTTTCTGATTCTTATCGACACGTATAGGAGTAAATTTTAATTTAACACTTTTTTATAACTAAGGTACGTTTCATATTCATAAGACAATCCCTAATTTTTCAAAGTACTTTAATTTATAGATTTCAGAGGAAACAAAAGTTGTCTGTTTCATCACAGAATTTAGAACTTTTTTTAATACATAATGAAAATTTTTAGCCAAAAACGTATTTCCAGGCGTTTCAAAAGGATAAGACACTGTTTAATTAAGGGGGGAGATACATGTAAATGCTTAAATTTTCCTTGATGTTTGTGATTTATTTTTTTTATTAAAGAGTCATTATATTTTTTTAAAAATTGGCATGTATTTTGTTTAAATATTAAAATAATACAAAAAAAAATGTTTTGATTATAATAATTTAAAATGGCGGGTATACGTGAAATTCTTCCTTTGAAGGTCGGAGCGAGGCTTTTTAATCGGCGGGCATTCTAGCATCGTTTCTAGTGATCTGAAAACCAAAAAACAAACATTTTTGTGTTTATTAATGTCATAATTTGTCGGTGAACCTAAAAAAATTAAAAAAAATTAAAAATTCACGAAATACAATGCTTAAAAAAAATAAAATGAATTTTGGCCCTAATTTTTCATGTTGTTTTGCTCTAAAAAAATTATTTTCTCAAAAAATTTTTGGAAACTTGTAGGTTCACATAGAAACTAATATCATTAGAAAGATGTGTGCAAAATTTCAGGAAGATCGGTCAATAACTTTTTGAGTTATCGTGTCCGCCGATTTAAAAAATGTAGTTTTGAGAAAAAGGCATTAAAGTTTAAGTGCATGAAAATTCAATGATTATAGTGGCTTACTGACTAATCAGCAATTCCAGCGCCATATAACAATCCTTCTGAAGCTTCGTACAACTCATTTTGTTCAATTAGTTGCTGTTGATGTGCTTGACGAGATTCTTTAGAGGCTAATGAGCTGCGGCGATTTTCTCGGGTCACTCTCTGTTCGTCCATTTTTTTGGCGTATGAGTTACATTGCCGGCCTACTATTATATCTGAGCAATTCATTATTTGTAGTATTGATGTGTATCCTTCATTGAATAATCCAGCAGCAATGTACGAGACCATTTCAATGATTTTTGACCCCGAATGTAGGTGTTTTGGAGCGAGACGCCAAACGGTAGAGTTGAAACTCTCATTTGCATTTTGCGTATGACCACCCAAACATCTTTTAAGCAAGTCATCTCGCGATAAATCTAAAAATATTGGCTCTACATGCTTCTGGATATCTGGATGTAGTGGTGCAGGATGTTTAAAATCTTCTTTCGAAGCTTGGGCTTTTTGCCATTTGCACCAGCTGTCGGGACCAGGTGGACAGTACTCATGTTTTGGTTCGTAATCCGTAGAGCACATATGATAGTAGGTGGCCATTACAGCCTTTTTCATATCCTCGAGGTTGTTTACATTCCTACGAATAGCAAGCCCGTAGTATACTGATAATTTATTGATGAGAGCTTGCGTCAACTTGCCTTTTCCTCCGAGTTTATAATCTTTCGTAACTTTTCGGAGGCGAGTACCCATCCTCTTTTGCACGTGGCCAATACACTCACTTTTTACTACCGGAAAATCGTCGCCATATGGATTTACATCGAGAATTCCTTTAAATGTCTTTGAATCTCCATCTCCTATGTAATTGCCGTACTTCACGCCAAAAAGTTTTTCCGATCTCACAAACATTTCTTTGATCGATTCGACTTCCATTGCCCCCGCAGAACCTTGGTGATTCTCTTGACAGTCTGGCTGGTGTTCTTCATACCATTCATTATGTTCTGCAGTACCTTCTCTATTTTTCCATAATGTACACCCTAAACAATAGCTAGATTTCACTATTAGATCAATAACCTTACCACTGTAGTACCCAATGAGCGTTGTTACACCGTATAAAGATTTGAAGCCACGTTTTTTCCATGAGCCATCCCCTGATACTTTTAAATCTGTAGCTGGCCTGCCATGTTTTCCATTTTCTACTTTTTCTTCCTCTACAGCTTTTTTACAGCACGATTCAAATACGGATTGTGAGGCGTTATGTAAATGCACAACAATGTTATTATATGCAGTTTCATTCAAGCCGTCACACATGTCCATAAAATTACAAAAGATATTAATCCCCTCTCTGGCGACGCCCAAAAGACGCATGACAAATACAATCCTACGGTTAATTTCAAATCCATTATTAATAAATGGCCCTGAGTTGATATCTCTACGACCGCAACGACATAATAAAACAATTTTAAAACCCAATCCGCGATTGCCAGCTTCCTCAAATTTCACTGTCTGATTACACTCGCGACACACAACAAGTTCTGATAACGCAGTAAACACCGTAAAAAACTCAATAAACTTATAACAATGCGTATTGTTGTAATGAATACCCTCACTAGTAGAACTAGATAATTTTCTGGCACTAGCACTCGATTGATCGGCTTCAGCACGTTTAGAATACTGATTTCCCTGAAATTTACGTTTTGACGGGCGTCGTGACCGCTTTGATGAATCTTTATCTCCTTTAGGATACGAATTCATTTTTATATTTATTTGATTTCAAAATCGTTACGTACAGGATGAGGTCCAAAATTTGACTGAACAAAACTAACAGAAACACAGAATCTCTAAGAGCAACACGGGTTTTGGCCGGAACTAATATACGCTTCAGCAGCTTCGAAAATGTCTAATGCTTGGAATTTGTTAATGAAAGTATTTTGAAACATTTGCCTAGTCACATTTTTACCAATAGAAAGGTTAAAAGGAAACGGAATTTAAGAGACAGGTAAAAGAGTCGGCCGCTGAAGTATAACCCTCCCAGCGCTCGAAGGCAAAGAATAGAGTTGTCACGGTTTATGCTCTATAATATGAGAAATACTGAAAATTATGTTCTAAAAATTTGGTAACATATTCTGAAAGGTCTATACTAACATATTATGGGGAAAAAAAAATTTTTTTTTTTTCAACATTTTACATGTATCTCCCCCCTTAAAGTGGTCGTTTAACAAAAATACTTTTTCGATTTTTTCTTTCTGTCGTCTAGAATGTTTTAATATTCTATGGAAGCAACATTTGCTTTAGCGACGCAAAATAACCTTTTTTTGATCGATTCTGCTAACTTTTTAAGTAAATTTACATCTAGAGAAGCCCATTCTGACTTAATGGCCGCTTTAAGCTCGTTGGTATTGTCAAATTAGCGATTGTTGGCGTAAACTCTTCTGCCTAATATACCCCCAATTGTTTTCTATTGGGTTTAGATCCGAAGAACACGGAGGTCAGTCTATAGTTTCTACGGAACAATCGGTCAAATACAGCCTTGTTTCCTTGCTTACGTGAATTCGGGTGTTGTCTTGCTGAAAAACGATGGGCACTTCCCGATTATTCTGAATAAATGGAAGGAGACTATTTTCCAAAACATTTTTATAGTCCCCACTATTCATTCGCTATGATGCAAACTATGTATTAAGATTTGCTTTCGATGTAAATGCACACCAAACCACAACAGAACCTCCACCGAATTTGCGTTCGGGTTCATCAAGGTTCCATTTTTTTCATCCGAAAATACAACCCTTTTCAAAAATAATACGAAATTGGGCAACATTAAAAATATTCCAAATAATATCTTACTGTGTCCCAGCTGGTGTCTAGGTGTTTTTCTGCAAACTGAAGATGCGCCAGCTTGTGTCGTGGCAAAAAGATGGTGTCTTTTTCTTATTTTTGTTAATTTGAAATGATTGCACCTCTCTAATGTGCGCCAAACTGTTGTTTTTGAAACCTTATTTATTATTTTATTTTTATTTAACAGCAGCTAAGTTGGCGCAAGACTTAGTCGAGTTAGAAGCTTTTCTTATGATTGCTCGCTGTTCTCGACTTGATAGTGAACATTTTCTTCCAACGGGCTTTAAAATGTTGCAATTCTCAGGACTCCGTGAAAAATTCCGGATAACACAACGACTTTTGCCTGTTTTTGACGTGATAACGTCTTATAATTCCATTTAACAGGCTGCACGCACGAAAAAATGTGTCGTTACCTTGCTCATTAGTGTTACCTTGCTCATATGTAGTTACCTTGCTCATTAGTGTTACCTTGCTCTTTAGTGTTACCTTGCTCACTAGTGTTACCTTGCTCTTTAGTGTTACCTTGCTCATTAGTGTTACCTTGCTCTTTAGTGTTACCTTGCTCTTTAGTGTTACCTTGCTCATTAGTGTTACCTTGCTCTTTAGTGTTACCTTGCTCTTTAGTGTTACCTTGCTCATATGTAGTTACCTTGCTCATTGCATTGAATGAACTGCAAGCGAAAGCACGGAACGAACGACAAAGCAAACAAAGCAAACGAACGGCAACGTTCGACATCTTGCTCTCTCCTACTTAAGTGAGCGTATATATGTATGTATATGCGCATATGTACGTATATAAATTCACGTATTTGTATTTGCATATGCCTTCTTATTGATTATTATTAATTTGATTCATTTGAAGAATTTAAAATAAAACCAAGTTTGTTAATAATACCTGTTGTTTTAATGTTATTATTATTAATTTTTGTATTATATATGAAGGAAAAAATGTATGGTATATTAATATTTACCATATACCTTATAAGATATGTTGTCTATACTAATATTATAAAGAGGAAAACTTTGTTTGTTTGTAATGAAGAGGCTCAAAACTACTGGACCGATTTTAAAAATTCTTTCACCATTCGAAAGCTACATCCTCCACGAGTAACATGGATTATATTTTATTTTGGAAATAGGGCTCGAGATATAGGTCAAAACGTGGACCCGGGTAACCTTCGGATGTGTATGTACAATATGGGTATCAAATGGAAGCTGTTGGTGAATGCTTTAGTCCAGAGTATTTCCATCCGCTCCGTGACTAGGGTCTCGAGATAGAGACCAAGACGTGGACCCTAGAATGTTTTTGTACAATATGGATATCAAATGAAAGCTGTTGATAAGTGCTTTAATACGGGGTAATTTTCATACCTATTGATGACTAGGGTCTCGAAATATATGCCAAAACGTGGACCCTCCGTGTCTTTGAACCGAATTAAACCAAACTTACACACATTGTTAAGTAGGTATTGAAGATGATTTCCGTATAGTTTGAATACCTATTGGTAGATAGGGTCTCAAGATATAGGTCAAAACGTGGACCCGGGTAACCTTCGGACGTGTATGTACAATATGGGTATCAAATGAAAGCTGTTGGTGAATGCTTTAGTACAGAGTATTTTTCATGCCGCTCCGTGACTGGGGTCTCGAGATATAGGTCAAAACGTGGACCCGGGTAACCTTTGGTTGTGTATGTACAATATGGGTATCAAATGAAAGCTGTTGATAAGTGCTTTAATACGGGGTAATTTGTTATGTTATGTTATGTTATGTAATGTTATGTTATGTTATGTTATGTTATGTTATGTTATTTTATGTTATGTTATGTTATGTTATGTTATATTATGTTATGTTATGTTATGTTGTGTTATGTTATGTTATGTTATGTTATGTTATGTTATGTTATGTTATGTTATGTTATGTTATGTTATGTTATGTTATGTTATGTTATGTTATGTTATGTTATGTTATGTTATGTTATGTTATGTTATGTTATGTTATGTTATGTTATGTTATGTTATGTTATGTTATGTTATGTTATGTTATGTTATGTTATGTTATGTTATGTTATGTTATGTTATGTTATGTTATGTTATGTTATGTTATGTTATGTTATGTTATGTTATGTTATGTTATGTTATGTTATGTTATGTTATGTTATGTTATGTTATGTTATGTTATGTTATGTTATGTTATGTTATGTTATGTTATGTTATGTTATGTTATGTTATGTTATGTTATGTTATGTTATGTTATGTTATGTTATGTTATGTTATGTTATGTTATGTTATGTTATGTTATGTTATGTTATGTTATGTTATGTTATGTTATGTTATGTTATGTTATGTTAAAGTATATTATGTTATGTTAATGTTAACTCATTCTCTATGTGTTATGTTATGTTATGTTATGTTATGTTATGTTATGTTATGTTATGTTATGTTATGTTATGTTATGTTATGTTATGTTATGTTATGTTACGTTATGTTATGTTATGTTATGTTATGTTATGTTATGTTATGTTATGTTATGTTATGTTATGTTATGTTATGTTATGTTATGTTATGTTATGTTATGTTATGTTATGTTATGTTATGTTATGTTATGTTATGTTATGTTATGTTATGTTATGTTATGTTATGTTATGTTATGTTATGTTATGTTATGTTATGTTATGTTATGTTATGTTATGTTATGTTATGTTATGTTATGTTATGTTATGTTATGTTATGTTATGTTATGTTATGTTATGTTATGTTATGTTATGTTATGTTATGTTATGTTATGTTATGTTATGTTATGTTATGTTATGTTATGTTATGTTAATGTTAACTCATTCTCTATATCCATATAAAATATCTATCAAACAAATAAAATTAAAATTTTCTTTTGAAAAATGCAACCATTCAATCAGTATTTTCTTATGACGTTATCACGTTAAACTATCGTCAGTAAACCGACTTTACAGACAACCTCTTTTTTTTTGCAATTAATTTGATTGACAAGCCTGAATCCTTGTTGGCCAAAATTTCTCCACGCTCCTCTTCTAATAATATTGAACCCCTCTATAATTAAAGCCATCCAACATAACAATCAGCACCCTCTATCTCTTCAGAAACTTATTTTCGACTAGTGTCCTATCATTATGAAACGCCGAAAAGACTAGCAAAAGTGCAGCTTCTTGGAAAAGATAGAGAAATAGAGTGAGCTTTCGTACCAGAAACAATTGATGTCTATAACTGTTAAAAGTCGCCAAATAAAAGCTACTCCGGCAAGTAAAAGTGAGCTTATGGTAGTTCAAAAATTGTATACCAAAGGTGTCTTATGGTTATGAAACGCATCTTATTCCGCTTATATTACAAACTAACTGGTACTAAACTTTGATGGCGTTGAAAAAGACCGATCACAATCTCAGAAGCGAGATAACTAAAAAAGATTTGTATTTCCTTTGCATCTATTAATTTCCTAGTTGCTGAATGCTCAGATTGCGATTTACTTATAAGAGATTGCCATCTCCCCGGTTTTCTTGTGTGGAGGAAACCTACTAGACGTATGGTTTTAGACCAAATTAAATTCAGGACGTGCCGGAGAGAACTCATCGGCCATTTTCTTTTGCCAAAACAGTCTCTAGTATTGGAAATATATTTATTAAGGTTGCGTGGTCTGAGGCTTGGTACTATTGTACCAATCAAATAGTAATTTTCTATTTTTTTTTCTTAAGTATTTAATCATCTTACAGCAACAGAAAAATGTGTTATCTGTTATGGCACCGCACACACAGAGCAGAGCACACATTTTAGTAAATTTTTTGTTGATTTGTTTGAATTGTTTTGCATAACTTACGTTTGTTTTCTCCTGGTTTGCCTTCCTCAAATAGTCATGTTCTTCCGCTGATAACCGGGGATGCTCCTCCAATGTGTTATAAACCAACCATTGACAGCTAATTCCGAATCCCATGGACGCGCAACCAACTATGTAAAAAGTCAATTCCCAATTGTAACGGCAAAGTAACGCAGACAATGGAAAAGCTATGAGAACGCCGATCGAGTAACCGCCATAGGCAATCGATAATAAAGCGGTGCGCTCCCTTTGATGCGCCCATGTGGAAAAAAGTTGGTAAAGTGCTGGATTTCCGAAACCCTAAATCAAAGTATTTGTTTAATGATAGAATATTATTCAAAAATTAAAAAAAGATTATAAAGTATTCGATATCAATGGCTGGAACTTTTTCCAGTTTTTCACATAACTTTTGAAAGATTTGTTCTCATGTAAAAAAGTGTAGTGCCCCCTGAAAACTTAAGAAAAAATGCTGAACATGTCCACTTCACCGGTTTTTGTGAAGCAATGAACCCGTTAAAATATGTACGAGGTGTGTTCAGAAATAAGGTGAATTTTCATTTTTCTCAAAAAATATTTATTTATTTGTCAATTTCTATTTTATTTCCTTCAATGAAGCACCCCTCAGATAAAAGACACTTGTGCCAGCGTTTTTCGCAATCCTCGAAGCAGTTCTGAATTGCGCTTTTTGGCATGTCCTTGAGCTCTCTCAGCGATTCGATTTTTATCTCCACAATCGGCGCAAACCGCCATCCTTTCGTGGGTCTCTCCAATCGTGGGGACAGGAAAAAGTCGCAGGGTGCCAAATCTAGTGAATACGGTGGCTGAGGCAAGATGACGGTGTTGTTTTTGGCCAAACAATCCCTCACAAGCAAAGATGCAGAAGCCATAAACTTTTTTTCCACAATTCCGGGCGTTTTTTTTTGTGTTGCTTCACGCAAATGGCGCATAGTTTCGGTTAGGTTGGAATGGTTGTCCAAGGAATGGGTACACTTGAACGAAGATAAACGGATTCGTCATTTGTGATGCCATTGTGAAGTGGGTAAGGTGAAAGAGAAAACCGATGCGAGAAGGCGGGGAGAAGTGGTGGTGGGATGGTTACGAGGATGGGTTTTGTGAGTATGTGGATTATGAACGATGACTGCGCTGCGTTTGCGTCAACCGCTTTGTGCTGCTGATGAAATTGATCAGATTTTTAATGTCAACACCAGCTATATCAGCAGGCGTAGCACAGGAGAAAGAGCCAAGATACCTAGATCTTAACTCCGCCAGAGCAGGGCAGCTAAGAAGAAAGTGCTGAGCTGATTCCACCTCATCCTCCATACATCCGACGCAAAAAGGACTCGAGGTAATTACAAGTCTCACAGCATGCATTCCTCGCGCATAATGTCCTGTGAGAAAAACCACTAGATTGGAGAGCTGATATTTTGTCAGCCTCAGAAGCTCGCCCGAGCGCCTTCAGTCCACACGTGGCCAGAAGGATTTCGCGACTTTACACGTTTGTGTATTTGCTCAGCGCTCGCTGAGTTGGCGCGATGCCCATCTTTTCAGGAGCAGACAACGCAGGTAGGCAGGAGGATCCGAATTCTCTCCCTTCGCTAGGAAATCACCTCAAATGTCCCTTGTCTGGCCAGCTGATCCATCTCACAGTTTCCCTCAATGTCGCTGTGATCAGGAACCCAGATGAGGCTTATGTCAAAGAATTCGGGCGCAGTCAAATGTGAGGCCAGTAATTCCTTGACCGGTTTCGAATGCTCCGTCACTGGCCCGAGGGCCCTTATTGCCGGCTGTCGGCGTTACTTCAAGGTAATACTAAAATTTACCGTACTACCTTGTGGTAATAACTCCTGATGCCCTACGCCATGGTAATCGAAGAAAACAGTGCGAAAAACCTTGACATTTGATCGAATTTGGCTGCTTTTTTCGGTCCTGGCTTTTCTTGGTTTCGATGTCATAATTATATACCCATGATTCGTCACCAGTTAGGACCCTTTTAAGCAAATCTGGATCATCGTTGAGGTGATTCAACAATTCCTGAGCGATGCTCATGCGACGTTGTTTTTGGTGAAAATTCAGCAATTTTGTTCTCTATCGTCTGCGAAAAGCTTATACCACTTGTAAACATTTTTTTGACTCAGAGTACTCTCACCGTATGCCACTGTCAACATTGCAAGTGTTTTTGAGCACTTAATTCCATTTTTGACACAAATTCAATGCAACTTCTTAGATCCATTTTTTCCGATAGCAGAAAATCGCCGAACACGCAAAACACTTGTCTTATATATGGCTCTCACAAACAAACTAAACATGACTTCGATACGAGTGTACCAACATAAAAAAATAATCATCGAAAGTCGAATGTACGTAGCCCGTGAAATTTGAAAATTCACCTTATTTTTGGAACACACCTCGTATATACTGGGTGGCGTAAAATTAATCATCCTATCGAAATGGATACGTGAAGTAGACGGCTGTAACATATAAACATATAAGCAATGGACCGTTATAGCCTAGATTGACGGTGTTATTATTATTATTATCTAGTAATCGGGAATTATCTCAGGAATTAAGTGCAACTAATGTGGATATCGACAAGTGGACTTAATGCCCATAATTTAAGCGGATTAGGAGAATTTTCGATGGCAACTTTGCCGAAAAATTAGAGTTAATATCTATTGTGAATGAAAAATAATGAATCTTTTAAAGAGAAGAACAAGAAAGACTGGATCAATGCGAATCTATTAAAGGTGGTATCGGTAAATCAGCTATTTTTGTTTTTCCTTTCGTCATGTCCATGTGACTGTCAGCCCAGAATGAAACAAGGCGAATTCATTCTCTGTTTTGTACTTTGCCAATACTTTTCTTTGACAATCAAACGTACAAAACATTGTTGTTGGTCTTGCGCCACCACCTTTAATGAATGCGCCTTGAACTGGATGAAATGCTGGTTTGCACTAGGGTTTCTCATTTCCCGTCACATAATGATTCCCGGGAAACGAGAATATTTCGAAAATATTCCCGGGATTCCCGGGAAAATCGAGTTTTTATATTTACTAATTAAAATAAATTTATTAATTTAAAAACAATTAAAAAATTCATTTTCACATATTTTATTCATATTCACAAAACAAAAAAATTCATATTTATTCAAATTCATAAAACAAAAAAAAGTTATTTATTAGAAGAGTTTTTAAAATGAGTTCTGAGACAAACTAACGCATTAACTGAATTGTCGTTGAGTCTTGTCCTAATTTTGGTGACAAAAAGGCCAGCAGTCGAAAATACTCTTTCACTTTCCACTGAAGTTGGTTTAATGCAAAGAAGAGCATTTTCAAATTTTTGGTTAACTTTCCACTAGCTTCAAATAAATTAAATTCTTTTAATATAGTCTTATATTCTGTATCTCCAGTACTTTGTTTTTTGGCGCTCATACTATTTATAGCACTTTCAAGCTTTCGTTTTAAAACATTCGCGGGCATTTCTGCTTCTATATTGTTTTCCGTTTCGGAAATCAATACGCTTTCTTCATTTTCAAGTACAGTGGTGTCTTCAAGGATATTAACTGGAAATAGGCGGTGTAACAATTCTTTAGATAATTTAACCATTTCAGACTTCGACGACATTTCAAAAAACATATCATCTTGATTGGAGTACAATAAACTTGAATTATTTAGGTACTTTACCAATGAAATTAAAATTTTGGATCTTCGAGTTGTCATACGGAATTTAAAATTTTGTAATAATTCTCGAGATATTGAATTATCTAACGCATTTAACGTTTCTATTAGGAACGATAGTATTCCCTCACTCTTTATTAAATCCATATCACGTCGACATAATGCATCGGACGCTAATTTTACTGGACGTAAACAAGTAATTAATGTGCTTACAATTTGGAACAGCTGATCTTCCTTTTCAAGTAGATGTGTAGCATTAACTTCGCATAGACTTTTTTTAATCGGAATTCTTATTTGCTCAAATCTTTCCAACATATCTAATAAGCTATTCCACCTTGTCGTACAGTCTAATGATAGGTTTAATTCTTTACCATATTCTAATTTGACATTTTGCTGAAGAATTGTGTTACGTACTGGCGATTTTCTGAAAAATGATGCTATCTTGCGGATTTGTTTTATTGCATCCTGGATATGAGGTTTTAGATCTTTGAATTTAAGGTCACTTATATTTGTATCATGTTCATATGACATCCCTTCAAATGTTGTATTTTCGTCTTTGTCAAGACAATCATAATTATCAATGTCGCTATCATCATCTGAATCTAATAATTGGTCTACTTGGTGCTGCTGATTTTTTTGCAATAATAATTCTATCTTAGTAGAACCAAAAAGGGTATCCAGAACAGCCAAATGAATCCCATGTGTGTAGCATTGTAAATGGAAGGCAGGAGCTAACTTTCCAAATTTCACCATAACGGCTGCTCCATCAGTTATGATTGCAATAATATCTGTAGATAAATTCAAGTTAAATTCCTTTAACCGCTCATTAACTAAATCTAATGTTTTTTCAGCTCCACAACTTCCTTCAATTCTTATTAATCCCAAATTTTCAAATATCCCACCATTGGACATAACATTGATATTCATGTATCTACGATTACGGCTGCTTGTCCACTCATCTACAGTTAAGCAAAATTTTTGATTTGCATTTAGAATAGTTGAAAATCTATATTTAAGTTTTGATTTAACTTCGGCATAATAGTTGAATATAAGATTCATTATGTGTGAAGGATTTTTAGGAAGAAAATATCCTTTCGCACAAATAGATTCACGAATGAACGTACTTTTCGAAATAACATTGATGGAAATTCCATCTACAGCTGCTAGTTTTGCAAGAATTTCTTCCAATGATTGTTTATTTACATATTTTAAAATGGAATTTTGATTTCATGAAATTGATTTATCAGATTTGTCCGGCGATGAAGTACTTGGAGCGTCGAATTTATTGTTCTTGGTAACCAAATCTATTCCATGTTGGATTTGCATATGACGATTTATTCCACTTGTGGAACCTCCCTTTCTCATAATCACTTGATTACATTTATTGCATTTTGCTTTGTCCTTATTAGTAGAATCAATGGTAAAATAAAATCTCCAATTTCTTTCTGACGACATTCGTATTTTTTAATAACCCTTTAATTTTAATATTTAAAATATCAGTGGAATAATAACTAATTGTTAAATTTCAATTAAAATTCAATTAAACTTACTTTAATTCACAAAGAAATCTTTTAACCACTTTTAATATATAACTTTTTAAAATATAAAAAGTAAAGACACCCAAACGCTATGACTTTTCAAATATTTGTGTTGCACAGCTGTATAATCACGAAAACAAGAAAGTCAATGCTTGCTTAGCTTACTTTGTTTTTGAATATTTTTAAATAAAAAAAGTAATTTGAATTTTTCATTTTAAATGATAATAAATGTTTAATAATCCCGGGAATTTACGTTTTTTTCGGAAAATCGGGAATAGATATTTTTGCGGATTACCCGGGATATCGGGAACGGGAAGTCCCGGGAGAGAAACCCTAGTTTGCACTAACACGCTCGAAATTACATTAATTGTTTTGATATTTCGGAGCAGTTTCAGAAATATCAATTTTAGATTTTTTTGCAATAAAAATTAAGGATCGAAAATAATCAATATTTTAAAATTTTCAATGAAAAAATAAAATCTTCCAAAAATTGTGGAACAGTTTCGAACATATGTATATACATTCAGCGTCAAAAGAAAGTGCACACCACATATGGACAAATTTCGAGTATTTATTTTTTAATTTCAATTAATAATTTTTTCTTAAAAATGCGAAATCTCTAACAATACTCAGTTCTATGCGAATCCTTTTTCACTACAATAACAGACATTTGCTGAATTTCGTTGCAACTAAGAATGGACATTCCTTTTTCGTACCACCACCCTGAGCACTTTTATTTTAAGGTACCAAAAAAATTGTTTCAAAATTTACATAGCATTTTCCGTCTTCTTCGATATGAGATCGTTCAGGTCTGTGCGACCACTTGTCCACAATTAAAAGTTAAGGGAGGCTCTGGGAGTCTAACAAAAACACCTAGGAACCTAGTGCACATAGCCACATTTAAGTAACGAGTTTGTGCGCTGTATTTGCTTGTGCTTACCGCCACTAATCCTTGAACTAAGCGTACAGTAAAAGTAGCGACATAACTAATGCGAGCGACAACTGGTATCAGCATGAACAGCGCTGCCTGTACTGTAATGGAGTGTATGAAGAAGAATTTACCGCCAAATTTGTCAGCCAATCGACCGGCAAAACAAAGTGTAATTACGTAGCCGTAGTAAAATGTGGCTTGTATAGAAAACTCCTCTTGCCGTGTCCAAGCAATGTCGCCCAACTGAAATGAGAGAAAAGGAATATTTACTAAGATAATAAATATGAGATAAAAACAAAAAAAAAATCGTATAATAGCTAGCACTATAAATATGTCTTTCATAGTTGTATTGATTTTTTTTTTTTCAATTTTTTCTCAGCTGAAGCTTGAACTTTTTCATACAAAACATAAAACAGACAAGGTGAAGTCCAAAATAAACAAGACTGGTGTCATAAAATTGTTTTTGATGGCGCCATCTTTTGGTTGGTGCGTTCGAAGTTACATCCCTAGCTGATTTCCAGTGAAAGTTTTTTGTCATTCGCTTCAGTGGAAGCGAAGTTATTGCGTCTAAAGTGTCAGTATGTTTGTGTCATCGGTGCAAAAATTAGTTTCGAACAAAGAGCTAATATCAAATTTTGTTTTAAAATCGGTAAAACGTTTACCGAAACATTTGAATTGCTGAAAACACTTTATGGCGTTGATTGTCTATCTCGTGCCAGAGTTCATGAGTGGTTTACACGTATCAGCGATGGTTGTAAGGACATAAATGACAATGAACATAGGAGCCGCCCAAAATCAGTAATCACCGCAAACTCCATCAAAATTCTTCGTAAATTTATTAAAAATGCTCCAAAATCATTGTTCAAATTCATGGAATCGGAGTTGAATATCTCCAAAACATCGATTTATCGCATTTTAACTGATCATTTTGGGCTTACGAAAGGTTTGTGCACGTTTCATCCCGCACAAGTTAACTGAGGACCAAAAATTGCTCAGAGTTCAACATTCGAAAGACCTCATTAAAGAGGAGAGAAAAGACGATAACTTCTTTTACAACATTGTAACTGGTGATGAAACGTGGTGTTTCCAACATGAACCTGAAACTTAACGTGAAAGTACCGAATGGAAGGCCCCAGACGAGCCACCGCCCAAAAAATCGCGTTTGGAGAAATCTAAAATTAAGTCGATGCTCATTTGTTTTTACGATTCCAAGGGAATTGTCCACAAGGAGTTCGTGCCATAGGAACCAAACCATCAATGCAATTTTCTGTCTTGACGTTTTGAAGCGTTTGTTGCATCGCATTCGTCGTATTCGCCCTGAATACCGCGAAGGAGAAAGCTGGCGCTTATTGCATGATAATGCACCATCTCATTGATCCACTTTTGTGACTGATTTTTTGGCTAAGAATCGCATTTTAACCATCAATCACTCACCATATTCGCCTGATAAGGCTCCCTGTGACTTGTACCTATCCGGAAAATTGCATTTAGCCATGAAAGAAAAACGTTTTGCGTCCGTAGAGGCCATCCAAAAGTCTTGTACCGACATCTTGTAGGACATTGCAGACAAGGACCTGAAACACTCTTTCGAAAAGCTTTTAAATCGCGCAAAACAGCGTATCGAGGCCAGAGGGGACCATTTTGAATGAATAAACTCGAAGTTATCAGAACAAAGCTCCTGTCGTTTCTATTTTAGCTCAGTCTTGTTTATATTGGACTTCACCTTGTATAATTTGGTTGAGTTCGTATTGAGATTGTTCAACTGGTTTGCACTACTTATACGAGTATAGGATATTAGGCCTATTTATGTAAAAATAGTAACTTAATTTCCGAGATAAGTTCTCAAAGAGAAAAATATCAAAAAAAGTACATGAAGGCGAAAACAGTAACAATTTACAAGTTTTACGAACAGCTGATTGAATTTTTGGCGGGAAAATCACAAAAATTACAATTATTTCAGTTGAGCCATCTCGTATTAAATTAGAAAAAAAAAACAAAAAAAGAACGAGTTTAGCATCACATGATTTTATTTTGTCCACAATAATATGCCCCATTTTATCATCGCTATCAGATGAAGAACATTCCATTAGCAATTGCATTTGTGGCAATCGCAATTTGCTTCATAATTTCCTTGCTTTCGTCTATGCATTTTTGTATGTTTATATGTTGCCAAATTAGTTAATAACTAAGGATGATAGAGAAGAAGATTGCGCCTTCCGAATTCGCCGTGTCGTAAGAGCCCACATGGGCATTTATTAAAGGTGGTGGCCTAGACCAACAACAATGTTTTGTATGTTTGATTGTCACCGCAAAATATTGGAAAAAGAACAAAAAAAAAAAACAACATTTATGATTTATCAACAGCACATTTAATACATAGATTCGCCTTGATTCCATTAATAAATAGAAAAGCGGAAAAGTAAGCGAAAGCAATGGAAACAGCCAAACCCAAGAAATTATACGCACACGCACATTACTTTCTAGCCACGGCGTCTTCCGCATAAAAAGGCAAGAATTTGCCTTTGGAGGCTTGCGTCATTCCACTCTCCTTGATGATTGGAAATTCTACACCCACCACTATGCTTCTGCTAATCACAAGAGGATAAAACCCACCTTTCCATCTATTTTGCCTGTAAAAATGTTGAAACCTTTTATTCGTTTATGGCTTGGATCGTTCTACACCAAACAAATGCCCCAACTGCCATGGACAATTATCACTGGAGCATATACTCGCATTATCATCCTGCCAAAATATACAAATGTTCTTCAGCATAGTTCTTGGATATTCATCCCCTCTCGATCTACTGAAAGAGCCCTCATCAAATAATATATAAAAACAAATAAAATGACTTGCTAAGGCAGATATAACTAGATACGTTTATGTATGTAATAAGTTAACAACACTAAGAGGCAACATCATCGATTTGCCTTTTTCAAGACACATTACACTCGAAACACCCCCTTTCATTTCCTACTTTTCCTATCATCGACCTATTCTCAACAGAGAAATGGTTCATTACCATGCACACAGGAAGAAGGCATATGCAAATACAAATATGTGAATTTATATACATATGCGAATATACATACATATACATATATATATGCTCACTCAAGTAGGTCGAACGATGCCGAACGCGGGGGCCGATTGTGCCTCTTTGACGTTCGTTCCGCGCTCTCGCTTACAGTTCAGGCAAGGTAACGGCGATTGAGCAAGATAACGACGAATGAGCAAGATAACGACGGTTGAGCAAGATAACGACACATTTTTTCAAGCGTGCAGCCGGCTAAATCGAAATTTAGGGTTTTTAAGTAAGAGCGCTTCAACTTTTGAACTTTTTTGAATAAAACTCAAACGGTTTTTAACTAATTTTTTTTTTATTATCGAGTTTGAACATATACATTTAAGTATGAAATTCGATTTCTTTTGCATGACCACCGCGTGCACGTTTTACGAAGTCCAATCGTTGAACCCAATTTTCGACCACTCTTTTGCATAAATCGGCCGAAATTCCAGCAATTTCGCGTTCAATATTGGCTCTGAGCTCCCAAATCGTCGCCGGCTTGTTACTGTAGACCAATGACTTCACATAACCCCAAAACGGGACGGCTTGTTAAATGGACCGTAAAATGGCCGTAATGCTCTTAAAGTAGCAGCAACAGAACGATTATTTTCATAAAAAATTTGCACGATTTGCAATCGTTGCTCAAGTGTGTAGCGTTCCATGATGAAATGTATACTAATAAAGTTTACAAATGACAAGCGAAAAATAAAAAAATATTGCGTCGTTCGCCCTCCCTATCGGAAAAAAGTTGAAGCGCACCTATTGAATAACCCTATATAAGACGTTATCACGTCAAAAAAAAAAATTAACACGCGGCACTTCGTTTGCATTAGTTTGTTTAGTTTTAATCTCACAAATCGCAATACATATTACCAAGCCACTCACTGAATTTTCACAGAAATGCATTTTCTCCTACTTTTGCTTGTTCGTTTGTTTTGTATTGCGAAGGGAGCTGACGTCAGATTTGTCAAAATCTTCAAATTACCAAAATAATTAACTGGTTTTTAATGGTGACACCTCCACTACTCAATTAGCCTTGGTTAATAACCGAGAATTACAAGCACAAAAAGACACCTTCAATGCTTGGAAACTGCAGCAACTGCGACTGGAAGCTGACTGGTTCTGAAGAACATACCTCTAAATCATTGGTCAATTTCTATTTAATATAAGTAATTTTTTTAATTTACAAGTAAAAATTTATCCAGTAAAAACTTTCAACTTCCTCCCCATTTTGCTCCCTCCCTTTTCCCCTACTGCTGCTTTGCTCTCAGCGAATTTGACAGAATCAAGCATAAACAATCGCCATAAATGTTTTGGGAATGCTGCTGATATGACAATCCGGCCGGGTTTAATCCGGGGCGTTTTGATAACGTAGAACCGACTGTCATGGGAATGATGGCGGTGGTTTAATTTACTAGAAGTATTTGGAAAATAACCTGTTTATGTGGTTAAAGCGTACCAATGCTTTCTACATTTAGTACATCTTTTCGGAAACAGTTATTGGAAACTACCAATATTGGCATTATCCGGCGTTCATTTTTATACAAGTACATACTTACCTTTTGCTCTGATTGCGAACTATCACTTGTATATAGGGATTGCAATGTATTATTAGAGTTAAGAACTGCATCTTCTCCATGCGACTTCACCATGCAGAGTATACTAAAATCGAAAATGTTTCGCATGCACAACTGCACAATCATGGCAATAAAGGCACATATTGTATAGGTTAGACGCGCCGAACAACAAAGTGGATAGTTAGCCGACTTATCGGTTTGCCTTTGCTCCTCGGCATCGCCATTGACCTGATAAATTTTGGGCATTACACACAATTAATAGTATTAAAAACGCTTTTTTAAATGGAATTTATTTATTTCTTTTTTTTTTGTTTTTTTATTTCTTTATTTATTTTTTTTTTGTTATCTTAATTTTTTTTCACACACATAACCCCACACACGACATGGCATGAATCGTTTCGAACGGAATTTGAAGACTCACAAAATGTGGATCAGGGCATTAGCGCTTGCGACACCGACCGATCATCGCTGAGAGTTGAAGTGCTCACAATATTTCGAGTTGGTTATTGTTCATTGGCTGCAAGTGCTGTATGGGTGGAAGTATTCGTTTCACCTAAATGCCAAACACGTGTAACCGTGAAACACGTTCGTATTCGCGTTATATCATTATGGTGAAGTTTTAAAAGAGAATTCGTTCCATTGTCACGTTCAGCGAGGTATACACAAATAGCAAAACATATAAGCACGATAATACCAATAACAATAAGAATAAGTTTTAGGTTTGTTTCATTTTGTTTTGATTCGTATTGAGTAGAGTTTCATTGTCCTTCCCCTTCCCCTTTCCAGTGGTCACCCCATTAGGGCATCAAATTAGTTTAAAACAAAATCACAACTTCCACGACAAATAAACAAAACAATAACAGAAATACCTAGTTAAGGAAGGGCAGCAATGAAATAATAGTTAAATGAAATTAGAATATCTGTTAAACCCTAAATAAATTATTTTTCAATATAATGTCTGTTCATGAAGCAAATGATTTATCACAATTCTTACAAATTATCAAGTTTTGGTATTCATGCATCCCAAAGACTTGCAAAGTAGGGGAAAGTGAGAGAGCAAATTGACATTTCATTTTGAGGGGAACTTGCAGGTTTTTACTGTATACATTTTTACTTGTAAGAATTTGCAAGCGAGAAAAACAGCTGATCGCAAAGTAAAAATAAACACGAATTAAGATTAACGAATTGAGTCAAAGTTCTTAGGTTAAATAAAAATGGAGAATGTAGGTAGATATATTTTAGATAGAAATTATAAAGTTTATTTGAAGACATATAATAAATAGGAATCGGACATTCATGCACTTTTGAACTACAGCCTCCAGTCACCATTGCTGAAACTACAATGCATGGTGAAGTTTCGAGAAGAAATGAAGTGAGAGATCTTATATGCCATGAAATACAAACACATCGACAAAGCTTATAATTGATCAAATCAAAAATTACAAAATATCATTTAGCATGAAAAATTTATTTAAAAAAATCACCGTACACAATGAGCAACATACATACATGTGTAACTAAAAATTTTCTGAATTCAATTACAAAAACAATATGTCCTAAAGAGTGGGTTGAAAAACCAAACAACTACAATCAATAACAAAAATAAAGAATGAAAATCAACATTTTGCATTAAACTTAATTATAAGGTAGTGTAGTAAGTAATTCTCAGTCTCAGTGCACATACATACATATGTATACTCTCTTTTTGAGGAAATGGACCAGCGACTTTAAAAGATCTCCTTTCTCCTTCCATGCCAACAATTTAATCAGCTGTTCGTAAAGCTTGCAAATTGTTACGTGTTTTGCGTCTAAGTACATACTTTTCATTTTTTTCTTTGCGAGCGCATTCTCGGAAATTAAGTTCCTGGCGAGCTAGTGGATAATTTTTAAACGAACAAACCCACTGTGACTTGTGATTATGCGCTTAGAATTGACAACTAAACAAGTACTTGAATTAGCGTGTGAAATTTAAAGCTTCTATAACAAATTAGTTAAATAATGTTTGAAAACTAAAAAAGTACTTAAATTGGCGTGTAAAATGTATAGCTTCTATAGCAAATGAGGCAGTATGTACGTACGTTCGGGGAAAAATTTAGTATAATGTAATGTGCTTTGTAGAAAAAGGTTGTAAGGGTGTATCCCCATCTTAAAGCCGCACCCACCGTTATAGTTATTTAATAATTTATTGTTACAATTGTGTAATTTAGCGAAAAGTTGGTGTTGCCAGAAACTTGAAATAAGAACGAAGTTCGCATGCAGACACGTTCAGTTTGTAAATTTGCAGTATTTTTTGCTTTAGTTTAGAATTGAGAAACATTTTCGAAAATATAAACATATAAATTTGAATTTTACAGGAGCGTCGACTAGAACGGTTTTCGCAAATTTTTACAATTTTTGTTTAGAATTTTTATACGCATCAGCCCTACTCCGGCTACACTATCCATAGTATTTTTGCGTAGAACTCCTTTCCACGTTAAAACCTTTGAATCCAAAATCAAAACGTCAAACTCGTCTGTGTAGTAAGGGGGCACAATAACCCCTATCCATGCAGAAATAAAAACTGCTTAATTTTTTGGGGTAACCCTTTTTGATTTTTTGACATAGTCTCCTTCTAGGCTTAAACGCTTCGTCCAACGCTAGTCTAGTTTATTGAACCCGTCCGAATATTGGAATTTGCCCAAGTCTGAAAAAATAACCATTGGTTTCTGCAATCATTTCCTCGTTTCAATAAAATCTTTTTCCCGCAACAAATTTCTTCAAATTGGGGAACAAATAGTAGTCCGAGTCATCCGAGGAAGCCTAGTCTGAAGAATAGGCGGGGATATGAAACGATTGGAACCCTTTTTCATTAATTTTGCGATCAAAACTGCTGAATCGTGAGCTGGTGCGTGATCGAAAAGGACTTTTTTGAAAACCACTCGACTTCCTCGATTCAAGCGAAAACCAAAAGCAAAAAATATACCGATCTGGCTGAAACTTGGTGTGCGTTCTTCCAAGAGATGCTCTTAACTAAACATGACCTCAATATGCGTCAGTAATGCCATCTCTCTGACTTTGCATGGCCTTTCAAACGACCCTTGTAAATAAAAGGAAATTGGCAAATGACTCATTTAATTTATTTAATCTACAACCACATTTTAATAAATAAAACAAAGAGTAGAGGCCAGATAACATTGCCTTAAGGCATACTGAAGTTGCAATGAAGAGTTCCGAACATTCACTCTCAATTATTACCACATATCGTCCATTGCATAAATAAGATTTCAACCATTGAAAGAAAATGTAGTGAACACCAATAGAGGTTAATTTACGTAATAGTAATCAAATGCGGTCGCCGTAGTCGAATGGGTTGGTGCGCGACTATCATTCGGAATTCACAGAGAGAACGTCGGTTCGAATCTCGGTGAAACACCAAAATTAAGAAAAAGATGTTTCTAATAGCGGTCGCCCCTCGGCAGGCAATGGCAAACCTCCGAGTGTATTTCTGCCATGAAAAAGCTCCTCATAAAAAATATCTGCCGTTCGGAGTCGGTTTGAAACTGTAGGTCCTCCCATTTGTGGAGCAACATCAAGACGCACACCACAAATAGGAGGAGGAGCTCGGCCAAATACCCAAAAACGGTGTACGCGCCAATTATATAGGTATATATATTCAATCAAATGCTACTATTCGGGAGAGCTTCGATTCAAAACTCCGTGAATAAAACAGTAAAATAAAGAAACACATTTTTCTAATAGCGGTCGCTCCTCGGCAAACAATGGCAATCACTGGGTGCTCCTTTCTTCGACAGCCTGAGGCAGTGCGCCAACCTAAATCCCATCAATCTTCTCCATTATATCAACAGCTCTGGCTGGCTGTAGATATCTGCCTGTTGGAGGTCTCATAATGGTATAAAAACGGCGCTTCAGTGCTTCTTGGGGAATGCCAGACTGGCACTTCAACCATTTCACCTACCTACCTACCTACTTCGGCCAGCGATTTTAGGACTTTTTTGCGGTTTTGAACTTTAGTGGCAATTGCGGTTGTATGCGCAGAAAAGGAGAGCAAACTGTCGAAGGGGACAACCAAAGTCTTGGGGTTGTTAACAATCGGTATTGGTGTGTCATCGACTGTAACTTTGAACTGTGGTTTGACCTCCTTCGTCCAGGTGGTAAAGAGGGTCGCCGTGGATTTAGTTGGGAGAAATCTGGAGATTCCTCGCTGTGAAAAGGCGCGAAAGGCTGATGAGATAAATGTTCCCTTTGGAATACATGTCATCGATGTCATTGCCAGACGCCATTATCGAACAATCGTCAGCAAAGGCGACCACTGAGAAGCAAGGGTGAAAGGACTCCACCCTGCAGCACACCTTGCTCTATCCTCCTCAATTTTGATCTGTGGTATGGAAAATGATAGGCGATTGTCGACCACACAGATAGTTCGCGGACCACCTCTTCAGTCCCGGTAGGGTTTGTTCGATATCCTCTAGTACCGTGAAATGGATGACGGTATCGAAAGCCTTCGACAGGTCTAACGCTAGCAAGACAGAGACTCTCACAAGGCGGTTAAGCCCACGGTCGATCTGAGTGTTTATGACGGTGAGTGAAGCGATGTGCTTACACATCGTAATCGTTAGTGTAAGAACACGAAGGTAAACTGCATAATTTCCATGTTTTAGCCGGGATTATTTTATATTTTTTAGAGTATATATTCTCGAGTTAGTTTGAATCCCAAGCACAGTGTGGGACTAGCTCTAGCGAATATTTCCCTCATTTACTGCAAGGATGTACGTACATAAGCAACAATGTGTGCAACAGACAGCGTGACTGGTATGTAAACAGGTAAAATAAAATGGAATGAATTAATTATAGGTTGCTCACTGCCATTTCCTTATCACTTACAGAAATCATGCACATGCTTACAAATACACTCCCACTTACACCAATACAAATAGTTTCAAATGTATACACCCAGCAATAGTGCGGCTGGTGTCAACTTAGGCCATTAGAATGGACGTTAACCCAGCCAGCGTAGGCGAGTGACATGAAATATCAAATAATAGGAGCAGTTTTTCTAACAGCGGCCGCAACTTGCCCGATAGGGGCGAACCTCCGAGTGCATTTCGAGGTTCGTCATAAAAAAGAGGTTGTCTGTAAAGTCGGTTTACTGACGATAGTTTAACGTGATAACGTCATAAGAAAATACTGATTGAATGGCTGCAAGTTTCAAAACATAACATAACATAACATAACATAACATAACATAACATAACATAACATAACATAACATAACATAACATAACATAACATAACATAACATAACATAACATAACATAACATAACATAACATAACATAACATAACATAACATAACATAACATAACATAACATAACATAACATAACATAACATAACATAACATAACATAACATAACATAACATAACATAACATAACATAACATAACATAACATAACATAACATAACATAACATAACATAACATAACATAACATAACATAACATAACATAACATAACATAACATATCATAACATAACATAACATAACATAACATAACATAACATAACATAACATAAAATAACATAACATAACATAACATAATATAACATAACATAACATAACATAACATAACATAACATAACATAACATACCATAACATAACATAACATAACATAACATAACATAACATAACATAACATAACATAACATAACATAACATAACATAACATAACATAACATAACATAACATAACATAACATAACATAACATAACATAACATAACATAACATAACATAACATAACATATAACATAACATAACATGCTGTTCAAGCAAGGTAACGACGCATTTTTTGGTGCGTGCAGCCGGCTATATAGAATTATAAGACGTTATCACGTCAAAAAATAATAACATTAAAACAACAGGTATTATTAACAAACTTGGTTTTATTTTAAATTCTTCAAGTAAATCAAATTAATAATAATCAATAAGAAGGCATATGCAAATACAAATACGTGAATTTATATATGTACATATGCGCATATACATACATATATACGCTCACTTAAGTAGGAGAGAGCAAGATGTCGAACGTTGCCGTTCGTTTGCTTTGTCGTTCGCTCCGCGCTTTCGCTTGCAGTTCATTCAAGGTAACGGCAATGAGCAAGGTAACGACAAATAAGCAAGGTAACGGCAATGAGCAAGGTAAATCGAATTATAAGACGTTATCACGTCAAAATCATCTGACGCATAAAGTTGTGTGTTCGCCAATTTTGTACTACAACATTATGATATACACCAAAAATTGTAGAACTATGCCAATCACTGCTTTTAATCTAAACACTTTAAATTCATAATTCAAACTAATACCTAAGTCAAGCCTGTGTAAACATTCGTTTTTTGAAAGCTAGTCAGGTAATAAAGAAAGTTATTTATATGTGTGCACGAGGATCGTTTGAAAAGTACTTACAAAGCCAGACAGATGACACTACTGGCACGTAACGAGATTATGTTTAGTTAGTAGCATCTCTTGGAAGAACACACACCAAGTTTCAGTCAGATCGGCCTATTTCGTTGAGTTTGGCATTCGTTTGAATCGAAGAAGGCGAGTAATTTTCAAAAAAAGTCCTTTTCCATCGAGATCGGCTCACGCCCAAGTAGTGGCAAAATTAATGGAAATAGGGTTCCAACTCGTTTCACATCACCTCTATTCAATACACTTGGCTCCCTCGGAACCCACGAACTACTAATTGTTCCCAAATTTGAATAAATTGGTGGCGGAAAAAAGATTTTATTGAAACGAGGAGGTGATTGCAGAAACAAATGGACTTGGGCAAATCTTATTTTTCGGAAGACATCAAAAACTAAAACAGCATTGGACGAACTGTATAAGCCTAAAAGAAGACTATGGTGAGAAATAAAAAAAAGGCTTAGCCGTAACAATTAAATAGTTTTTTTTTGCACGGACTTTGCAAACGACCCTCGTAAATGTACAATATAGTCTTGAAGCTCTTCAAAAGAAAAAAAATATCAGTCATTCCGAGTAGGCTTAAAACTGTGGGCCTTTCCATTTTTGAACAACATCAGCACGCACAACAGAAATAGGAGGAGGAGCTCGGCCACTCGGAACAACACTCTAGAAAGGGTGTAAGAGCTAATTAGATTTATATATATAAATTCGGCGATTTTGTTTATTTCGAAGTCACTCAACTAGAAATGAGCTTCATCACTGAAGATGATATTTCGAAGGTAGTGTACGGAAAGTTTGACGAACAGAAACCGGACACTTGTTTAAGTCAAGGCGCATTTATTGAAGGTGGTGGCACTAGACCAACAACAATGTTTTGTACGTGTGATTGTCACGGCAAGGTATTGGCGAAGTAGAAAAAGAAAAAAATTATTCGCCTTGTTTTATTCTGTGCTGACAGTCACATTGACACATCGAGAGAAAAATAAAATAAACCGACTGATTTACCAACAGCACCTTTAATAGATTCGCCTTGGTTAGCTGGTAGCTTTATCAAGATGACCGCTATATAATGGCAAAGTTCGAGCAAACTCATTGGAAAACACTACAGTTTTTGACACACGAGAGACAAAATGCATTTTTTTCGAATACTTTTTTGACACCCGTTACAAACTGTATTGCCACAAATAACAATTTATGCATGAAATGACCTCAAATTCTCACTGAAACCCGGCGCTGTAGTTAAATCTTACTTCAAGTATCGGGTGCTTTTTTTTAAGAACTTGAGAACTTAAAATGATAATATGAAACCGAAATATTATTGGAATACATTTTGTCTTGTATTCTATTTAGGAAATAATCGCGAACAAATTTTTAATTTTTTTCGAAGTAAATTTCCACAATTTAAAAGCGTGGTTCTGTTGTTAAACGATTCATGATGACTCGCCAAACAGTTTGCCATTCTCAGCTGGTACATCAATATTATCGATATCGATAGTTCTCATGCCGCTGCAACTAAAACCTGATATACACTCTGCTAACGTAAACCGGGGTTAAAGAGACTGTGAGTTAGTGCTGAATATCTAACCCTTACATACGTCCAGCAGCGCCAAAAAAGCGCAAAAAGAAAAACTGTTTTTAAAAGGGATAGCAATAGGAATAAAAATAAAAAAATTAAACATTGTTCATTAATACGAAAACTTAATAAAAAAATTATTTTAATTTTTCTTTACAAAAATTAGTATATAAAAAATCACGTGACCCAAAGTACAATGAAAAAAAGTTGTTCCACGGTCTGCATCATTTCTCCTTGAAATGTTGATGGATCTGTAAAAAGTAAAAAAAAAATCTTATAAAATAAAGTTGTAGTTATAGTGTCGAGGCGGATTTTTGAATTTCGAAAAATTCTGCAATTTACAGCATTTAAATAAAAAGTATGCATTTTACGTCATAAATGTCACACTTTAATTATGTTTATAAAATTTTTAATAAAAATGTCAAAAATCAAATCTATAGAGAAAACACTTTCGAATATTTAAAAAAAAATTGCATCAAAAACATATTAAAAACTGTATGAGGAAAAAGTAGTTTCGAGAAAAACGAATTTAAAGTTTGAGGTACAGCGCGCGCACCATCTCTACCTGGTTAATGGGCTGTAGGAGCTATAATAATGGGAATTTCCACATGAAAATTTCACAATATATTCTTAAGATTCTACACTTTCGAAATATCGAAAAATCAAAAAATCGATTTTGTGATAATTCTGGACGCATGTAACCCCTTAAATATTGCTGACAATGGGTGTGACAAGGCATGCAATGAAATGTAAATTTTCCTATTGCCCTGCTTCTAGCAGTCCGCCGGGCTAAGAGGGGCAAGAAAGTGCCTTGATAATAGCGCATGAATGCCAAGGTTAACGTACATCAGAGGATATCTCTTCAGGGGCAAAATACAAACAGTTTATGACAAGATTCTAGCCTATCTATGTATGCAAATTTTGTAAAGCATAAAATTTTTACAAAGTCTGACAAAACACTGGGTCGACTCATTAATAGAGTTTCAAAGTGGGCAGTGTAAAACTACTCTTTATTTGACACTGCAATTTTTTATATGTCGGTATACATTAAGCCATTATTTCACCGTTTGCACACGTACGTCCATATTTTTGCTGAACATGTCGTAGAACAGCGCCTACACCTGTGTTCATAAAAATAGCAGCACGACATATTGCAAAGTTTTGCCTTTATTTCACATTTAATTTTTTATGATTATTATCATATTAAATTTATTATGATTAATAAAAATGTAGCTCATAATATTTACAAACAAAAAAAAAAAACAATGTAACTCAAAGTTTAAAAATTGTATAAAATAAGAAAATTTCAACAAATTTTCGTCAAATATCAAACTTTTTAATTCAAATTTTTAGACTTTTGTTTGGCGAATGTAAGGCGTAATTTTTTAGCTATTATCTTTTCAAACAGCTGACGCACGTTTCGTGTTTTGTGTCAATGTCAAACATCTCCAGTTTGGTCTATAATTTAACCATAAATCGTCTTACAAATGAATTTTATTATAAAAATGCGTGTTCTGTTAAAAATGTTATCGCGCGCTTCTTCCATTTTATGGTCAGTTTAATCGACCCACTGAAGCGACTATTCGAGCTATTGTGACTAAATTTAGAACCAAATTTACATTATTGGGCATCAAACCACCAACACGCTTACGTAGACTGCGAACTGAAGAAAATATCGCAGCTGTATCGGCCAGTGTTAATGATGAGCATCAATTATCGATTCGTCGCGGTTCGCAGCAATTGGGCCTCTGTTACTCAACAACGTGGAAAATTTTGCGAAAGCATTTAGGTGTGAAGCCTTTCAAAATACAGCTGGTGCAGGAATTGAAGCCGAACGACCCACCGCAACGCAGAATTTTTGGTGAATGGGCTCTTGGAAAGTTGGCCGAAGATCCACTTTTTTATTGAAAAATTGTATTCAGCAACGAAGCTCTTTTTGGATCAATGGTTACGTAAATAAGCAGAATTGTCGATTTTGGAGTGAAGATCAGCCAGAAGAATTGCAGAAAAGGTCACAGTTTGGTGCGGTTTATGGGCTGGAGGTATCATTGGACCGTACTTCTTCAAAGATGCGGCGAATCGCAACGTAACTGTGAATGGTGAGCGCTACCGTGAAATGATATCCAACTTTTTTTTGCCCAAACTGCAAGAGCTTGACTTGCATGACATGTGGATTCAGCAAGACGGTGCCACATGCTACACAGCACGCGTAACAATGGACTTTTTGAGAGGCGAGTTCGGTGAACATTTTATTTCACGTTCGGGACCTGTCAATTGGCCACCCAGATCGTGCGATATAACGCCTTTAGATTATTTTTTGGGGGGCTATGTTAAAGCTCATGTCTATTCAGACAAGCCTGCTTCAATTAACGCATTGGAAGACAACATTAAAGCATTTATATGTGAGATACCGGCCGAAGCATTGGAAAGAGTATGCTAAAATTGGACTAAGCGGATGGACCATTTGAAGCGCAGTCTCGGTCAACATTTGCATGAAATAATCTTCAAAAATTAAATTATATGGACTGTACTAACGATTTAAATAAAAATTTCACGCATTTTTCTGAATGTTACGTGTGTTTTTTTGAAAAACTTTCCTATAGCTCTTAAAAAATCACCCTTTAGTTCTACAGTCCGTTCAATTTTAGTCTAATATTGTGCCGCTTTAAAGTAGCTCGTAATTCGCTTTAATTTTTATTTAATTTTTTTATGCTGCTATACGTTTTTTTCTATCTTATGATTGCTCCAATTTTATTCGTATGGAGAAAATGCACACGACCGCTGGTAAAACAAAAAAAAATGTCCTAAAATTAACACAATTTCTGAGCCACTTTATACTTGAATATTATTATACCAAAATTAATTGGGCTGTAAAACTGCATACTCGAAGTTTTTGTAAAGATTCTCATATTTTCGTTCATTTATGTTTTTATTTTGTACAAAGTTTGAAACTTGAAGTTATATTATATTGTAGTTATATTGAAGGTTTTGTTGTAGTGTAAACTATATTTTCATAAACGGAAATATTTAAATAGGAAATAAATGAATAGTCGCGTTGCCATTATTGTGAGCACAGGTGTATGTATGTGAGCTGTAAATTTGTGCACTTCACCCTTTACATAACACTGAATGCAAATACGTACACCCTAGAGGACACATATGCATGCATTTCGTATATTTTCTATTTCTGTACACATTTTCAATATTATAACTTGATTAAAGTTTTTTGATACGTCATTTGCCTATTATTAGGGTGTAGGATTTTCGAATTTTTTAAAAAATCAGAAGGTATTTACATGAAAAAATTTCAAACTTTTTTTTAACCAGTTAACTGTGGCGCTCCCATTTAAAAGTGCGCACAGTTTTGTGTCGCCAGAATTGAGCTATGACGAGTATATTCGTCAATCACAGAGTAAGTTGCGCTGGTGAGATATTGGATGAAAAAGATGGGTTAATTTTATAAAATTGGAGACAAATGAACTAAAAATAAAAAATAGTAATTTACAGAACTTCTGGACAACTTTATAATATTTACGCACTTGAAATTCTTACGTTGCACTGTACTTATTTGATAAGAACCGCCGACACTTGGTAAGATATGCACTGACACACACGAGTTAGCCTTCTAGTTTACAAGTCCACTTTTTGACTTTTGCCTTTGCCCCTTTTAGGTTAACATCTAAAAAACGTTATCATCGTACATAAATAAATTCATTATGCGAACTGGTGAACTTTTTCAACCAGTGCATACGGGGAAGCGTGACATTATCTCAAACTTTATACTTTCTATTTGTTCGTTTTATTCAGGCATAGCCTCAAAATATTCTAAACATCTTGAAATTTGAGAATATGTGTT
This sequence comes from Anastrepha obliqua, assembly GCF_027943255.1. Taxonomy (NCBI): domain Eukaryota; kingdom Metazoa; phylum Arthropoda; class Insecta; order Diptera; family Tephritidae; genus Anastrepha; species Anastrepha obliqua. The sequence continues at coordinate 142,262,739 of NC_072892.1, read as the reverse complement.
GTTTTTCTCAAAAATTGTAATATAATTTAAATAGCCAATGGTCACTAATTTATACGCATGACGAGTATACTCGTCAATACACAAAATTTTGCCACTTCTCCATGACGAGTATACTCGTCAATCACAGTTAACTGGTTAAATGAATACTTTGTTTATTTATCACTAACGGACCCGACAGACTTCGTTCTGTCAAAAAAATTTTGAATGTGGCAGTTAATATTTCGACCTTAAGTCGTTTTTAGAATTAAAGAAAAGGGTCAGCTCGGGTGACCTAAGTATCTTCGCTTCCACGAACTTTGGCGACTCTTTTGGGACCCACTAAAAACCCCGACAGGGACGTTTGCCAGAGGGCGTCAAACTAAGAGGGGAACTTAAGGTTCAAACCTGATTGAAAAATCTAAAGGGATAGTGGGAACCTAAAGGTGACAAATATTTATATATTAAAATGGATGCTTCAATGACAAAACATAGAGATAATTAATTATTTATTTATTATTATTATTAACATAGGGTTAAGAACCGATATAATAAAGATTAATGAAATAAAACGTATATAAGTATGTATTTTTAGTAATCGCTTTATTGTAAAACAAGTGAATCATAATTATTAACAAAAAAGAGGTTGTCTGTAAAGTCGGTTTACTGACGATAGTTTAACGTGACAACGTCATAAGAAAATATTGATGTAATGGTTGCAATTTTCAAAACAAAATTTTAATTTTATTTGTTTGATAGATATTTTGTATGGATATAGAGGAGGAGGTAAATGGAATTGCAATGGAATAGGTCAAGTTACATTTACCCAAACGTGAAAAATGACGAAACATTTATCAAATTCATGAAAGATATCTTCAATTTCGATTGTGCATCAGACGTTAATAAGTCAACAACACTAAGAGGCATGATCATCGATTTGCCTTTTTCAAGACACTTTAAACTCGAAAAACTCCCTTTCATTTACTACTTTTTCTACCATCGTCCTATTCTCGACAGAGGAATGGTTCATTACCATGCACACAGGAAGAAGGCATATGCAAATACAAGTATGTGAATTTATATACAAATGCGCATATACATATGTACATATATATGCTCACTCAAGTAGGACAGAGCCAGATGTCGAACGTTGCCGAACGCGGGGGCCGATTGTGCTCTTTGTCGTTCGTTCCGCGCTCTCGCTTGCAGTGCAAGCACATTAGCTTACATTTGCTTGCGTACGGAATAGATTCGTATATAATATTTGATATGCCCATATGACTTGTATGCATCTTTACATATAGATTTGTTCTTTTTGAAAATTGCGCGAAATTGTATATGTATATGAATGTTTATATACATATATTAGTATACAACATATCTTATAAGGTATATGGTAAATATTACCATACATTTTTTCCTTCATATATAATAAAAAAATTAATAATAATAACATAAAAACAACAGGTATTATTAACAAACTTGGTTTTATTTTAAATTCTTCAAGTAAATCAAATTAATAATAATCAATAAGAAGGCATATGCAAATACAAATACGTGAATTTATATATGTACATATGCGCATATACATACATATATACGCTCACTTAAGTAGGAGAGAGCAAGATGTCGAACGTTGCCGTTCGTTTGCTTTGTTTGCTTTGTCGTTCGTTCCGCGCTTTCGCTTGCAGTTCATTCAAGGTAACGGCAATGAGCAAGGTAACGACAAATAAGCAAGGTAACGACACATGAGCAAGGTAACACTAATGAGCAAGGTAACGACACATTTTTTCGTGCGTGCAGCCGGCTAAATCGAATTATAAGACGTTATCACGTCAAAATCTGTTTTATTTTTATTGTAGTGCTTTATGTTTTTTGTTTGATTACCTGGTGAATATATAAACAAATCTGATGGTTTTCCAACACGGGAACAGGCAACATACAATACCACAAACACCTAATGATTGCCCCTGGGACTTATTTATGGTCACAGCAAAAGCAAGCGGCACTGGAAACTGTAGTCGTTTAAATTTAAATGGCACACCAGTCGGAATCATTGGGATGCGTGGTATCAAAACGTCTTCTCCTTATACTTATATATAATAGTTACTATAGTACTGTAGTTGCTTCTATCACGTTGTTCAATAATTTTTTTTATCGCTAACCGTGAGCCGTTGCAACATTATAACTACCGATCCAACCTTTAATTGAAGATTGTGAGTTGGCAATCCTGGTAAATCCTCAATTCGACTGTAATTTGTTCTTGAATTTTGAAATTTAATTCATTTACATCTATGTTTTTTGCAGCCAATATAGTCCGTTCGCTCAACCAATCATTGTTTCTGTAATTTTGAGCAACATCTGGAAACACCTTTTGAATAAGTTAATCTTTTGATCGAGTTAACTGACAAAAACTTTGAGGAAAGTTAATGCGAGCAGTCAAGGTGTCTATAGGAAATTCGCCATTACCAATGTCAATGAGTTGTTTAGAGAATATGTCTCCATATTGATCATTTTGCAACTCGACATGCATATTCTTGCTTAACCGTAATACCTTGACATGTTTCCACAAATTGGAGGACTTTAAACATGCATTGAGTTTATCAGTTGGCGTTGATCGAGGAATCACTGACAATGTTTGACGAAAATCTCCTGCTAATAAAATCATTGCACCACCAAATGGGTTATGATTGCTCCGTAGATCTTGTAAAATATGTTTATCTTTTGTTGTTCTTAAAATATATTTGGATTTGTTCAGGCCTACATATGATTATTTTTAGAATTTACTTAACTATTTTTATTTATTATTTGTGAATGAAATCATTCCTTAAATCTCTCTGAAACTAAAACAAAAGAAAGAATATTGTGAGGCCGATCAAATCTATAGCTCTTACATTTTTTGACTTTTCAATTTGGTCGGGGTCACGATATTATCACTTTTGTGTGAACGCATTAGATCCTCCAACGCGAACACGCACACACACGGACGCGCAATATTTTTATGGGAAAAAAGAAAAGGGCTGTTTTAAGGGTTTCCCGGAAATTCTTCGAATTTTTCTCACCGTACAAACCATCCTTGGACTTCCAGGAACATTTAAAAAAAAGAATTGTTAAGATTAGACCATGCGTTGTTGAGTTATGCGCTTATCAACACATTTTGCGATTCATTTTTATATTATAGATATGAGTACTTATAAAGGGTGATTTTTTAAGAGCTATAGAAAAGTTTTTCAAAAAAACACACGTACAATTCAGAAAAATGCATGAAATTTTTATTTAAATCGATAGTACAGTCCCATATAATTTAATGTTTGACCGCGACTGCGCAAGGAATGGGCCATCCGCTTAGTCTAAACTTGGCATACTCTTTCCAATGTTTTGGCCGGTATCTCACATATAGATGCTTTAATGTTGTCTTCCAATGCGTTAATTGAAGCAGACTTGTCTGAATAGACATGAGCTTTAACATAGCCCCATACAAAAAATAATCTAAAGGCGTTATATCGCACGATATGGGTGGCCAATTGGCAGGTCCCGAACGTGAAATAAAATGTTCACCGAACTCGCCTCTCAACAAGTCCATTGTTACGCGTGCTGTGTGGCATGTGGCACCGTCCTGCTAAAACCACATGCCATGCAAGTCAAGCTCTTACATTTTGGGCAAAAAAAAGTTGGATATTATTTCACGGTAGCGCTCACCATTCACAGTTACGTTACGATTCGCAGCATCTTTGAAGAAGTACGGTCCAATGATACCTCCAGCCCATAAACCGCACCAAACTGTGACCTTTTCTGAATACATTGGTAGCTTTTGCAATTTTTCTGGCTGATCTTCACTCCAAAATCGACAATTCTGCTTATTTACGTACCCATTGATCCAAAAATGAGATTCGTCACTGAATACAATTTTTCGATAAAAAAGTGGATCTTCGGCCAACTTTCCAAGAGCCCATTCACCAAAAATTCTGCGTTGCGGTAGGTCGTTCGGATTCAATTTTTGCACCAGCTGTATTTTGAAAGGCTTCACACCTAAATGCTTTCGCAAAATTTTCCACGTTGTTGAGTAACAGAGGCCCAATTGGTGCGAACGGCGACGAATCGATAACACTAGTTTACACCAAAAATGGTCCTCGACCAAAAGGCGTTTTTTAAACTAATTTGAGGTCGCTGAAAGCAAAAATGAATTTTTTTTTTTTTTTCAAAGAACGGTTTCCGAGATATTCCCAAAAAACCTGTTTTTTGGGCAATAGTGCAGTTATCACCTGCAATCTCGAAAACAGTGCGCGCCATTTCTTTGAAGTGCATAAATTTCGAAAGGCACATACATAACCTACATGGCAATATATAATTCGTGTCAATGGAAGTCGTAGTTTTCGCAAAACAGCTGTTGAAAGTTAAAAAAAAAGGCATTTTTGACGTTTTTTACTAAATTACACTAGTCTACAAGGAAAAGTATCCGAAATAATTGAAACTAATATCTGCTTCTCTGTCCATGCAAAATTCGGATTGATAACTAAAATTAATTTATTAGTTTGAGTTTTTACGATAATCGTATCTTTCGTGTTTAATGGAACTAGGCCGACAAAATTTAACCAACATTCAGACCCAGAAACCAGACTATATATTTCCGAAGGTTTATGATGCGCTGAATCCAAATCTGGCCTCAGAATTGCTCTATCAGCTCTGGTTTTCGAGATATCCTAACCTAAAAGTGCAAAAAATACAAAAAAAACATGAAAATTTCAAAATGCGATATCTCTGCGAAAAAAAATGATATTTGAGCAAACAAAACGCCATTTGAAAAAAGAAGGATTGTATTTAAAGATGCCATCCTTTAATTTTGGTGAAAGAAAACATCTGCAAGGCTACATAACCTCAAATATGGGCAAAAATGGTGTTTTTTGCACTTTTAGGTTAGGATATCTCGAAAACCAGAGCTGATAGAGCAATTCTGAGGCCAGATTTGGATTCAGCGCATCATAAACCTTCGGAAATATATAGTCTGGTTTCTGGGTCTGAATGTTGGTTAAATTTTGTCGGCCTGTGTTATCAAAGTTTATTAACTTTTTTCTGGAACAAACAATTTTTTTATATCGACATAGGATAGGTTTTCTGAAAGATAATTTTCTCACCTACATTTGAAGTCTAAGTTTGTTTGAATCGACGAAAAACTGTAGAAGTTATGACCCATAAAGTCAACACGTGTGATTTTGCAGCTTTTGACTTGGCTATGTTTGAGGTCGAAAATACGTTTTTACTCTCGAGCTTCTTCTTTTATGTTGCACGGAATCTTCACGAAGTTGCATCCAGCAGTAGTCGCTCATCATTCCTTGATCCCGAAGTCCTCATAACGCTTTTCAATCGTAGCAATATCTTGATGAAATCGCTCACCTTGTTCAGCCCCCAAATTCCATACGCTTCGGCCAAACTTGTTGAGTGAAATGTTTGTCATCCGCTCTGCTATCCCAAAGACACAAAAAACAACTGTATTTGGTATAACCACCCTGCAGACCAGTCAGTAGAGCGACAACTTTCAAGTCACAGTATATTTTCCAGTTATACGAACTGTAGTCAATTAATTGAAGTAGCTCTTTCATTGTCTCATAAGTTTCTTTGACATTCGTAGAATGAGCAACGGGGATCGATGGTTTCTTGTTGCCATTGTGCAGTAAGACAGCCTTAATACTATACTTGCTACCATCAATGAATAGACGCCACTCATTTGGATCATGAGTTTCTCCAAGTGCCGCAAACAACTTATTAACATTATTGCTGAACAAAAATTTTCTGTTCACTCACATGATCAATAGGATTCCTCCACTCAAATGGCTTAGCAAAAGATAAGTATGACCGTGAGCCTTTGGTAAATTCGTTCAAACGTGCAGAACATGTAGCGCAGACAGAGTTTGGAGTCCACGTTTTGTCCATATCTTTTGCTCGTAAAGAAAAATATTGCTCGTAAGGTGGTAATAAATGCGTGGTCAGCTTTTTTCGAGCACTTTCTTTGAAGATATATAAACCACAAATAAAACAGAATTTATCTGGTGCGTGCTCGCACATTTCAGTGTATTTTCTTATAACACAGATATAAACAAAGAAAAACAAAGTAAGTTCTGCTCTAGTGTAAGGCGCAATCTCAACTGCCCGACCGCCTGACGGACTTACGAAAGGAGCCTGTATAATTTCATCATCTCATTATTCTATTGCTCTCTTTCTTTCACTTATGTATTCCGCGCCTTACGACCAGACCTTACTCGACAACAGAGTCCGTCTCTTTTCCTCTGTCGTCGTGCACAAATTTATACTTGCAGAAATATGGCGTCACCGAAAATTGTATATTATACAGACGTACAATGGTCATACCTACAAGGTCATACCTCTTATTTAGCTAGAATTGGTACAATGGGCAAATAAGCCTATTCTGCGACATATATGTATATATATATATAAATATATATATCTATTTGTATGAAACAAATATTGTTTTTAATTATAGTGAGCCTAAGAACAGTTATTTTGCGTGACTCACTACGCAGGCTGGCATGAGGGTAAGACTCCGTCAGAAAATATGAGATTTGCAAGTGGTCTTTCGATTTCTTTGAAACTTTGGGAAATATTAGTTCTAGGTAAGATACATTCAAGCCTAAAAGGATTTTGAAAAATTTTCAAAATTGAGTCATCTACGCCATGTTGAATATCGGGACCGTGTTTTTTCAAAAATCAATATTTCTTGAACCGGTGGATGGATTTCAATGCAATTTACAGACAATATAGAAACAAATAAGTAGTTTAAATTAGTATTATGTAAAAAAAAAATTTCGAAATTTTGACCAAAAAAAAGTCAAAAAATTTTTTTGAATCAATTTTTAGTTGATTTGGCCACTTTTTTAGATTTTCTGTTATACACGTAACGATTCCTTATGATTTAACCTTTATTTTGAAAAAAAAAATTTTATGGTGTCTATAATAGTTCTCGAGATATTGCGATTTTAGTGGAAGCGCGCACGCACTTTCGCGTACGCACGCACGGTTCGCGCTGCGTTATGTGTTCCTGTATGAAGTGACTGGAGCAGACTGCTGCAGGTCTGTGCGCGTTTTTCTACTCCTGCGCTGCGTAACCGCGAAATTCACGGTGCGCGCTTCCACTAAAATCGCAATATCTCGAGAACTATTATAGACACCATAAAATTTTTTTTTTCAAAATAAAGGTTAAATCATAAGGAATCGTTACGTGTATAACAGAAAATCTAAAAAAGTGGCCAAATCAACTAAAAATTGATTCAAAAAAATTTTTTGACTTTTTTTTGGTCAAAATTTCGAAATTTTTTTTTTACATAATACTAATTTAAACTACTTATTTGATTCTATATTGTCTGTAAATTGCATTGAAATCCATCCACCGGTTCAAGAAATATTGATTTTTGAAAAAACACGGTCCCGATATTCAACATGGCGTAGATGACTCAATTTTGAAAATTTTTCAAAATCCTTTTAGGCTTGAATGTATCTTACCTAGAACTAATATTTCCCAAAGTTTCAAAGAAATCGAAAGACCACTTGCAAATCTCATATTTTCTGACGGAGTCTTACCCATGATTTACTTTTGTTCGAAACCGTATTGTATACATCAAAAGGATATTTGACAGACGATGAAATTGTCTTCTTTCACATAATATGTTATAACTTCTACAATTTTTCGTCGATTCAGACAAACTTATGCTTCAAATGTAGGTGAGAAAATTGTCTTTCAGAAAACCTATCTTATGTCGATATAAAAAAATTTTTTGTTCCACAAAAAAGTTAATAAACTTTGATAATTTATTAAAAAACGACAAAAATGCCTTTTTTTTACTTTCACCACCTGTTTTGCGAAAACTACGACTTCCATTGACACGAATTATATATTGCCATGTAGGTTATGTATGTGCCTTTCGAAATTTATGCACTTCAAAGAAATGGCGCGCGCTATTTTCGAGATTGCAGGTAATATCTGCACTATTGCCCAAAAAATCGAATATCTCGGAAACCGTTATTTGAAAAAAAAAAAATAAAATTCATTTTTGGTTTCAGCGACCTCAAATTAGTTTAAAAAACGCCTTTTGGTCGAGGACCATTTTTGAAAGTGAAAAATTGTAAACTAGTGTAATTGATGCTCATCATTAACACTGGCCGATACAGCTGCTATATTTTCTTCAGTTCGCAGTCTACGTAAGCGCGTTGGTGGTTTGATATCCAATAATGTGAATTTGGTTCTAAATTTAGTCACAATAGCTCGAATAGCCGCTTCAGTGGGTCGATTAAACTGACCATAAAATGGAAGAAGCGCGCGATAAACTTTTTAACAGAACACGCATTTTCATAATAAGATTCAATGATTTAAATTATAGACCAAACTGGAGACGTTTGACAGTGAAACAAAACACGAAACGTGCGTCAGCTGTTTGAACCAACTGTTTAAAAAGATAATAGCTAAAAAATCACCCGTTATATTATTGTATTACTATTATTATAAAGGGTGTTTGTGTTTCAAAATAAAACATGCACAAATTTAGATTCTTTCAGGTTTCACTTTTTTTATTCAAAATACGATTCTTAACGATTACATGAAAAAAATGACATCATTTAAATGTCCACCTATTTCATATTTTACCTTATCTACAGATGAAATCCGCCAAACAGTCGGTTCATGAATGCCTAATTGAAGAGAACGTCGAGATATAGACAATGTCGAAGGCTGTTCAGCAACACTTTGCACTACAGCAGCAATATTCTCAACGGAACGTCCAGTTTTCAGTCTGCCCATCCTTTTTCTATCCTCGACATAACCAGTTTCTTGAAATTTTTTCACCAACCTTTGAATTGTCAACTTATTCGTAGGATTATTTTCACCAAAAAAATCACGAATTCATAATAAGTTGTAAATGATTTTAAGCGTTGTTCTGTCGTGTAAAATTGTGTATCTGCCTACTTGACATAAGGGGTTAGGGGTAGTCAGAATTTTCAAAAAATTGGATTTTTTTACATTTTCTTGAAGTATAATATCTTAAAAATATTGTGTGAAAATTTGAAGTGAATCCGACAAGTACTTTTCGAGTTATTCAAGAATTAACAAAGGGCGCTCGGCCGCTCCGGAGGGTTCGTATGCTGAAAAAATGGATGGTGCACATATGAAAGTGGCAGATAAGCGCGCTAACGATAACACTCGAGAAGGTAGAATGCTACGTAGGCAACAGCAAATCAATACTTTGCCAGCTGCTATGGCGGCTGAAGACTTATTATAAAGGGTGTTTTTCTTAGAGGTTAGGTTTTCAAGATGAAATAAAACGTATATAATTTAATGTTATGGCTAAGAATTTAGCTTTATTATAAAGATAAGGGTTTGCCATTATGTTTTAAAAATGATTTTGGGCAAGTGGCCGCCGCGGCTGACTCGAATAAATTCCAGCCGAGAGGCCCAATTTTCGACCACTTTTTGCAGCAATTTGGGCCGTATGTCAGCAATAACGCGCCGAATATTCTCTTCCAAGACGTCAATCGTCTCGGGCTTATCTGCGTAGACAAGCGACTTCACATAGCCTCACAAGAAATAGTCCAGCGGTGTTATATCGCACGATCTTGGAGGCCACGCCACAGGTCCACGGCGCGAGATAATGCGCTCACCAAAAGTTTCCTTCAATAAATCGATTGTTGCGTTGGCTATATGGCATGTAGCGCCGTCTTGTTGGAACCAAAGGTCGTCCACATCAACATCGTCCAATTCAGGCACGAAAAAGTCATTAATCATGGCTCTATAGCGCTCTCCATTGACTGTAACATTATGGCCGGCTTCATTTTTAAAGAAATATGGACCAATGATTCCCTCTGCCCATAGAGCACACCAAACAGTGACTTTTTGAGGATGTAACGGCGTCTCAGCAATGGCTTGTGGATTATGTTCACTCCAAATGCGACAATTTTGCTTATTGACATACCCATTCAACCAAAAGTGAGCTTCATCGCTGAACAAAATTTTCTTGTGATGCGTCGCGCGAACCGAACCATTATTTTCGTAATAAATTTGCACGACTTGCAAACGTTGTTCAGGTGTAAGTCTATTCATTATGAAATGGCAAACCAAACTGAGCATAAATCAAGTGACAGCTGTCAAAAAGACCATCTACGAAAGAAGTAGTGCCAACTTGAAAACCTAACCTCTAAAAAAAACACCCTTTATAGCCCAGGAATAGATGATTCAGTTGAAGTAATTAAATAATTCGTATAACTCTACACAAATCGATAGCAAAACTATGATATAAATGCGTTTTTCTCAAAACTATGTTTTTTGAATTAGTGATCACTGTAACTTAACAACTGGTTGGTTGATTTCAATAAAATTTATACTGCTTTTGAAAATCATACAAAACTCGTGTCTGATCGATGGATTTGTCTTATCAAAAATTACGATTTTTTTAAACAATTAATTGTCGGTTTTTTTCTTTATTTTCAGAGGCCGCCATATTGTTAATTTAAAAAAAAAAGCTTCGATCAGGCAAAAGATTATCTATTAATAAAACTAATTTAATTAATTGATTTTAGATGAATCTCCACGGACTTGTAATGATCAACGCAAGGGACGTCTGGCTCCACACAAACAGGGATAACTTTTACAATTATTATACTTTTTTTTTAATTTTGCTAAAGTCAAGTCGAAAAATGATGTATTCATGCTATGTTTTTATTCTTGTAAAATAAAGCAACTGACTAGCAAAACACAAATTATTAAAAATCATAATTTTTTTCGGCCCTCTAACCCCGTAAGAAAAGATACCGTCTAGAAATCACTCACTACTGACATCTAGGCGTAACTTTAGAAATACCCTTTATTATTTTATGCCTACTTGAGCTCTAATATAGGGTACGTTTGTTGCTCCAGATAAATTTTGGTTTTGACGACGTTTGATAGATGCAGAGAGTGGTCGAGTTATGTTCATTGGAAAACAGCGCTTCGTACCACTTGGGGGTTTAGTGTGTCGTTTACCCAGAGACAGACATATTTTTGCCAGCGGCAGTTCTTGTTGGACAGACTATACAGACTTTATGTGACTCTTAAAGCGAATTCCATTAGATGTAGTAGATGCTTGATGGCAAGTGGCGCAAAATTAATCACCTTATCGGAAGATTTCAAATTTTAGTAAATTGCTTCGTACATCAGTCATATTGGATACTTGTGAACTAGACATCTGTAGTATACAAATCAACAAAATCGGAGCGTGTGAAGGTCAAAGTAAAGATTTCCATTACTCAAAATTATTTTGTTGTTGTGGTAAGAAATTCTCTTTAACTTTAAACTTTAACTCTATTTAAGGAGTTGGCACATAAAGCATATTAAGCTAAATTTTTATGAGCTTTTACCTTTATCGTGTATTGATGAAACTATTTTTAATTACGCATCCTGTGATTATGTCAACTTAAATAATTCCCTTTTAGAATTTAAATGGGATGCATTATTGTCAAAGCTAATCCGAAGCCATTTTGGAATTTTGTAAAATCTAAAATGTCAAGTTCGAGTATACCTGCTTCGGTGATGTTGGATAATAAATTAGCAAGTACACCTGCTGAAGTAGCTAACTGATTTGCAGACTTTTTTATGTCTAATTATGTTTCAGTTGATGAGGTATCCCCTGACTTTCCATCCGAGATATCCTCATCTCTAAATTTTGCCAATCTGCACATCTCCTCTGATGACATTTACAAGGGGATGCTTTCTCTCAAATCGTCGTCAAATACAGATGCTGATAGTCTTTCAGCTATTTTGCTTAAGAATTGACTAGCGTTAGCAATTTCTCTAGAGTTTATTTTTGATAAATCTTTATCTACTTTCACTTTCTTAAATGATTAGAAGTTTCCAATCATTACACCTTTTTGACGTGATAACGTCTTATAATTCTATTTAGCCGGCTGCACGCGCGAAAAAATGTGTCGTTACCTTGCTCATTTGTCGTTACCTTGCTCATTTGTCGTTACCTTGAATGAACTGCAAGCGAGAGCGCGGAACGAACAAAGAGCACAATCGGCCCCCGCGTTCGGCAACGTTCGACATCTGGCTCTGTCCTACTTGAGTGAGCATATATATGTATGTATATGCGCATTTGTATATAAATTCACATACTTGTGTTTGCATATGCCTTCTTGCTGTGTGCATGGTAATGAACCATTTCTCTGTTGAGAATAGGACGATGATAGAAAAAGTAGGAAATGAAAGGGAGTGTTTCGAGTGTAAAGTGTCTTGAAAAAGGCAAATCGATGATGGTGCCTCTTAGTGTTGTTGACTTATTAACGTCTCATTCACAATCGAAATTGAACATATCTTTCATGAATTTGATAAATATTTCGTCATTTTTCACGTTTGTGTAAATGTAACTTGACCTATTCCATTGCAATTCCATTTACCTCCTCCTCTATATCCATACAAAATATCTATCAAACAAATAAAATTGAAATTTTATTTTGAAAATTGCAACCATTCCATCAGTATTTTCTAATGACCTCTTTTTTTTTAAAAGGGGAAGAAAAAATTATGTTCGTAATTATTGGCCGATTTCCAAGTTATCAATCATTTCTAAACTGTTTAATTAACCCAAATCAACATGGTTTTGTAACTGGCCGTTCTACAGCTACTAATCTTGCTGTTTTTAGCGCAGAACTCCAAGTTGATTGCGTCTACACTGACTTCTCTAAGGCATTTGACAAAGTGTCGCACGAGATTTTAGTAAACAAGTTGGTTTGCTTGGGCTTTCACTCCACCTTTCTGCAAGGGCTTAAGTTATATTTGATGGACAGACGGTGTGGTAAAAATTGATAGAGTTTTATCGAACCACTTTATTGCTACTTCAGGTGCCCCCCAAGGCAGCATCTTAGGCCTACTTCTTTTTGTCGTTTTTATCAATGACATGAGCAAATGTTTTACTTTTTCTAATTTCTTGCTCTTCGCGGATGATTTAAAAATATTCTCATTTGTTAAGGACTCAGTGGATGCTCAGAAGCTTTAACTCGACTTGAACAATCTTCATCGTTGGTGCAAAAGATCGCGTCTGTTCTTAAATATAAAAAAATGTATTCATTTAACATTAACGAGGCGTCGGTGCAATTTTAGCACATCCTACACCATTTCAAATGATGTACTACAAAGTGTGACGAGTTTAAGGATTTTGGAGTATTATTCGATTCAAAATTTTCCTTCAGTGGCCACAATATTTTTATTCTTTGATTCTTTTATTCGGTTCTAGGCTTCATCCGTCGCAATACAACTGAATTTTGTGATCCGTATACCTATAAACTGCTGTTTACGTCTCTTCTTCGTTCTCACCTAGAGTACGCTGTTATCATTTGGAGCCCTTACGACCAACTCTCGAGTAATAGAATAGAACACATTCAAAAAAATTTTCTTAAGGTACTTGACCACCTTGGAAAGCTAAAAAGTACAACATATTCAATAATTTTTTTTCCATGTTCTGTATAATATATTAAAATAAATTTTTTTTTTAATTTTTATTTAGAGCTTATATAATACAAAAAAAAATTGATTTATTAAAATTTCTTTTTTTAACATATATCCAGGAGGCGCCAAAATCGAGGCCTGAAGAAAATCATGTTTTGCGGCGGACATTTAATCTTAGAAATGGTAATTCTAAAACAAAAGAGAGAAACAAAATTTTCAAAAGGAAGGTTCCTTGCGTGAGAATTTACCACAAACTGACAAAAAAAAAATAATAAAAAAATGGCGGATGTTTGAAAAAAAGTTAAGAAAACACCCCTGTTTTTCACAATGTTATGCTTAAAAAGCAATACTTTATTAACTTTTTTTTTGCAAAATGTGGTAAATTGGCATACAAAACATCTTAACAAATAAAACAAGACCAAAATCATTAAAATCGGCTAAGCAGTTTCGGAGATAAAGTGTCCGCAATTCGAAAAAAAGTAATTTTTGGAAAAACGCGTTTAAAGTTAAAACTTGCTATTTTCTTTCCGCTGAGTCAGCAAGTAATGAGGATGCGCCTGCACATTTCACTTTCGCCCTGATTTCACTTTGTTAGAATTCGAATTTAAAAAAACAGTTTCAGGTGATGATTTTTAAAAGTATAAGGATTGAAAAAATGTAAAAAAAAAATTTAATTTTTTGAAACTTATAAGGTGGTCAAGTACCTTAAGCAAGCATTACTTTCGCTCCGATTGAATCGCCTGTTCCATCCTATAATTCTCGGCTAAAGTTAATTAATCTATAATCTCTTGAAAACAGGAGGACAGTCCTTTCTATTCTTCTTCTTAATTGGGACGATAACCGCTTACGCGATTTTGGCCGAGTTTAACAAAGCGCGCCAGTCGTTTCTTTCTCGTGCTAACCGGCGCCAATTGAACACACCAAGTGAAGCCAAGTCCTTCTCCACCTGATCTTTCCAACGCAGAGGAGGCCTTTCTCTTCCTCTACTACCACCATTTGGTACCGCATCGAATACTTTCAGAGCCGGAGCGTTTGTTTTCGGACGACATGACCCAGCCAACGTAGCCGCTGGATCTTTATTCGCTGCGCTATGTCTATGTCGTCGTAAAGCTCATACAGCTCATCGTTCCATCGCCTGCGAAATTCGCTGTTGCCAACGTGCAAAGGTCCAAAAATCTTCTGCAGCATCTTTCTCTCAAACACTTCAAGCGTCACTTCATCGGATGTTGTCATCGTCCACGCTTCTGCGCCATACGTTAGGACGGGCATGATGAGAGTCTTGTAGAGTGTAAGTTTTTTTCGTCGAGAAAGGAATTTACTACTCAGTTGTCTACTTAGTCCAAAGTAGCACTTGTTGGCAAGAGAAATTCTACGTTGGATCTCAAGGCAGGCATTGTTATCGGTGTTAGTACTGGTTCCTAAGTATACGAAGTCCTTTACAACCTCGAAATCATAACTGTCAACAGTGATGTGGGTGCCGATACGCGCGTGCGCCGACTGTTTGTTTGACGACAGGCGGTACAGTCCTTTCACTTTCGTTTATTTTCAGTGTTGTTAATGGCATCGTCGACTGTCCAGATCTACTTGAGCGGATAAGCTTTAATGTTCCCCAAAGAAGACTTCGAAATTTTTACTCTTTTTATGTGGAAAACTTTAAGACTAAATTTGCGAGTAACGCACCCCGCGTACTTCGAGACTATAATTCATTATGTAATACCAGTCTGCTTGATTTTGCATTATCCAGATCTAATTTTGTAAAAAAATTAAGATTAATTACTTAATATTGTATTTATATTCATTGCTAATATTATAGTTGCCAAATTTGGCTTGCTTTTCTTTACATTTGTGTCTAATCTGTAAGGTAATTTATACTGCAGATTACACTATGTGACAAAAAAAAAAAATTAAATATACTTTTATGGAGACCTAGCACAACTTGTGGCTATAGAAAAACTAAGCACAATGGTATAAGAGAAATTTGATACAATGTGTCGTTCTGAAGACTTAGAACCAGACGGAAAGTACTCTTCATCATCAGGTTTATTGCTATCAGTTTGATCATCATCAGCAATGAGTTGAACTTCCTTCAGTTCATGACCTGCAGTTGAGTCAATCATATCGTCCAAGACTACGGGGTTCTTAACAGTTGCAGCATCAGCATACTTTATGTGCTTTCAAGTTTTATAATGATGACCGTTTACGTCCGTTTTACAAAAATAACAATCATCTGATTTATGATAAGGCTGATGATGCCACATCATCGGAGAATATTGAGAAATTCGACTTTTCTGGCAACGTTTTGATTTATATCTCTTGAATGTCAATGAAACAAACAATAAAACTTTGACGTTTTAATAAGGTTAAATTATAATAACAAACTTCTTTTGTTAATCAATGTACAGTGTGAACTTTGGTACACTTGGGAGCTTTTCCATATTTCCATTGAAAAAAATGTGCTATAATATGTCAGATATTTTCGTAAGTTCTAACCAGTTCTGTTGTGTGCAGTACAGTGTACTCTTATGTATACATATACACTCCAATAAATATTACGGATCTATAATAACGCATCAAAACACGTCCTTATTCCCATTTAGAGTAAGTTATGCCTACATACCAAATTAGTAAAAAAAAAAAAATAAAATCTTAAAACTCACACAACTCTATTAATTTTAATTCAATTACAGTCAAATATAGCGCATTTGACGCAAAATTAAATTTACTATAACAGTAGAGTACTAAAAAAATCCTCAATATCGGATAATATCGGATAATATCGTAAAAATTTTGTCAAAGTTGAAAAAATAGAGAAAAAATAAAAAAATTCCAAATATTTCCGTCTACACTCTCGTCAGTTGTCATTTCAGAAAATTTTTCAACACACTGTCAAAAAGGCTTGTTTTTGTTCTTTCGAACTAAAAAAGCAAATTCGAAATCGGATGGAAATTGGCGAAGTTAGGAGTTATTCTTCACATCAACCTACTGAAAACGGTTTTATGGCCATAAAATGAGATTTTGGGGGTGTATTGGAAATTTCTCCTATACCATTTTTCTTAGTTTTACTATACCTACAAGTTGAACTAGGTCTCCATAAAAGTATAATTTCACTGTCGCACAGTGTTATTAAAATAAAATAAATAAATAAATTTGGGGATAAAAAAGATTAAATTCATAGTTCTAACAGTTACTGAAATAATACAAATAATAGAAAATATTAGGGTATTCACAGTTCCATTTTAAAGTAAATATGTGATAATATTAGAAAGATAGGACTATAAAATTTGCAACACCTCTCTGAATTTTTCAGTTATAATTTTGTAAAATCAAATCTGTTAAAAATCAAATTAAAGAATTCTTAGCTCTGGTTGAACGAAGAATGCATTAAATGTATTAGGTCGTTGCTTCTATTATAAAAAGCTCCTCATAAAAATATCTGCCGTTCGGAGTCGGCTTGAAACTGTAGGTCCCTCCATTTGTGGAACAACATCAAGACGCACACCACAAATAGGAGGAGGAGCTCGGCCAAACACCTAACAGAAGTGTACGCGCCAATTATTATTTTTTTTTTTAATAAATTCAGTCTCAGTTCAAGTCAAATGTTTTAATCCTTTCAGCACGAGTAATTCTAAAAATCGTCAAAAATACAATTTTCGTTCTATTTAAATAAGAAAGAAGAGTTATTTTATTTTTTTTCTTTATGCAATACAAAATTTTTATTCTAAAAAAATTAATGAATTCAAAATAAAAAATATATAAATGTACTAGCGAATCACTGCCTCCAATGCCTCAAATGCCACCCAACCAATAGTTCTAAGGACACTAGTAGAATCTGAATGACGAGCTCGGGTTAAATGTCTGCAGCAGTCAGCATTGCCTGGGAAATAATTGGTCTGTCGTATTGGTGGTAAAGTCAGTAGTGAATCGGCAAAGTTTAACTATCGACATTTTCTTCAGGGTTGTTTTTCATTGCAATTCCTTCACAGTAAACTCCGTTGGATGCGCACGAAATCAATATAGCAAACAACCCAATGGGACATATTATCCCAAGACATGTTTTGCTACTAAAAGATGCTAGATTAAACCGATATTTAAAGCAATTGGTTGGCCGGTTCTGAATACGCTGCGATCGACTGACCGCCTAACTGACCTGTCAGAATAAAGCCATCAGGATGTTACTTGATGTTTCCCCTGTAAAATCTTCGCAACGACGCTTCCGTACTCCCGATTAAGGAGATGCTCAGCAAGCAATTTCTGCTGTGTTGCTACCGCAGGAATCACCCCTGCTGGCGCTTCTTATTCTTCTTGATTGGCGAGGTAACAATTTAAGCGATTTTGGCCGGGTGCTAACCAGCGCCAGTTGGACAAATCAAGTCCTTCTCCACCTGATCTTTCCAATGCAGAGGAGGCCTTCCTCTTACGGGGTTAAAAGGCAAGAAAATGCCTTGATGATTTCGCAGGAATGTCAAAATTATCTTCCATCAGAAGATATCTTTTAAGGCGCAAAGTAGAAACTGTTTTTAACAAAGTTCCAGCCTATCTATGCATGCAAATTTGGTTAAGCATAAAATTCTCAAAGGTTGGCAAGGACAAAGGGTGGCAAAACACTGGGTTGACTCAATAATAGAGTGCCAAAGTTATTTGACACTGCAATTTTTCATACGTCTTCTGCTACCACCAGCTAATATCGCATCAAATACTTTCAGAGCCGAAGCGTTTGTATCCATTCGGACGACATGACCCATCCAACGAAGCAACAGGATGGTTCCATGTCATTCACTTGGGAGTGACCTGGGCATTTCATCTGCATATTGTCCAAGCAGCTAACAACTTCCGAGCTTCGCCCAAGTATCCTCTGGGTAGATTCCAAACACCCGTTCGAGTGCGATCTAATGTGAGAAGACGAAGCAACCAAGGGTAGCTGTTTATGCGCTGGGTTTGGTATTTGCTAGAGGTTAATCCAGCTACCAAGCGAGTCAGAAGACATCTCTTTGAGTATACTGACGAGATCCAGGTTCGAGTATAACTACAACTACGGCTTAATAAAACCCCTCTCACTCTGAACACAACCCGTCGAAACAGCATGCTTTCTGGGTCCGCCGTTAGATGAGATAGACGGTGACGATCGGTGACTGCGCCGTACTGGCAGGGCTTTATAAACTGCTACAAAAGCCAAAACAACAAAGAATGAGCATCCTAAATATTTCAAAAAGCTAGCCTAGTCGTTAGCCCTAAAAGAGTAAATTAAATTGAAAAATTTAGTTAATCGACCCCACTGTGATTCGATATGAATGTGCATAATTTAGAGCGTGGAGAAATAAAAAGAACTATAGCAACCGGAGAAAAAGGAAACAATCTTCCATTTTCTCTGTGAATGCCCTGCCCTATGGGAGGACAGAGTGCTAATCCTGGGTAAACCGCCGTTCGAGAAGCTCGAACAACTGTCTGGCTTAGACGTCAACAACCTGATAAGGTTCTTAAACCGCACAGCATGGCTATAGTCTTGCTGTAAATAACTGTTAAACAAGTTGGTAACGAGGATGTGGTAACAATATGATGCGGAAGCGCTAGCTGGATTCTGGATGAATCACTCTAATCAACCTAACAAACCATAGCACCCTGCCGCAAACACGTTAGACCCCTGCACTTCAACGCAATTAAGGCGCACACTACAAATTCAAGGAGAAACTTGGTCTAAGCACCTTTTAAGGGCCTGTCTTTTATTATTATTATCACCCTAATGTGAATACTTTGTAAAGTATATAAATTTCGCGCCATATGCACCTACTCGTATATTAAAGACATTCATTGGACTGGTATGGGAAACTGGAGAAGGTGAGTGGTTACCGAAAAAGTAGCGCTTGTGCAACTGCATTCCAACAAAAATAATATAGAACTGTGTGGACCGAGGAAAGTCATTAACGTATGCTTATTTGTTTGTCTTTACTCAGGTACCTACCTAATAAAAAATACATAGCTGTAAAAACAATGGGAAAATTTAAATTTATTTATTATAGGTGTACTATTTACATATTTACGTATCTATGTATGTAGGTATATGCAGTTTGAATAGCAGGTGGCGTATCCATTTGGTGGCATATGCAAAACAATATGCCAACATTTTTGTTTACAAAATACATACACACACATATATGAACACACTAGAGAGCTTGTTTGTGGTTTGTGTGCCATCTAGATATATATGGAGATACATTAAGAATAACCGAAGGGCTTCCAACTAAGACTGCAGCACACTTCACGCATATGAATTTATTTCTGCTAAGGCACAGATAAAGGGAAAATCGATTCGATGCTATGAGTTCTGGAATATAACGATTTTCAGCACTACAGTGTACTTGATATTTGTGCGTTAATATTGACCTGCGGCTACCGTAGACGAGCGAGACTAACAAACACGTCTTATCCAACATGTTAAGCTCACATACCATTCAAAAAAAAAATAAATAAATAATTGGCGCGTACACTTCTGTTAGGTGTTTGACTGAGCTCCTCCTCCTATTTGTGGTGTGCGTCTTGATGTTGTTCCACAAATGGAGGGACCTACAGTTTCAAGCCGACTCCGAACGGCAGATATTTTTATGAGGAGCTTTTTCATGGCATACCACATACCATTCGCATACCATAAATTGGAGCTCGGAGCTTGGTCAAACGCCCAACGAACGATATAGGTACGCGCCGACTTTACACTTATATGATATCATATGTATGTATGTATATATAAGAGAGATAATTTATTTAAGAAAAAACGAGAAATTTCTCTCTCTAAAAATTGCTACTTTCTACTAAGTAGATAATTAAGTAGTAAAGTCCTCTATCACGAGCAATAACGCTAACTGAGGCCAAGTGGCCAAAAAGGCGGCCTTTGGAGTGTTTAAGAGAAAGATTTACTGGAATATATTCGGACCTTTGCACGTTTTCGATGGTGAATATGGCAGATGATGACACAATGAGTTGTGTGACCTTTCGCCGGAATGGATGCAAACGCTCGAGCTCTGAAAGTATTAGATGCGGTACCTGCTGGCGGTAGCAGAGCGAGAAGAAGGTCTCCTTTGCGTTGGAAAGTTCAGAAACAGAACGACGAGGCTTTACTTGGTGTATCCAACTTCAGGAAGAAACGACTAGTACACTTTTTAAAAGTTGAATTTGAGGTGCCATAACCACAATCACATAAATCCGCTGATCGAACATAAATTAGCGAGCAATCTATTAGAGGTAACATACCCTAATCTCGTAGCCATAACCGTGACCGTACAGAACAACTAAATGTTGGTTCTTTGCCATAACCATAACCAGCTGATTATTGGTTTGCTGATCCAAACCCATAGTTTCGAAGGATACTTGAGTGCCCATAAGTGAGGCTGAGGCTAAAGCCATAACTTCTCAGCCAGATTGAGGTACGTGCAGCGGCAGTTTTACTCGCGATGTCTCTACAGGCATCACATTTCATATTACATGAAGCGTTAGAGTAGGAGTGTTTCGAAGCGCCGCACTGATTCCTTTGAACTCTCTCAGCTTCTTTACCGATGTCATCATCTCCAGTGAGTTCCACCAGACAATGACTCCATATAACAAAATTGGCTTTATAATGCTATTATAGAGCCAAAATACAACTCTATGCGAGCGGCCCCATCTTTTTCCAATGGCGTCCTTGCATCCATACAGGGCTATTGTTGCCTTTCTTATCCTCTCCTCATTGTTAGGCTTCCAGCTTAGCTTGCTGTCAAAGATTAGATCCAGGTACTTCATCTTGTCAGAAAGCATCAACGAAGAAGTTGAGCTCTGGGTATTTTATATTTCCTCGTAAATAGTACGAGCTCCACCTTGAGAGGATTCACCAACAGCCGCAATACGCTACCCATCTAACAATTACGTTGAAATATCCCTACGTCAAATCCTACAGAGTATCTACAAACTTTCCTATAAGAACTAGTGCCACATTGTCAGCGTAGGCAATCACCTTGTAGCCCCTTCTCACAAGCTCCACACACACCGCTCACAGAGAACACCGCCTTTCGGAGGTGTGAATTATCAATTTATCAGAAATCATCGGATACCGGATATCGGAGCGTTTAATTCAATATAAAATATATACTACTCTTCATGTGTAAAGCCGATCACAAATCGTGATTTTTTTTCTTATTCACTCCTCTCGGGAGCATAGGGCCCCGACAAGACATTTGTCTTGTGTTGGTTTCCTTAATCTATTTTGATTTCTGACAGGGTAGGTGATTAGCCTGCCGCTACCAGTCCTAAACTTAGGAACAACGTCTTCTTACTGCTTGGAGCGCCTTCTGTGTTTGAAATTTTTCTGCCAGAAGTTGATTTGTCGTGAATACCATCCCAATAATTCGCGTTGCCCGGTGGATTTTGTCGCAAGCTTCTGCTACCTTGGCTGCACTATCATGACAGATGGCAGAGCAGATGAAGATGTCAATTCCAGACTAAACAAAGCAAGGGCGGCGTTCGGGCGAATGCATACAGTATGGGCGAGTTCCCAAATCTCCAGGCGCACTAAACGCCGAGTATTCAGCAAATGTGTTAAGTCAGTATTGTGGTACCGAAGTGTAACATGGCTGGTTTCCAATACCATCACACAGAGGCTACAATCCTTCCTCAACGAATGCCTCTGCATCATCTGCAGAATATTGTACTTTGGAGATTAACGAACGAGGAACCCATCTAATGGCAAATCAAACGCAGAAAGTGGTGATGGATAGGTCACACATTGAGAAATCCACCAGATAGCATCACAAGAATGGCACTGGACTGGAACCCGCAAGGAAGCAGAGGTCATGGTTGGCCAGACATTACTTGCAGAAGGTCGATATTGCGGAAACACCAGCCTAGAACCGTGTACGATGGGAGAGTCTTGTCGAGGCCCTATATGCTCCCGAGCGGAGTGAACAAAGATATAAACAAAATTCGCGTTCATTTGAATTTTTTTATCAACAGCCACTTATACTTCACTCACTCACTGTTTTCATTTAAACTGACACGGCAATTGTCACTACTTATACGTACATTCGACATCAGGGAATTCCGTGCAAACAGTCTGAATCGAAACAAAATTTACACCCTTCATACTCTTTTTTGTTTTTTGTTAACAGTCGCATTTGTCTAAGGCTGACCAGTGCGTTGCGTTGCGTTGACAAAACCTTTTCTTCTTCCATACTATCCATAATTTGGGCAAAATATTTTCTTTGTTTTGTACTACTACTCAAAAGCCAATACTCAATGGGGAGTACTATAACCGCACTGGCGCTGGCAATACTTTAATTTTATCCCGTCACTGTTTCGCTATTACCTTCAAAGATCGCGTGTTAACGAACTTTGGTGGTTTGGTGGTGCACACCTGCACAATTTGGCCACTTTCCAGGCTTTTGTTGTGAATAAAACAATTTTCGAGTAAAGTATTCGGCTGCCGTTCTTAGTGAATAGTGGGCTGGCGGCAATTGTGGTGGATGTCTTCGGGCATGGTCAGTCATTGTCGCGACTTAGTCTGCGTTATCCAGTACTACATATTTTGTATTTTCAGCTTTGGCGGCAAAAAGTTACCATGTCAAAGTACAAACAGTACTGAAGTGACTGTCTACCTGGTGATGGGGATGTCAATTACTTACATACAAACAATAACATACAATTAGACTCCTTTTATTATTTTGTAGTAGCCGAGTTGTCACTCATTGTTTGACCCAATTCGTTTTGATATACCTATGTATGCATTTTGTTTTTATACCGTAAAGTTGAGGAAATTGAATTCTTAAAATAGTAAGGAAGCGAATGACGTTTTCGATGAAGAGCTAACCACGAATATATTTTCAAATATACAAAATAAATAGAATAGCGATGTACATACATACATACGTACATATACACATGTATGAGCATAATTGGCGCTTACACCCTTTATCGGGTGTTTAGTCGAGCTCCTCCTATAATTTGTGATGAGCGTCTGTATGTCTTCCCACAAATAGAGGCATCCGCAGTATTATGCCGCCTTCGAACAGCAGATGGGTTTTTCTGAGGAGTTTTTCAAGTCCAAACTGCACTCGGGGACTTACCATTGCCTGCCGAGGGGCGACCACTATTACAAAAAATTTCTTCTACAATATCATTTGGTGTTTCATGCCCGAAGGTTTGAGCTCGGGTACTATCGAAGGATAGTCACGCTAATAAATAATAAATTCCATTTCAAAATATGTATCCAATTCAATTTAGAAAAAAATCTTACTTAAGATTTGGTGACCAGGTAGCAATGATGATTTTTATTACTTTTTTTTTTGGAAAGGCAAATCAAGAAGCATCGAGAGATTGCTAACTCCTAAAACACACAAGCTAAAAGGCTCATTGTACGTATTCAAGGCTCTGGAAACTAAAAGGGTAGATAGTCAAGGAGAAAATGAGGGAACAAAAAGAAATAAATAGGATAGAATAGACACAGAGACAGAGATAAGTTGTCCTTTGAGAATTTTCCAGATTTTTTTGGTAAATCAGAAAATATCCTCCAGTTTGAGACACCGAATATCATCATTTTCTTGACATCGGAACCCAAAATTCGTAGCCTTGCTCTAGCAAAGGCAGGCCACTCACAGAGAAAATGATCAGTTCTATCCGGCTCCTCTAAGCAAAACAGCCAAATCGAGACCTCAATGATTCCAATAGTGGTCATATGCTGACTCCACGGGTTGTGTCCCGTAATAATACCGACCATCAACCGAACGTCTTTTCGATCAAGTTTTCGAAGAAAGTTTGACAGTTTTCTGTTCGGGTATGTCACAAAACAATTTGCAATTCTAGACTGGACCATCGCTCTCTGTGTAAATTCCATACATAATCGCTGATCGCTGCTGCATTCAGAATAGGAGAAATTTCCGTTAGGAAAACAGTTGTCATTCCTCCTGTAGCGTAATGATACTTATTAATATCGTTTATGTATCATCTGGCTCCAGAATCTAACGTTGTATCCAAGCTGTGATTCCAATAACACCCGCCAGAGGCCATACCAGGCCATTCTGGAAGATATGAAGGTGATATTTTTCGGCTGGGTTATCTGGGTTAGGTGAGCGTTAATCAATTGTCTTGTGCGACGAAACGACTTAATTATTTTCTCTGAGGCTACTTGTAGTTTTTAGTTTACGCTAATAAGCCATCCTCTTTGAACGAGCTCAAGGTCAACATTCGAGATGATATTGCCCGAATAATACCGCACATATTGGATCAAATCATTAAACATTAGGACCAATCACTTGAAGTACTGGCAGCAAAGCTCAGGCGGCCATTTAAATGATTGCTATTCCACGCAGCTCCGAAATAAAGCCAGATACCTCACAACTTTGTTGTTTTATTTAAATTTATTTTCTTATCATTCGTACCTGGTCACCCTATATTACAAAATCAGAATACATATTAAAATTTTTTTATCGACGCATTTTTTTATCGGTCGCAGTAATCGAGTGGGCATTACCCACATTCGCTTATTTCTTACAAATTCCGGATGTATTTTTGTCGGGAAAAAGTCTCGTAAAAAGCCAACTGCCACTCGAATGTGGCATACAATTTTAGACCCTTCGATTTGTAGAGCCACATCAATAGCGGTGACTAAGGTTTACTGTAGAGGAAGGGAACAAGAAAGATTTTAATGTCTTACACCAAAAGAAAAATACTGGGAGGATATGGAGTTTAGCCACGGTGGATCTATCTATAATCTATCATCCGTGGGGTTCACGGTGAAGGGAATACAGAAGGTGTGGTCAACTTCAGACCATTAACCGGCTCTCAGCGATTGTAAAGGAACCAGCTGATTTGCTGACGTAACAGAGAATGTGACCGCGGTTTGTTTACAAACGAGGCCGACAAAAACTGAGCAACAATCAACACAATCTGCGCCCAAACTGCTTCGTTGCCATCGGAAAAAAGACTGATTGGATGAGTATATGAATACGTGTGAAATGAGCAGGCAGAAGTTACTCTCACAATTTCGTTTTTCACTATACTCAAAGGCCAAAGCTGGAATCTATCATCCGTGGTATTCAATTAACCTTACTTTACACGTTTTTTTCCATTTAATTCATCTCTCTCTCCGTTGAATCTGCTATTACGTAGTAGCCACAGTGATTTTCACAATTTTCCTTTGGATTGAAAAACCTGTCATCTATCATCCTTGCTTGGTGTTCCCTACTCGAGTCTCAGATTGGATCTATACAGCTGTTATGTATACGGCAAAAGAGCCAAGATAGCGAAACTTTTCGCGACTGGACATAAGGAATAGAGAGGAATTAACGGGCAGATATGTTGGCCAAGTCAATCATCGGAATTGAGCTAGACATGGCAATAATATTATAAGCTAGAACTACCTGGGATGCGCAAATGTGGCCTGTAATTAGTCCTATCACGGCTCGCTCACTCTTTCTCTGTCTGAGAAGAAATTTTGCTACCACCCTATTACTGAGAGCCTTGTTGTACTCCGGTTCAATTGGACACTTCAAGCAAACGCAGTTTGCCAATTCATCAGCCAGTTTGTTGCCTTGAATACCACAGTCTCCGGGTATCCACATAAGTTTAAGCTCATACTACCTTGGAACAGAGTTTAGCCTCAATTTTGGATGTATCCAGTTCCAGACACTATTATTTTATTTGACTAAAATTTATTTTATCAAACTATCATGTTTAGAATCTCTTTTTTGTTTAATTTTATTATTTTATAATATTGCATCTCAATGAGTTGAAAATGAAATAAAACATATATACTCTTAAGATCTTTAGGGAATCCTTATCTTCCGGGTATAACCCTAACTCATCGAGGAAGGTCAGGTTAGTCTTTATTCCATAGGCAAAAAAACCGAGCCATAATACTGAGCCAATTAGCGCTCTTCGTTTTTACTCGAAACATTAGAAATACATGCATCAGTTCTGTTATCGGTGGAACTCCTGCAAGACGCATCGAAAACGGACTATCTGGTTCCGAAGATAGATCTGAACAAAGGCTATAAAATAAGAATACTCGGCAGAAATTATTGGCAGACCAGAATCATATTAGATGCTAGTTGTCACCATGTTTATACCGACGGCTCAAAGATGGACAATGGCACTGAATAGGGAGGGTACTCGGAACAAGTATTCTTAAAGCCTTTAGACTCACAGACCGGTGTGGCGTCTTCCAAGCTCAGATCTACGCCAAAGACAAATCAGCAAAAACGATAAGACTAATGGACTTACCTCCAGCAAGACCATTTTCGTCGATAGCCAAGCAGCGATCAAGGCACTGACCTCAGCGCACCTCAATTCAAGATGTGTTAAAGAATGCAGGAGGCCGCTGTCGCTTATCCAACAACACAACACCACACTTTGTTGGGCCCCCGGCTCTAGAGTGAGTGGAGGGAAATGAAATAGCGAATGAGTGTGCAAGGCAAGGCTCTGAGCTTGACCTTCAACGAGTGGTAGAGGACATTAGCATACCTCTAAACGAATTGTACACTGTGATTGAATTGAGCGTAATCGTGGAAACCAATAGACGACGGTGGTCTCTGACTACTAACTGCAAGGTCTCCAAAGCTTTCATGCCCAAATTGAATTTTTAAAGGACAAAATATCTGTTTGGATGCAACTGATCAACTACCAGCAACCTCACAGATGTTATAACGGGTCACTCCACAATTGGCACTCTAGCCGGTAGTGTGGGTGTACCTAACAATGACTGCAGGAGTTGTGGGGATGAAGAAGAAATTGAGTCGGTACAACATCCTCCCTGTGAATGTCCTGCACTTCAAAGAAGCCGTGCCAAATATCTTGGCAGACCTGGGAAATGTGAAAACGTCTTACGGGAGGGGCCAGTTAAAAAAGATCTAAGTGGTTTAAGCAACTTAGTTAGGGGATGGAAATCAAATGCAGGTATCACTATGCACTTTAGAGCCATCAAGTGTCTTGTCTTAGATAAGCAATCTGGCTGACATAACCTATATAGAGAAAAGGAGAGGAAAAAACCTCAATTTACATATCTGAACGATTTTTGAGGAGGCGCGAGTGTTTTCGAGACCTTTCAGCGCAGCTTGGCTGTCACTAGATCTTACTTATGGACATCTCTCAATCTTCGCAAATTTGTTTATGTTGTATACAATTTTTATTCGATTTCTATTTCACCTTACTTACAGTATGACCCACTACTTTACTTATTGTAGTATTACATTTATTTTACAACAGGGAAGAGCACTTCCATTCCACCTTTATTTTACAACAGGGAGGAACACTTCCATTCCACCTTTTTCTTATGGCGTTTGCTGTTGCAGTTGTTATTCTTGCCACCCACACCGCTAGTGCACCTTTGTTCTCTAACTATAATAACTTCACTACATACAAATGTGCACACATTACAGGCAGGTACATACATTCATAGCATGTTGTTCCTGTTCACCTGTAGTGCCACAAGTCCATGGAAACGCCATCACTATCCTCACCACCATCACCACCTCATAGACGCCAGTCCGGCAAATAACTCACCCACTCAAACGACGGATACAAAAATTACAAAAGCCTGTTGTGGGTTCGTTTCACTCGCTTGGCTAGTCGGTTGGCCTGTCGGTCGTCGCTGTAGGAGTGCCATAGGAAAGCACCTGGCAGATAACAACCACATACGGCAATGTGGCAACACCAGTCGCTTTTAAAGACTTTTTCGAAAAGGTTCAAAAATTGAATGACCGCGATATTCGAGTTCACGTTGTCGAGTGCGCTAGGTAATACACAGCAGTAGCTAACCAACAATGTTAGTTGTAACGGAATAACCTTAAAGCAAACGTGGAGATTTGTGTGTACATGCAAGGGATATGCATTAAAGTGCTAAATATTAATATTAAGGAAATATAAAGCGCTGCTTACGCGCATATTGAATTCAATTTGATATTTGAAGCAAGTAAAAACAAAAGGAATAAATATTAAAAGGTTGTGTGATTTAATTTTTATCTTTTTCCCACAAAAGAAAAGAAAGCAATTACAACCCAAGAGCTCTATGTGTGCATGTAGTAGTCGACCATTATGAGTGAGCTATCAGTGAGCGACAAGTAAAAGTGGCATATGCACACGTATGTACATATGTATGTATATGTGTACGCACATAAGGATTAACGCGTAAAAAAATTTTTGTAGCCATAACAAATTTTAAGTACACCGTTGTTGTTTGTGTACGTCAATAGACTAGCACTAATTGTTAGTGTCAATTCCGCTGTCAATTCTGGTGTCGGTACGAGTGCTAAGTGCGCTTTGAACCTTTTAATTGGTTTCGTTTAAAGTGACGTTCAGTGTGATTAGTCTATTAAACTGGCGTAATTGCGAAAGCAAATAGAAGAAGAAATTTTTCAACAAGATTTTTAACGCATTTATGTACATACAAATGTAGTGAACAACAATATAATATAAATACGAATGTAATCGGACTCTATTAAAGCATTAAAGCCGCGAAACTATTTCAAGTACCTTCGACGAAAGAAAATAAGATAAGCAAAAAATATACGTATATACATATGTGTGTGGGGTTGAGGAAGTGATTAATTATATTGTAATAACTAGTTTTCGGCCAATTTAATGATTATTGATTGAGTGGAAAAGAGGAAAATGAAAAAAGTAAAACGAAGGTCGTATTAGGGGTTGCTACAAATAGACAAAAAAAAAAAAACAAAATAACCTTAATATTACGACAACAGCAAAATTGTATTTGTAGATAAGGTGTTGCATGATGTATGCATGTAAAGTCAAATACTGCAATACAGCGCTGGAATACAAATAATGCCGAACAGTAAACTAAAAAAAAAAACAACAAAACAAAAAAAAAGGCGCAACGCTGAAGCAGAAAAATTATAAAGTAGATACATAAAAAAACGAAAAAAAAACTAAAAAAAAAAAAATTTAAATAAACAAACAAAAATGTGCAACGCTGAAGCAGAAAAATTATAAAGTAGATACGTAAAAAAAAAAGAAATAAAAAAAATTTAAAAAATAAACAAAAAAAGTGCAACGTTGAAGCAGAAAAATTATAAAGTAGAAACATACAAAAAAAAAACGAAAATAAACAAAACAAAAAAAAAAAATTTTTAAGTAAACAAACAAAAATGTGCAACGCTGAAGCAGAAAAATTATAAAGTAGATGCGTAAAAAAGAAGAAATAAAAAAAATTTCAAAAATAAACAAAAAAATGTGCAACGCTGCAGCAGAAAAATTATAAAGTAGATACATAAAAAAACGAAAAAAAAACAAAACAAAAAAAAAATTTAAATAAACAAACAAAAATGTGCAACGCTGAAGCAGAAAAATTATAAAGTAGATGCATAAAAAAAAAGAAATAAAAAAAATTTCAAAAATAAACAAAAAAATGTGCAACGCTGAAGCAGAAAAATTATAAAGTAGAAACATACAAAAAAAAAACGAAAATAAACAAAACAAAAAAAAAAAAATTTTTAAATAAACAAACAAAAATGTGCAACGCTGAAGCAGAAAAATTATAAAGTAGATGCGTAAAAAAAAAGAAATAAAAAAAATTTCAAAAACAAACAAAAAAATGTGCAACGCAGAAGCAGAAAAATTATAAAGTAGAAACATAAAAAAAAAACGAAAAAAACAAAACAAAAAAAAAAAAATTTAAAAATAAACAAACAAAAATGTGCAACGCTGAAGCAGAAAAATTATAAAGTAGATACATAAAAAAACGAAAAAAAAAAACAAAACAAAAAAAAAATTTAAATAAACAAACAAAAATTTGCAACGCTGAAGCAGAAAAATTTTAAAGTAGATACGTAAAAAAAAAAAAAATTTCAAAAATAAACAAAAAAATGTGCAACGCTGAAGCAGAAAAATTATAAAGTAGAAACATAAAAAAAAACGAAAAAAAACAAAACAAAAAAAAAATTAACAAAAAAATGTCCAACGCTGAAGCAGAAAAATTATTACATAAAAAAAATTAAAACAAAAAAAAAAAAAAAAAAAGATATGTAAAAGTGCATTTATGGATTTATGGCACTAAAATTAATGAAATAATATGAGGAAAAATTCAATTAATTAAAAGAAAAAACAAAAAAAAACAAAAAAAGGTTTAACAATTTGTTCAACTTACCACAACTACCACTAATAAAAAACACGTCGAATATATTTAAACTGGATTAATGCTAGAAATCAGCTCATTGCAGCATTAAACCGGTATGTGTGACCTGCAATTCTCTCTTAAGCTAAAATTACTATTTTTTATTTTTTTATTTTATTTTTTTTATTCCTTGATAAATTATACATGGAGATGCCACTCTCAATTAAAGATAAACAAACTATTTAAGAAAACCTTTATAATGCATATTAGATCGTTTCTAGTCGGAACATAGAGCGGCAGATTACAGTGACCAAATTGCAGGGGGGGCCTTCCCAATTTCCATTTCGCGTGTATTTCGATGCGGAAAGCTATTTAGTTTTTTAATGTTTATAGCACTGCCGTTATGTTATATGAGTTTTATGCGTGCTTTGCATGAATCCATTCACAAAAGTAGGTCAGATTTCCACACTTGGTTTTTGCAAGGACACTAATGTGGCGCTCCATGCATTGTATTCACTATACGTGCACGTGTGACTAAAAACTCAACCGACAGACATACATACATATATTCTATAATAAATATTTAGTTACTTCAGATGACTTCTGGCTATTCAATAAATTATAAAAAAACGCTGCTTGCACACCGTTCCAAGTCCACATAATGGATTCAATGTGAATTATTGGGTAAGCTGAAAGAAGGTCGGAAAAATTTTGGAAAAATAAAGAAAAATTGTAAAATTTATAAACAAAGGAATGTTTCTGTTGCCAACAGTTAAATAAGATAATAGAACCTAAGCAATTTATTCGTGCTTTGTTAAGCCCAGGGCAGTGGCAGAGTAGATGACAACCAAGTTTGTGTTAATTTAGCTTTTAATTTATTCTGAAGCACATTTTTCTTTGAAGTTGCATAAGAACAAATAATTAAGAGTATCTGGTCGTTGGTAGATTTACCGCTCTTAATGCTCCTTCACCCAACGAAAAATCGCCTAAAACGTGGGGATGAGGAGAGCATTGTACAGAATTCTATCGAATTTTAGGAATACTATCAGCCCGATTCTAACTTTGGCTGCTACGTCATAGGGCTATTGTCGTGGTTCAAACTAGAGGTCTGAAACTGTCGATAGTGGCGCCTCCGATAGTGTGCGATAGTTTTTGGCTAACCATCGATAGTTTTCGATAGTACAAACAAGGATATAAAGGTTGTCAAAAAAGTCTTGCGGTATTTTTATTGATTTTTTAATTGTTCATAAAATTGGTTATAATAATGCGATTTTAGTCAAATATGCGCCGTTTTGTTCGATGACGAGTTCCCAACGAGATGCCAACTTCATAATGCCCCTCTTATAGAAGCTCGCTTCCCTATTGTCAAAAAACTCGGAAAGCCAATTTTCACAGGACTCTCTTGTGGACTATACGGTGGATGCAAAAGAACCTCCCATCCGAGCTCCCGGAGCTTCTAACGCGTCACCAAAGATGTGTGTGGCCTGGCGTTGTCCTGATGGAAGACAATTCGGCCTCTGTTGATCAAAGATGGCCTCTTCTGCATGAGTGCTGCATTCAAGCGGTCCAGTTGTTGGCAGTACAGGTCCGAATTGAGCGTTTGGCCATAGGGAAGCAGCTCATAGTGGATGATTGCCTGCCAATCCCACCAAACACACAGAAGAACCTTCCTTGGCCACCGTCTGGCC
Source organism: Anastrepha obliqua (assembly GCF_027943255.1). NCBI lineage: Eukaryota > Metazoa > Arthropoda > Insecta > Diptera > Tephritidae > Anastrepha > Anastrepha obliqua. Next base: position 142,230,521 of record NC_072892.1, on the reverse strand, counting down.
AGCTTCACCGCTTTTCTACCACGACCTTTTGCGCTTCACGTTGTCGTAAGTGACCCACTTTTCATCGCCAGTCACCATCCGCTTCAAAAACGGGTCGATTTTGTTGCGATTCGCATGCATCCATACGGACAAAAACGTTTTTTTGCGTCAAGTGGTGTGGCACCCATACATCGAGCTTCTTTTTGAATCCAAGCTTCTTCAAATGGTTTATAACGGTTTGATGACTCATGCCCAGCTCTTGGCCGATGCTACGGCTGCTACTATGCCGGTCTCTTTCGATCAATTCAGTGATTTTATCGCAATTTTCGACGACAGGCCTTCCGGACCGTGGCGCATCTTCGATCACCTCTGCACCAGAACGAAAACGTTGAAACCATCGTTGTGCAGTGGAAATGGAAACTGTATCGGGTCCATAAACTGCACAAATTTTATTGGCAGCATGAGATGCATTTTTGCCTTTATCGTAGTAGTACTGTAAAATATGCCGTATTTTCTCTTTATTTTGCTCCATGTTTGCGACGCTGAAAAGAGCTTTCCAAAAAGCTCTAGCGTGAACCGATGCGACGAATACAACTAGAACTACGCGCTTGCAAAGACAAGCTTGCGGAAATACCACAAGACTTTTTTGACAACCTTTATTAGTTTGGAAAAAAAGAAATCCATTATTGTTACGTAAAATTTTTGCGCAAATGGTGTAAAACTGTTTTCTGATCGATCTTTAGCTTCTGGGCGATACTACGACACTTCCGATGATGGGCCTGCGAGGTACATTTTCAACTTTAAAAATGCCTGAACAGAATCGACGAAACTAAAATTGCACGTAATTAGCTGTTACAGTAACGGCACCATAAACACCATTCACAATTTAAGCGGCCTTGCTTGCATTTTCGCCTTTATCAAAGAAAGACTGTAAAACGTACCGAATTTTCTCTCTGTTAACTTCCACTTTAACACCCTTTAACTCACAACTGAATAGAACAAGCAAAAAACAGCAACAGATTTTATTTAGTGAGAAATGCCATCTTGACAACGAGCATAAACTTTGAATTGCTTGATCGATACTTTACGAGTTATCGATCACTACATCCATCTACCGTGAAAATAATGCATTTCTTTTTTTCCAAACGAATATTTATAGGTAAAAAATTTTGGAGAACTTATTTTTATTTAAAAATAAGACTATATCCACATGTTTAGATTTTAATCTGGGTCTACAGTCCGTTATTATAAGTTCAACCCTGCTGAGCATTCAGTTGGATTCAACAGCCGTCGCTGATTTGCAAAAATACTTCGTCATAATCGTCTGTAATGGCTTTAAATCATCCGTTGAAGCCTGCGCAATAAACATATAATGCATTTATTATTAGTCTACATCCTTTTCAGAATCCAATCTTTCTATAGAATGTAAAATTTACTTACTTCCCAAATAAGAAGTGGATCTGTATCTCTTGATGCATTTTGACGTTCGAAATACTGTGGCAATAGCATAATTGCAACTGCCCGAGATGACATTCTCTTTTCTTCGAGCCTTTTCTCAATAAAATCAAAGAACGATGATCTGTTGTGGCATCTTTCTGTTGACTTAGTATTTCCAACGCTTCTCTTTTCGTTTGCAATTATTTTCGAAATTTTTTGCTCAAGAAATTTTGCTGCTTCATTTGCATTGCTTTTGACTTGAAATGCCTCTTTCTTGATCCTAAGGTTCAATGGAGTGCCTGATCTTGTGACGGTCCATAATTAATATGGTGAGAGTCTTTTGGAAACCGATGCTAGTAGAATATTACGAAGCGAATTAGCCTCCGGCGTTGTCAAATCCGTTTGCATTGCATTCAATTTCTCACAGAATCCAAAAGAAATTAGTATTATTAGAAAAATAGTAACATAACTACTCCCAGATATCTGTTAAAATATCACTGCTAAATCTTATTTTAATTCCATTTAGGAGTTTTAAAACAATAAGAAATTTAAATACAATCAATCAATCAATACTTGGACTTAGAATGTGGACAAAATTTGTGAAGCCACCACACAGTATGTTTATGGGTTGTTAACCCCCAGTCACTAAACGAGCCAAAGTGTAATCGATGTCTTTTTTTCTTTTTGAGTCCTTGGCATATTCAATGGCTCGATCGACTATTTCCAGAGGGGCTTAGATAGTCAATGTTGAAACACCTTCGAGTGTATTTCTGCCATGAAAAAGCTCTTCATAAAAAACCATATGCCTTTCGGAGGCTGTGAGTAATTATTCTTCTCGCGCCAGTCGTTTCTTTCTCGTGCTAACCGTCGCCAGTTGGACACCCCAGGGGAAGCCAAGTCCTTCTCCACCTGATCTTCCCAACGTAGAAAAGACCTTCCTCTTCCTCTACTACCACCAACTGGTACCTCATTGAATACTTTCAGAACCGGAGCGTTTGTATCCATTCGGACGACATAACCCAGCCAACGGAGCCGCTAGATATTTCTTAACTGTGCTATGTCTATGTCGTCGTAAAGCTCGTACAGCTCATTGTTCCATCGCCTGCAATATTCGCCGTTGCCAACGTGCAAAGGTCCAAAAATCTTGCGCAGAATCTTTCTCTCAAATACTCCAAGCGTCGCTTCAACTCATGTTGTCATCGTCCACGCTTCTGCGCCATACGTTAGGACGGGCATGATGAGAGCCTTGTAGAGTGTTAGTTTTGTTCGTCGAGAGAGAACTTTACTCCTCAATTGCCTACTTAGTCCAAAGCAGCACTTGTTGGCAAGAGATATTCTACGTTGGATTTCCCGGCTGACATTACTAGGTTCCTAAATAAACGAAGTCTTTTACAACCTCGAAATCATATCTGTAAACAGTGACGTGGGTACCAATACGCGAGTGGGCCGACTGTTTGTTTGATGACAGTAGGTATTTCGTTTTGTCCTCGTTCACCACCACACCCATTCGCTTTGCTTCTTCATCTAATTTGGAGAAGGCAGAACTAACAGCGCGGTTGTTAAGGCCGATGATGTCGATATCATCGACATACGCCAACAATTATACGCTCTTATAAAAAATTGTGCCTGAGCAATTAAGTTCTGCAGCTCGCACGATCCTCTCCAACATTACATTAAAGCAGTCACACGACAGCGAGTCACCTTGTCTGAAACCTCGTTTGGTATCAAACGTCTCGGAGAGGTCCTTCCCAATTCGCTGCTGGTGTTGAGCAACATCATCTTGCATAGCCGTATTAGTTTTGCATGGATACTAAATTCAGACATCGCGGCAGACAATTAACACTTTCCGTACTGTCGAATGCAGCTTTGAAATCGACGAAAAGATGATGGGTGTCGATTCTCCTTTCATGGGTCTTTTCCAAGATTTGGCGTATTGTGAATATTTGGTCGATGGTAGACTTTCCAGGTCTAAAGCCACATTGATAAGGTCCAATTAGTTGGTTGATGGTGGGCTTCAATCTTTCTCACAATACGCTCGCTAGAGCCTTATAGGCGATATTTAGAAGACTAATCCCGCGGTAATTGGCACAGATTGCAGGATCGCCCTTCTTATGGATTGGGCCGAGCACACTTAAATTCCAATCGGCAGGCATGCTTTCATCCGACCATATTTTGCATAGAAGCTGATGCATGCATCTTACCATCTCCTCGCCGCCATGTTTGAATAGCTCAGCCTGCAGTCCGTCGGTTCCCTCGGCTTTGTTGTTCTTTAGCCGCTAGTCTCACCTCGTCATGGTCGGGTAGCGGTATGACCATTCCGTCGTCAACGATTGGGGGTCGGGATCTTCACATTCTCTGAGACATGCGCTGCTGTCGAGAAGTGTTCCCTCCATAATTTAAGTATAGTCTGGATGTCAGTCACCAGATCGCCGTCTTTATTCTTACTGGAAAACGCCCCGGTCTTAAAACCTTCTGTAAGCCGCCAAACTTTCTGGTAGAATTTCGGGCTTTGTTCCTATTCGCCAATATCTCAAGCTCCTAGCACTTACGTTTTTCGACCTCTCGTTTTTTTTATCTGATAATACGTTTTTCTTCACTTTTTAGGTCCCGGTAGCGATCCAATATGAGTCGCGTTGCGCCCGATCGCAGCATGTCTCTAATGGCAGCATCTTTTCTCTCTGCGGCAGGCAGATTTCTTCTTCGGCGGCGGTACGTAGAGAACTTGAAACGTTGCTCCATTGCTCGTGCATACCGGTTTGTTGGGCGGAAATTGAGCAATTTCGCCGCAGTGTTGCCGTTTTATTAAAAGTTTGAGCACAGTTAGAGTGAAAAGCGGCATATTTGGTGGTAGCTCAAAAACTGACAAACGTAAATTAGAGAGTATAGTATCGAAAACTATTCATAGTCCTAAAAACTAACTATGGCTGCGCGATAGTCAAAAACTTTCAACAGTGTCGATAGTGTCATTGATAGTTTCAAACCTCTAGTTGAGACAGCAACGCAGTAATATGGGCAGTGGCTCTTAGCAGCAAATCAGCTGCTTCCTTCAAATTCGCTGAGAGTCGAATAACTGCTTGATGTTGGCTTCACCAGTTCAGTCTGTACATCCTCGCTAATTGGAATGTCAAAGTGTCTTGCTTCTTTGTTGTTGCCTTATTAGTTTTTGACATTCTCATCGAAATGTCGACATTCGAACGACCAAAACGATAACCCGCCCAATCCGTTGACGGTAAGCGCATTTCAAAGAAAACCATCCAATGGCACCACTAGACCCCAATACGGACCAAAAAGTACAATACATGAAAGAGATGTAAGGGCTTCTCAACATATTTTCGCGCACTTTCAATGCTTAAATATTATAATTTTGTTCGTTTACGTACTCGTTCATTTACCAAACTTTTCGATAAAAGGCACAAAATATAAAGAAAAGGGAACTCTCGTATAATACAATTCATAGTAGGAATTTTAAATATTTTTGTTTCGTGAAGCGAAAATAAATTTATTTTAAACGACTGCCACTATTTGAATAATTCGGATATGAGCGAATACTTATAGTGCGCACAGTCAACAACGTAAACGCAGGTCCGTGTCAGCTGATATGACGCAACTAATAAGAGCCAATGAATTCTCACCACCGTTCCGTAGTATCGTAGATTTTATCGCAGGATTTTGGATAGTTCCGTAGAATTGTGTCAGCTGATTGCTCTCTCGCCACACAGTGTGGCCAAACAGTACATTCCGAAATCATTTACAAAATAAATTTAGAAAAATTTTAATTTTTATTAAAATAACTTTAAAATAATGTTGAATAATGTTAATTATAGATAAATGAACTATTTGCGTTTGGTGGTTTTCGACTTTGGCATACTATAGAAAAATTGTAACTGATAACGCGGATATGCGTAAAAGTGTGTATGCAAATATATCAATTTTTTTTTTCTACAGGATAAGTTTTGCTCAATTTTGTATATCCTACGGGCTGCGGAAAGGGACTACGATACGTAGGTGAGTGTGAGCACCATTAACCGAAGGGGAATGAAAGTGGCAAGTCGGTTACTTATAATTCGACTATGAAAAAGTGGATAAACGCTTATTCAAATAAAAAGCCTCTTTTCACGAGGCTGTAAGTAGAGTTCTCACGCATAGTGAGGCGCTGGCGCTGGAAATGACCAGAAGGGAATTTATGTTTTCACACAGTAAAAATTAAAAATTTATGTAGTTGCTTACGTGTGTCTACAAACCCATTGAGTTGCTATTTTTACTACGTTTTTATCAATACCCTTTTTTGTTTTCCAAGATTTCAGTAGAAACGTTGCAGTTAAATTTTAAGACACTTACCAATGAGCTGGAGACTTAAAACTTTAAATATATCTACATAGATAAATTCTATATTATTGTAACAATTTATTGTGCACGAGAGAACGAAGAAACAATGCTTGCATTTGGATGCCGAAGTTTTAGTTTCGTCATCGGTAAATGATAGGCCAGATTTTGTGTGTAATTTCTTGATTAATATTTTTGATACTTTGGCACCTTACTGGCTCACTTGGACTTTTAAAAGACGCGCCTAGTTGCTGTTTTAAAATAAAACATGTAAAAAGTAAGATTTTTTCAGGTTTCACTATTTTTATTATGTGAAAAAAATGGCAGCAAATAACATTTAGAGTACGTAGTGCGGGACTTTAGGTCGCCCAAGATTAGTTTTTCTTTAATAACTTCGTAAATAATATCTTTCTCTCTTTTTCTCTTTAGGTAGTCGAGTTTTATTTTAAATCCTGTATAAAAACTTATTAGTGGCATTCTATTTTTAATTTATTTCTAGATATAAGGCAAGTTTTTCGTTTGAGGGACCCAAGTTAATCCATCCTTTATGTTATAAAACACACTCCGTACGCTAGTGGGTAAATTCCGTCAAATAGTCAATTCGTGAACGCCTAATTGTTGAGGACATCGAGATATGAAAGCTGCAGGCAGCATCATACGTATTCCTCTGACGAAAAATCCGAGTTATTTTGATTTGATCCATTCATTGAACCAGTTTGCGATGCTCTCATAAGAAGTGAGCCGCTCTCCAATAAGGGCTCACTGCTTTGATCGGAACAGATTTTAATCCGAAGGTGCAATGTCTGGAGAATACGGCGGGTGTGGCAAAATTTCCCAAATCAGTCCCTCTAAATATTTCTGGACCGACTTAGCAACGTGTGGCCTGGCGTTGTCCTGAAGCAAAATTAGTTTGTCATGTCTACCGCCCGGTTTCGGCCGCATTTCTTTGAGAGCTCGATTCAAACGCATTAGCTAACGGCTTGAGAAAAATAGTTACTTATGTCACTAATGAGGAGGGCAAATAGCAGTGGACCTAAAACACTCTCTTGAGGGAACCCTAACGAAGTGAAAGAGAACGCAGAAGATGTATTATCTTTTGTGATCACGCAAAGATTATTGGGTGCAATACAAAAAATACGAGTGAAATCCTAAACTGGAAAGTTTACTTATAAGAATTTCATGTGACACAGTGTCAAACACTTTAGCAAAATCTGTATAAATCCAGTCCACCTGGTAACCAGCAGCGAAGGCAGAAATACAATATTCAATGAATAGGGATATATTAGATAGATAGATAGAAAATGTGTGCCTATTGGAAACAAACCCAGGTAGGTTAAGATTGATCAATGATTTATGAATGAAACAAAACATGGGCATAGTTTGAAGACAGTCACTACAGAGTGCGCCATCTTTTATGTCGGAATGTAAACCTTTGAATAGCTTTGTCATTTACCAACCGATAGACTTCAACATACATGTTTTCGATACGTCAATTCAGTACAATTTCAACCATGGATTGCTTTACACCGAAACAACGCGCCGAAATAGTGACGCTATACATCGAAAATAGCCGTTCTATTGTTCTAACTCAACGCGCATATCGCAAAAAGTATCGCGGCAAACAGGCACCGTCTGACAATACTATTCGCCGTTTGGTGTCCAATTTTTTTGAGCACATGACAGTAGAAGATCGTCAATATGCCGTTCATCAACGACCAAGACGTTCCAGTGAACTTGTTGAAACAGTGAGGGGGAACGTTGCCCAAGAGCCAACAGTGTCGTATCGTCATCGAGCTCAGCATTTTGGCGTCAGTGGAACCACAATGCGCCGCATTTTAAAGGATGATTTAAATTTTTTTCCGTATAAAGTGCAATTAACACAAAGAATATTGCCGACAGACCATTCACGTCGCTTGGAATACGGCCAAACAGTCGCTCGAATGGTTGACACTGAACCCAATTTTTGGAAGCAAATTTTAATGATAGACGAGGCACATTTTAACCTCTCTGCCAGTATGAATAAACAAAATTGTTGCATTTGGGGAACTGAGAATCCACACGAGATATATGAAACGCCATTGTCTGATTGGAAAGTAACTAGTTGCGCCGGCATTTGCGCCAAAACCATCATTGGGCTATATTTTTATCGAGAAAACGAAACGGCCGATTGAAACCGATATCGATGGATGTTGGCTCATTATTTCGGCCTGCAAATGCGTGAGAAAGGTTTTGACGGTGGCTGGTTTCAACAAGACGGTGCACCATGCCACACTGCGAATGCAACAATTGAATTTCTGCAACGAAAATTCCCGGGACGTCTAGTGTCAAAAAGAGGCGCCATCGACTGGCCCCCCAGATCACCTGACTTAGCCCCCCGGCACTTGTGGCGTTATGTGAAAAGTAAGGTTTACGCCAAAAAGCCGCAGACTATTGACCAGCTTAAGGCAAACATGAACGAAAAATACTTGACAAGGTGGTGAAAAACGCAGAAAAAAGATCTAATAAAGGTGGCCACTTGATTGATTTTGTATTCAAAAAGTAGTTTTAATAAATTGTAAATAACCAAACCAAATAAAAATACCTCACTTATATATACAAATCAGTTGTTTTTTTCAAAGTTATTCAATGTTTTCATGCCGACATAAAATATGGCGCACCCTGCATTTTGAGAGAAGTCTATAATTTCGTACATAATTTTTTACCATTCTTGCGAATTGAGGTAATGGAACTTGTTTTATACTCAGCTTTAAGCTTGTCTAAAGCTAGAAACTTGTTAAAAGTAATTTTAGGGAGCCGAATAACTCAGTAGAGAAACCATCCACATCGGTCTGTACGGAAAGATTAAGGGATATTATTCCCTTAGCAATATCTACAGAAGATGTCATTAAAGCACTTTTACTTTTTTTTGTAATATATATGAATCCTTTTAATGTGAATTTTAATTAAATATTGAAATCTTTCAAATAGAACCAAAGACTTGCTTGCCACGAGGATTTGCCATGCCACGCTTTCGCTCAATTGCTTGGATTTGTATAACTTATTTTTGTGCAATATACATATGTGCCTACATGTATATGTATGTATGCAGGTATATGCAGTAACATCCATACGTGCAACCGCAACGTCGTGCCTACACTCATTTCTAGTGACGAAGAAACTATTTATTTTTACCTGTGATGTTTTTTCTAGAAATACTTGCATTCAAAAGTTTATATTTACTCATTATAATTAAGTGTTTTCAAGTTGCACTTGAAAGTTCATATCTCTGATGACTGTATACAAGTTATACAAACACGCACACGCACACACACACTAACATAATAGCAAGCGCCTATAAATGTGTCTGTAACCGGGTGCGGCTATACCTAGGTAATATACTTATGTATGTGCATACATGCACGTATGGGTGTCGGTATTCACATATTTTCTAGCCATTCCATCAATTTCAAATCAAATAGGAGACAAAATGAAAACAAATAAAAATAAAAAAAAAATGTTTTTAAAAGAAGAAAAATAACTTTTAAACTACTAACCAAGAAGTTTTGGTTGTCTTTGTCGTTGTTTATGCGGACTATTGTATATTTGCTATTTATCTACTGTACATATATACATATATGATTGTTGTAGTTGTTGTTATGGGTTTTATATAACAGTAAGCATGGCAACGGACTTTTGGCAGCGCCTCAAAGTAACTGGGTGGCAAGCCTATTGTTGAAAGTGCTACTGGGTGTACCCGTTTTATTACGACTGTGGAGCGCTGCGTTCGCGTGCAAACTAGCAGTGTGTGTGTGTGTGACTATTATATATATATATATACATGGAGTTGTTGCAAGTCATTCTCACACATACACATCTTCACCGAAGCAGCTGCCCATTTTTCAATGCGACACTTGCCTTTCTTACTACTCGAACGAGGATTTTAGCGCGCTTTTATAACACCGTATACATATATACATATATGTACATATGCGCATGTGTGTCGATACAAATGTACGTATGTACTATCTGTTTAAACATTTATATACCAATCCATTAATAGTGAAACACATTCATATCGATTACTCACCGATTTGGTGGTGACTATTATTTAATATTGATAATTATTACATACACACGTGCATACATGCATATGTGAATACGGGATGTGAATGCATACATGCAGATGCTATTTGTAAGCATTGATGTGCGTATATATACACATACATGCGAATGTATAAATAAGGATATTACATCAAAAGCCTAAAATTAATTAATTATTCTCACTGTAATTTTCCCAATCATTCGAGAGCGAACGCACTCAGTTTTAAAGTTAAACGCCTGCCAAAAATTTTACCCACTAGAGGATTTCTGTCTTTAAGTTTTTTGAAAGCAAAAGTGTGTGCCATAGCCCAAGAACAATTTCTGAACTGAAAGAGAAGATTCGATGCACGAATGTTGAAATTGAAAAAAGGACATATTCCATTCCACGCATAGCCTCCATTTCTGCACTCCTGTACAAAAAAGCTTTGTAGCAAACATTTTGTTATTCGAATTATAAAATAATCCACCATAATGGAACACCCAATACTTACTTTACTTCACCCTTGTTGTTTTATCGACGGAAGTACGCCTTTGAATTAGTAGGTAGTACTAAAATCATCACTCTTGTCTAAAATGGGCTGGGTCAACGGGAATATGAAGGGAAGTAAACGTTTTCCGTATTAGCTTTATTAATTAAAAGAATATCTTCATAAAGAGATTGCACATCTCTTCAACATTTCATTATAAATCAAAAATAAAGCAAGAGTGGACATCAAGCGGTACGATACCAATTTTAAAAAAAGGCAAGGATGATGATCCACAGAATTATCGCGCTATAACCCTGCTAATCTCAGTTCAAAAGCTTTTCACTAAGATTTTATTGTCGCAATTCCGTCCTTACTTACAAGAAAAAAAACTTAGTTATTTATATTTCTATATTTTTTTATTAATTAATTTATAAAAATATTATACTGCATTCAAGCTTTAATAAAATATACTTACAAACGTCCTTAGTTGTTTGCTATTCTGCATTTTTTTTGTTTTAAAAAATCGCACGCTTTATATGCAATTTCAGTAAGTATTTGATTGCGTATACGCAGTGTAGGCCAAAGAGCCCGGGTAGAAGCTGAAAGCATGCAGTGGCCTTTTGACTTATTTTTAACTTTCGCTATTCGCTATTCGGCATTCAAATATTTTTATGTTGACAGCATTAGGATGATTTACAAAAATTTCTCAATCAAAAAATGTATTTATTTCGCCAACTAAAACTTTCTTATTATTTGTTAAGGGCACAAAATTACCACTCTTATATAATAGTTCAAATTGAATTAACGAATTCATATTTTGAATATTCATTTATTTATATAGAAAGTCTATGAGCAACAAATTCTTACAGACTACTAACACAAATTAAGTAAGATTATTATAAAGGGGTTTTTAATAAGAGGTGTTATTATGATATTCAAAGAAAATGATATTTTTTAATATTATATAAATGATCGGATGTTTATTTCATTATAAAGAGGAACATATGCCATTAATAGTGGAAAATAATATCAGGCAAATGACTACCACGATCACGCTTACAGACCAATATTCTTTTCATGAAATTTTCCATAACCGAATTGCAAAGTGGCTGCGCTATGTCCTCAATAGCCTAACGAATTCCATCTTTGAGGTCTTGAATCGACCCTGGGCTTGTGGTGTAGACCTTCTCTTTCACGAGGCCTCAAAGAAAAAAGTCACAAGGTGTTCAATCACAAGATCTCGGTGGCCAATTGTGATCACCTCTTCGGGAGATGACACGGTCCGGAAACTTTTCCCGTAAAAGATCAATGGTTTCGTTGCATGTGTGAGACGTAGCGCCGTCTTGTTGAAAATAAACGTTGTCCAGATCAATACCATCCAATTCCGGCCATAAGAAATCGTTAATCATCTTCCGATTTCATCGTTAATCATCTTTCGACTCTATTCACCTGTAACACCTGTTATTGGAAAACCCTTTACAAGATTTCAGAAGGTTAATGAAAATATCATTAGACATTGAAAAATCAAGGGATAAGAGGTGAGATCTGGCTGAACTCATTAAGAGCGCGAGCAGTTGGTGCGTTTCGGGCATGGTTGGTTGGTTGATTAGAGTGGTGATTCATCCAGAATCCAACTAGCGCTTCCGCACCATTTTGTTGCCACATCCTCGTTACCAAATTGCTTAACAGTTATTTACAGCAGGCCTATATCCAGTCTGTGCGGTTTAGGAACCTTATTCGGTTGTTGACGTCTAAGCTAGACAGTTGCTCGAGACTCTCGAACAGCGGTTTGCCCAGGGTTAACATTCTGTCCTTCCATAGGGCAGGGCATTCACAGAGGAAATGGAAGATTGTTTCTTTTTTCTCCGGTTGTTTACAACTATGACAGTATGTGTCGTGAGGGATGCCCATTTTGGCGGCTTGTTCTCCGATAGACCAGAAGCCAGTTATGACTACCGTAAGTCTACAGGTGTCCCGTCGTTTCATGTTTATCAATGTCGACGATTGCTTGATGTTGTAGGTGCGCCATAACGTTCTGCTGATTTTGCATTTCGCCTGGTCTCTCTATCTACAATCTGCAATTCGAAGGTATTTTAGGGAAATTGCATTCTTGACCGCACCTAGTGGAGTGAATACTGGTACTGCAAGAACGCTATTCATGGCAGATCCCCCTCTTGCCAGTTCATCAGCTTTTTCGTTACCTTCTATGTTCCAGTGTCCCGGGACCCAAATTAAGGTAACTTTATGGTTTTCACTCAAGCTGGTGAGGCTATTCCTACTTTGCTCCACCCTTTTAGAGGTTGTTACAGTCGCGTCTAGCGCCTGGATTGCGGCTTGGCTATCCGAAAGAATAGCGATATTGCCCTTAAAAGAGAAATCTGCGATTAGTAACCTACAGGCTTCCCCAATTGCTAGTACTTCCGCTTGGAAGACGCTGCTGGTATTAGGGAGACGCACAGATTTTTCAATTCCAAGTCTATGAGAATATATACCAGCTCCAACACCACAATCCATTTTACTGCCATCTGTATAGACTGTGGTATCGAAGTTGTTTAGAGAGAATCCCTTATTCCTTTCTTTTTTAGATGGAAAGAGTGTGCCAAAATTCCTATTGAATGTTACCGTCGGGACGATGTAGTCAGTCCTCACCGAGGTTAACTGAGTTTGTCGCAATAATAGACTAGCGTGACCATAAGTTTTTGAAGTGAAAACTTCTTTAGAATCGTTGGGAGTGATTTGAGAAAAAGTGAAACGGAAATAGCGACCCTCTTGGCTACGAAGCGTTATATTATATGTTGATATAAACGTAGCGACGAACTAAATAACTTTTATTTTTTCTTGTGATTCGAACCAAGGATTTTGGATCGGAAGCTCACATTGCTAGCCGCTCGGCTACCGCGCCATGCTGTCGGCGCTGGCCTAAAAGTTATTTAGCTACGAAGCGTTATATTATATGTTGATATAAACGTAGCGACGAACTAAATAACTTTTAGGCCAGCGCCGACAGCATGGCGCGGTAGCCGAGCGACTAGCAATGTGAGCTTCCGATCCAAAATCCTTGGTTCGAATCACAAGAAAAAAAATTTTTTTATACAGTTATTTTTTTTTTTTATGATATGTTTATGAGGAGCTTTTTTTCATGGCAGAAATACACTCGGTGTTTTGCCATTGCCTGCTGAGGGGTGAGCGCTATTAGAAAAATGTTTTTCTTAATTTTGGTGTTTTCACCGAGATTCGAACTGACGTTCTCTCTGTGAATTCTGAATAGTAGTCACGCACCAACCCATTCGGCTACGGCGTTTGTTTAATTTTACTGATGCAAAAATGAGGGAAAATATTTGAATAAAGTTTGCTTACTGTTTACACATTTTCCAAAGGTGACGGAGAACCAAAATCAATAAATAGCATCACGGAATTCATTCACGAAAATTTAATAAAGTATACACCAGAAGTATCGCGGATACGATAAAGTTCCAATGATTTTAAGAGGTGATTTCAACGTAAATTTTGCATTGGACACAGCGGTTCCTTCAATTGACTTTCTCAATACAACATTCAATTTAAAAATGTGTAACAATCGCACTGAATCGACAACACGATCAAAAACAACAATTGACGCGGTATTTCAAAGATATGTTGACAACATCGAAACCAAAGCATTTGTATCATATTTTAGCTATCATAAGCCACTCGTATCATTTGTTGAAATTGAAAACATTGAGGATGAATAATAATAAAATGAAGAAAATAAAATATGAACTTTATATCAATATTATAATGAACCTATAATTATCCCGCCCCTAATGCTGTTTTCGTCTCATTCTCTCTCAGTTTGTTTTACGGAAGGTTTCACTTCTATCGCGTCTAACCGTTAGACTGGTATTTTTTTTCTTTCCAGCGACCCGCTTCATTTACTTCATGCACTCATGGTTGCCGTCTTCTTTATATGTAGGTCTATTGGTTTTGGGCATATTTGTTTTATTATTATTTCCATAAAAAGGGTGGTAATTTCGAAGGTCTCTTCTTGAAACATTCAACTTTCTTTTTGCAGAAGGCCAGCACAGTCAAAATCTTCCTTTACAACGCCATATACAAAAGTTAAGGAGATAATAAATCTACTTTCTAGAGGTTTGAGATTTAAAAGAAGTAAACGAGCAAGTTCAGTACATCGTAAAGATCGCAAAGCATACTTAAGAAAAACTTTCTAAATTCTCTTAATCCTGTTGATTGAGATTTGTTGATAAGGCCACCAAATAGTGGCATACTCAAGTTAAAGTTATTCGAGTTAAAAATGTCGATAATTAAAAAAAAAGTGCTTCAAAGCTTATTGGACATGTTTTGGGCAGTAAGATGTTAAAATCTTAGTTCGATGCGAGGGCACACTGCACCTCACATACGCCACAGAGCGCGAAAATTTTTCGCCGATGTCTAATACAGCCTTCGCAAATATGTTTTAGACGAATTCCAGTCATTATTTACGTGCCTAATGCAATCAAAATGCCTTATCAAAGCTGTTATAGGACTAAACCAGAGTAAAGTTTCCACGAATTTACTGATGATGACCCACGTTTCCTCGCTACTGGTCGCTCTTGTCGAGAAGCTTAGGTTAGGTTAGGTACAGTTGGCTGATCTGTAAAAGATCTCACTTTCCATTATCCATTGTGCTACCAATGCTATATTTTTTAATGCACGTCGGCGCAAGTTAAATAAGCCGCTTCGCTTTTTGTGAGCAAAATCCTTCAAGGATGAAAAACAAATTGATCCTAGACACATTTGTCGCGTCCTACAAAGAGGCAAGGCAGATGTTCCAAAGTACCCCTAGCATTCGCTTCATTGCCTGTGTTACACGAGCCCCATTTTGGCTGCATGATGTGAGGTGAGTTAGTGTCCCGTCAGTACTCCAACCAATAGTTTGCAAAGTTTCTTAGACAGTGATAAAATAAAGTTTGCAATCTTCGTATTCCAAATCTTTAGCATAATTTTGGCAGTTTTGTACGGGGTGAATTTTCATTGGAACTTTCAGCCGGAATTCTTGAACTCGTCACGAAAGGACGAACGGTGAAGAGGTGTCTGTGTGAGAAATTTTTGACCAAACAATTCGTTAAATCGGCATGACGACAACTCATCTTTGCATGGGGCAAAGATTATATACGAATTCAAAGTAAAAACGACATGAATATCACCGATTGCCAAAACAGATATGCTTCCGTGTGAGTTTTTCCCTTTCCCAAAATAGAAATCACCAATGAAAGTTTAATACAAAATTCAACATGCAGCGTTAGCTTATTAAAAAACTCCGGTTGAAAGATTCAGTGATTTCAAGGGGTTTATATTGTTATTACTACATATTGACCGTGTTTTACCTAGTACGTTTAACGCATAAAAATATACATTTTGGTGGCATAGTACCTTTTCCAAATAATAATCTTAGATGCCTTAAAATACGCACATATAATAAATATGTTTACCTAACTCATTTAGTGAATTGCCCTTTTCAGCGATATAGATATATTCTGTCAAAAAAGTACCGGGGCTTGATCTTTTAACCCTTTGGGAACGAGTGTCGACATAGAGCCGCCCTAGCCGTTTTACCGTTCCGGACGCGTGTCGGCAAATTACTTCGTAGCTGCAAGGCTCGCGACGTCTGTCGTTCTGAGCCATAACATAAGCAGATGTATAGTAACGGAGTCACGTTCTCATTCAAAGTCATTAGGGGCCATTAGCGATGAAGTCTTATCTTCCTTATAATGTAAACTTACGATGTGAGACGGCGGTAGAGTCAGAGTGAATTTCTGTTCTTCGATTCCGTCTCTCATCAGGGTCTCTGCCAGAGGAACCAGCAGACTTTTTATATATTTTATATTTTATCCTACGCACGATGGCTAAGTGATCTAGGGATGATACGCTAGATAGTGACAGTTCTGACGAATATTACTTTTAATCTGATACGAGGGGTGCCTTTTATATGTCGGGATTAGAGAACAAAAACAAATTTGAACCATCGAAAATCACTTTATTGTTTTTCAAAATATTCTCCATGAAGATCAATACACTTTTGCGTGCGTTTGAACCAATTGTCGAAGCACTTTTGCCACTCTGAATGAGGTACCTCCAAAACATGCACTCTGAATGCCGCAACCGCTTCTTCAGGTGTCGAAAAACGTTGACCTCTCAGTTTGTTTTTTACGTACGGGAATAAAAAGAAGTCATTCGGTGCCAAGTCAGGACTATAAGGCGGATAACCCATTAGTTCGATGTTTTGGGTGCTCAAAAATGCAGTTGTTTGAGCCGATGTGTGAGAGCTCGCATTGTCCTGGTGAAGAGTGATCCGTCTTTGGCGATTGGTTTTCCTAATTTCTTGGAAGACAACTGGCAAACAAATGGTTGTGTACCACTCAGAATTTACTGTACCCCGCGTTGTTCCAATGGTACGGTTGCGACAAGTCCAGTTTTTCCGAAAAAACAGGCGACCATTTGCTTGGAAGTGCTTCTGCGCGAACAACTTTTGCTGGATTTGGCTCATCTTGAAACACCCATACAGTCGACTGCTGTTTACTTTCGGGCTCATACGCGTAAATCCATGATTCATCACCTGTCACGATGTCATAGACGTGTTTCGAAGCCCCGCGATCGTATTTTTTGAGCATTTCCTTCGACCAATCGACACGATCCTTTTTTTGAGCGATTGACAAATTGTGTGGGATCCCACACGAAAAAATGTTTTTAATAGTCAAATGTTTAAGCAATATTGAATGTATGCTGGTCCCACTAATGCCTAAGATTGTCGCAATCTCACGATAGGTCACATGACGATCTTGCAATATCAGTTCGCGCACAGCATCAATGGTTTTCGGAACAACAACTGATTTTGGACGACCTTCACGAAATTCGTCTTGGAGTGAACTACGACCACGATTGAATTCACCATACCATCGATAAACACTGGTCCTTGATGGAGCTTCATCGCCAAAAAATGAATTAAGTTCATCCATGCAATGTTGCTGAGTTAATCCACGTCGAAAGTTGTAAAAAATAATCGCACGAAAATGTTATAATAAAGCCTTAGTTTTTATAACGTTCAACGTACATATTTATTTTCTTTATTGCGCACTCCAATACCTCTCGTTCTCAACGACGCTCGTCCGTCGAGCGACTTCGTTCCCAAAGGGTTAATAAATCTGTTAAAAGGGATCGCTAAAAATCAAAATAAAAAAGTCAAATGGTATATAAAAAGCTGGGCATTAGAGAGAGAGCAAATCAAAGAGAAAATTCATCAGAAATTACCAGGTTTGTGCAAAAAACTCTTAGATTTTGTAGCACTGTAAGGGACCACTTCGTTCTTGCAAGCATATTTCTGCTCAAGAATTCAACAAATATCATCGAATATCACCGTTATTTTATTTATATAATTTAAAATATTAATAGAATTGCCTTTTTTTATTTGCTTCCATAAAATGTTAGAGGTGTCTTTAGACAATGGGTATAATAATTTAATATACAAGGCGATGGAATCAGATTGATATTGAAGAACCAATGCCCTCAAGCTCATTTAGAAGAAATTTACTTAGCATTTAAAACAACTGACTAACAAAAATGACAAATACGATTTGTTGATTATTAACTTAATAGATTTTGCAAGATCTGTTGGTGGTTGACGGTTACGCTGACTTTGGGTAGATTTCTAGATATTTAGGAGTCTTCTCATCATAGGATTAGTGTGCGTCAATAGTCTATTTATGTGAGCGATGTCTCGTCAATAGTAACGATATAAAGGTCGCGATGAATATCTGCGTTAGGTAAGTACCAAGGTGAATCAGACATGGTCCTAAGTATTTTAGACTAGACTCGTTGTTGTATACTTAGATTACCTTTTGCAGCTGTGCCCCAAACCTCAATTCAATATTTCCAGATCGATGCATTTATCGTTCGATAAATAAGTAACTTATTTTGCCAAGATAATTTGGACTGAGGTCCAAGCAGACAGTACAATTTTTAAAACGATTTTTAACCACATTTCGTTTTTTCTTTACATGCCCCTGCCAATTTATTTTGAGCCGATCGTAATGCTCAGATATTTTGCTTTGGTGTGAATTTGCGCGCCGTAACTGCCAACACTAATTGGCTCGGTGGATATTCTTCGATTTGTGTAGTTTAATGGTATTGATTGACATATCTGCGTTAATCTCGCTGCTTAATTTTTTGAACCAGTTAAATCTCACATTCAACTCATTTTGTAAATTTTCTTTTGCGAGTTTTTCATCTTTATGAGATACCATTAGGACTGTGCCATCTGCAAATGTTTTCTGTTTTCGATACCGGTAGATCAGCAGTGTATAAGAGATACAACTTTGGTTCTAACACATTGCCTGGGGAGCACGGTTGGGCATTTTACACTACCACTAAATGGCACTATCACTAATTTTTCAGTGGGTAGTTAAAATAGTGGTTTCATTATCACTAAGCCTTCAGTTTTACAGTGATTTAACTACCTGCTTATTGCATTAATAATAATAATAAAAGTGCACTATGCCCTGCGTTCATAGGTTGGATGCCTGAACATACGTCATTGTATTTCACATAGAATTTCCTGTCTCGGATATAACTCTTAAGGGGTCCGATGGTATAGAGCTTGAAAATTTAGGGTATTTTCAGATATTTTTTTACAATAAAAAAATGAAAAACGATATTTAAATTTTTAGACTTTTTATTTAACTTATTTTACATCCAAAAATGAAAAAAAAAATGTTTTTTCCTAATTTTAATAATTTTGACCCTCCCGAAAAATTGGACCTGGGCGGTGTTGTCCATTTTGGCTCTTCTATTTATCTGAAACACAAAAACGAAAAAATTAATATATGAAACAGTATGACTGTAGCTATGTCCCATACTAGAATACAAAAAAAAAAAAATGTTTGCAAAATGGCGCGGTTTTGCATTTGACACTCCAAAAATCGGGGTTTTTTCAGTTTTTTAATCAAAACGGCGAAAGCCATTGATGTTGCACACGATTTCAGACGATTCAGCTGAATAGTGTTTTTTTCGACAAAGTCGTTTCAGGACAAATGAGTCCAAAGTTTAAGGTACAGGAGCGCGTGGACCGCTCTCTATCTAGTTAAGGGGCTGTAGAAGCTATAATAATGGGAGTTTCTGTCTGAAAATTTCACAGTATATTCTCAAGATACTATGCTTCGAAAAAACAAAAAATCGATTTTTTGAAGCATCAGTCTAAAGTAGCCGTGTTTTTAATTTATGGAGCAACCCAGAGTGTCATTCTTTGCACACTTTTTTTATTCAAGACATCAATAATTTTGTGAACTACTATGAATCTGCTGGATTGTTGAATGATTTCATCTAAATCCAAATTGATGTTGGGGTAACAGATTCATCAAATTGTATTTTTTTGAAAATGTTTGATACCATCGGTAGTAAAGGGGTTGGCCGATGTGATGTTGCTAGTTTAGCATTTTTGTTTGATTTTAGGATCGATATAATTTTTGCTTAACTCGTAAATCTTACGAGCCAGTTGTAAAAAAAAGCAGTAGCATCGACGCCTTGCGCTGGTCATGTGCGCACAGATTTACGGTACTTTTCTATCATATAATAAAATCTATTCTATTAAGACTATTGCCTTATATGGGTAGTGCATATTTGAAATGGAGTAGGATATCGGGTGTCGTAATTTTTATGTCCGGATTGTACGTGCATCCATTCGCGTTAGAGTTAGTCACGAGATGTTCGTGTGTAGTCTTTGTGTGTCCAAGACGGAGTCGTTCGAATTTTATGACCTGTACGGAATATCACTGCATTCTTTTCATTGTTTGCAGCTAATTTTTTTCGCTTTCAAAAACTCAGGGACACGCATTTTTAATCGATTACTATTTATAGTTGCTATCGCGACGGCTCTGGGCGATAGTCGTTAGTGCCGATAGCTGATAGAAGAGACATCAAAGAGAATTTGCGGTTTGAAGTTGGTTGTGAAAAATGCGTTTGAAAAATATTGGGATTATTCGTTCGTATAAGAATTTTATTTCGGAAAGAATCTATTTTGAAGAAGAGGCAATAAATGTAAATGAATAAAAAATATTATGTATTTTCTTGACCCATTCCCAGTACCTTTTTGACAGAGTGTAGAGTGAGTAGTATTATAAAATTCTTTATTGTTCACTTGTTAACAATGTATAAATATTAGCCAGATAGCGAGATTTAGATGACTACAGGTGTGTTTTGGTGCAGGTGCTCGTTACACAGCAAATTCTATGCTTTAACCCTTTCACTACTATTGGGTTTTGTATCACAGAAAAATATTTACAAATAATTACAAAATATTTATGAGTATATTACATTCGGTTTAAACAAAAATAAGGCAATACACTCTCAAAGGCGTTTTGATTTAAGAACTAGTAAGAATTGTAAGAGAAAAAAATAAAAAAAAACTTTTCACGGCTCAACATATTAGGGCTACTCACACCAATTTCATTCCTTTGTCGGTTTGCTAGTTAGTCTTAACATTGTCGAATTTTTCACTGAAAAAATAACTTATTAACGTTTTTTCTTCTTCTTAATTGGAGCGATAACCGCCAGTCGTTTCTTTTTCAAGTCTTTCTCCAACGCAGGGGAGACGTCCTCCTTCCTCTGCTACCACAATTGGTATCTCATTGAAAACTTTCAGAGCCGGAGCGTTTGTATCCATTCGGACGACATGACCCAGGATCTTTATTCGCTGCGCTGTGTCTATGTCGTTGTAAAACTCATACAGCTCATCGTTCCGTCGCCTGCGATGCTCGCCGTTGCCAACATGCAAACGTCCAGAACTCTTGCGCAGTATCTTTCTCTCAAACGCTCGAAGCGTCGCTTCATCGGTATTGTCATCGTCCACGTTTCTGCGACATACGATGATGAGAACCTTGTTGAGTGTTAGTTTTGTTCGTCGAGAGAGGAATTTACTACTCAGTTGCCTACTTAGTCCAATGTAGCACTTGTTGGCAAGAGAGATTCTACGTTGGATTTCCAGGCTGACATTATTATCAGTGTTGATGCTCGTTCCTAAATATACGAAGTCTTTTACAACTTCGAAATTATAACTGTCAACAGTGACGTGGGTGCCGATACGCGAGTGGGCCGACTGTTTGTTTGATGACAGTAGGTACTTAGTTTTGTCCTCGTTCACCACCAGACCCATTTTATCCAGTTTGGAGAAGACAGAACTAATAGCGCCGTTGTTAAGGCCGATGATGATCATCGGCATACGCCAACAATTGTACGCTCTTATAAAAAATTGTGCCTGAGCGATTAAGTTCTGCGGCTCGCACGATCCTCTCCAACACAGGTTAAAGAAGTCACACTACAGCGAGTCTTTATAATACTATAATATATTATACGAATACTTTATTTACTAAATTTAATACTCTGCCTAACCTCACATCTACACCTTCTAAATAAGACTACCAGCCAAGACTAGGGGAAGCATCCGTGCCCGCTTAAAAGCTGCGTCAGGAAAAAATCAACGTCTCCATGTTTTCGTGCATCGTCTGACACCGTCCTGCAAACACATGCGGTGAGGTTTTTGGAATGCTAGGATATTTGGTCATAGTGTTATCTTTGAGAGCGAAAGGCTTATTAGCATCTCATCAGATTTTACTACCGCTACCCTAGACTTTAGAAATGGGATTTGAATTCAGTGGTCAAAGAGAATACAACTGCATGTTACACTGATGGATTCAAGATGGATTGCGGAGTCGGCGCCGGTGTGTATTTGAAAGACCTCGAAACTTCCAAGTATTTTCGTCTGGAGGATTGGAATCTTTCAAGTATAAGTTCTTGGGATAAGGGAAGCTTGCAGCCAATTAAAAACTGTCGAGAACAACTGTCGAAAGTAAGCTTTCGTCAAGCAGGCATCTCAGCTTTAAAGTCACCTAAAACCTATTCAAAAATCGTCAAGCAATGCAAAGAAGTACTTAATGCGTTAGCGCGCACGACAGACACCACTCTCATCTGGGTACCTGACCATAGAAACATAGAAGGAAATGAGAAAGCTGATAAACTGGAAAGACAGGGGCCATTCTATAACGAATCTGAAGCGGTAGAAATAGGCTGTCCCCAAGGCGTGCGCAAAAGTGAGATTTTTTCCCTTTTTCAGAAGCAGACCGTTGACGGATGGACCACCACGGCTACCTGTACAATAACTAAACAAAGGTGGCTCAATTTCAGCAAATCCAGAACTGATGAGTGGTTAAGAAAGCCACGAGCAACCATTTTCAGAATTACGTCAACAATAAGCGGTCACTGGACTTTGGGAGACCATGCCAGGAAGGTGGGGTGGCCGTACAACGATTTATAATCTGTGTCAGAAGAAACGAACCGATTTTTTTCTTGTACCTTCATGATATATTTCGTTCTGCGTTTTGCTGCATAACAGTCCCACTCAAGGGCTACGAAGCCAGTGCTAACTCAAATGAGTGAGAAGTACGCGAAGCATTTTGAGGCGTTATTTTTATGCATGCATTCGAAAGGGCAGAAATTATCTTACGCCACGGCTGCAAAAGTGATTAAAAAATCAAAAAAGTTTGTTTTGATGTGGAATCAGCGGTTTAAAGTGTACAAGAAGGTAGATGACTCTTCCGAGCGCGGCTTGAAGCGAGTGGCGACAAAAAAGCAGGATAAAGTGATCGTCCAACTTTTTAAGCGGGACCCTTTTTTGTGACTCCGCCAAGCACAATCAGTTTTTGCTAAAAAGGGAATAGATGTGAGTATCAACACCATCGAACGTCGACTGAAGGAGGCCAACATATCCTACCGTCCACATCATCAAAACCACTGCTCTCAGAAAAACGCATTGAGAAACAACAAAACAAGAAAATTGCGTCACAGTATTGGACTGGCCTTCGCAGTACCCAGACGCCAACCCCATTGAAAATGTGTGGAGAACTATAAAAATGCATCTTATCGGAAGGCCAGTATATGATCTAAAGCAACTCGTGCGTCAAGTTCGCAAAATCTAGTGCTGTTTATCGACTATCTACCCAGAAAAGCTGATTCAAAGCATGAGGAAAATACCAGGCTATACTCGACAACGATGGAGACTACACGGTTTATTGAGTAATTGCATTCTCTTTGATCTCCTCCATCGACTGAAATCTCCTTCCACGAAGTGGTAACTTCAACTTGGGAAACACAAAGAAGTGGCACGGGGCCATACCAGGTGAATACGGTGCTTGTACGATGGTATTTACTTGGTGTTTGGTCAAATAATCCAGTACAATTTGGGCTCTGTGCGATGGCGTGTTATCATCATGCAAAATCCAAGAATTGTTGGCGTACATTTGCATGTAAGGTATGGTATTATGTTTTTCTTCCGTTACTGGTTTAGGGGTGGTGTATAATGGAAGTAATTTAATATTTTTGTGTGTTTTTGGTATTGATCTTTTAGGTGAAAGATCCAAAACGTGGAGTTTAGAATCATGTAAAGATACTTTGTAGAACATTTCATAAGGTTAGTTTTTCAAGAAACGCATTGATTGAGTTTTCAGCAAAGAGACGGATTCACCCGCGGTTACTCTTTTTGTTATTGATTCTTCTAGTGACTTCGTCGAAATAACATCCGGCTGCGTCATTCGTTTTATCGAAAATGGCCTTTTCCTTCTACACTTTTCCATCAATTCATAATAATGCTCAGGAATGTATAATTAAGTTGCTTTTTTTATTTTCATTTCTATCAAACCGAAATCACGATCACTCGGTAGAAAGGAATGACCCGATACCAAAAATTTGTGGTCTACCGTTTCAGTATTACTATTATTTGACTGAGCAATTTTCATCCATGTTAATGCTATTTTAATGTACGATTTTGGCCTGAACACGCATCCCTGTAAGCTACCAAGCGTTTTTGAGTAGTTATCCTCCATTTGCGCTAAAATGCTTGATGCTACTCCCTGTGCCCCTCTTGATGCTGTAGTTTCATCCCATACATACATCTTGACATTGTCATTATGGAAATTATGGAAGCCCAAGTTGCAAACATGCATTATTCGCTTATAATAGACTAACGAAACAGACCGTTTAGGGTACGGAAGTGCCTTTTGTAAATCATATGAGAATCCATAGTATTCGTTGGAATTTTCTTTCGCTTTTTTCTGGCCCTCTGCAAGACAGTTCCTAGCTCTTTTGGTATTTTGTAAATGTACATCGTGACTTTCTTTAAGATGTAATTGCTTTTCCCCATTATTGCACACTTGGATTTTTCCATTCAGTAAATATCATGCAAATTATACCTATGTAAGCTCTTCAAATTGTTTTACTTAGACCACTTTCATAATTATGGGCACATATACACTCGATGTTAGTGTAAGGGTTAAATACAATAACGAAAACAGGCCACATACATATAAGTATATACAGAAGGCCTCAACGAGCAAGCAATAACGACTAATTATTCGACAAGATAAGCATAACACCCAAATAAGTAGCGAATCGGTTAGACAAATGTAGTTTTGTGACTAACTCACTTCGATTTATTGTGGCGATACAAATGAGATAAACACCTGCTAAACTTGGAAATTCTTCGATTTCGATTAGATTATTGTAAACGATTAGGAAAAGTATTGCTCTAAGACTTAGAGTCTAAGTAGTGATGAATTGGATGGTGGGTTAATGTATTTTGCTCAGTTACAGTTAGAAACTCACAAAGTGAATGTGCATTTGAAAAAAATGACGCCAACAAGTTATACTCGCGGAGTGGTGGTACTGCTTTCCCTCGGCATCATTGCAGGTATACGAGTGCAAAGCCGCGACTGCAGTGATTTATTTGTGAATTTATTTGTGTAAAAAGAAAATGTACGATTTGTACGATCACTTTCAAGGAAGATCCGAATAAATCGGATATATTTCTTGTTATATTAAAATCTATTGCCAATTCGCTAAATACAAATTGGTATTGTTTAAATCTGCCTTATGGAAGTAGGATGCGAAAAAACGAATTTAAAAAAAAATTTTTTTTTTGTCAA
This sequence comes from Anastrepha obliqua, assembly GCF_027943255.1. Classification (NCBI taxonomy): domain Eukaryota; kingdom Metazoa; phylum Arthropoda; class Insecta; order Diptera; family Tephritidae; genus Anastrepha; species Anastrepha obliqua. Next base: position 142,205,236 of record NC_072892.1, on the reverse strand, counting down.
TAATTAATTCATACGAGTACTTCTTTTTAGGTGTTCTGAAGTTATCTTTTCATATTTTCAAAAAAAAAAAAAAAATATATAATAATAATAATAAAAAGGTGTGTGTGTCAGCTCCGACACGCGACTGGAGTTTACTCCTTAAGAACGATTACCGTGATATTTAAAAATATATTTAATATGCAAAATGAGTAAATGAAGACCTTTTCTATATTACTGGAAAAATATAAATTTATTTATACTATTCGCTATAGTAAGCCACCTGGAATGAACAATTTTTTTGGGGTTTTTCTTTTTTAAGCTGTCGCTGCAATGTCCACTTATAATAGCACTACAAATATCAAATAGGTATTTTTGATCAGTACTTAAATCTTTTTCACTGGATATATCTGGTAGTGTGAATATAATTGGTTTATAATTGACGAAAGAAAGCTTCTCACAATCCTTCAATTTTTTCTCTATTTCACCGTTAAAGCTTTCAGACGTAGAGCCATCAATGTATTCAAACAAATGTCTAAGCGGTAGTTCATTGGCGTGTAATTGGCAGATGAACCATTGTAAGGGTTTTTGAAGACAATCTCCTCCAAAGGTTCAGACGATATCACTGGTATATGTAGGTTCTCAACGAACGCACAAGCACTAGATAGGAAACGGAAATAAGCACCAAAATGTGGGCAGAAATTAGCACCCACAAGGAAAATATATTTCCTACAAGTTTGCACTAACAAAGTAGCGCCACAAGGTAGGCAGTGCTTTTTCTCACTAGAATATAGAAAAAGGGCAACGCGTCACTTCCGTCAGCGTACACTTCCGGTGATTCACGATTTTACTACCCATATTTTTCATACCATGGGCCTTATATATCGTTTCTTAAGGAGTAAACTCCAAAAAAAACGATTGTAGCGTAATTTTTTGTTAGAAGTGTTCGATATTTTTTTGTAATAAAATGAAAACAGACATGCCATTATCGCTTAGTGGACGAAATCGACAAGCTAATCAAAAATTTTCTTGTAAATTGCGTATATTACTTGATATTTACATCTCCATATATACAGAAATTTAGAGTAGATCCAGTCAACATAATATACTTTAACATAACATAACATAACATAACATAACATAACATAACATAACATAAGATAACATAACATAACATAACATAACATAACATAACATAACATAACATAACATAACATAACATAACATAACATAACATAACATAACATAACATAACATAACATAACATAACATAACATAACATAACATAACATAACATAACATAACATAACATAACATAACATGCTGTTCAAGCAAGGTAACGACGCATGAGCAAGATAACGACGCATTTTTTGGTGCGTGCAGCCGGCTACATAGAATTATAAGACATTATCACGTCAAAAAATAATATTGTAATAACATCAAAATAACAGGTATTATTAACAAACTTGGTTTTATTTTAAATTCTTCAAGTGAATCAAATTAATAATAATCAATAAGAAGGCATATGCAAATACAAATACGTGAATTTATATATGTACATATGCGCATATACATACACATATACGCTCACTTAAGTAGGAGAGAGCAAGATGTCGAACGTTGCCGTTCGTTTGCTTTGTTTGCTTTGTCGTTCGTTCCGCGCTTTCGCTTGCAGTTCATTCAAGGTAACGGCAATGAGCAAGGTAACGACACATGAGCAAGGTAACGGCAATGGGCAAGGTAACACTAATGAGCAAGGTAACGACACATTTTTTCGTGCGTGCAGCCTGTTAAATCGAATTATAAGACGTTATCACGTCAAAAATAAATAAATGGAAATCCTCGCTAAAACCGTAACATACAAAACTCCAAAAAACACGAACTGACAACACTTAAGCCCATACGAGGGTCGCATTTTATATTTTGCGCCCAATAATGAAAATACAGTAAAATAGTAATGAAAATGGCTTCATTATTTTTCAAATTTTCCCTAATAAAAAAGAAAAAATAATAATATGGAAGCCAATAAACTTCTGCATTCGCTTGAACCAATTTCGAAAGCACTGTTGCCACACAGAAGTGGATACCTCCAAAACGAACTGCTTAATGGCTTCAGTAGCTTCTTCAAGCGTTGACAAACGTTGATCTCACATTTTATCCTGTGTGCCAAATCAGTTTAAACTGTAATTTCATCCTACAAGGATCGATGACCTTGTTGAAACTCGTTGTACCAGCATTTCACAGTGACTAAGTGTAGTGCTTCAACGTCAAAAGTCGAAATAAGTTGATCAATAGACTCCTATCTCGATAAACCACATAGAAAAACGTAGAATCTCCCGAAGTTTTCGCGTGCTAATTCTGAGATAAATTTGTCTACTCATTGAAAAAGAGCAAAGAAGGTTCGTAAGAGAAAATATTATATGTACTTATGTTAAGTTTATGCCAGAAAATATCAAACTTTTCGATAGAAATATCAAACTTAGTGTTGCAAAGGCGCAAAATATAGAGGGAAACCCTCGTAGGTGATACTTAACCACAGTGGATACTTAATCGTTCCGTAATTAATATTGGGTATGGGAATAAGGTTCCGTTCTTTCTAAGCCAAAGCTACAACTTTACTCCATATTTCAGGCAGCATACGGATTCCGTTGACGAAAAATTCGAGTTCTTCTGACTTGATCGATTCATTGAGCCAATTTTCGGTACTCTCGTAAGAGGTGACCAGCTCTCCTATAAGGGCTGACTGCATTGATCAGAACAAATGGTAATCCAAAGATGCAATGTCTGGGGAATACGGCGGGTGGGACAAGATTTCCCAATTCAGTCCCTCTAAATATTTCTGGACCGATTTAGCAACATGTGGCCTTGCGTTGTCATGCAGCAAAATCAGCAAAATCAGTTTGTCATGTCTACCGTCCCATTTCGGCCGCTTTTCTTTGAGAGCTCGATTCAAACGCATTGGCTGCAGTCGGTAACGATCGCCAGTGATGGTTTCAGATTCATTCCTTATCACTCACGTGGAAATTGTTGTATTTGATGGAGTGTGATTACCGTAAATATTGATCGACATATCGAATATATCGAGCGAATATATGACACGTTTCAATAAAGCAGCATGACTTACCGCAAATGCTGTTTTTTCGAGATGCACGTAGATGTTTTTGACGTCAGGTAAAAAAGGATCATTACGCTTCAAACGAATGACAACTACTGCAATCGAGACAACACACATACATCTTCAAATAGTATCAGTAAAGACACCTCTTTTACGAGGGCGGAAACTTATTCCCATACCCTATACTTCTTTGCACAATTATGTACTCATAAACTAACATAAATGTGGAAATATTTCAGCTCATAAAAGGTCTCTCAAAATACGCGCAAAAATAAAACATAAAAAACTTTTAGACTATTTCAGATTTCTCTTAACAATTTTATGTGAAAAATAGGATGATTTATTCTGAACAGAACGACCAGTTTTAGGTTTGCCAGTAATTTTTCTATCCTCGACAGAACCAGAGTCTTGAATTGTTTCACTAACCATAGAATTGTCAACTCTTCTTCTTCTTCTTCTTACCGTCGGAGCGCTTGGTGAATCATTGCTTCATTCACAACCAACGCGTTAAGCTTTTTAAGGCCCATTTCCACATCTTCGAGCCATATTTCTCTGGGACGTCTTCTTCTTCTGCTTTCAACAGGGCGTAATTCAACAGCCTTTCAAGTTTTTCTCTCCTTGGGCATTCCAAGCATATGTACGAGCCATTTGATCCTCTCAGATTTTATAAATTTTATCACAGTTTCGTTTTGTCGACTCATTCGGACGATTATTTCCACTAAAAAGATCACGAATTTTGCGACATGTCGTCTAAATGATCGAGCATTTTTTTTATAAATTTCTATATTTCTATTTTAACGAGTTGCTCTATCGTGCGAAATTGTACAAATCTCCAAGTTGACATAAAAAAGACATTATTCACTATTGACATCTAAGCGTCACTTTTGAAATATGTTTAATAAGATCAAAGAGGAGCATCTAACTATGTTTTTATCTACGCCATCAGTTCAAAAGTAGGCAATAAAGTAAACTTTTAAAAATAATTAATATTAAACAAAACTCTTGAAAGTCTCTTCTAATTGTTATAAACAGATTAGTATGTAATAATAAAATATCTGGCGAAGACATACATAGGCGGATTTGTTAAAAACCACTTTGCACACAAAAATAATACACCAACACTCAGCATAAGCCACTTAGCGCCATAGCCGAATGGGTTGGTGCGTGATTACCATTCGGAACTCAGAGAGAACGTAGGCTCGAATCTCGGTGAAAGACTAAAAAGAAGAAAAAGTTTTTTGTAACCTCCGAGTGTATTTCTGCCATGAAAAAGCTCCTCATAAAAAATATCTGCCGTTCGGAGCTGGCTTGAAACTGTAGGCCCCTCCATTTGAGAAAAAACATCAAGACGCACGTCACAAATAGGAGGATAAGCTCGGACAAGCACCGAAAAAGGGTCTACGCTCCAATTAATATATATATACTAGCGTACCCTCGCCCGCTTCGCTAGACGATAAATTTAATGATTTGCTGAAAGAGAATAAAATTAATACGAAACAAAGCAAATTCTTTGATACAATTTCATTCGAACTTTATTGTAACACTTTTTCGTAGAGAACGTTTTTGGTTTTTTCATCTTTTGCGTGAATAATGACGATGGTTTGCCAACTCGTGAGCAAGCTACATACAATTGTCCATGAGAAAAAATTGGGTATTCTAAATTAATACCTCACATTTGTAGAGACTGTCCTTGCGCCTTATTAATTCTCATAGCGAAGTACGGCGAATAGGGAACTGCAAACGTTTGAAATCGAATGGTAAATCCACCGGAATCAGTGGAATTCAGGGTATCAAAATGTCTTCTCCTTTGTACTTCCCTTTCAAAATTGTTGCTTCGATAACGTTACCCATTAGCTTCTTCACAGCGAGTCTGGTACCGTTGCAAAGTCGGGGCACATTACTATTGCGCAGCATAATAATCGGTGCTCCAATTTTTAATCGTAAATTATGAGGTGGTAAGCCTGGCAAATCGAGTGAGTTTAAGAATGCAGTTGGATAATTTACGACCTCATCTTGATCAGTAATAGTGTCCATTGACTTATACGCAACTATGTCACCAGGTATTTGATCTAAAATAGCTGAATTTATATCATTGACGTCCTTATTTTTCCCAGCTAAAATTGCTCTTTCGCTGAGTCAATCATGGTTTTTGTAATGTTTAACTATGTTTGGAAATACACTCTGTATCAATGCCTCTTTAGACTGTGCAAAAGTGCAGAAATTGTTAGGCAATGTTATCATTCCTGTTGTTTTTGAAAAAAGTTTTATTTTTTTGGTTAAAAAGTGTTTTTTGAAGTTTTGAAAAACACTTCGCTCTAACAAATTTCTTCTCAGTTAATTGCTGAAAATTAAATATTTTGAAAAAACTATTGTATTTTTTTTAATTTAACGTTTTTGAGAAAATTTTGTTCTTGAAAAAAGTTTGAATTGATTTGTTAAAAAAGATTTTTTTCCGCTTTGAAAAACACCCCCTCGAAAAAATGTATTCTCTATTAATAGTGGAATATGAAATGCTTTGAAAACACCATTTTTTTTTTTAATTTTGTTTGGTTTTCAGAAAATTTTGTTTTGAAAAAATTTCATACCCTTGAAAAAGTTTTATTTTATTTTATTTGTTTAAAATTTTTGAAATTTTTTTTTGTAATTTTAGAAAAACACCTCTTCGAAGAAATTTCTTTTATCTTTTTGAGGAAAATTTGGTTTTGAAAAAATTTCATGCTTTCGAAATTTTTTTATTTTACTTTATTTCTTCAAAATTTTTGAAAACAATTTTTTTTATAATGTAATTTTCGAAAAACACCCCTTTGAAAAAATGTTTTCTATGTGTCATAGTGGTATTCCATTAACTTTTAGGATTATAGTCAAATATCTACGCTTTCACAAATAGCAACAATAAATAAATTTCCTCAAAACCAAAAAATTTACTTTTTTTCTAAAAAAATTCTAAACAAACAACGTAATAAATTTAGAATTTTGTGTTCACGAAAAAACAGTATTGTTTTTATTGTATTAACTGAAAACCAAAATGTTGCAAAAAATCAAAACAAAACTAAATTATTTTTTTGTATTCATTTGGTCCATATGTTCCATAAAAAGTTGATATGGTAAATAATATGCAGGGTCTGATACACACAAATTCCCATTGACCATTATAGTGACAAAATTATCGATCACCAATTCCAACAGGATTTCAAAATCAGAGTTGGAATGAGTTGTTGTGTGGTGTACTTCTGAAAAAATGAGAAATAAACAAAATAAATCTAAAAATTCGAATTCTAACTTTATCTTGTGTATGTTGTTATTACCTTTGAATTTTTCCAATGAAGCACCATTCATTTTAAATTTTCCAAGATTTTTTTTTATCATTTCGCGTTTCTTTCCTTTTTCATTCGATTCCAACATTTCTTCATAGCCGAAAACATCGTTTGCAAACGCATTCATTTCCATATAGAATTGATCAAAGAAAGCATTGCTCAATTGAATTGAAACATTATTTTCATAAGTACTTAGGACCTTAACTAATGCACCTTGGTACATACCTAACGCAGATATTCATCGCGACCTTGACATCGATACTATTGATGAAACAATACAAAGCGCTAGCAGAAGACACATAAATAGACTATTAACGCATACAAATCCTATGATGAGAAGACTACCAAATAAAGAAAAATCTACCCAAAGTCGGCTTAACCGTCAAACACCAACAGATCTTGCAAAATCCTTGTAATCAATTGTCAACTAATCGTATATGTCATTGTTTGTTAACCACTTGTTTTTAAATAATATGTATATATTTCTTCTAAATGAGCTTGGCGGCATTGGCCCTTCAATATCACTCTCATTCCATCTTTTTGTAAATCAAATTACTTATTGTCTAACGACAGGTGTAATATTTTATGGAAGAAATAAAAAAAAAAAAAAAAATTTTCATTCGAATCATTTGAAATTTCTGTATACAATACATTTCTGTATCACAATTTAAATACAAAAAATTCAAAAAAAGTTGTACACATAAAATTACACATAAAATGAATGTCGATTCGAAACTTACTTTAATCTAACAATCGAGCAAGTTTTGTTTTGTACAATATTTTGATTTTTTCTTTTTTTTATATGAAGAAAATATTTAAAAGAAATTTTTTTTTGCTAAAAACCTTCCCCTAGTGGATCCCTATAATATGAAAAAAGAACGAATAAAATTGGCCTAGTATCGGCCCAAAAAAATGCGGACAAACGAACATCATTTCATTTTTATATATATAGATAATAATATCTATTTTTTCTCTTAAGAAATTTATTTAGTCAGAACATATGTATGTAAATGAAAAAATTAATTTAAGTGAGTTATAGAAAAGAAACTAAAAAGTTCGAGCCAAATTGGGGGACATCAGAATTCGTTTTAGAGGTATGGTTCCTTCAGCAAAGTTTCTTATTTTGATCCCTAGATTATGATTTTCACAGAGCAATGGGCGATTTTTTTGCCTCCCCACAAATCGACCCGGCCTAATATATATATAAGCCACTTAATTTCAAATGCCCCAAATTTCGATCTTCCACAACTCGAATATTTCTAAACTTCAACTCTCTGCTTTTCGATTCAATTTGGTCAATCCTGCTTCCTCTCTCAATCCATACGACACACAAAGTATAATAAAGTTATTAAAATCCACTTATTAAGACCAGCACGTTTAACAACAAACCAAATAAAACCAACACATACTCAACATGATTTAAACTCTGACGCAACAACATCCACATATGTGTGCATGCACTTAGTATTTATAAGCTGCGCAGGTCCAGCCAAAGCTGAAACAAAAACTATTAGTACAGAATTTCAATTTTTAGCTAACCACAAAACGCCACAAAATGGAACGAAAAAAGGACAAGAGTGCTGTGTGGCAATGATGTAAGAGGAAAAATTAATGTTGGACCACCCGCCATTTTGTCTCTATAAGTGTATATAACCCCTTAACCGCTTCAAGCTACCCATAGAATCTACCAGGTGTGTGATATCATACTTAAACGCCAATATCCGCAGGTGTAGCAAAAAAGTGACCGTCCAGATGTCTAAATATTTGCCAAACGTGAGCAGGCAAGAAAGGACTTGAAGCATTCCCAAGTCTCCCCGCATGGACTTCTAACGGACAGTGTTCGGTAAGGATACCTACCAAATTCGAAAGCTCCGGCTTTGTAAACTTTAAAATTGTCTCATCAACTGTGACCGGAAACTCAGATGAGCCTTATATCGATATATTCGAATGAAGTCGAGAGAGAAGTCAGGCATTCCCCGACTAATTCCGAACGCACAAATTGGCCCTAATTACCGCTTGGCAGTCGGAGTAGGTATTTACGCCTTTTACAGTAAGCAACTAATCCACTGCTGCCTTAGTTGCGGCTACCTTCACTTGGAAAACACTACGAGGGTCTGGAAGCTTAAATTTGAGCTTCATGGGAAGCTCCTCGCTCCTCCGTAAACATGTTTGTCATGTCCTTTCTCCAAATGTTGCATACCGGAGTGGGTATAGTGGAATATGAGTGGAAAATGTACCAGTCGGACCCACTAGCTTCCCAAATTATTTGGAAAAAATATTGCCTCAGAGAAAACAGAGCTAATATTTCTAACAAAGAAGCACATCCTGTTAGAACTTAGCATGCAAACTTGCTTAAATACGTTAACCACAAAAAATGTTCTGAAGTACCTAGGCATAAGACTGGACCCAAGACTAACCTTCTGGGCCCAAATTAAACACGCAGCAGAAAAAGCCGCTTAGATCCATCCCAACTCAGTAGACTGATGACAAACATAGGCAATAATTATGATTACCACGCTCTCCGGTCTCTTATACGGAGCTGAACTATGGGCAAATGTGCTCAAGGGAAATTACCGGGGCAAGCTCCTAGCACCGGCACTACGAACGGCAGCTCTAAGAGTTGTGTCTGCCTATCGCACAATATCAGGGCCAGCTGTTGGAGGGATAAGTTGTTCGATACCGACAGATTTATTAGCCTTTGAAAGGAAAAGTTGTTAGGCATTAAAGAACGAGAGAGTGGAAGAAAGAGTAAGCAAACATGCACGGAATAAAGGATGAAACGATAAGGCTACGGCAAGAACGCTGGAGAAAAGAAACACGAGGCAGATGAACGGCTAGGCTAATAAAAGACGTCACTACATGGTTCAGCAGGAAATTCGGTGAAGTCAATTTTTATATTGTACAACCTAAATGCTTTCAGGGCACAGGTATTTCGAGAAATACCTATTCGAAATAGGGTAATACGAACACTGTAAATGCATATACGGTGCCGCAGCCGAAAATGACGCTGAACACTCCTTTTTCCCGGCGCATGCATTGGATGGATGATGCATAGAACCACTGAAAATGTAATCGACAAGATACTAAGCACCGAGGAAATGTGGGAAATCATCAGTGGCATAGGCCTTCTAATGAGGAAGATGGAATGCCACTCTGAAGTAATGCGAAAGCGGTTCAAGTGTGGACGACGGTTCCAAACGAGGGGGACTATTTTAGTCTCCGGATATACCATTGCTGCGACGGTGGCTTAGTTATTTTAAACCTCCCCATCCGCAAAAAAAAAACATAGCAAATATTTAAATCTATAAAACACACTTCCCAGCACCACATTGGCCTCATATTTTATAAAGTCCAACGAATTCTAACAGATTCAAACAAATTCTAACAGCTTCAAACGAATTCAAACAATTTAGGAAAACTTCAGCACTTTGTAAAACAAACGGTAACGTTTCGGTTCAAAACGGTAGGTGGCCCAATATTCCTCTTTCGTAATTTCTATGCCGCATTTACATCCTTTTTGGGCTACTGCACGACGTAATTCATTTAAATACGTTTAATAGAGTAAGATTAAGCTACTTAAATAAATTCACATATGCATTAGGGCGGGTATATTGTTTTTTTTGGATATCGTTCGTAGGAAATTCGGTTTGGCTATTAAATTCTAAGAAAAAAGGCCGGCTCTGTAGTCAATTTCGAGCGTCCCAAATTTTAAAATAAATTATCTTTACTTATTTCGAAGTTAATATGAAGATATTGACGAATGTATTATTAATATACATTTTTTTTGCAATAATAAAAGTTTGTACTTGGGAATTTTTTTCATATCTAGTTTTCTTTTAAAGAACCGCGTGGCGCTAATATTGCAATGGAAAAAGTTTTTGTTTTCTATTATTATTCCACTTGCGAACATAGGTCTTCAACAAAATCTTTATCTTTTTCTATTAACTGCTGTTCTCTTTGCGACATCCCACCTTTGGTTAACTGCTGCTAAGTAACAAAGATTAAAACACTTCCAGGTATTTCGTGGACGACCCATCGTCTGTGTCCTTGAGGGTTCTATTCCAACACTGTTCTGCTTATGCTTTCCTTGTCCTTTCCATCGCCACATACGACCTCTTATCACCTGCTCGGTGATCTGCCACCAGTCCACATTTCTCATAATGCGCGGCCAAAAAACTTTACATATAATCCGAAGTCATTTGCTTGTAAAGCTTTGCACTTTCTGCGTAATACTTCTCGACACCAGCCACGCTTCACTGCCATATACGAGTGAGGATTTTTCACATGCATTAATTATTCTTATGCAGTTTTTTTCGAAATTTGTAAACCTTAAACGTTTTCTAATTGGCTGTAACCATCCAAAAGCTGACCTAGCTTTACGCAGATGACTTTCCGCCTCTTCTTCAGCTCTTCCCTTAGTCGATACTATGCTCCTAAGATAGCAGAAACTTTCAGCATACTGCACCGCTTCTCCCTCGGTTACAATATTATTGTGATTTTTATTATTGAGTCGTATTGCTGCCGTTTTTTTGCTGTTTATTACCAGGCCAACGTTTCGTGGCGAAGATCAATTTTGGTCTGCATGTCGAAGTGTCTGTGTGAAAGCAGCCAAATACCGTTCGCGTAGTCCAGGTCATGTAGTTGGCGGGATAGCGTATTTTTAATTTTTTTTTTATTATTTTAACTTTTAACAATAGTTTTATTTTTCTAATTTCTATCTTCATTACCATATTTTCCGCTCAATTTTCGTATTAATTAAAAATTGTTTCTTATCAAATTTGGGAGGTTTGAAATATAATTTTTTCATAGAATTTTATAGAGCATCCGAATATGCTCGGGACAACATCGAGAAAATTCGTTCCATACAAATTGGCCCATCCTAATATACATATGTACAGTCACACAGCCATGCATGCATATATACATATGCATGTAGACACACCTGCCTCACAAGCAACAACAATATTAGTGAAGTTATCTATAAATTAATTCAACTCGGAAATGTGAGTAGCAACAATGAATGTCGCATTCATGTAACAGGGATGCCAATCCCGAAATCCGATAATCAGAGAAATTTTTCAAGTGTCGAAAATCCGGAAATTAGTTGATACGACTCTTGTGGTACTTAAGAAATATTTGAAAAAAAGATTCATCGAACGAAAGTTCATTTGATCCAAATTAAAACAAAAAAAAAATGATCTTTGCCGTGCTAGGTTTTTTTTCCTTGTTCACTCCTCTCGGGAGCACAGGGTCTCGACAAGACTTTTCCATCCATTTTCCATCGTACACGGCTCTGTGCTGTTGCACATGAGATGTCGGCATATCTGCTAGTTCGCGCAGCATCGACCTTCTACAAGTGTTTTTTTGGTCGACCGTGACCTCTGCTCCCTTGCTCACCACTTTCTGCGTTTGATTTGCCTAAGAATGCGTTCCTCGTTCGTTAATCTCCACAATGCGTCGTTACTGATGGTGTTTGACCAGACTATTCTGCAGATGCTAAGTTAGTCCAGGTTATATTGGCTGGCCGAAGTCATGTAGAGTGCTTTTTGGCCCATAGCGATACCAGATCAGGGTCCTATTTTAGCGAAAATATGAATCACTCAAGATGCGTGTACTGTTCGCGAATTTTAGGAGTCGCTCAAGTGCCAGTTCAGGGATAAGTTCTAGTCTTTCAAAACTGAGAGTACCCTGGTAGCATAGTCCAGTTTTTAAGAAAGCCAGACAACAGCATAGGGGATGATCCAGGGTTTCTTTTGTACCCGGCTCATTACTTTTCCTGCAAGCCGTGATTTGCCGTGCTAAGAACCAGTACAAATTTGCAGCATTGCTAATTCGAAAGGCTACAGAAATGGATGTCAGGTCCTCCCCTTGCTGTGCAAAAAAGTCATGGCAATAACATATGGAAAGGGTCTTTCAAAAGACGCGCAAAAATAAAACATGTACAAGTTCAGATTCTTTCAGGTTTCACTACTTGTATTCAAAATACGGCTCTTAACAATTGCATGTGAAAAATGACATCACTTAAATGCCCACCATCAGCACGTCTTCAGATAAAATTCGCCAAAAAGTCGATTCATGAATGCCTAATTGTAGAGAACGTCGAGATATTGATGTTGAAGGTTGTTCAGCAACACTTTGCACTACAGCAGAAACATTCTAAACAGAACGTCCGGTTTTTGGTCTGGGAGTTTTTTTCGTATCCTCAACAGAACCAGTTTCCTGTAAGTTTTTCACCAACCTTTGAATTGTCAACTCATTCGTACGATTATTTCCAATAAAAAAAATCAAGAATTTTCCGATGTCGTTCTTAAAGATCGACCATTTTCATAATAAGCTTGAATGCGTTGTTCAATGGTGTAAAACTGTATCTCTGTCTACTTGACAAATGTCACAGATGACAAAAAAAAGAACCGTCTAGCAATTATTCATTACGGAAATATTGACGTCACTTTTGAAAGACCTTTTCTTAACAGCAGGTATCGAAGTGGATAAAATGTGTCTTTATTTTTATTTAAGGTTGCATAGTAAATTAAAAACTTCAAACGTTTTTCTAGCTAAGAGCGATATGAAACACTCGACGGTTTAGAAGACTAATTTTTAATGAATTTGTTATTCTTACCAAAATAGTTTAAATGTAATGTACTTCTCCGTAAATGTAATGTAAATTTCCGAATATTGACACTCGTGTTAGTGCTTAGGCTCGAATCTACGTACATGAAATACCAAAATGATAGAACAAATTTTATTGTTCCCACGACAGTCGGTTCTACGTAACCGGAACGACCCGGATTTATATCCGGCCAAGGACTGTCACTTCAGCAGCATTCCTCGTATATGCACGAGGAATGTTTATGCTGCTACAACAACAACAACAAATTTTTTTTTCGGTCGACCTTCGGCAGGCAATGGCAAATCTCAGAGTGTATTTCTGTTATGAAAAAGCTCCTCATAAAAAATTATTTACCGTTCGGAGTCGGCTTAAAACTGTAAGTTCCTCCATTTGTGGAACAACATCAAGACGCTCACCACAAATACGAGGAGGTGCTCGGCAAAACACCCAAAAAGGGTAGCAGCGCCAATTATTTATATTTTATTGCTTTTATTAGCGTTTTCAGTCAAAAGGGAAGTTTAAGAAACTTAAAAACCAAATTTTTTGAATGTGCAAATATTACACAGGTCTGCGAAATTTAACTTTTTTCAGTTTCTAGAATGGCTGTACTTGTTTCTTGTAGTTTTTTATGCGCTGAAAACGAATCTGGCCTTCAAAATGCTCCATCACGTCAGGATTTTTGGTAAATGAAGCCTAAAAGGTCAAAAAATGGCCATTTTAGCCATTTTTGATAATTTTTTTTGGGATAGAAAATTTCTTTTTCAATTTTCGATGAAAAGGTCGCATAGTACCACTCTTTAGCTTTAAAACCCATTTTTTTAAATTTTTGTACGATTTTTTAAAAAAAAGTTATGACATTTTGAAATTAACAGTTTCAGTTACGCCAATAGACGTTATACCCAACGTATACGTAACTGAAATTTTCAATCCCAAAAAAAATTATCAAAAATGGCTAAAATGGCCATTTTTTGACGTTTTAGGCTTCATTTACCAAAAATCCTGACGTGATGGAGCATTTTGAAGGTCAGATTCGTTTTCAGCGCATAAAAAACTACAAGAAACAAGTACAGCCATTCTAGAAACTCACCGTCGCAGGACTGTGTTATTTTTGCTTATTTAATTTCTATTGAATTTGAGATTTTGTACCAAAGTAAATTCTGGGAATCCCGAAATTTCGAGAGCAACGATTGCGAGCTATATTGACTTCGCTAGTATGTACGAATATGTACTCATGTACACATATGTATATGCCTACACGTGCTTGATACATCACACATAGCTTTTGACCTATTGATTTTTACATTGGCGTTACGGGTATTATTAAACCATTAATATGGCGCAATGCCATTCCATTAAAAATATATTTAGGTCTTGAGTCGAGAACTTATTGTACCAAAATACTTCATTTAATACACCTAAAGTTCGAGTACTTGACTGAATTGGGTGTTTTTGTTAATATCCTAAAAAAAATGTCTACGTGATATTAAAGTTTCTGTGTGGTTCAGTTGTTGTTTATTGGTGAATTGCAGAGACTTCTCAGGTGTTAATGAACTTTTGGAGGTACCCCGTTATTGCACTTATCGTGGATAATAATAACCTAAACCCAGCGAAATGTGATCACATTTTCAGCTGAAATTTACTGATGCCCCCTATGCCAAATCCCACAGGGGGTTGTTTCACAGGAAGCGTAGAAGAGTTTCCTTTCTATTGACCTGTTGACATCTACAATAGATCCTTCTATATATACAAGGTCCGGCACTCGAAGTGTAACCAATTAAAAAGGCCATAAATTTAGTTTGGAAAATTACTTTTTCTCGGCCAGGTGAAGCAACTCCTTCGCTCTTTCAAGTCTGACTTGTTGCTGCTTTGGTGTGAGATCATGCGCCTTTTGGATCTTGTAAGGCTTGACTCTGTTATCATTTTTCAGTATGTGGCGGATGCTACGGTCAGATATTTTCAGTTTTTTCGCCATTTGGTTGGCACTTCGTCGGGGACTTCGCTGAAGTCGCTTCTTCACTTTTTGAACCATTTCACGTGACGTTGCAGTCTTTTGATGACCACCTCCATGGCGTTTCACGATACTACCAGTAGCGTTGTAACGATTAATATTGCGATAAATAAAAACTTTATTTACTTTAAGGTGCTCGAGCTGACGAACAATCGCTGGTTGTGATTTTCCAGCCAAATATAATTACGTTTGAGATCCATTACTGATTTTCTTTTTTCGCGTTTACTCTCGGCAAAGTGCTTCCACGCGCTTGTACACAATACTCTGGACTATCATTTAGCCAACTAACAGATATTTGATGCCCGTGCATCAGTTGCGGGAGTGTTAATTACACTTCGAGTGTCGAGCCCTGTAGTATACGCAGATGCAGCACAAAAAATATTCCAGAAATTGTATACCGTCTAGAACAAGATAGCAAGAGAAAATCAAATTCGTAGTCAGAGAGAGAAAAATTTGTTTATTCTGTTCTTAAGTTGGGTCCTGAGAATAATAAAAATGAATATATATATAACAGGTGGCGCTAAAGTAATCCTCCTATAAGAAAATGCTATAAATTTTGCGATTGGCCCCTAATGTCAGTTCTGTTTTGACATTTGTGTAGCAAACACATGCGAAATACACGTTAATAAACAATGTTACGCCACACTGCTCCAGAACGCGGAATATTGCTGACTATTTATTTGACCAATAATCGGTCGGAGACTTTGGCACAACGTGAATTTCGTCGCAGATTTCCTCGCCGTCCAACGCCTACTGGTGAAACACTGCGACGTTTAGGCGCTCGCCTCGAAGAGACTGGCACAACACGAGATGCTGCCAGGCGTGGCAGACCCCGGAATAGCCGTTCTCCAGAGAATATTGCTGCTGTAGCCAAGGATGTCATGGAAGCGCCGTCGACATCGACCAGACGACGTGCTACGCAAATGGGTATCAGTCGACGGTCTTTACAGCGAATTTTGGTACAAGATTTGAAGATGTTTCCGTACAAAGTCCAGACGGTGCATCAGCTGTTAGCTGCTGACCGCCAATCGCGTCTAACATACGCTCAAGCCATCCTTAATCACCACCAAGAGGAAGATGATTTTTCATCAAAAATAATCATGAGTGATGAGGCCCATTTCCATCTTAGCGGGTACGTAAATAAGCAAAATTTACGCTTCTGGGGCACTGAAAATCCACGTGTAACCCACGAAGAGCCATTACACCCGCTCAAAGTCACTGTATGGTGTGCCGTTTTCGCTGGAGGAGTCATAGGACCTTTTTTCTTCGAAGACGTCGCGGGCCAAACGGTTACTGTGAATGGTGAGCGCTACAGAGCAATGATCAACGAGTTCTTTTTGCCGCAACTTGATGAATTAGGATTGGAAAATATGTGGTTCCAACAGGACGGTGCAACGGCACACACTGCACGTGTCACAACCGATATGCTGAAGGATGCATTTCCCGGGCGCCTAATCTCCCGTTTTGACGATTTGCACTGGTCAGCAAGATCGCCTGATTTGACCGCTCCAGACTTCTTTTTGTGGGGCTTTTTGAAGTCGCGGGTTTATGCCAACAAGCCTCAGACTCTTGCAGCTCTTAAAGACAATATCCGTCAAAAATGTGAGGACCTATCGCCGGAAGTTTTGGCCAAAGTGATGGAAAATGCCATAAAAAGGGCTCAAATGGCAATCAACTGTGGCGGCGGCCATTTACATGACATCATATTCTCGACTTGATGTAAAAAAAATTAAAAGACCAAATAAAAATAATCCACAAGAAGAATCAAAGTTTTTCATTTTTTTTTTAAATTACAGCCAAAAAAACATCGCAAGGTTACTTTTGCGCCACCTTGTATAATATAAAATTATAACAAATTGATTAACATCGGTTATCGGTGTTATGCTAAATGAAAAAAGGTTTGCGGTTGGAGTCTCGGAAAACATGGAATATTGACTCCTACGTATTTCGATGAAAATTTGCTTTATCAAACTTGAGTATTAGTCGCCCTAGTACTATCCAAAAAATTTTGTTGACATAACGGTGAAACTTTGGAGAGTGGATCAGAGAAATAGTTAAATGCATGCTCCAATATTATAAGTCGTCTAATTTTCGTGTGCACTTTGAACAATTTTGCTACAATTCTGGGTTATTTTGTATTCCATAAAAACAATTATAATAAATAAAAATATAATATAAATAATAATTTAATTAAAAAATGACTAATGAAAAAACGTTGACAGAATTCGTTTTGTACATTCGATTTATGGAAAAAATATTGGCTTAAAACTGTTTTAAGGTTGATCTTTAGCGCCTGGGCGATGCTAACATGGCGGTCAACTTCGATTATCTCTACGATTTTATCCACACTTTCGACCTTATCGACATTTTCTTTAACGACGAAACCAAAAGTGCTTATAATTAGCTATCACAGTAACCGTTCCGTAAACACCACGCAAAATTTCAGTTATCAAAGGATAACTGTAAAATTATTAACACCCTGTAACACAAAACTGAATGGAACAAACAAAACAAAGCAAAACAGTTTTTTTTAGTTAGAAACGTCACCTTTACAACGAACGTAAACTTTAAATGTTTGATCGATACTTTTCGAGATATGGATCACTACAGCCATCTACCGAGAAAATAAAAGATTTTTTTTCTCAATACATAGAACGAGCTTGTACTTGTATATCACTCTGCAACCAATTGGGCCTTGTTAAGCGATTCCCCCATTTTTTTTCAAAAATAAGTAAATACGAGTAAGAATAAAAAGGTATTTTTTTCTGATTGTTTTTAACTCTGATTGCCTTAAATTTGTAATGGAATGCCATTTTAAAAGAAACGCCCAATTTTTCAAAAGAAAATGTCGGCATTGGAAATGCCCTGGTATGGATGCCATGGGTGATTTGTCCCACAAAAACATTGCATCCCCAGTTTTGTTGAAAATAAATGAAAGCAGCGACTACAGACATCTCTAATGCAGTATTATTCTTCTTCTGGCCTACGTGATGAACAAATTAAATAGATAATCAGTTACTCGATAGGCCGTCATGTTCTTCTGATAACCGATGTAAAATATCTGTGGAATCCTTTTTTTCACAACAGTCGGTTCTACGTTACCGGAACGACCTACATTTACAATGTGGCGCAAAAATCAATCATCCATTTTCAATTTTTAATCACTTTTTTGCTAAATAAAAAAAGATGATTTGGAGCGATGGAACGGTTTATTTCGTCTTTTACGAGCTCCATTACTTGTATACTGCAACTGTCTAGTTCTTCTCGCTCTTGGCGCGATAACTGCTTACGCGAATTTGGACGAGTTTAACAAAGTGCGCCAGTCATTCGTTCTCATGCTAATCGAAGCCAGTTGGATATACCAAGTGATGCCAAGTTCTTCTCCACCTGATCTTTCCAACACAGAGGAGGCCTTTCTCTTCCTCTACAACCACCAGCTGGTACCCCATCGAATACTTTCAGAGCCGGACCGCTTATATCCATTCGGATGACATGACCCAGACAACGAAGCGCAGGATCTTTATTAGCTGCGGTATGTCTATGTCGCCTGCGATACTCCCGTCTCCAAAGTGCAAAGGTCCAAAAATCTTCCGCAGAATCTTTCTCTCAAACACTCCAAGTGGCGCCTCATCGGATATTGTCATCGTCCACGCTTCTGCGCTACATATTAGGGCGGAGATGATGAGAGCCTTGTAGAGTGTTGGTATCGTTCGTCGAGAGTGGACTTTGCTACTCAATTGCCTACTTAGTCCAAAGTAGCGCTTATCTAGTTCACAAGTGTGAAATATGATTGACGATCGACGATAGAGTGAATGAAATTGAAATTTAAATAGGTTGAGCCAAGGAGCACCAAGAGGTTTGGTGGCTCCTAAAATACTCAAGCTAAACAGCCCATTCTATTTAAAGCTATGAAAAGAGGGTAGATAGTCAAGGAGAAAAGTATCTTTGACAAATCTGTAAATATCTTCCAGTTTGAGAGAACGAATTTCACTCCTTCTCATGACGTCGAAACCCAAAGATTGTAGCCTTGCTCTAGCAAAGGCCGGACAGTCAACGCGAAAATGCTCAGTGCTATCCACCTCCTCTAAGCAACAAGCAAATCAATAATTCTTATGCTGACCCCATGGGTTGTGTCCTGTATTAATACCGACCATCAACCAAACGTGTTTTCTGTCAAGTTTTAGAAGAGAGTTCGACAGATTTCTGTCTTTATATAAATTGCATACATAATCGCTGATCCAGTTCATGATTCCTGTGGAACTGATTCCCATTATTGGCTCTGGCCCAAGTGGGGGAACCGTTGGTCCACGGTTGGCCAATTCATCGATTGATTCATCATAATTGAACACCGGAGTGTTCTGGAACCCATATAAGTAGAAGCTTAATTCTGTCGCAAGACAGCACTGAGTATTCACATTCTTGAACAATATTTGAGGTTTGCTTCGCGCTCTCCAGGGGCCTCAGTGCAGCCTGACTTTCAGTGAAAACTCCAATCTGTTTCCCGCTCCATCTCCTCTTTATTATCCATTCAGCTACTTTCAGGATGGCAAAAATGTTCGTTTGGATAACAGTTGCCGTTTCCCTTATAGCATAGTGATACTTATTACCATCGTTTAAGTACCATCCGCCTCAAGACCCTATTTCATTCCTTGACCCATCGGTAAAAAAAATATCCGTCAAACCTCAATGAATGCATTCTGGATTGCTCTATTGCTCACGCAATGGAAATCTGACATCAAATTTCCTTCTAAATGAAACTATGGGTATCAGGTCGTTTTTATGGTGATTAATTTTGCGCCACCTTGTATACCCGACCAAGGTCTGTCTGTCACTCCAGCAGCATAACCAAAATATTTGTGGTTTCATGCTATTACAACAACAACTACATCTGAGAAATCCTTGTGCGCCGAATTTGTGAAAATATGCAGGAAATCGTCAACATCTGAGTAATAACGTCGAGGAGAAACTAATAGCCGCCATCAGCGTGGAATGGGACAGTTGGACTCCATCTTGACAAATAACTTTGTTTTAGTTACAAATAAGCAAATTTTTTAATTAATTAAAGCTAAATGAGCGAAAATAAATGATTAAACTGAAAAGGGTAAATTTTAATTTACACCTAGGCCAAGTGTAATGAACAAATACTTGAGCGGCCTTCTAATTTTGTGGCACATGCTTAACTAATTTTCTTTTCCACACTCCAAAGTTTGCTCAATATGTTATTAAAATTATTTGAATACTCGTAGTACTCGAGTTGTCAGTACACAAGTTTCATAAAGGAAATTTTCATCGAATTACCTACCGGCTCTCGGACCCATAATTTTTCTACAGGATGTATATATATATGTATGTAAATGTAAATATTTTTTAAAGCGACAAAATTATTGATGTTTACTATCTTCTCTGTCTTTTGAAACAGTAACTGACGCAGCCATCTGGCCATGCTCGTCGAGCTCTGATTGCACGGCTGTAAAATCAACATGCAACACAGAGACGGCAAATTGTGAATGTGACAGTTTTGATTATGTACTTGCCAGCAACTTGACAGAATGTCTGAAGACGTCACTGATTGGTGACCAATGCGAGGACACAGTTCAATGCAATCTTATGCCATCGGGAGCCAGTTGTAAGTCGGGGGTCTGCGATTGCGCCGATGGATACACATATGTTGGTGGACGATGTAGACTATTGAATGGTTTGAATAGCTCCTGTGAAACGGTGAGTAGAGCAAAGAGAAGGATAAAGAAGAAGAACGAAAGTTTTGATCGTTTTTTTGCAATTGCAGGATATCGATTGCTTATTTAGTTACGATCGTGAATCGGTTATCTGCAGCGACAATGTTTGCAAATGCGCTGACGGTTATTATCACAGAACTGGAAATATATGTCGTCGTAAATCAATGAGTAATTATAGCATACTCGTATTCGTATATGAAATAATCCATAAGCCTAATCACTGTTTGCATTGTTTGTAGAAATTGGCGATGCCTGTGTCGTGCATACGGACTGTGAAGATTTAGGAACGAATGTGCAATGTAATAATTTGATCTGCGCAGAGGCATCACAAAGCGACTCAGGATCATCAAAAACGGTTTTAAATGCCCGCACATATACACCCACATCTACCGGTGCAAACACAAACGCAGGCACGACGAGCACAAACACCCATACGAAAACGGATGTTGGCAATGAGAAATCACCGTCATCAGATGGTACATCTCAACTCTCAAAATCCACGTCAACCAATAGCACGAGCAAAGATACATTAGCACTGGTGAATGGACGTAGTGATTTAACGGACGATACAGAAAACGAAGCGGAACACGAAGAGGGAGGTGAAAGCGAACAAAAGCGGAAATCACGTGAAATCGCCGTACAAACTAGCATCGATGCTTTTGAATTGAAGCCATTGGCGACACCGTTAGTGAAAAATGTTGGCACTGGCACCACATCGAGCAGCAGCAGTCGACGTTTCTCACGCTATAGGCGCCGTCAACCCGCATTCCGCTACGACTACGAGGATAAGAGTTTCTCGACTCTATCGAACACGGATGATGATACGGAGGATAAGCAATGTACGTAAATAAATACCATGAACAGTATTGTGTAATATGTAAGCGATGAGAAATTTGAAAAATTCATATCTAAATAGCATTTATTATCACACAAGTGTTTAAATATGTATATTTTCGCCCAAACAGACGGCAGCTCTTGCACAGAGAATGGAAAAGTGTGTGCCGGACTTCCGCATTCGATTTGCTCACGTAATATTTGTTTCTGCCGCACTGGCTACTATCCAAGCAATGGGAAATGTTTTGCGGGTAAGTTTGCATTTTTAGTAGTCAAAAATGTATATATCATATATTTGTTCACCATTTTACAGAGCTGGGCGAGATAGCGGAGAGTGCCAACGAATGTGAACACACATTCGATACGTCAACCAAGAAATGTATTTGCCAAACTAATTACTTCTACGAAAGCAATCTACGCTCTTGCCGAAAACGTAAGTCTTGTAAAGGGTGACAAGATGAGAATGATAGGAAAGATTTAAATACAGCAACAACGGTTTGTGATATCAAATTGCTTGTGTGCGGCGTTATTCCATCAAAATAGTCTCGAATTTTGGGCTCGAGCTCAATCAAAGTGATTGGGTTGTTAGCGCTAAAACGCTAAAAGCATTTACGGTTCCAATTAGTAGTGTGGAATGGACACACAAGCCAACATGGTGGGGTTTGAGGCCTATTTATACTTCTGCCGTATTATGGGACCTGCACCCGGCTGCAATGCAACTCCACGTTGAGCAAGCAAAGCTCTACCCGTATTGGGGTATTAAACCATAACCACCTCGATATTGCCCGAGTGTTCGTCCTCACGAGTTTCGAGGGTTCGTGTTCCACGTGACATCAGATTTAAGCCTCCGGTCAGACTTCGTAGCCAAGACTACTACTCAGTTGAGTTTCTATACAGCTCTGGACTGGTTGCCATACCCCACACAAAACAACAGCATAACTTGTTAGTGTACACGAGGAACTTTTTATCGACCATAGAAAATAACCGTCGCATGATCGCATCGATCAATTGATCAGCGTTCGTTGTCAGACCCAATCGCCAGAATTCTTCGTGATAACTTCAAAGTGTTGCGTCGCCTATATCCTATGTACCGCCACACTGTTGAAACCCCAGCTCGAGCATCTCGATGTTGTCGCGCTCTGGCCACAGAAATTCAGTTAACTTTGCTGTATGCCGAGGACTATTGACGGTAACGTCCTCCTTGCGAAAGAGCACAATTTATTTCTCAGGAAAGCGGATAAAATATGGAGCTCTATTTCCTCATGTGCTATTTGGAAAACCCGCTGGCCCCAGTACAATAGATGAAGGACTCAGAAAGTCCTGGGGACTTCACGCCATTCAATTTCCAAACTCGTAGCTGTGTTTATCGCTCATTGGACGAGCGGTGCACATGCGGAAAAGCTGGGTTCACCATTTAACTCCATTGCAGAAGCTGTGGGGCCCTTTCAGAGAGTAAAACTGTTGAGCACTTTCTCTGTAAATGCTCGGGTTTGGCAGCTAGACGATTAAGGTCATTGGATGTTCCTTTCTTCGACAGCCTGTGGCAGTGCGCTAACCTAAATTCCATCAAACTTTTTCATTACCTCTTTTCCATTACCCTGGCTGACTTTGTAGATATCTGCCTGTTGGAGGTCTCATAATGGCTTCAAAACGGCGCTTTAGTGCTACTTGGGGAGTCTCAGACTGCTACTTCAACCATTTCACCTACCTACCATTTCATTTACCAAAGAAGTAAGATCTCACGATCTAGACACGCCTTAATGCTTGGTCGAAAATTGTGAATTGCAGATTGGGCTCGCCTGAGAAGATTATTTTGCATCGCATTTACGTATTTCGCATTTGCAACTAGCCGCAAGTTCGATATTTCTTTGCAATAACTTCCACACCTGACTGAATACTTTGACAGCAGATGTCATTGGTGACTTTGATGGCCGCTGAAATATTACATTTGAAAACAACTGTTATTACTATCTGGTTACCCTTTAGTTCATAAGCAAATAGTTTGAGAGCTTAATATGATATTCTTAATGAGATGGTAGGCTTTATTATTAAGTGCTTTTTATTGAAAGTTTAGTGTTGATTATGGAGGCAGTATTTTACGACATTCTCTATGCTAGGCCAAAGCCTTTTGTAGTTGCCGTAATATTTACCAGTGCAAGCCTCCGTTTCTACTAAACTAAAAATTTACTTCAGCCAATTTTTTTTGGATCTGCGTTAATCAGTTTTTGTAAATGAGAAAAATGTATTCAAAAACCATTTTTCCAATCACCTGAGCAGGTAAACTGATGCTATGGTATCACAATGGATCGGCAACGGTGAGTTGGATTAAAGATCGACTGCCACTTCTACCTACCTACCTAGGAGACTTCTATTGGTATTCGTTGTACAAGCATTCATTTTAGGCTAGACATTTAAAACAAGTAAATTTTCAAACTCTGCTTAGTAATAGAGGGATTCTAGACATAGCAGGCTGATTTCATAGCTAAATGCGGAAGCTTACGGGATTCTAAAATAGCACCGAACGTACTAAGAGAATTGTTAATGGCCAAAATTTGAATATATTTAATCATAAATATCTTCTTCTTCCTGCCCGAAACAGCACACACTTTTGTGGTAAGAATAAATCAGGTGCCAAACTGTTATCAACTGATTTTTCTTTAAAAATTGATAGAAAACAAAATTTTATAAAAACTTTGGATATTAAAAATATCCTAAAAATGTAGGTAATCAAATTTTATTCTCTTGCAGACAAAGATTTTTTTCTCTAATTAAGATAAAGTTTTTCTCTCGCCGTGCCATATGCGAAATAACCTAATATTCACGCCCAACTATTCACATTACAGATTTCTTGTTCATTTTTTGTGATTGAAGTTAACCATATAATTCCATTTCCGGTAAATAATTACGTCAGACTTCTTCTTTTGAAACCGGAATATTTAAACTCTTACTCCGCTCCTTTAATAAAGGGTGTTTTTTTTAGAGGTTAGGTTTTCAAGTTGGCACTACTTTCTTCGTAGATGGTCTTTTTGACAGCTGTCAGTTGATTTATGCTCAGTTTGGTTTGCCATTTCATAATGAATAGACTTACACCTGAACAACGTTTGCAAATCGTGCAAATTTGGGCCCAAAACGAGATGGCCACCGATCCCGATTTTCACAAGAAAATTTTGTTCAGCGATGAAGCTCACTTTTGGTTGAATGGGTATGTCAATAAGCAAAATTGTCGCATTTGGTGTGAACATAATCCACAAGCCATTGCTGAGACGCCGTTACATCCTCAAAAAGTCACTGTTTGGTGTGCTCTATGGGCAGAGGGAATCATTGGTCCATATTTCTTTAAAAGTGAAGCCGGCCATAATGTTACAGTCAATGGAGAGCGCTATAGAGCCATGATTAATGACTTTTTCGTGCCTGAATTGGACGATGTTGATGTGGACGACCTTTGGTTCCAACAAGACGGCGCTACATGCCATACAGCCAACGCAACAATCGATTTATTGAAGGAAACTTTTGGTGAGCGCATTATCTCGCGCCGTGGACCTGTGGCGTGGCTTCCAAGATCGTGCAATATAACACCGCTGGACTATTTCTTGTGGGGCTATGTGAAGTCGCTTGTCTACGCAGATAAGCCCGAGAGGATTGACGTCTTGGAAGAGAATATTCGGCGCGTTATTGCTGACATACGGCCCCAATTGCTGCAAAAAGTGGTCGAAAATTGGGCCTCTCGGCTGGAATTTATTCGAGCCAGCCGCGGCGGCCACTTGCCCGAAATCATTTTTAAAACATAATGGCAAACCCTTATCTTTATAATAAATCTAAATTCTTGGCCATAACATTAAATTATATACGTTTTATTTCATCTTGAAAACCTAACCTCTAAAAAAAACACCCTTTACATCTGACTCGCTTGAAGAAAGTCAAAGAAAGTAAAATTATAACTAGATGTACATATAACACATGGGCTGAAAAGTCCCGGGCCTAAAAAAAAAATACGTTTTTTTTGTTCAAAAATAATTTTATTTATCAACGTAATTTCGACCAAGATCAACGCAATTACTCCAGCGACGCTCTAACATTTCAATACCACTTGTGTGGTATTTATCTTTTGCCTCAAAATACTCGTAGGCCTCAATTTCAGCGATAACCTCTTCATTTGAGTGAAATGTCTTACCGCCGAGCATTTTTTCGGTCTACGAACAACCAATAGTTGCTGGAAGCCAAATCTGGCGAATGCGGTGGATGTGAAAGCAATTCGAAGTTCAATTCAGGCAGTTTTGCCATTGTTTTGATTGACTTGTGACACGGTGCGTTGTTTTGATGAAACAAAACAGTGAGCATACGCGGCAGCTACTTTGAACAAAGCTTTCTCATAGTCAAATGCTCATGCAATATAAAGCCCAGACGTTCTTTTGATATCTTTACGATGCCAGTTAACTCACGGAACTTCACTTTTGATCATTCAAAACGATTTTGTGGATTCTTCTGATGTTTTCTGGTATTTCCCCCTCATTTGGGCCGCCACTGCGTTGTACATCATCGGTGTCTCTACGACCATGTTTGAGCTCAGCAAACCTTCGATTTTTTGTTGTTTCTGATGAAGCGGAGCGCCCATAACACTTTTCAAGTCATTGGTTCGCTTGAACGATATTTTTTTCTGTCAAAAAGAAGTGTAAAATTAAAACATGAAATTCTTTTTGATCCATTGTTTTGAAAATAACAAAAATAGCGTCACTTTTAGCACAACAACTCACGAACTAATGAAAAGAATATCATGAAACTCTAACATCTGTGTTTTTAAAGTTAGCACTAACTGAAAAAGAGGTGCATACAATAAAACGAGTGCCATCTAGGTGTTAGGCCCGGACCTTTTCAGCACATGTGCTACATATAACTTTTATTCACCTCATTTGTTTTTTTCTTTAGCTATAGGGCAAAATCAAGGTGAATCTATTAACACATTCACTGCCACGTCGGCCATATATGTGTGACACTGTACTATGCGGTTTACGCCACGTCGGACACATATGTCCGACACGACTATTATTCTCTCTCGCCATGTCACACAGCAACGATTGACGATAAATATGATTTTATTGCAATAATAAAATATATGGCTTCCCATCAAATTTCTGTTATAGTGGCTTCGGCGCAGCTCAAAAAACAATTGGAAAAAATTGGTTTTGAAAAAAAAAATTAAATTCATTTTATTGCAGTAACGAACAATTTTTTACATATTATTTTTACAAAGTAGTTATACAAATGAACAAATTAAACTTGTTTGTGGTGATTCCCAAAACATTCTAAACACATGAATGGCTCTTGGGGACAATCCGGGCAATACGTGTATACTCTTTTAGCCTTCTTTCTGGCGATCTCCCTTCCTTCCATTTGTTTTATTCTGGAATAACATAAAGTACATGTTCGACGTAATTTTGTATGACTTGCACATAGTTTTATTTTTAAAATATGAATATTGCCTGATTTTGGCTTCATATGTTTTTCTGGCTTCTGCAAATTTAGAAGTGATGAAGTAATTTGTTCTCTAAACCATCGTATTTGTGCATTATTTTTGTTCGTAGCTTTCTTGTACACTACAAAAGCATTTACTACTGATAGTCCAAGCAGATATTCTATACCCAGTTTGCGGTACCACTTCACGCCCTTCTTCAAAGTAGTAGCATAAGAACAGTTCGGGTCTGATAAATCTATACCTGCTTTTCCTTTGTTGTAAGCAAGTATGGCAGAAGCTAATGCTTGTTCGCCATTATCTTGAGCTTCTTCTACCATTATTGGACTGTGTTTTGTTGACAGAATCCGTACATCACGAGCATCGCGCCATTTCAGTACCACAATTCCATTTTGCTCTTCTCTATGAATTACCTGACTTTTTTCCAATTTGCCATCAAACATTTCTTTGGGCATATATTTTTTGTTCGCTCTTGGTGTACCCACAACGTGTGTATTTTGTCGTAAAAAGGAAAGTGCCAACTCATAGCTTGTATAGAAATTGTCAACAGTGTTCTACCTTGATTTAGTAAGTCCTACGAAAGTTCTTCGCAAACTGATCGTCCCAGGCCAAGATTTCTTGCGTAAACCTCTGATTTTCCTGAGTAAATCTTACTTACCCATGTATATCCTTCTGTAGAACGTAGCTTGAATAATTTTATGCCATACTTATGGGCTTTGTTTGGAATATACTGTCGAAATACTAAGCGACCCCAAGGCACAGAGTCTCATCAATTACAAAATCCTCAGCTGGGTATAAAGTTTCTTGGTATTTTTTTTGCAACATATCTATAAGTGGTTGAACTTTTCCAGTCCTATCCCCTTTTGGAATGGTTTCATTGTTGGCGAAGTGTATATTTGCTAGTATTAACTCAAAACGGTTCCGCGGGATTACCTTGGGCGCTACATGGTTCTTATAAATTTCACTTGTAGACCAGTATGATGGAATACTACCACATTGAACAAGACCCATCCATAATACAAGTCCCAAGAACTTTTTCATTTCATCGCTATTAGTTGGAGTAAATTTTTTCATTCGACTTTCGCGTTTCAACTCTTTTGCAATCAGTTGTTGCTCAGAGTATCTATGTGTTTCTAATACGATGAGGTTGATTATTTCATCGTCAATAAACAAACGAAAAACGTCAAATGGGGTGACACTTTGTGGGACATCTACTTGTAGGCCTGATTTTCCCGAAAAAGTAAATGTTTTATGACGTACCTTCGTATTCAGACCAGACAGCATTTATAATTTGGGGTTCACCTGATTTTCTTGTTCTTCATCGCTTTCTTCCCTATTCTCTTCTAGTGCTAGGCTTTCAAGAACTTCTTCTACATTATTTATGACTTCCTCATCTTCTTCACTTTCCGAAGAGTATGCAGTAGGATTATACATAGGATCCTTTACAGAGTCATCAGAGCTATAATCTTCATCTTCTTCACTTTCTGGAATTGCGAGTATTTTTTCTAACTCAGTATCTGACACAAATTTTCTTTTCGACATTCCGTAACACAAATATTATCAACCAATATAACGCGATCAAGTCTTCTTGTTTACTGAGCATGTAATAAGCTTTGACTTGTTTCTGTTTGCAAAAATAACGGATTCAAACATCAAAATACATTGTCGTCATATAACGTTGTTTGGTATTTGTTTGCAAAAACAACATACTCCCAATTGTTTTGTTTTTGCAAAACGAAGTAGAGCTTGTATGACGACGATGTATTTTGATGTTTAGCCAATGTTTTTGTCGTGCATATATGTCCGCCATGGCCCTGAGTTAAAAAAAGTCGGTAGTCGCCACGTCGAACATATGTGTGTGACATACTAATTAGTTAAAAACTGCCTGTTTCCAAGCAGAAAATATTACCAGCACTACCCTAAATTCCAATTTTGACGTCTCTGATGAGATTTAAAAAAAAAAAAATGCTGTGGCCCCAGAGCATCTTATTTGCTGAAAGTGCCTTGGCAGTCAATGTGTTAAAGGTGGTATCGTTAAACCAGTTGATTTGCTTGTTTTCATTCATGAAATGACGAAAATCAGTTCCATTCGCACTATCGTCGTTTAGCTCCAATTTTATGTCGACTGTACAACATAGTTCGACTTTTTCTTTTCTACTTCTTTTTGTCGTTATATTTCTATGTGCAACACGTTGCGGTTGGCCTAGTGCCGCCACCTTTAATGAATGGGCCTTGGGCAGAAATCAAAAAAGGTAAAAAGACACGCATGCCATTCGAACTAAATAGACCAATTCGCTTTTGGCTCTCATTTTCTTTGGATACATTGACTCAGGACTCAGGACGTCAGGATTTTCCGTTCTCTAAATGTGGCTATTCTGTTTGTTAACCTACATAACTGCCCAGATGGAAATATGCCTTTTGAAGAATAACGAGTCTTCATCCTATTTACACATTTCTTTCGAGCTGTTCTGAGGTCGAGACTGAGTAGCGGATGGGTGTTTGTCACCAATCGCTGATTGATTTGATCCTTTTAAGCGAATTATCTGAAATAACTATGCAAGATTCCAAAATTCTCATTCGGCTGGTGCGCAAAGTGTAGAAATGTTTAGGATGAGTAGTGAAGAGTTCTAGCCTAAGACTATTCAATTAAAAATACTCCCATTTAGGAAATTTTAAGGTATACAATTCTAGACTAATGCTTAAGCAAATATGAAGCCTTAAAAATATAATACCTTAAAATATTTAATTCACTATTTTATATTTCACCCAATTTGTAATAGCAATTCTATACACCTTATCGTGTACCTCGGATAGCCAATGCAGTCCCTTCGGCTCTGCCTATTGTCCTACGCAAATTCCCAGACGTTGCACCTGCGAGGAATATGCCGAGTACGATGAACTAAATCAGATGTGCGTCTACAAACGGGGATTGGGCGAGTATTGTGAAACGAATGACGTCTGCAGTACGGTTACGAATGCGGTCTGTACGAATAATTTATGTGCATGCAAGGAAAACTACTTAGCGAATAATAATACCTGTGTACCCGGTAAGCGCATTTTACACATACAGCTCAAATGAAATATCCGAGAGTCCAATGAGGTTGAACTGTTCTATCTCTTCTACTTCTAGGCATCGGTGCCACGTGCACAGAAGATGTCGAATGCGGAGTAGACAATTCGGCTTGTGATCTCACCTCACCGACAAGTGAGGAAACCGGCAGAACTTGCCAGTGCAAGAAGGGATATGTACATTTTAAGGATGAGTGCCTAAAGGAAGGTAAGTTAAAGCGAAAGAAATGCAATTTTTCTATAGTCATTTCAAAACTCGATCCCTTTAACGCATGCAGCGGAGGAACTAGAAGACGAGTGCATTGAAACAGAGCAATGCACACCACTGTTGGCCACCTGCATCGATAAGAAGTGTTCTTGCACATCCGAACAACACTTTAAGCTCGGAGTTTGTCAGGAAAAGAAGGGTAAAGTTTACGGTTTTTGTCCCTGAGGATGTCAAGTGTTTTCCAACTTTTTACTTCGATTACAGCTCTTGACGATTCTTGTACTCGGTCCACTCAATGCTTTGTTGAAAAGGAACCGGAAAATGTTGAATGTCGTAATTCGGTTTGTCAATGCAAGTTTGGCTATCAAGCGGATGAAGAACAGAAGACTTGTATACGTGTCGTATCCAGTACCAAAAGTAAGTAATAGTATTATATGAAAATACCATATTTTGTCATCAAATACAGCACGAATATTTCGAGAAATAGTATGCAAACAATTCACTTCTCTTTGATTTATATTACTAACATAATGCTATGCCATAGCTTTGAGATGGTCCAGAAACAAATCACAAACTGCCCGACTGACTTGCAGGTATTTTGGCCCACTCGTGGCGTTTTTCAGCGATTCGAGACTGGATAATCTTTTACTTCGGACCTTGCCCTCCAAAATGGCCCAAAGAGAATAATCCATCGGATTCGCGTCTGGTGAATTTGAGAGCCATTGTGTGGACGTTATGAAGTTCGGAACGTTGTTTTTTAGCCATTCTTGGTTCACTCGAGCTTTGTGAGTCGGTGGTGAGTCCTGTTGAAACGTCCATGGTCTGCCACTGAAGGGTTTGTCTGCCCACGGCTTCAAAGCAACCTCCAGAATACTTTCCCGATAATATTTCGAATTTACCTTGACGCCAGGCTCGACGAAAACGATTGGAGAGCGCCCTAGCTGCGGTTACAGCGGCCCAAACCATTACCTGTGGTGGGTGCTCCCTCCTGGTGGCCAATCGATGACTCAAATTCTCGTATGAACGGTCGGTCCTATCGTTTGGAGAGCTTACGAATTGCTCGAATTGAAAAATTTTCTCTCCAAAAAATACAATTTTCGGAAAGTGACTGCTTTCGGTGAAGCGAAGCAACTTCTTCGCTCTCTCAAGTCTGACTTGTTGCTGCTTTAGTGTGAGATCATGCTCCTTTTGGGTCTTGTAAGG
Source organism: Anastrepha obliqua (assembly GCF_027943255.1). NCBI lineage: Eukaryota > Metazoa > Arthropoda > Insecta > Diptera > Tephritidae > Anastrepha > Anastrepha obliqua. The sequence continues at coordinate 142,173,697 of NC_072892.1, read as the reverse complement.
CTTGACTTTGAGATCTTTTTTCAGTATGTGGCGGATGTTACGGTCAGATATTTTCAGTTCTTTCGCCAATAGTTGAATATTTACGTATGTTTTTCACTGCGCCGCATCACTAGTATTTCACCTTAGCTCATTTTATAATTGTCCTAATTTTAAGATTGATCTACTTTTTGTACTTCAAGACTTGAACTAAATCTATGCAACAAGTCTGTAAGGTTCTTGTAAGGGGGCGTCCATAAATTACGTGAGGTGTTTTTTCAATTTTCTGTACCTCCCTCCCCCCCTGATGAGATGTCGTGAGATTTTATTCAAACCCCTCCCCATCCCCCAATCTCACGTGAGATTTTTCAAAATGTGGGTTTCTTATGTAAACGCGTTAGATTGTTATTGTAAAAAGAAAAAAAAAATTGCTTCGGTCTTTTATTTACGACTAGTTAAGACTAGTAATCAATATTGCTGAGAGTTATAAGTGTAATAAAAATTTAACAATACTCGTAGAAGACTTAAATCGTAACTACTGCGATTAAAAAAAGAATATCTACTCTAATTCAGTCCATGGAGAATCATGCGCGGTTTCAAGAGAGACTATTGGGACCAACATGTCCATATGACTTTCAGTAAAATCATCTGCTCCTTCAATTTCGTTCTGATCTATCCACTCTAAGCCGTTGACGCTCGCGCACAGTAACTCATTAGCTCGTCTTTCGACAATCCGTGAGGGTCGCACTTTGCGGTACATACGCGCTTGCTTAGCTGGTGCAATGTGAGCTGCTCGCCTGTGCTCTTGTGATAGATGCGAAGTAAATACCGCATGTACTGCATCATATTTTCTCTAAATCATCACGTATACTTGGGCAATAGAGATCATAAGGCGTGCTGATAAAGGCATTCAGCGGTTGAATCGGTAGGCGTATTAGAAATGACGGGCTACACTGTACCGTAAATTCAGATTAAATTGAGCTATTTGGTATAAAACAAATATGGTGTCGAAGTATGAATGAAATTATTTTCTTTCGAACGAATTAGTGAATGATCTTAATCATACTACGATTACGCTTAAGATTAAATCTTAAGCATGTACAATCTGGATAATGGACCAAAATAGTATAATTTTTTTTTTGTTTCAATCAGAAAAAAAATTGCATGATATTTGCCGAGACCGCCCCCTCTCTCTAACGTACGATCGTAGCATTTCATGAAAAAATTAACATTGAAACTTCTTAAAGGATTATTTAAAGAATTACAGTTTTATAAAAATAAATAAGAATTAATATAAAATACTTTTTGAACAAAGCTACATATATATATAATTTTTTTTTTTTTTGTTTCAGATTCTTCCGGAAGGCCAAGTGCTCTTAAAATAATAACATTCCTATTAATAGGATCAGCTTTCTTAATAACAAGTGCCGCAATTAAACAGGCTTATTACGATTAAATGTCACCTACGTTATTTATATGTTAACTAAGGGGTCCCGGTGGTCTAGAGCTCAAAAATTTAAAGTATTTTCAGGAATTTTTTCGTACATAGAAGGCTTTTTATTTAACTTCTTTTACATACAAAAATGAAAATTTTTTTTTAAATTTTAATACTTTTAAAAACATCACTGAAGTTAACCCATTCGACCTGGAAGGTGTTGTTTTTTTCGGCTTTTCTATTTATCTGAAACACAAAACCCAAAAAAATTATTAGTCAGTATGACTGTAGCTATGCCCCTCTACTAGAATAAAACAAAAAAAGAAAGAAAAAGAATATTTGGCCAAATGGCGCTGTTTTGAATTTGACACTCCAAAAATCGGGGTTTTTTCAGTTTTTTAATAAAAAAAAGTTCAAAATAATTGAAATAATAATATGATTCTAGTACGGGCGATAGCTATTGTTGCTGTGAACAAAATTTTAGACGATTCGGTTGAATATTTTTTTTTTTGTACAGCACCAGGCCGCAAATGTCGTTTCGAGATAAATGAGTTTAAACTTTGAGGTACAGGAGCGCGCGATCCGCTCTCTACCTAGCTAATGGGCGGTATAAGCTGAAAATTCCTCAGTATATTCTTAAGATACTATACTTTCGAAATATTGCAAAAACCAAAAATCGAGTTTTTGAAATTTCTAAGATAGATCACCGGGTTCCCTTAAGAGTGTAAATTATTTAGCAAGCAGAACAAAAAATTTAAATCAATACACTAACGCATTAACGCATACAGCGCAACAATGTGCATGCAATTATATAAGATTGAAAATATACTAAAATTCTGATTTTTATCGCTTAGTATAACTACGTTTTATGCTAAAACCGAACGCCGGCCTTAAAATCCACCACATTGTTGAATTTCCTTTAAAATAAGCTTAACTAATAGAAAAATGTGCATAAAGTATTAGCAGATAAAATATGCATGAAGTATAAATTAATAAATTATGTATAAAATATTAATTATTAAAGCAAATTCAAAGAGCAATACTTAAAGCAGCGCGAAATTATTAATTCACTTTGCGATTACTCACATTTAATTAACTAACTAAATAACGAGTAGCCTAAGAAACTTTTAAGTCAATCATGTAAACTAGAAACAAATTTTTTTATCTTAAGACTCTTAAGATTATGAGCGCCTGTGCACACACGTACATATGTACATCCTATAACCTTTAGTGCATATTTGAGTGCATGACAATGAGATAATTAACAAATTTGTTTTAGTCTAAGGTTATAATAGTCAATAAATCTTTTGAACTTATTGCCAAAAACTAATTAACTGCATTTTTATGCTAATTCTTGAAAGAGTAGAAAGGGTGTGGCTAATCAGATTTTTTAACCCTTTCGACCGCAACGTTGCCTGTGAGCAACTTCTGCAGTTTAACCCTCTCATGCCCGAATTAAAATGGGCAGGGCTAAAATTTTTTTGAGTAGATATATAAGATAGGGTTAACATCAATATTAACTATTCAAAATTTCATGGTCCTAGGAGTCCTGGTTCAAGAGCTACAGGATGTTGCGTATATGCAACATTGGGCAATGGTGGTATATATTTAAAAACAAGTTTATTTCTTTTACAAATGCCGTTTATTTATATTTTATGAGTGATAAGACACGAAACAGTTTTTTTGGGGATTGGAACACAAGTGCACATTACATTTGCTGCATTTACAGCTTGGAAACCCAGTGGTGCATACTCTACATCTGCCTCTTGTTCCCCATTCCGGCCAATGATTATAACCATCAAGTCTTAGTGATTTTGGTGGGTCTTCAATATAAGCTCTTTTACAGGGATTTGATTCGGATCCTGTAGAAGCAGCTGGTGATGATGGAGCTGGTGATGCTGGAGAAGATGGTGCAGTTCCTGAACTCATTGTCAAGAGGAGTGATGATGGACGACCTCTCTTTTTGGCGACAGCTGTAGTTTGATTTGCGTTCGAAAGTTCGGCAGCAACATCCAACTGAAAATTTATAAGCGGCATATACTTTGATTCGCCGTCTGTATGTGCAATGTCTCTGCGGTACAACAACCAACTGTTTACTAAACTCGAATTTATGCACCAGTATACTATGCGCATGTACCATTTATTTGAGCGGTGGTTGATTTTGTACAATTCAAGCAGCATATCTGCAAGATCAACCCCTCCCATGTGTTTGTTGTAACATTCAACTATACCTGGACGAGGTATAGTTATAAATTTCTTCTCTTTGCGGCACCATCTGTTGCATTCAGTCATGGGATTCTTACCTACATAATTTGAAACCAGTTGTACGCTCTTATTATCATACCAACGGCAAGCAATCAAGTTGTGCGTTGCTTCATATCTGAAATCGCTTGATCCACGTCCTCGCTTTTGAAGGATTTTCTCACTACTTAGATCACAATTTTTCAATCGGTTGCTTCGAATTGTACCAACGGTCAAGTATGCCTTTTTCTTTTAGAGCACACATCAAGCTTATTGAAGAAAACCAATTGTCAAAAAACAGTTTGCAATTTTGGTTTACTGGCATATTTGATGATAAAAAAAGCACAATATCTGATGATATTCCCAGGCCATAAGTCTTGCACGTTCCTTCTCCAATGTACAGACTAAAATCATATATAATCCCGGACACACCAGCTCTCGTAAACATTTTGAAACCCTACTTGTGGGGCTTCAATGGCAGATACTGCTTCAAATTATGTTGACCTAAAAAAGAATTTTATTCAGAAACGTATTACTTATGTTCACAAATAATAAGTTACCTTTATATGCAATCATTTGCTCATCTATACTTTGGTATTCTTCCTGTGAAATATCATTGAATTGTTTTTTTATGATGTCCAACATAGGCCGAACTTTGTACAACTTGTCATAGTTAAGCGTTCCTTTCTGAGGCTGTTTAAAATTATCATTCAAATGGGAAAATTGTTTTATTTTCTCAAATCTGTTTCTTGCCAATGCATTTCCAATGGCCGCTAATTTGAAATTGGACGCCCACGCCATTCGATAGGTTGGTATTTTCACAACAGCAAGATAAAGAAGTATGCCAACAAACCTTTTCATTTCAGGCACAGTGCATTTCAATTGTATTCCTTTTGATTGCATGGCATATAAATTCGTTTCCTCACATATTTTCAGCCACAGTTCATCCGTAAAGAAAGTAGTAAAATATTCTATGGGTTTTTTCACCGCATTGCTGCATAATTTACTTTTCCAGGAGGTCTCACATTCCATAAACTCAGCACTACTCCACTTCAAACTATTGAAATCAATTGTTTCCATTACCTCCTGTGCAACGATTTCATTTTCATTCAAATCTTCAACATCTTTGCTTCCAATAATTTGATCAATCAAACCAACTTCCACATTTTCAGCTCTGTTATCTAAATTTTTCAATGTTTCCTCTATAATTTCCTCCATATTTTGATCTTCTTCTTCTTCAATTTCATCGTCAGCCGAATCATCCCAATCAAAGTTGGCAAATCTTTCAATCTCAGCTTGAGTCAGACCTTTTGGACGCATCTTAGAAAGTGTATACTGAAATAAATTATATTTTTCGAAAGTTACCACAATAGACCAATGTTGCATATACGCAACACGAAAATAACAAAATTATTACACCCAAACTAAATAATATTTTGATGTAGGGTTTTTTTCTAAATACTCTCTTACCTTTCTATATTTATGTAGTAATGTTGGTTTCAGGATGAAATAATTATTTTAATAATTTTTTTCCACTTTTTTAGAACACCGTTTTTTCGCAAAATCAATTTTTCAACTTCTCGCTCACAAATATAGCTACAGACTGAAAGCGTGTACAGTTGACTGCCAAACAACTTGCTGTTTGCTTTCTCAACACAGTAAGCTATAATTTAAAAGAAATTTCAAAACAATAACCAGAAAATAACGGGAGTTAGAGGCTCGGAAACACAATGTTGCGTATATGCAACATCGGGTATGAGAGAGTTAACAGCTTACGTAAAGCGTTCGTTTTGTTTTTGTCTGTTCGTTATAAACGATAACGATACTTTTATGTACCTAGTCAAAATATAAGCAAAAAAATATAATAGCATTTGTAGATCAATTAGCGAAGCTATGTTGAATAAACAGTACGTGCAGCGCAGAAAATGAAAAAAATTTAAAAAGTTTATATGCCACATTTTTTAGCAAGGATTTAACTTTACGAAACTGAATTTAAATTTCTTTAGTTAAAACTATTAACCAGGTGAGTAATTTTCAAAGTTGCAATGTTGTTTGTGGGCAACCTTGGACCATTGTGGTAATAAATATTTTTGTACTTAGTTATAAGACCGAAAGAGAAAGGATTGTCAGATGACTATATTGAGAGGAATTGGGATGCCCCTTCTGACACGGAAGTGATGACGAGATGGACGACATTTCTGCAGTGCCACAGAAGATTTGGGAAGGGATCGTGCAAAGAGGGGAAACTATATAGATTGACTTTCTCGATAATATGATTGCAGAAGAATGTGAGCCGAAATCTTGTGTGGCTGATAATTGCTTTGAAAACGTTGACACCAAGGCACTAAAGTGGAGAAAAAGGCCATTTGTACCTTCGGAGACCAATTGGGAAGAAAATACTTTCATGTTCGACGATGTGATGACGCCAGTGCAATATTTCTGCACTTTTTGAAGTGAAAACTTCTTTAGAATCGTTGGGAGTGATTTGAGACTCGATGAAACGAAAAAGCGACACCAAAAAGAAGAAGAAAAAAGATATACGTATATACATATATGTATGTATAGAAAATGCTTCATTACCAGGCACACAGAAGGATGGCATAAGCAAATTTAAATTTGTGAATTTATATATGTATGTATATATGTGGATATATGTATATATGTTGTGTGTATGTACATATGTGCCTCGCCACAGCAAAACATACGGTAAAATTTCTCAAGAAATCCAGCGCGCATTCATAGGCACAGCATTGCATGTACAGTAGGGCGGGTCGATTTAAAAATCGCTCATTGCTCTATGAAAATCGTATTCTAGAGATCAAAATAAGAAACTTTGCTGAAGGAACCATACCTCTAAAACGAATTCTGATGTCCCCCAATTTCAAAATATCACCATTTTTGGCCTTTACATGAAAAAAATCAGCTAAATGGCTATGTTTTTGCTTTATTTTTATTTATTTATAATATTATCTATTTTTTCTCTTAAGAAATTTATTTAGTCAGAACATATGTAAATGAATAAATGTGAGTTATAGAAAAGAAACTAAAAAAGTTCGACCCATATTGGGGGACATCAGAAATCGTTTTAGAGGTATGGTTCCTTCGGCAAAATTTCTTATTCTGATCCCTAGAATATGATTTTCACAGAGCAATGGGCGATTTCTTTGCCTTCCCACAAATCGACCCGGCCTAATGTACAGTAACCTTGAACAGGCAGCTGCGGTTGTCGAGCATTTAGAAACATATATTTACATACATATATGGGTGCAAACATATTTACGGAGCCGCGGGCACTCGACTTGACAAAAATTGAATATTGGCAAATAATTCTACGCGAAATATTCCAATATTGACTATTTTCGAATTGTCGAGAAAATTAGCATATGGGCGGCTCGTTTTATGAATGAAAGTATTTGCTCTTAGAACTATGAGCTCGAATTTATAAATCAATATTTTGATGATGAGTTTTTGTTGCACAGTACAATAGTTGAAACTGTTCGGCGCCGCCGCGACTGTTCAGCGCTATGGCAACTAGGATGATGGCCGCTACGCCTGCGCCTATTAATGCATTTTGTTCTGGTAGTCGCTAGGCATAGAATTTTAGCTTTGGACGACATACGCATTTACAGGAATAAAGTGAGTGGCCTGTGTGTGCGGTTGTATGTAGATGCATATGTGTATATTAATAAGCATTGTTTTGCTGGAAGTTCAGAACACAAATATGTACATATGTACGTACATAGGCTAGGCCATAGTATAGCATACATACATATGTATAAAAAATTCAAAGCAAGCGTCCTACGAATGTTTTGCGTGTATGTTAGTACGTCTGTGTATTATACGCGTTACGACGCTCATAATAGCAACCGCGTGTGCTGTATTGCGTCCGTATTTTTATATTCGTAAATATTTTCATTTTTAAATATTTACCGCAATTATGCCGAAAAATAATGCAGAAAAGTGTCGTGAATGTCGACAGAAAAAAAACAAAAAGAAAATGAAACTAAAAACCAGATTGAGCAATGGAAAAACAGTTTTAATTGTGACAATTTATATTTCACCGAATCAATCAATAAATAGCATCACGGAATTCATTCACGAAAATTTAATAAAGTATACACCAGAAGTATCGCGGATACTTAGAAAACATTACGATAAAGTTCCAATGATTTTAAGTGGCGATTTTAACGTAAATTTTGCATTGGACACAGCAGTTCCTTTAATTGACTTTCTCAATACAACATTAAATTTAAAAATGTGTAACAATCGCACTGAATCGACAACACGATCAAAAACAACCATTGACGCGGTATTTCAAAGATATGTTGACAACATCGAAACCAAAGCATTTGTATCATATTTTAGATATCATAAGCCACTCGTATCATTTGTTGAAATTGAAAACATTGAGGATGAATAATAATAAAATGAAGAAAATAAAATATGAACTTTATAGCAATATTATAATGAACCTATAATTATCCCGCCCCTAATGCTGCTTTCGTCTCATTCTCTCTCAGTTTGTTTTACGGAAGGTTTCACTTCTATCGCGTCTAACCGTTAGACTGGTATTTTTTTTTAATAGCCGAGTGTTTGGTTTGATCACACAGCAAACAGATTTGCATGCGCTGCAAGAACACGGCATTGAGCTCAAATGCTCTGTTGAAGATATTAAACGCTATATTAGTATTTTGTTGTACATGGGTGTTTTAAAATTGCCTCAACTCAAAATGGCATGGCCAAAAGATTTAAATCTTACCGCTATAACAGATTAAATGCCGCGCGGAAAGTTTGAAAAAATAAAACAATGTTTACATTTCAACGATAACACTAAACAATCCAAAAAGGCGAATTGAGCTATGACAAGTTGTACAAAATACGTCCTTTACTAGACAATCTCAAAGAAAATTGTGGAAAGCTACCCCAGGAAGAACATCAAAGCATTGATGAACAAATAATTGCGTTCAAAGGTATACAATCATAAATGTCATAATGCACATTTTAGTTTAAATATTTGTTACAGGTCGATCGTCATTGAAACAATACAACCCCGCTAAGACTCAGAAAATGCTTACGCGTGCTGTAACCTCTGGATTAGTGTACGACTTCACATTGTATGTTGGTGAAGGTACCTGCCCTGCTTATGGATTGGGCCTATCTTCGGATATAGTTTTATAGTTGGCAAAAGGTCTTCCTAAGGACAAACATTTTAAGCTTTATTTCGATAATTGGTTTACGTTATTAAGCCTTTTGATCTCGTTGAAAGAAATGGGCATATTTGCAACAGGAACTGCACGTAAAAACCGCACAAGCAATTGCCAGCTACTTTGAGATGCGGAGTTAAAAAAGCGTGGAAGAGAATCTTTCGATATGAAATGTGAAATCAGCAATAATATTGTATGCGTCAAGTGGTTTGACGATAAGCCAGTTCAACTGATATTCTCGTGTGAAAGCATTGAACCTGCTGTTATATGCAAACGTTGGAATCCAAAGGAAAAAGCTTATATTGATGTTGCAAGACCTGCGATGGTTGTTTCTTACAATAAGTGTATGGGAGGAGTAGATTTGGCTGACATGCTCATGGAGCTCTACAAGGTCAACCACCGTTCAAAGAAGTGGTACATAAGAATCTTCTATTGGTGTCTCGGAACATCCGTTACAAGCGTATGGCTATTGTACAGAAAGCTTTAAACTTGATAAACCCCAGGCAGAAGCATATTCCTCTAATAAAATTTCGACTAGAAATTGCTCATGAGTTGCTTAATGCCATCGAATGTTCAAAGAGCTAGCTCGATAATATCCCTGGGCTCCCCATCAAGCAGCGTATCTTCCCAAAAGTCGAAAAAGTACAGGTTCCAACCGAATCTTTCAGTTTCACAGCGTTACGATAAAATGGAACATTGGGTAGTGAAAAGCGACGTTGCAGATTGTGCAAGACAGGAACCCCAATGTCCAAATGCCTTAAATGCAAAGTCCACCTTTATCAATTAATTGTTTAAAATAAATCGGAATTTTTGAAATAAATTCTTCAATCAGGTACCAGTTCTTTATGTTTTTCAAAAGCAGTATAAATTGTATTGAAATACATAGTTTTGAGTAAAACGCATTTAAAGTTTTGCTATCGATTACCGGGGCGCTCAAGCACCCTTTGTTAATTGTTGAATAACTCGAAAAGTATTTGTCGGATTCACTTCAAATTTTCACACAATATTTCTACTTTAAGAAAATGTAAAAAATACAATTTTTTGAAAATTCTGACTTGATGCATTCAATTGTTATTAATTTTATCGAAATGTGGAACTAAATCTATGTAGATAAATCTCATTAATTCAAGTCTGAAGCCATACGATATTTTCTCATGGTCCACATTTCTGTATAAATAAAATACGATCAGATTGATCTATTGTGCGCCCCTAATTACTTAATTATAATTATTTATTGTAGTATACCGAGGAATCGAACCTTAGGAGGGGGCAATTGTACGTCTTCCTCCTCTAGTAGGTACGAGCCCAGGATTCTGTGTCACCTGTGGCCTAATGCCTCACAGTTGGTGATTAAGTGTTCCATAGACTCCACTTCAACACAGCAGAACCCGCCTGATCTTGTACTAGATAACTTTATTGTGTTAAAGTGTTTATTACAGGCAAAGTGACCTGTAAGTGCTCCAGAGAGTAATCTGAAGCCCTTTTTGTCTAGGGTTAGAACAGATTTTGCTCTGTTGGCATTGAAGTTCAACAGCTTTTTGGAGTGATTGCAAAATAGATTAACGAAACCAATGCAAGACTGAGTCTTGTCGAGGCCCTATGCTCCCGAGTGGCGAAAGTTTGGAGCCTTCTGTAGGTTACCACAACTAAATTTTGCTGTGCGCCTTGATGTTGTCCTCCCAGTAGAAGGACCTACAGTTTTATGGCGTCACCGAATGGCAGAAGGTTTTTATTAGAAGTTTTTTTTTCATGGTAAGACTAGGTTAGGTTGAGTGAGAAAAAGGCCGCTTGTGCCGTTCCAGTGTTCCCTGATTTTTGTTTGGATCCATTTTTTGGTTTCCTGTTTTATATTATTTTTGTTAAAGCCGAAAAATGGGGTTGACCCAATAAATAGCCCTTCAGCCCCTTTTTTGGCATAAAAGTCTACCTTCTCGTTTACTTCGTGTCCCTCATGTCGTGAATTGAATGTGAGGCTTTGAGAACCGATTTGCTGTCCGAAAGTATTTTATTTTTCACTTTCTTGAACCCTCTTTTGGATACGATTTCCACCGTTTCCATTATGGCAAAAAGCTCCCCAAGAAAAATTTTAGTATCTGTACTCAGTGTTAAAGATTTGTGTGCTCTAGGCCCCCTGGAGCGTTTTGGATCCATCTGAATACCATTTTTGCGAGTCATCATGTAGCCATGTTGGGCTGGTGTTCCACTTTTGCCCTAGACGGTTTTACAAATACTCAGGGAAACAAGAACGAGTTGCTTTTTAGAAAAAAATAAGGAAGTAACGATAATAATAACCAATTTAAAGGTAGTCTGCCTAAACCGCATAAGAATTTTTGCGCGTATTGTGAGAGCGACTAACGCCCATTCTATCAGTGTTGCTTTAAGTCTGATAAATCTAACTAATTAATATACTTCAAATATTGGAAAAGAGCTACGAGAAACGATCGACACCCGATCTCTTTTTGGGCAGCACAAAGAGGAGCTGTATGCCTATATATGCCTCTGTGCCTGAATTCGGAGAGCGCTGGATTTTTCAGCAAGATTCCGCTCCAGCCCATAAGGTGAAAACCACCCCGCAGTGGCTAATAAACAATATTCCTAGGTACATCAGATGATCGGATCAGAAGATCTGAATTCATTTGAGTGCATTTTGTGATCAGAATTGGGAAACATTTCTTCGAGCAGCGACGTCAATATCCATGGAAACAATGCGTGCTGCAATAGCTGGATGGTTTAATCGTTTGAAAAAAAGCAAATGGTCACCATTTTGAATGAAAACTATTTTTTTTAATATTTACATGATTAAATAAAACTAACTTCATTATAATTTCATATCTACATCGGATTTAATTTGTAACAGAACTTAAGGCAGGACTAAGTATAATGTCTTGAATCTTTTTCTCGACGTTTTTCGATTCGGATGCTTCATTAGGCAAAAGAAGAAATTCGAAAGTGTTTTCACTTGTCGCTTAGCCAACGTACCCACCAGGCCTCCTAAAGCAAGCGATATGTCTCAACTAAATTTTTTTCAGAAGTAATAGTGGATTGGCGAATGGTTTGGTGCGTGACTACCATTCGGTATTCAGAGAGAACGTTGGTTCGAGTCTGGGTGAAACACCAAAATGAAGAGAAAGCTTTTTCTAATAGCGGTCGCCCCTCGGCAGGCAATGGTAAACCTCCGAGTGTATTTCTGCAATGAAAAAGCCCCTCATAAAAATATCTGCCGCTTGGAGTCGGCTTGAAACTGTAGGTCCCTCCATTTGTGGAACAACATCAAGACGCACGCCACAAATAAGAGGAACAGCTCAGTAAAGTACCTAATAGAAGTGTACGCGCAAATTATTTATCTATTTTTTTATACTGGAGTCCATTTTTCCGCAAATGTAGTTTATTTGGTTTCAGATGTGCGAAATGTGTCAGAATCGTGATGGATTAATGCTGACAGATAGATGTCCAGTATATATAGGAGGTTGAATTAGTTTTAAAGGTGACACACAGATGGCGCTATTTATCACTTTATCGCGTTGGCAATACTGAATATATATTCATGACAAAGCCTCATCCCTAGGCTTTGTTTATCAGTATCTGTCATTTCGCTGAAGTATAAACAACGCAGTGTTTTCGTGCTCCGAGTATGTCAACTTTCGTGCCGTCGAAACGCAATTTGCGGGAAGCTTTGCTTTTCTGCTTCAATTTGAAAAAAAAAATACAGCCCAAGCCCGTGAATTGCTGCAGGAGGCGTACCCAGACCATACTCCGTCGATTTCAACATGTGAGTACTGGTTTCGACGATTCAAAAGTGGTGATTTTCACACCGAAGACAAGGAGCGTCTTGGCCAGCCCAAAAAGTTCGAGGACGCGGAATTGGGGGAATTGGTAAACGAAGACTCGTGCCAAACCAAAGAAGAGCTTGCTGAATCATTGGGCGTTGATAAATCAACCGTTTACAAGCGTCTAAAAGCGATGGGAATGATCCAAAAGCAAGGACATTGGGTCCCGTACGAGTTGAAGCTGCGCGACGTCGAACGGCGATTTTTTACGTGCGAATTGCTGATCGAGCGACAAAATCGGAGGAGTTTTTTGCATCGGGTGGTGACTGGCGACGAAAAATGGATCCACTACGATAACCCAAAACGCAAAAAATCATGGGGTTTGCCCGGCCACGCATCAACGTCGACGGCCAAGCAGAATATTCACGGCAAGAAAATCATGCTCTGCATTTGGTGGGATCAGGTCGGCGTGGCTGGGAAGTGGAACGCTTGGCTGGGAAGTGTTACCCCACCCGCCATATAGTCCAGACATAGCTCCCTCCGATTATCATTTGTTCCGGCATATGAGTCTCGATTTGGCGGACCAGCGGTTCTCCTCGTACGAGGCTACCAAAATATGGGTTGAGTCATGGATAGCCAAGCAGCGGCCAGAATTTTGGAGAAAATTGCCCGAAAGATGGGCGAAACTTGTAGCTAGCGATGGCCAATACTTCGAATAAAATATTTTGTACCGTTTTTTCACAATAAAGCCCCAAATCTTCGAAAAAAACCTTTAAAACTAATTCAACCTCCCATAAAAAAAAACCAGAGTTATATCATCAAGTGCAAGGTGCGCAAAAATAATCACTCTATCGAAATATTTATAATTTTCCCAAATGGCGTCGTCCGGCAATCGTGTTTGACTCTTGCGAATTAGACAAACTGCAGTGTACAAAGAGAAAAGACAAAATAAAGATTTTCATCACTCAAATTATTTTTTATTTAATAAAAAAAGTTATTAAAAAACAAAATTGGATGATTAATTTTGTGCCACCTTGTATATGCCAAGGTGCCAATAAGTATGTGACAAACTCGAAAGCTTAGTTGGCCGTTCTTGCGTGTTCTGTATGTGAAGAAGTCCTGCCCGATGTGGGATTAGCCACCTTTTCAAGTGCGCACCTGAATCAGCTCTTCTAACACACGTGTCACTGGCGATCTGACCTCGTCCAAATAACTCCTTTGAACACCTAGTGGAAAACCAACCAAGGCTGCTACCAGAGTAACAACAACAGCGCAACGTCATGCATTATCTATGAATATTCGTCACGCATTTTTACATAGTGAAATATGTGTATGTATGTATGTATGTGTGCGTATTCTTACTTGATTGCGCCAAGCTATTAATCAGGGTATGTTATTCATGTAAACTATGTATCTTTTTACATACGCTTATACATATTATATAAAATCTATGCGGAGTATATGCGGCTATTTGGCCACAATCACGCAATGGCTGTGACATACAGGCAGCGCCCAAATACCACAAAACTACTATGTATTACATTTATATATGCCCTTATATATTTTCACTACGCCATTATCCGCTTTCCGTAATTTTCAATGCTTTGTTTTCGGCTGCTTGACGCCACACTAATGACGTCACAATGCGGTGTCCTGCGGCGTTGTGTCGTCATTGACAATTTACTTAATTAATTACGCCAGCTGTGCCATGCCACTCAGTGATTTTGTTTTCCTTCGTCGATATCTATGCATCTACCATCAAAGACGCTTGGAAAGAGTATTAAAGAAATTCAATCACGCAATTCGACCAATACCCATGAAGAAATCGCGCTCAAATCGAAGCGAACATTGAATGCTCGTGAGTGTTGGCAATTTACTTATCGCGCTAAGGAATTTTCGCTTGTAACTACCGTGGTTTCAATGTTTCAGTGCTTAAGTTTAATTGGTCCAAAGGCATGAGATGGTATAATTAACGAAGCGCCTGGGTTTGTGCACAAAAAAAAAAAAAAATAACAAAGAAAAAAATTCAGATTTGGCAATTATTATCGCAAAGTCAAAATCATTTAAAATGTCTAGACATTTAGGCTGAGAAAATTTCTGAAAAATTATTATTTTTCCGCTTTATTGCTTTATGCATTTTCTAGTACAATTTCATCATTCTACTAGTTTACAATTGAAATAAAAAAACATAATTTATTATTTAAAAAAATTACAAGCTACAAGCCTTGAAGGAACACGAAATAATCAAAAACTGCTGGTGACCCTAACTTTTTTTGTCATTGTCAAATGTGTTACGGAAATTTTAAAATTCAATTCAGTCACGCTTATTAAAAAAAAACTTCAATTCACCGTGTATTTATCAGAGCTCCAATTATAAAAGCAACAGCCATAAGATGTCATGCTTGTGCCAGTATTTTGGTACATCGAAAAATCGCAAGTTAATTGGTCTTAATTCGGAGGGCAGTGAGGTTTCCGTGCTTACGCCGAATGCGCTTCCATTGACTAAAAACGTACCGAAGGACGAGCCAAAGCAGGAGTATAGTGCCAAAGGGGTCTACACCAAAAGAGTTTCTTAATTTATTCATATTTCTTCACATTCTAGCACGGCCAGTAAATTGAATGAAGAAGTATCGGCTACAGAATTGGCTGCTGCTAAGGCGGAAATTTGGATACTAAAAAAGCATCTCAATGAAGCGCAAATATCTATTGAGAATTTGGAAAATCTTGTGCGTACGATTATACTCAAGCAAAATGAACTGCTGGGTGAGATGTACGATCTAAAGCATCAGAATTATGAGTTGCAAGATGAATGCCGTATGCAACGTGACTATCAGATGATGGAAAGGAATGCAACGATGCGCGAGATGCACGAAATCAAAACGCTGCTGGGCGATCGCACAAGGGTGCTGGTATGCATAGAAGCCTACGTTGAAAACTACCCCGTACATAAGCTGTTCTTTTAATTTCATTTCCGTCGCAGGAGGATACCGTTTCACGAAATTCAGAGTTGACTTCCGCCCTGCAGGATGCTAACGAGAAAATCTATATGATGGGCATGAAGTTTTTGAAATTGAAAGCATCGCGTTCGAAACGCTCCAATGTGGCGAACACTACATCGGGTAGCAATACGGAGCGTTCACATTCGGGTTGATGGATAGAATAACTTATAATAGCAGTTCAACTTGTATAAGCAGCTGCTTCGAAATCAAATTGTCCGTTTATGCACAAATGTTTATTTTACTAAGGCTTTATTTTTCAGTTAGCCTTAAGCTAACGCACGAAAGCTGGCGTGAAAAATATTATTAACTAATTCGTGACCCTGATAGGGAGCTGCTATATTTTGGGGTACGCTAATTGGCAAATAAAGAAGTATTTAAATAAAGGGTGGAGGTCTTTGGTAAGAAGATAAACATTTAACTCATACATTTCCAAATGTGTGGCCAGCGCAAATCTTTCAATTGCACAGAACTATAGAAAAAAAAGTGTCTCCCGGGATTGCGATGTATTGGGCAAACTGTGCTTGGTGTAAGTTTCGAGGTTGTGGCAAGTACTGAGGTTTTTTACATACAAATCAAAGTAGTTTTTCTACTGATAGCAGTCCAAGTTCTTTTGTTTCAATTATATTAGTTAAACGACCTTTATGAGGAAAAAAAATGAAAAAAAAAAATTTTTCTTGTAATAGCGGTCGCCCTCGGCAGACAATGGCAAACCTCCGAGTGTATTTCCGCCATGAAAAAGCTTCTCAATATCTGTTCGGAGTCGGCTTGAAACTGTAGGTCTCTCCATTTGTGGAAGAACATTAAGACACAGACCACAAATAGGAGGAAAAACTCGGCCAAAAATCCAAAAAGGGTGTACGCGCCAATTATATACATTTGTATATCCAAAATAAACAAGACTGGGGTCATAAAGTTGTTTTTGATGGCGCCATATTTTTAATGAGTTACTGCGTTGGAAGTTACAACCCTAGCTAATTTCCCGCGAAAGCTTGGTGACATTCGGTTCAGCGGAAGCGAAGTTGTTGTGTCTAAAGTGTCAGTATGTTTATGTCATCGGTACAAAAATGAGTTTCGAACAGAGAGCTAATATCAAATTTTGTTTTAAAATCTGTAAAACGTATACCGAAAGATTTAAATTGATGAAAAACGCTTATGGCGATGACTGTCTATCTCGTGCCATAGTTCATGAGTGGTTTACACGTTTTAGATATGGTTGTGAGGACATAAATGACAATGAACATATGGGCCGCCTAAAATCAGTAATCACCATCAAAATTGTTTGTAAATTTATCAAAAATGAACCGAAATCATCATTGAAATTCATGGAATCGGAGTTGAATGTCTCCAGAACATCGATTTATCCCATTTTAACTGATTATTTGGGCTTACGAAAGATCTGCGCACGTTTCACTCCGGACAAGTTAACTGAGGACCAAAAATTGCTCAGAATTCAACATTCGAAACACCTCATTAAAGAGGCAAGAAAAGACGAGACCTTCCTTTACGACATTGTAACTGGTGATGTAACGTGGTGTTTCCAACATTAACTTGAAACTAAGCGTCAAAGTACCGAATGAAAGGCCCCAGACGAGCCACCACCCAAAAAATCGCGTTTGGAGAAGTACAAAATCAAGTCAGTGCCCATCTGTTTTTACGATTCCAAGGGAAGTGTCCCCAAGGAGTTCGCGCCAACGGGCCAAACCATCAATGCAATTTTCTATCTTTTCGTTTTGAAGCGTTTGTTGTCGAATCCGCCCTGAATACCGCGAAGGAGGCAGCTGACGCTTATTGCATGATAACACACCATTTCATCGACCTACTCTTGTGACTAATTTTTTAACTAGAAATCGCATTTTAACCATCAATCCCTCACCGTATTGGCCTGAAAAGGCTCCCTGTGACTTCTACCCATCCGGAACATTGCATTTGACCATGAAAGGAAAACGTTTTGCGTCCGTAGAGGCCATCCAAAAGGCAGGTACCGATATTCTGAAGGACGTTCCGGTCAATGACGTGAAGCACTCTTTCGAACAGCTTTTAGATCGCGCAAAACGGTGTATCGAGGCCAGAAGGGACCATTTTGAATAAATAAACTCGAAGTTATCAGAGTAAAGCTCCAGTCGTTTCTATTTTAGCTCAGTCTGGTTTATTTTGGACTTCACCTTGTATATAAATAACCTTTAAGGCGATAAGTTTCATTTGGAATTAAAGAAATTTTCGATTTTGATTTATTTTGTACCCATGCGTTTGTTCAGTACAAAACTTTTTCTGAGCCTCTGAAGCGTTAGAACATAGTTTAGGCAAGCATGGTTTTATTCTACCCAATCCAAGCATACATATATATGTATATTGAATGCTAATATTGCCTCCTTCGATGTAACTGTATTCGTATTTAGTTCCTTCCCCGACTGTAGCAACGTCTTCATTACAGTATTCTTCATATAAAGCTATGGGTTCGGAAAGGCGTTCAACAATCCATTGCTCGATTTCAGATACGGAGACTTGCTGCAATAGTTCTACTTCCCGAAGCAAAGTTGCAATGAATTGAATATTGGATGCGTCGTCACAATCCCAGTCAGATGCTTTTTCAAATAGTAAGGAATGTTATTTTCTCCTTACTAATCTTATGCTCCGGAGCCGAGGTTTCTTTTGAGCGCCCAAGATGTTTATAGGTTAAGAGCTTCCAAATAAGCCAGACTCATCGACTTTATATATATGCTCTTTAGCCAAACTTAAAACCATAAATTGTCTCGTTAAATTTGTCCAAAAATGGGTTGATGAAGTCACTTTTATTCGATAATTTTTTCAGCAAATTTTTATCCATCGTATTCCATGCCTCTTTTTAAAGTTTGCAACCCTACCATTGCTGGCGTGGAAGCCTCCAGGCTTTTCCTGAATTTTGGCATATAATAACTTGGCTTTCGTTTTTAGTATAGCAAGGTTTTTGGCTTTTTTCATCCGCAAACCAGTTACACAACGCCCTTTTCCATGTTTGGAAAATCAGAAATCTTAAGAGTTTTCCTTTTAGCTGGATCTGATTCAGATCGCGTACAAACTTCTTTATGGAGTGTTCTTTTTTTAGTACGAGTTATTGTAGCTAGTACCAATCGGAATTCCTCATAAAAAATATCTTCCGCTTGTGGAGCAACATCAAGACACACAGCACACGAGGAGGATCTCGGCCAAACACCCAAAAAGGGTGTGGTGTGGTGAATGGATTGCGCTATCGAGAGATGATAAACGATTTCTTATGGCCGGAATTGGTTTGTATTGATCTGGACAACGTTTATTTTCAATAAGACGGCACTACGTGCGACGCAAGCAATAAAACCATTGATCTTTTACGGGAAAAGTTTTCGGACCGTGTTATCTCTCGAAGAGATGATCACAATTGGTCACCGAGATCTTGTGATTTAACACCTTGTGACTTATTTCTTTGGAGCCACGTGAAAGGGAAGGTCTAGAAGGTCGTGGTGGTCATTTGTCTGATTTTATTTTCCACTATTAACGGCATACCTTCCTCTTTATAATGAAATAAACATCCGATCATTTATGTTAAAAAATAGCAGTTTTCTTTGAATATCAAAATAACACATCCTTTTTAATAACCCTTGATATTGTCGCTCTACGCACGTGAACATTTTTAGCTAACGCAGTAATGGAGATTCCTGCATTTAATTTATTCAGAAGGTCAGCTTTTGCTTTTATTGTAAGCAGCGTAAATTTTCTCTTTGCTATTATGAGACCAAACCATACAAAAGTGAACGCAAAACAGTAATTTCGTCAGCAAATGAATTAGACGGTACTTCCTTTCAATTCATTCAGCTCAATCAATTCAAAAAATGTTATTACCAGAATGACATCGACGGTACTTCCCCAAGCTTTATTCTCAAAAAATTCAATGTAAACAGCGGAACAGAGAAAGATAAAACAAAAAATGTTGCAAGTATCGAAGTATTGAAAAAAAAAATTGTGTGGCAAGTATCGAGGTGTGCTATTATCGTGTTTCTACTGTGTCATATTTGCTTTAATAACCAAGCTAGTATTAATTGCATATATAACGATTTTTTAGCGAAGCCATTCATTTCATCAAAATCTAAGTGGAAGCCGTTCCAAGCACTATGCAGAGCGATACAAACCTACGCAGCGCAAGTTTGGGGATATGCCTCATTCGATGAAGTAAATAAACTTCAACGTTACTTTATTAAAAGAATTCTCAAACTACCCAATATGCATAAACACTATGCAATAACACTAGAAACTAATTTAGAAGATAGCCACATTTATTCCTTAGAGCTACACATGAAGTATGGTATATTTGAAAAACCATTTATAAATATACGAGTCATCTTAAGTAAAAATGTGTTTTGACTTAAGCATCTGAACGACATGGGAATGCAGTTCAGCCTGAATTTGAAGAAAACATCACCGCTACGGACTGGCAAGATCGCTGTGTTCAACTTCTTACCAAAATGAAAATAAAACATATCAACAAGGCAAGGCAAAAAGCAGTGTCAAGCGCGACGTGAATTTATAAACATTTCGACTACTCAAAAGGGGAATCATATATTAAAGAAGATATGCGGCTAGCTGATATTATGACAATTCTCAAAGCAAGATGTGGTTTACTGAAGCTAAATGCAACTACGTATGGAAATGCTCAGAAAATATGCACCCTCTGCAATTTAAACGAACAAAAAGATATGCAGCACTTCTTAGGAAGATATCCGGTACTGAAGGAGATCAGAACAAAATACCTAAACGCAGCGAAGCTAAATGAAGCAGAAATAATACACATACTGAATGGCCATAATTGGAAAAGACTAACTTGCTTTATATACTCAGCCTTACGCTACAGAGATTTTATTTCTTCTTTCTTTATTTATTATTTCTTTCTTTATGTAGATATTTATATATTTAAACGAGTTATTATAAAAATGATTGAAATGTAAGATGCTAAATAAAGAATTACTACTACTACTACTACTACGTGATCGTGTCCTCATGACTTTGATTTGGTTCAAGATTTTGAACGCCATCATTGCACAGGTAACAGCTTTCAATCTGGAATCGTCACTAAATCGAAATTTTCGAATGTTCACAATTTTGAAAATTTCATCTCCCATTTACAGCTAAGCCTAAACCAATGTGTTCGCATGCTCTTCTTCTTCTTCTTGATTGACGCGAAACCACTAAAACGATTTTGGCTGAGTTTAATAAAGCGCACCAGTCGTGTCTTTTTCATGCTAGCCTTGGCCAATTGGATACAACAAGTGAAGCCAAGTTCTTCCCTCTTCTAACTCAGATAGAGCTCTGTGACCACCTGCTGGTACCGCATCGGGCTCTGAAAGTTGCTGGGTTCGCATATTATCCGAATTTAAAATAATACTCATACAATTAAGGTTTTTATAATTAATAAATAGATAAATAGATTAATTCGAGGTTTCCACTTCGAACTCACGGCCTTTTGTGTCTTCTTTTATTCATAGTATCTCATACAGACCCAGTTCCTTTATTACAGTCAGCATAGAGCTGGGTTGGATTGAGCGTATGTGCCTTTCTTCTGGCTGCAACTGGCGAAAATGTCTCAACCTTCAACGTAGCGCTTTGGAGAAGGCGGATTGGAGTTTTGGGATTGGTCGCAGTAACCGCAAGAATCAATGGGATATATTCCGATCATGGGCAAATGACTTCAGTTTATCCTTGGGAAGGTTATGAAGTTTTTAAGCCTCTTTTAGTTGTACCCTCCCAATAAGGGTTTCGAATGGCATGGCTCTATACTCTTCACTCCTGAGTTCCCGCTTGATGGTGTTCTTTCCCATGACAAGGAAGGGCTCGAGTCCTAGTAATGACGAGGCGGCAGCATGTCTTGCAAATGCGTCCGTTACTTCGTTCCCAGTTATACCCTCGTATCTTGGAATTTATCTTCATTCCTTTCTGCCTAAAAATAAAATATAAAAGAAATCGGCATACGCAGGAAAATGATCGATTTTTAGTCAAAAATATTTTAGTGATGGTTGGCTTGATTTTTGCATAACTTTCATATAGATTTGGTGACATGTACAATTTTAACACTACTTTGTTAATGGCAATTCACTATGGATGATGATAGGATTCATAGTTGTGATACAAAATTTATCAAAGAGCCGAAATGAGCTAATAGTCCGGCACTCGAGGTGTAGCCAACTTCAGACGGCTCGCGCAGCTGTTGCACGGGCAGTGCCAATCAAATGGCGAAATAACTGAAAATATCTGACCGTAGCATCCACCGCATACGGAAAAATTATCCCAAAGTCAACCCTTACATGATCTAAAAGGCGCTTGATCTCACACTAAAGCAGCAACAAGTCAGACTTGAAAGAGCGAAGGAGTTGCTTCGCTTCGCCGAAAGCGGTCAATTTCCGAAAATTGTACTTTCTGACGAAAATTTTTTTGAAATTGAGCAACTTGTAAACTCCCAAAACGATAGGGTTTATTTGACCCACCCTTCATACAAGAATTTGAGTCATCGATTGGCTACTTGGAGGTAGCACCCGCCACAGGTTATGGTTTGGCCGGCTGTACCCGCAGATAGGGCGCTCTCCAATCGTTTTCATCGAGCCTGGCGTGAAGGTAAATTCGAAATATTATCGGGAAAGTCTTCTGGAGATTGCTTTGAGGTCGTGGGCAGACAAACATTTCGGTGCCAGACCACGGACGTTTTAGCAGGACTCGGAGTGTCTCACAAACCTCGAGTGAACCAAGAATGGCTAAAAAACAACGTTCCGAACTTCATATTCTCCACACAATGGCTTTAAAATTCACCAATCGCGAGTCCGATGGATTATTCTCTTTTGGCCATTTTGGAGAACAAAGTCCGAACTATAAGATTTAACAGTCTCGAGGCGCTGAAATAAGCCATTGTCCGCGAGTGGGCCAAAATACCTGCAAGTCATGTCCGGGCAGCTTGCGATTCGTTTCTGGATCGTCTCAAAGAAATAGTCAAGGCAAAAGGTGGTCATATCGAGCAAAAGTAAATTGATTCCTAATTTTGTATTATTTTTACACATTTTTTGCTTTGAATTGAAAACAAGTAATTTTTTGGTGCCGGACCGTGCACAATTGGTGCTTACCTCCTTTTGGGTGCTTGGCCGTGGGCGTCTTGATATTTTCCACAAATGAAGGGATCTACAGTTTTATGCCGCGTCCAAACTACAAGCGGTTTTTTTATGAGGAACTTATTCACGGGAGAAATACTTCGGAAAATGTCGCTACAACCTAACTTAACTTAATCGAATCGTATACTTACACTCTTTTCTACGAAATTACAAGTAGGTTTTAAGCGTTTTGGACTTTTATTGAAAATAAGGTACGAAAGAATGTTCACATACAATATAAACATTAGAATTACGGTTGAACATAAACTACCACATTTGATTGAATTGTAAATTTTTTCTATTATGAGTTTTTGTGGGTGCTACTGCAAACGTGTACATTTACATATATCGAATGACCATAAAGGCAGATTAATTATGTATAAAATAGCTCTATTATTACATGATTAATTACTAATGCACTTATTTTTAAAAAGACATACATGTATAATATTTTTGTTCACTAAGGTACAAATGGCAAATTATGTCTACAACCACTACATATATAAGTATGTACATATAAGTTGTCTGAGTCGAAGCGCAAATGTGTATACTTTTAGGTCCAAATATAAGTTTTTATTTTTAATTATAGTTGAGTTTTACCCGATCGATAGGGCACATCTCCCTCGAAACCTTTATATATAGTCTGTATCATAGCATCGCATCGCGCACGAAAGGCGGCCGTGTCTCAAATTGATAACCCCTTAAAACACGGGCGCCGTCACTCTCTCAGGCACTCACATATGCAAAATGGCCTACGCCATTATATCGCCCGTCGTAAATTGGTAGGCCTGCAGTTATCGCAATTTTTGCACGATAGAAGAATATACTCCGTTACTCTTTAATCTTCATCTATGTTACAATGCTGTTAATGGTAACATTAAGCTTTTGCACACTCATACATATGTATATTCCAATATGTTTCAGCGACTGTTCATTCAACTAATAGAACCTCAGTGAGCGAATCTCTCACTCGCTGCGCACGATTGTTTAACAGCAATTTAACAGCTCTTGAAGTTACTGATTTTAGTGTTAATGCTGTAAAGTTTAAACTCAATCTTTTTACTATTTTTAATTAAACTAATTAGCTTGTAAGATATTATTTTGTAGACCGAAATAAATAAATATGAATGTGAATAGAAATATTGTTGAAAAAACCTGTATTTGGACTACTCTGTATGCAATTAAGCCAATTTTCTATTTTTTATTCTACATCAGTGCAGGTGCTTAAGTGTTGAAAGAAATGCTGCCAGTGCTGAGAGCTAAAAAAATTAAATAGATACATATGTTACCTACAATAAAATTTTACTAGTTCCAAGTGCGTGCTTTGCTTTGCTATTTTTTATTTAAAATTTTCGTATTTTTTTTTTCTAGTTTTGTATATAAAGTATATTCGTTAAACGTTTGGGCCTTTGTGAAAAGGCAGATAAAATTGGCGGTGGTACAATGTTATGAACTTTACATTTATAACAAATAATTTTAATGATTTAAAATGTACGTTTTTATGTATTACTAAAATTTTTCTTACACTCTTAAAAGTACATATGCATGTATGTGGGTATATAGAGCAATAAAATGTATACAAGTATGTAGATAAATTTGCAATTTTCATTTCACTTGAAGAGGCACAACAGTGGGTGACGTACACATATATATAAATTTAGTGGTACTTAAAGTATTTAGTATTTATGTATCTATATCTATGTATATGATTTTTCTGTGTTAAGGGTCAATGAGCAATACAATGCTTTCGCATATCATAATTTTTTCAAGCCACGAAATAATTGAAAATTGCATCGATAAGCTCATAACTCACTGTATGCAATACATACAAATAAAAATAATATATGTTTACATGCTAATTGACAATACATTAATCAGTGATAATGACTGCAGTTTTTGAAAAACGATTATATTGTATAAATAATAACAAAAATTTTTTTTAATCACAATTTGTATTGAAGATAAAAATATTAGCTTCACTGTTGATCCATTTAGAAATGCGGCTTCATGCGTGCATAGACAAAGAACGGCGCCACTGTGGAGAGCAGAGAGAACAAAATGTTTGCAATTGTTCGTAGCGAGGCTGTGAAGTAGAAAATAGTTTTTAATAACAGAGCTACTTTTATTTTTATTTATTTTTATATATTTTTAATTAAATTAAATATTTTTTTTTTAATTCATCATCATCATCATCAAGTAGCGATTACAGCTCAGGGTGACCTTTAGTTTCATCCACAATCCTCTTCCAATCTGCACGGTTCATAGCAACAGATATCCAGCTCCTAGCTCGTAGCTTTTTCAGGCCGGATATGGCTTGGTCAAGCCCGGTTTTTAATTAATTTAATTAAATTTTTAATTAATTAAAAATTTTAATTAAATTTAAAATATTCAATATTAAATATTAGTTGGAGGAAAAAGAAATCCATTATTTTTGAGTAAAATTTTTGCGCGAATGGCTTAAAACTGTTCTATGGTCGATCAGTCGCCCCTGAGCGTGGCAACGATTACTAACATGACAGTCAACTTCGATTATTTCGGTGATTTTATGGACATTTTCGACGACGGGTCTGCATGTGAATTATATATTTAAAATGAAACAGTGAGTAGTGTGCAGAAAACATGATTTTAATCTTCAACGTCAACTTAAGACTAATCTGTACATTCTAAAATAAATTGCTTAGTACCTACAACAAAGCTGCATTTTATGAACAGTTAAACAAAAAGCATCACGCCACCTAAAAGCTCAGTTGCAATGGTATTTTCCATCCAACATTCCCTTTTACTAATTGTTTATATGTTGATACTAGAACTGTTTAATTTAGGTTCTCCAACATTGTTTTTCCATTAACAGTTCTTAACATTTAACATCGTTTATATTGTTTAACATTTGTTTAACATCACTATTGTGTTATTGTCAGTTAATAACATTAGCTCTGTTATTAACAGAGGCTTATACATAACTTGTGCGAGTTACATCTTTAACATCGAAAATGCCTGAACAGAATCGACAAAACTAAAATTGACGTAATTAACTGTTACAGTAACGGCACCAAACACACTATTTACAATTTCAGCGACCTGGATTGCATTTTCGTCTTTATCAAAGAAAAACTGTAAAATGTACCGAAGTTTCCCTTTATTGACTTTCATTGTTAACACCCTGTAACTCACAACTAAATGGTACAAACAAAAAATAGTAAACAAAAATTTTTAATGCGTGAAATGTCAACGTTTTGTCAACAATTGTTTGATCCCTACAGCCATCTACCGTGAAAATAATGGATTTCTTTTGTCTCAACCAAATATTTTTCGTCCGTTCTTTCTTAAATTCACAAAATAATAAAGAAAAAACGACCGGAATAGTGGAAGGAGAATTCATGAATTTTCCACCAATAGAAAACGCGCAGACTCATTCCGCATTGGCTGTCAAGAGATTATAGCATCCCAGTGTTACATCAACCATCACATCACATTTTTCGCGCTATTTCTACCTGTTTGCTATGGAGTCTCAGGGGATCATTTTCCCCTTCACCAGAAAAAGAGTCCTACGAGGAATGAGAGAATTCAACACGGACGGAGTTGCTATTGGAATGGGGGGCGAAGTTAAGTATCTTGCCCGTGTCCTGAGTGCCAAGCTTAACTGGAAAAGGCATGCTGATGCAACCTTGTCGAAAGCTGTCGTCGAAGGCTCTCATGGGTTGCAATCGTGTATCAGGAAAATCCTGGAATTGTAGTCCAAGAATGCTGAGATGGATGTACATCATGATAATAAGCCAATGATAACATATGCAGCGGTCGCGTGGGTATCGAGCACCGCTTTTTCGACAGTGCAGGCAGCACTGACTAAGCTTCAACGCTGAGAATGTCTGTGTATCACGGGCACGTCGGAAGTGATGCTCGAGCTGATACCGCTTCATATACGAGATCAGTTGAAAAAATAAGGCGAATTTTCAAATTTCGCGGGCTACGTACTTTCGACTATCGATTATTATTTAATTTTTTTTTTATGTTGGCTCACTCGTCTCGAAAATATGTTCACGGAATTAGCAATAGCTATCGACTCTTGACTCTCCTGGACTATTCCATTGGGACGATTGGGCTTTGGTTTCGTTGTCATAACCATACACCCATAATTTGTTACCAGTTAAGACCCTTCTAAGCAAATCTGGATCATTTTTGACGTCATTTAACAATTCCTGAGCGATGCTCATACGAAGTTGTTTTTGGTCGCCGCCACACGCTTCATGCCCAAAATTTATGAAAGGATTGCTTGGCATGAACCAACCGATATGCCGACATCTTAAGCAACTTCTCTAATTGTGATTCGACGATTCTCCATAACAATTTTCTTCACTTTCTCAACATTTTCATCGGTGGTTCATGTGCTGGGGCGTCCAGAGCGAGCGTCGTCCCACCGTATGCCACTGTCAACATTTCAAGTGTTTTTGAGCACTTAATTGTATTTTTTACACAAAATTTGATGCAACTTCTCTGATCCATTTTTTTCGATAGCAGAAAATCGCCGAACACTCAAAACACTTGTCTTATTTATGCCTCTCACAGACAAACTAAAAATGCCATATTGCTAAAACTGTGAACATATCTTCGAGATGAGTGTACCAACACAAAAATAAATAAATAAGCAATAGTCGAATGTACGTAGCCCGCGAAATTTGAAAATTCACTT
Source organism: Anastrepha obliqua (assembly GCF_027943255.1). NCBI lineage: Eukaryota > Metazoa > Arthropoda > Insecta > Diptera > Tephritidae > Anastrepha > Anastrepha obliqua. The sequence continues at coordinate 142,146,252 of NC_072892.1, read as the reverse complement.
TAGTTTTTGAACAAACCTCGTAGTTGTTCCGCAATCAGCTAAGCGTACCCTGTTGAACATGACTAGGAATCATTGAGCCTACAGCTCCCAGTTGCCTAGTGATTATATCATTACTTACTTACTTCCATGGCCTGATCAATGATCACAACCCGTTATCGGATTAACCGACTGCAACAAGTCTTGCCAGGCGTCTCTGCTTTGCGTACGCTTGCTCTCATTTGTTACACCAAGCGATAATAAAGTTCCCTTGGTCCTTCTGATGGAGCAATGGTCTTTCCCTACATCCTTGTCCTCTAACTTGCCAGCTGAACATATTCTTTGCTCGAGCTTCTGCATCTCTACGCTCGACAGGGCCAAGCCAGTGACGCTGAATATCGAAGCGCTCGTGGTTTATTCGGCGGTAGTAGTTATCGCCACCACGAAGAGGACCAAAGACCTTCAGAGGTATCTTTCTCTCGAATACCCCAAGAACGGCTGCATTAGTCTGCGACACAACCCATGCGTCAACGCCATAGACTAGCACGGGTAAGATAAGCGTCTTGAAAAGTGTTAAAGGCGTTGTCATCCTTTGAGATTAAGTTCTCATTAGCCCTTAAGTGTATTGAGAAAATGAATTTATTTAGAATGCACAAACGCGTCCGGCTCATATGGGCTCCAAAACACAGGGGTATAACTGGGAACGAAGTAGCGAATGCATTGACTAGAGAGGCCACAAGCTGGTTATTAGAAGAACCCGAGCCCTTGCTTGCTATGGAACAACACACCGTCAAAGAGTAGCTTGGAAGTGAAGAGCCAAAGCTAGGAGACGTGAGCTGGCACCAAATTATGGGCAATACCGGCGAAGTTTGTGCTCAAAAATCATTCTTTGGCAATTAGAGATCTGATACTGATATTGTTAACATTTTAAAAGTATCATGGAAAACTGTTTTCAGAGTGGTTTTGCGTCTGGCAAAAGTACTTAGTGCACCAGCTCTTACTGAACTGAGTCTAAAAAGCCTCTGTGGGCAAAAAGTAAGGTGAATTTATTAGTCAAACTTCGCGGGATTAAAATTTCAATCTAGTTATTTTTTTCATGAGTTGGCAGTACTGTTAATAACATCTGGGCCAACTTTCATGTGAATGTCATTATCAGTAATATATTTACGCTTGTGTTTACCAAACGACCAAGAGTGCATTTTTCGATTTTTACAATGTCTGATTTGATTGAGCAGAGAAGTGCCATCAAATTTTGTTTGCGGAATGAAATTTCGGCCACGGAAACGTTTAGCATGTTGCAGAAGGCATTTGGTGATTCGACCATGTCGCAGAAAAATGTTTATAAGTGGTACAAAGATCTCAAAGAGGGTCGAGAACGTGTTGATGACTTGGAGCGCTCCGGACGACCATCAACGTCAACAGATGACCAACACGTCAATAAAGTGAAGGAGTTAGTGCTCAAAAAACGTCGGTTGACTATTAAAGACCTTACTGATATGATCGGAATATCAGAAGGATCTGTGAAAACCATTTTGAAAGACCATTTGGGCCTACGAAAAGTCAAATCTCGTTTGGTACCGAAAACTCTCAATTTTTTGGAGAAAAGTCGTCGCGTTGATGTGTGTGAAACAATGCTTTCAGACTATCAGGACAAGCTCAAATGCATCATTACGGGAGATGAGACTTGGATTTATGCTTACGACCATGAAACAACCGACCAATCAAGCGAATATCGTGCTAAAGGCGAGGCCAGACCAAAAAGAGCACGTCAAAGTCGTTCAAAAATAAAGGTCATGATGACAGTTTTTTTCGATTTTCGTGGTGTGGTGCACTATGAATTCCTTCCCCCTGGCCAAACTGTTAATAAGGAATATTATTTGAGCGTTATGCGTCGTTTACGTGAAGCAATTCGTCTAAAAAGACCAGAATTATGTGCCAACAATTCTTGATTTTTGCATCACGATAATGTACCATCTCACACTGCACTCGTTCTTCGTGACCATTTCATCAAAAATTCCACGCATATCGTTCCGCAACCACCGTATTCGCTTGATTTGTCTCCGTGTGACTTCTGGATATTCCCAAAACTCAAGAGACCACTCCGGGGAACGCGTTTCGAGTCGATTGAGGAGATAAAAACTGAATCGAAGAAGGTGCTGATGGCTATACCGGAAATGGACTATTTGGCATGTTTCGGGGATTGGAAAAATCGTTGGCATAAGTGTATTTCATTATTTTTAAGGGGGTGAAATTGATTTACAAGAATAAATAAAGATTTTTCATTTTACAACCAAATTCACCTTACTTTTTGCCCACATTAGTATAAATTTTAAGTAGTTCCACTCTACTTTTTCTTCAGGGTAGTAACTAAACAAAGAAATAATTTGATTCGTCAGTTGAAATGCAAATTTTACATCCTGACATAAGGCAAAATCAGATTCGCAATTATTTGCACAAAATTATCATTTTTAAATAAGTAATGGCAATATTTATAATAAGTTTCATTGAGCTTGAACAAAAACAATCCTTTCAATTGGGAGTCGTTAGTGTTAAAATTTTCGAAAACCAACGAAAATATTTGCTGAAAAACCTAATTTTTTATCATTTGAAAGGGAAACCTTATATTTTATCCCAACTTATACTCACCGCCACTGCAAATGTCTTTTAAAACATCCTCGAAAAATCCATTCTCATTATCGCAAAGACAAAGTTTTGTTTTGGAAATGAATTTAGCCACACTAATTGTACGATTGACACTTTCAAATTGACAAACCAAACCATCCTCGCATTCGTTGCTGCTGTTGCATTTGTGACGCAAACCTGAAATCAGAAATACAAATGCACATATAAACAGTCGTGCATACACATACATATATAGAAATATAAAATATGTTTATTTATTTATTTATGTACTAAGCCAATGAATATACAGTCTGTGCCAGAAAAAAGTACTGTTTTTTTTCTTGTAACTTCAAGATATACTTCGTTCTGCTTTTTGCTGCGTAATAGTCCCACTCAAGGGCTACGACGCCAGTGCTAACTCAAATGAGTGAGAAGTACGCGAAGCATTTTGAGGCGGTATTTTTATGCACGCATTCGAAAGGGCCGAAATTATCTAATGCCGTAAAAAAAAAATCAAAAAAATTTGTTGTAATGTGGAATCAGCGGTATAATGTGTAAAAAAATGTACAAAAAAACAGGATAAAGTGGTCGTTCAACTTTAAGCGGACCTCTTATTTGCAACTACGCCAAGCACACACAATTCCTGCTAAAAAGGGAATAGATGTGAGTATCAACACCATCGAACGACGACTGAAGGATTCGACAAAACCACAGTAATGGATTGGCCCTTCCACTCCCCGAACGCCAACCCCATTGAAAATGTGTGGGGAATTATGAAAACGCATCTTATCGGATAGCCAGTCCACGATTCAAAGCAACTCGTCCGTCAAGTTCGCAAAATCTGCTGTTTGTCGACGAGCTACGCAGAAAAGCTGGTTCAAAGCATGAAGAAGATGCCGAGCTATAGTGCCCATTTACACACGGAAACATTTGAAAGGGAAACATTTTGTTCGGTGGTGAAGGACGGCCGCGGAAGAGAGAAGGGAATTTGTCTCCTGTACTGGCGACACGCTTTGCTCTTCTTATTCGTATTTCCAATCTTAAAGCAATTTTTGACAGTTGCTTCATTTGTTTTCTTCTTTTGTGGGAGAAAGTTCTGAGTTATGTGTTGGTTTTCAATCAAACGGAAGATAATAACGATGACAAACATCCGAACGCTGCTTGGGAAATGCACGATTATTTTTGCTAGTAAAGTAGGTATAATTTAAAATATATTATGGGGCATGTTTATGTTGAGTTCTAATTTTCCCCGCATTTCTAGATACTCAAGTTAATTTTAAGTTAATTATTTATATATGAAGTATTTTTAATTTAATTTTTTTATTCAAGTACAACAATTTATAAATATAATTAAATAAAAAAACAACAAATTATTTATTATTTAACCAGTTTGCATTTTTCATTCATATATTTAAGAAATTGTTGACGAACGTTTACCGCTTTACATGTTAGCGGGTTGTAGAATATATTCGAACCAGAAGATGTTAAAGTAGTAAACGTCAAAATGTGGCCGAAAACAATTTTGCCCGTGTGGCCGCGAATGAGACATGAAAAGAGAATTTCCAGATGTCTCCGTGTGTAAATCCGGTGATACTCGATAACGATGAAGATTACACGGCTTATTGAGTAATTGCGACTGGTAGTTTTGTACATACTTTTTTTCAAATTTTAAATATATATCTTTTATACTTCACGAATAATCGCCGTTCCTTTTTTCTGACACAGACTGTAATAGATTCCTATAGGCTAAGTAGACATATTTTAAGCATAATAGGCATTAAAAAAGGGAAAGTACAGTTAAACTATTTTCTTTAAATATTCAAATCGATCGTTTCATGAAAAACGCTTTCCACGCATATTATTTTTAGGTCTGGAAACAGGTGGCAGTTGCGTGGGGACAAATCTGGTGAACACGGTGGATGCTCCAAAAATTCGAATTCGAACGCCGAATTCATGGATTTTAGCTGTGACTCGGTGCATTCGATGCATGAAACAGAATTTTTATTTTTTGAAAACTGGTTCTTTTTTCACGAATTTTTTTCTTCGGTTGATCAAAAAGATTAGAATAATTTTCAGATTTTTTAGGGTTTTACAAGTTTGCATGTAATTCACAAACAAAATTTCTGTCGCATCCCAAAAAACTGATGCTAACAACTTCTTGGCCGATTCCATGACACGAACTCGTTTCGAAGCCGAAGAATCAGGTTCACACCACTCCTTAGCCTCTTGTTTTCATTTAGGATGAATCACTTTTAATACACTTTTATTAGCTCGGGTTGTATGTATGTATATATGTATGTATGTGACGGAATCTTTGAGCTTAATTTTCACTGGCTTCTAAAAATCTGATTGACTTGGAATTTTGCACACCTATCAAGGACGGATGACATTGCAATAATTTGGTAAAAGTTTTCCATTATCCTTATTAGGATTGCCAGGATTAATATTTTCTTTTTTTAGATCTTCTGTAGAAGAGTAAGAAAGACAGAGCTAACGCGCGGTCTGCGCATGCCTGCACTCTCCGAGTTACTCTTACTAATTTCGGGAGTCTACGACTTACTCTTTCGAATTCGAACTTGCTCGGGCACGCGGCACTGCAGTACGAATAGAAGGCTAGTTGCATTCTCACTTTGTATAGTCTTTACACATGCGTAGATACTACAAGTCTCATACACGCAAATTTACTCTATTCAATGTTCATACAAGATGAAATAATTTTCATATAAGATGTAATTTTATTAATTACAATAAAATAATCAAAACATAAATTTTGAAATTATTTTACGGAACAAAATTTTGGCAAGTAAAGAAGGAATTTATCATTACCATAATTTCATTTATAAAATTTTATCGATTAAAGTACAATTCATAACAAAAATTAACTAAAAAAACCAAACTGGACCTTTACATCTCGTTTTGATTGTGTCAATATAATCCATGGTCTCCTTTTTCTGTGCTGAGAGTATCTATTCTGTGTCAAGGCCAATGCTGGCCTTTCTTTGGACATGTAATCGGTAAAGAAGGAATTAAATATAACACAATTAAATCGGGCTATAAATCACTGACTAAATGAAAACAATAATTTTCATTCAGAAAAACTGGGCTCGACCTTTAATCAATGATCTATATGGGAAAAAGTATGTATATTAACATATTGATTATGTCAGTATATTTTGTTGTTACCTCTCCGTTTCAGAATAATTCAAATTAGAGTTAAAAGAGTGGGATGCATTTTGCTTCACTTTCATAACCTTCTGTACATAGGTAGTTGCCAATAGAACGATTGTAATATTTACTATATCAGGCATCCCACGCTTTTAACTCTAATTTGAATTATTCTATTTGTATCTTAATTTTTGTTATAATTCTATTCTGAGGTAGTTGACTATGACTGATCGTTCGATTTGCTATTACTTCAATATAGGTCCCTTTGTCATTAAAATTTATTTTCTACGTTTTAGTTCGATTAGCAATAAAAGCGTGTTTTTTAGTTTTTTTTAAACTATTTTTTATTTTCTATAGTGTTGAATCGACGCACAAAATCCACTGTATTCTACTTGTTTGGGGTTAAGCTTATACACTTCCTCCAACGCTGTTCCAGTTTGTTGGTCGCTTCTGAAAAATAAGATTTGTCTAAATCTGAAAAATAGCCATTCGTTTCTGCAATCACCTCCTCGTTTGAATAAAATCTTTTTCCCGCCAGCCATTTCTGAAAATTGGGGCGCAAATAGTAATCCGGGAGCTCCGAGGTAGCCAAGTCTGGAGAATAGTGGGAATGTGAAGCGAGTTGGATCCCCATTTCCATTAATTTTGCCACCACAACTGTTGAAGCGCAACCTGGTGCGTTGTCGCGAAGGAAAAGGGAATCTCTCGACTTCCTCGCTTCAAATGCCAAACACAAAAAGTAGACAGAACTGGCTGAAACTTGGTGTGTGCTCTTCCAACATATGTGTCTAACTGAACACAACCAAAATACACACCTGTAGTGCCATCGCATTGACTTTGCACGAACTTTTCATATAAACCTCGTACTATTTGATGCACTATTGCAAGCAGTATTTTTAGATGTATACCTTCCAGTGCTGCATTGATATTAAAATTGTACTTAAGAAGTAACAGAAGCAACTTCCCTAACTGTCCTCTCTGACTTTGCACGTACTTTTCAAACGCCCCTCGTATACCCTCTACTCAAATATGAACGAGACGTTATCAATAAAACGGTCCGCGGATGACATATGGCAAAAATAAATTTTTTATTTTTTGGTAGGACTGTTATAAGCTTACATGGCAAATTTCAGCGTGATATGTCACATAGTTTGTTTTCTGTGCTACTGTAAACAAGTCAAGCTCGATTGTGTTCTTCGAATTTAACGATGGAAATTCAAGTTGAACAAAGAATTTGTTTGAAATTTTGTTATTCCAACAAAATTTCGGCTTCAGGCGCCTTAAAAATTTTGCAGACAACCTATGGGGACTCTGCTCTATCGCGTGCACGTGTTTTCCAGTGGTACAAATCGTTCAAAGAGGGCCGTACATCAACCCAAAAAACCACGCCAAAGTCGCTCAAAAATTAAGGTTATGCTGACTGTTTTTTTCGGAGTTCCTTCCGCAAGGCCGATCGGTTAACGCTGAATATTATTTAGACGTTTTAAAGCGTTTGCGCGAGAACATTCGTCTTAAAAGGAAGGAATTGTGGGACAACAAGTCATGGTTCTTGCATCACGATAATGCACCAGCTCACACATCACGTCTTGTTCGCGATTATTTGAACAAAAATAATGTTAATATCGTGCCGCAAGCACCGTATTCGCCTGATATGGCTCCATATGACTTTTTCCTGTTTCCCAAGCTCAAGTTGCCGCTCCGTGGAAAACATTTTGAGACAATTGAAGTCATAAAAGAGAATTCGAAGGACACACTCGAGCTTGACTTGTTTACAGTAGCACAGAAAACAAACTATGTGACATATCACGCTGAAATTTGCCATGTAAGCTTATAACAGTCCTACCAAAAAATAAAAAATTTATTTTTGCCATATGCCATCCGCGGACCGTTTTATTGATAACGTCTCGTTCATATTTGAGCAGAAGGTATATCTAAAACACACCTGTTATTAGCATGTCTTTTGATGCAAATATATGTAAATATGTATTAGGAAACTGTGTCATATGACTGGCTATTTTTATTAAAGTCAAACCACTTACACACTGGAGCATTAAACCAGCTGTACATACATACATACACACCGACATACATAGGTACACAGACTGCATTGGTAAGCAGTGCTTTTCAACAACTAAGTAAATAAAGTGAAAATGTGTATGACAAAGTAAATAGAAACAAAGCCAAATGTGACACAAGAAAAGTAAATAAAGAATTAAACCTGCAAAAGATATGACGGCATTGTTTGATTTTCATTTAGGCTGGCAAAGAAATTAGTAGCAAAACAAAAAATTGAATTTATGCAAATCATAAAAACGAAAATGAAATACTCGTATAGAGTAAGTCCAGCAAACATATGCAGATTAAGACTCCAGTAAGTAGCTAAGTAATAGGGACAACAGCTCATTTTCTATGTGCAAAGTAAAAAGTCCTTGAAGAGCAGATGCACGTACGCCATCTTTATGAGCTCATTAAAATTGATGAAAGTGGCTACTCTGTAAAATGCCCAGTGAGTAAAAGCAACACCCAACTGAGGTGTAGTTACATTTGTGCATATGTTGTTAAAAAATGCAAAATTAATTATTTGCGTATGTATGTGTGTGTGTGTGTTCATGCAAGCGAAAACACTTCTTTACTTTATCATCGGCAATGTTAATTGGTACTGAAATTATTGCTGCAATGAACCAATTAAATGAGCGTTTCACACGCTTATTGGAAATGTCGTCGAAGAAATCAACGGTAGTTGCTTGCATGCAAAAGAATTTCATGCAGCGTAAAAGTTACATTGTGTTTACAAATTATAAGGCAAATTGTAGATGATTTTTTTATTTTTAACTTTTTTGTTTTCGTTTTACTGTATGTTTGGCTTTTAAGGGAATTTCATCATATGCGACCGAGTAATTTCGGTATTTAAAGAGAATGGTAATTTTAAATTTCATTGCAGTTATGGCACCAAACCAATTTCAGATTACTCATACCACCTGATGCCGCTCTTATTACATAAATATTGTGCTCTATACTCGCATGTACCTGCATTACTCATACGCCCCGTTGAAATGGGCAGTGAAGTCGTAATTGTGCTGCGCTAATCAGGTTCAATTGAAATTTAGATTTTGTGAGATTTCAGATTATAATAGGTCACCTCACATGAAATTCCATGAATTCCAAACACTCCTGCAAAGACATTTTGCTTTGGAATGCACCGCGTAAGCTGCAGTTAGGAGAAATTTTCATAAACAAGCCGCTAATGGAAATATATTATACCTGACGGAAAGTACCAGGAATGTTTAAATAAAACAAAACAGAGTTAAATTTAAGGCAAATTTATTTTATCTTCTTCAAAATATGACCCGTCTGAAGCAACACACATGTGCCAAAGCTTAACACAGTCCTCCATGCACCCCTGGTAAGCCGACGAAGTGATGGCCTTCAGCTCCCTCTCAAACGCTTCAAAATGGATAAATAATATTCTGTACTGACTGTCTGGCCTGATGGAAGGTACTCATGGTGCACTATGCCTTGGCAATCGTAGAAAAGAGTCAACGTCACCTTCCCGGTATTTTCTGATCATAGGGTATAAATGGGCTAATCCGTCAATATTTACTTGTCTCCAACTTCTAACCACTTTTTGACGTGATAACGTCTTATAATTCGATTTAACAGGCTGCACGCACGAAAAAATGAGTCGTTACCTTGCTCATATGTCGTTACCTTGCTCATTGCCGTTACCTTGAATGAACTGCAAGCGAAAGCGCGGAACGAACGACAAAGCAAACGAACGGCAACGTTAGACATCTTGCTCTCTCCTACTTAAGTGAGCGTATATGTGTATGTATATGCGCATATGTACATATATAAATTCACTTATTTGTATTTGCATATGCCTTCTTATTGATTATTATTAATTTGATTTACTTGAAGAATTTAAAATAAAACCAAGTTTGTTAATAATACCTGTTGTTTTAATGTTATTATTATTTTTTTGACGTGATAACGTCTTATAATTCTATGTAGCCGGCTGCACGCACCAAAAAATGCGTCGTTACCTTGCTTGAACAGCATGTTATGTTATGTTCTGTTATGTTATGTTAGGTTATGTTATGTTATGTTATGTTATGTTATGTTATGTTATGTTATGTTATGTTATGTTATGTTATGTTATGTTATGTTATGTTATGTTATGTTATGTTATGTTATGTTATGTTATGTTATGTTATGTTATGTTATGTTATGTTATGTTATGTTATGTTATGTTATGTTATGTTATGTTATGTTATGTTATGTTATGTTATGTTATGTTATGTTATGTTATGTTATGTTATGTTATGTTATGTTATGTTATGTTATGTTATGTTATGTTATGTTATGTTATGTTATGTTATGTTATGTTATGTTATGTTATGTTATGTTATGTTATGTTATGTTATGTTATGTTATGTTATGTTATGTTATGTTATGTTATGTTATGTTATGTTATGTTATGTTATGTTATGTTATGTTATGTTATGTTATGTTATGTTATGTTATGTTATGTTATGTTATGTTATGTTATGTTATGTTATGTTATGTTATGTTATGTTATGTTATGTTATGTTATGTTATGTTATGTTATGTTATGTTATGTTATGTTATGTTATGTTATGTTATGTTATGTTATGTTATGTTATGTTATGTTATGTTATGTTATGTTATGTTATGTTATGTTATGTTATGTTATGTTATGTTATGTTATGTTATGTTATGTTATGTTATGTTATGTTATGTTATGTTATGTTATGTTATGTTATGTTATGTTATGTTATGTTATGTTATGTTATGTTATGTTATGTTATGTTATGTTATGTTATGTTATGTTATGTTATGTTATGTTATGTTATGTTATGTTATGTTATGTTATGTTATGTTATGTTATGTTATGTTATGTTATGTTATGTTATGTTATGTTATGTTATGTTATGTTATGTTATGTTATGTTATGTTATGTTATGTTATGTTATGTTATGTTATGTTATGTTATGTTATGTTATGTTATGTTATGTTATGTTATGTTATGTTATGTTATGTTAATGTTAACTCATTCTCTATATCCATACAAAATATCTATCAAACAAATAAAATTAAAATTTTCTTTTGAAAAATGCAACCATTCAATTAGTATTTTCTTATGACGTTATCACGTTAAACTATCGTCAGTAAACCGACTTTACAGACAACCTCTTTTTTTTTCATTATATTGATGTACCTATATATAAACTCGACCAAGTTTACTGAAAATAGACCACTCAAACAAAGGTTTCTTTGTTATAAATTCAAGGTAAAACATTGCACATTTCAGCACAGCGGAAAATTTTGTTTCTGGCTGCGGCATAAGTTTATGCAGTCAATTTAAGTACATATGATTACATAGTACTTAGCCTGTAAATTATAATATTTTGTTTAAGTAGACTCTGTTTTGATGTCGAAGTGTTCTATAAAAAAACGTGCGAATACTTATCGTTGTCCTAAATTTGAGCGAGCAACACTTTACGTAACTAAACATAAATATATACATGCATATATTTAACAACATATAAATATGTATATCTACTTATATATACTTAGTCTTAGCATAGGTAGGTAGGTAGGTTAGATGACAAGAGTACCACAGGTACACTTTAAGTAGCATTTACCGCATTACCGTTTCGATACCATAATGTGGACCACAACCTGCGAAAAATTTAGGGAAGAGAAACCATCTACACCCATCCACAATGAGTTTGGAAATTGAATGGCAGGGAATACCCTATCATCTTAAGCTTTTTGTTTCTGTCGTATTGAGGCCATAGTGTTTTCGATATAGTACACGATGAGACAGACCTCCATCTGTCTTGCGCTTTTTTGAGAAAGAAATTGTGCAGTTTCCCCTTAACAACGATCAAGGGGCATCGATGCCTGAGATTGGGACAACTAAAACCGGTTTTGTCGACCTCTTCCTGGCAAGCTCATCGGCAATTTCATTTCCATCTATATTCCTACGCCCAGGAACCCAGTTAAGGGAAATGTTTCCTGCACGTACGCGACGTTTGAGTTCCTCCTTAGAGGAGTTGACCAGAAGAGAGCTACAATAGCGCAACAATAGGGCCTTGATCGCAGCTTGACTATAGAAAAAAATATTAATGTTCTCTCTCAACAGGGATTCCTAAGCATTTTGCATGCTTGCAGGATCGCCAAGACCTATGCTTGAAAAACGCTGCTCGTTACCGGCAGTTTAAAGAGACTGAAATATTGGCTGATTTGGAGAAAACCCCCGTTCCCACTCCAGATTCCTTCTTGGATCCGTCAGTGAAAACAGGGGTACATATGTCCGTGCCGATTCTCCCTTCCTTTCAATCTTGCCTGCTCGGAAAAATAGCCCTAGCACATATCTTACCATAAATTCAGTAACAAATTTTACAATGCATACGGCGAGAACAAATTTACAAAACAGAGTTCCATTATTTTTGCTTTTGTTCATTGTCATCATTGTCTACTCATAAATTATACTCAGTTTCGGTGCAAATTTCGTTTGTTAACAATGGAGTGGATAGCTAAGGAAAATCGCAGTGCAGTGATTGCATTATTTAACTGAGGTAAATGTGCATGTGGGATTTACGAAATGCGGAAAAAAATTAATATTTGAAGAATGTTTCTTTATCGCACGATAAATCGATTTTCCCAATCATCTCAAGTGACAGACAGAAAAAGAAGTGGTCGCAGTTTTTTCGGTGACACGCGGTCAACGGCCATGAAAATATTCTTTTCGAAGATTCGAAAATTTTCACTGTTGAAGAAGTTTTTAATAAGCAAAACGACAAAATCTATGCTTAAACTTCTAAAGATGCAAAAAGACTGGCCGTATGGAAGTCCACACCAGAATGTATTAGACTACAGTTTGAGGTCAAAATTGGAGACCGTGGCCTGCCGAAGACCTCGCAGAAATTTGGAGAGTCTCAAACAATATTTGGTTGAAGCAGCGACGTTAATATCCATGTAGACTTGCATGCTACAATAGCTGATTGGTCTAATCCTTTGAAAGCTTGAAAATTGTGACCATTTCGAATGAAAATTGAAAAAAATTGGTTTTAATATTTACGTGATTAAATAAAACTAACTTCATTAAAAAAAGTAATATAATTTCATATCTATAACGAGCTTAACTGGTAACAGAACTTATGTCAGGACTAAGTACCTATATATCAACGAATGTATTTCTAACAAACCTCTTTATTTATTCATTGTGTTATATTTGACGTTTCGGCAACACCACGTGAGATGATAATTCAATATTTTTATCGAAAAGTTGGGCATTTTTTAGTATAATCTTACATATAACTTAGATAAGCTGAATCTTAAAATTTAATCTTGAAGGTAAGGTTGGATTAAAAATACCTTCGCGCCATTAGTACCGTCGTTACTACGTGTGCGGTGATTCCACTAAAAACATTCCTCTTCTTCTCTTGGACTTTTTCCTCAACCCTGAGACTGCTTCCGCATTGCTTCGAGATAAAGATCCTAAGAAGGATACATTCACTTACTCACCCTGCGTCGCCTGTTTTGAAAACATACGTTTAATGCTCTTAAGCATAAGTTTCTATTTCACGCCTTTTTTTCGGATAATATCCTGAACGAAATTGGTGGCGGCATTCCATTTTTCTGCGCCTATCATCATTTCCTTGATTGATTCTTAAGAGCTGTTCTCTCTATATTCTAGCTCTCGCATTATCGTGTTCAGTATCTCCACAAATGCAATTTGGTAGGTTCACCTTTTCCATTCGCCAGAAATACTTGCGAAAGGACCAATGCCCGAACAAAAACTGTATGAGGTAATAGTTAACTTCACCGTGCTTTTTTTTCCACCAACTTTTTTAAATCAGGTATAAGCCTCGGATACACAGTCCACACTGAGCATATGGAGGGAACACTTCTGCAATTTATATTACTTGCTGGCGATGACGCACACAATTCCGACACAGTAGAAGATGACCCGATACCGCCAATCGACGATAATTTGGACGTTCCACCACCTAGTCATGCCGAAGTCAGAGTTGCCATTCAGCGGCTCAAGAATAACAAAGCGGCTGGCACTGACGGCTTGCCCGCTGAATTGTTCAAGACTGGCGGCGATGTGCTGATAGGGAGCATGCATCAGCTCATCTGCAAAATATGGCTAGCAGAAAGCATGCCCGACGATTGGAATCTCAGTGTCCTTTGTCCTGTACTGAAGAAGGGTGACCCGACGATCTGCACCAACTACCGGGGCATCAGTCTTCTAACCATCGCCTACAAGGTCCTGTCTAGCGTCCTATGTGGAAGACTTAAGCCGTTTGCCAACACACTGATCGGGCCTTATCAGTGCGGCTTCAGAAGTGGTAAATCCACCATCGACCAGATTTTCACATTACGCCAAATCCTGGAAAAGACCCATGAAAAGCAAGTCGACACCCATCATCTCTTTGTCGACTATAAAGCTGCGTTCGATAGCCCGATAAGGGATTGCCTGTACGCCACCATGTCTGAGTTCGGTATACCAGCAAAGCTCATACGGCTTTGCAGAATGACGTTGAGCAACACAACCAGCTCCGTCAAGGTAGGAAATAACCTCTCCGAGCCATTCAGTACCGTCCGAGGTTTCAGACAAGGCGATCCACTGTCATGCAACCTCTTCAACTTCGTGATGGAAGGGGTGCTCCGAAAAGCAGGTGTGCATCGTAATGGCACTATTTTTTACAAATGTGTCCAGCTCCTTGCGTACGCCGATGACATTGACATTATCGGCCGCTGTAAGCGAGATGTCACGGCTGCGTTTTCTGCTATCGAGAAGGAATCATCACGAGTGGCAGTGAACGAGGGTAAAACGAAGTATATGTTGTCTACAACGCGGAGCACACGGCGTGTAGGAACGCACGTCATTGCGGACAACTATACTTTCGAAGTTGTGCCAGAGTTTGTTTATCTTGGCACCGCCGTTAACAGCAACAACGATATCAGCCTGGAGATCAAACGGAGAATCACTCTTGCTAATAGACGCTGATCATACCCGTGTTGCTTTATGGCGCAGAGGCATGGGTAGTGTCACAAAGCGATGCAGCCGCTCTTGGGGTGTTCGAGAGAAAAGTTCTTCGTAAGATCTTCGGTCCTGTGCGCGTTGGCGAAGACTACCGTTCAAGAATGAACCACGAGCTGTATGAGCTCTACGCCGACATTGACGTAGTTCAACGCATCGCTATCCAACGCCTGCGTTGGCTAGGGCATGTCGTGCGTATGGATGAAGAAGCTCCAGCAAGGAAGGTGTTCGAGGGCGAAGTCCAAGGGAGCCGACGAAGAGGAAGACCAATGCTCCGGTGGAAAGACCAAGTGGAGGAAACCCTATGCTCGCTTGGTATACAGAATTGGAGAAGGCGCGCGCGGAGGAGAGGCGCCTGGAGAGAGCTAGTGAGGTCGGCCGTAACTCGGTAACGGGTTGTTATGGCCACCTAAGTAAGTAGGTAAGTATAAGCCTCGCTGTCCATCTACTGTAGGGTTCAGAGTTCCATCTTGATTCCCAAAGTGTAAGCGTTTGAATTCTAATGTCGGAGAAGTGTGATACTGGAATTCCTGAGATTTTTGCCTGCCATCGCCGTTTGCGCTCTTGAGCTAAAACATCTATAGGGATGGTTCCGCTCCTAAATAAAACCACTGCTTCAGATACTGTTCTGTATGAAGAATCCACTCTGATGGCACAGGTGCGTTGCCCAGATTGTAAAGTTTTTGGCCGGCATTTCACCCTTAGCGAATCTGCCGATGGTTCGCATCCATATAAAAGAATCGAGTTCGTCGTGTCCATTAAAAGTTTTCGCTTGCTCTGAGCTGGACCTCCAATATTTGCCATGAGCTTACTTAACATGCCGCTTACTTTGACCACTCTTTTTGCCGATAAAGTGTCATCGAGTACTTGCATATCTACTTCTAATGGGATACGTCTGCTGGTTAGAAGGATTACTCTGTTTTCTCTGTGACCAGTTTTAATCCGTGGTCTAATAACCGTACCTGAACTCGATCATCACTTGATTTAATTTTAAACAAATTTCGAGTCTTTACTTTGTATGGTTTTTGTTGTAATTGAAATTGCAAAATAAATGAGATTATTTAGATCAGCCAGATATACCTAACATAAACTACAAAATAAATAAATAAATAGTCAAAACTTATCAATATGTGGTGTACACTTTCTTTTGACATTGATTGTAGGTCTACAATGAATTTCAAGGCTTCATAATTTTATTTTTATAAAACATGTTTGGCTTAATGAGAATTTTGCCGGCTTTTGGAATTTTTTAAATTTTTTTGTTATCTCTTTGGTATTTTGTATTTGTTTTTTATTATTTTTTTTTTATATTTTTTTTTTTTGGTGTTTTGTATTTTGTCTTTATTTTTTATTTTTGTTAATAGGTCTATCGATAAGTTCGTGCGGTTTTACAACAGATGGCGTAACTTGATTATTATTCCATCGATCCACATTTCCAAACATTCATTGGAGAGCTACTGTCGTAAGGCACAAACGTCAGTATAAGTTTTTTATTTGAAGCGTAAACAACAATATTTTTACCACACTTGAAAATGTCGAATTTCGTGCCAAATAATGTGTTTTTGCGGGGAATTCTTTAATATGAAGAAAAAAGCAGCCGAAAGTCATCGTATCTTGGTGGAAGTTTATGGTGAGCATGCTCTAGCTGAGCGAACGTGCCAGAAGTGGTTTGCACGCTTTAAAAGTGGTGATTTTGGCTTGGAAGACGAAGAACGCGAGGGTGCGCCGCCAAAGTTCATGGATACCGAATTGGAGGAATTGCTCGATCAAGATCCGGCTCAAACGCAAGAAGAGGTAGCAAAAACTTTGGGAGTTGATCAATCAACCATTTCCAAACGTTTAAAAGCCATGGGAATGATCCGAAAGGTAGGCCATTGGGTGCCGTATGAATTGAAGCCAAGAGACGTTGAACGCCGTTTTATGGCATGCGAACAACTGCTTCAACGGCACAAAAGAAAGGGTTTTTTGCATCGAATTGTGACTGGCGATGAAAAGTGGGTCCATTACGACAATCCAAAACGTCGGGCAACGTATGGATACCCTGGCCATGCTTCAACATCGACGTCGGCGCAGAATATTCATGGCCTGAAGGTTATGCTGTGTATCTGGTGGGACCAGCTGGGTGTTGTGTATTATGAGCTACTGAAACCGAATGAAACGATTGCGGGGGATGTCTACCGACGACAATTGATGCGTTTGAGCCGAGCACTGCGAGAAAAACGGCCGCAATACGCCGATAGACACGACAAAGTTATTTTGCAACATGACAATGCTCGGCCACATGTTGCACAAGTGGTCAAAACATACTTAGAAACGCTCAAATGGGATGTCCTACCCCACCCGCCGTATAGTCCAGACCTTGCGCCATCCGATTACTATCTCTTCCGATCGATGCAACATGGCCTGGCTGACCAGCACTTCCGTAATTACGATGAAGTCAAAAAATGGATCGATTCGTGGATTGCGGCAAAACCGACCGAATTTTTCACAAAGGGAATCCGTGAATTGCCAGAAAGATGGGAAAAAGTAGTAGTAAGCGATGGACAATACTTTGAATATTAAATTTGTAACCATTTTACGTCAATAAAGTTTCAAATTTCGAAAAAAAACCGCACGAACTTAAACATAGTCCATTATGTTTCAGGTTTGGTATTTTTTTATTTTTTGATGTTTTTTCTTTTTTTACTTTTTATATTTTTTTGGTGTTTCGTCTTTACTTTTTATTTTTGTTATGTTTCGGGTTTGGTATTTTTTTATTTTTTGATGTTTTTTTCTTTTTTTACTTTTTATATTTTTTTGGTGTTTCGTACTTTTTTTATTTATTCTTCACTTTTTTGGTGTTTTGTATTTGGAATTTTATTTTATTTTATTTTGTTTTATTTTATTTTGTTTTTTTTTTTTTATCTTTGCTATATTGTTATGTCTCATGACATATTCACGGGGGGCAAGTACGCTACATCCAGCAATTGCAGGGTCGATTGTTTCAACGTAAAAGCCGCACCTTCGGCACCTATCTTCTATTATCTCGCCATGTATCGACCGTCGGAAATTAGCGATTGCGAAACCTTCTGCTTCAGAAAATAGTTTTCCTCTTTTCAACGATAAATTGGATGATTGTGCGTCTATCCATTCCATTTCGAGATCATTGGGATGGGCACCGTGTATTGTTTTTGCTTTCCATGCTGCGATCATTTCTGCTGGGGATTTAACCCCTTCAGGTACTGGGAAATCAAGCTCCATCAAACTGAGCGGTGTAAAACCATTATCTGCCAAAGCGATAGCTTTAAATAGATGAGACTCGCTGCTTAGAAAATATGTACGTAGCTTCAAAGTTTGCGAAAAGTGTAGACGCGCTATATTAATGATTCCTCAAGCAACGTTTCGAGGAAGGGATATTCTTTCAACAGCGCTTTGAGGGCAATGTCTTTGGAACTTAGTAAATGTGGTGCGTATCAGCGTTTCAATCTGAAGGAGATCTGTCTGAGACCATTTTATTACTCTAAACGAGTAAGTTAAAAGAGGTATGGCCCAGGAATTAATGCTTTGTATTTATTTCCACTGTTCAGACTCTTATTTTATTTTATATTATTTTATTTTGTTTAAATTACTAGTGGAAATAATTAAATTTTGATTTTTGTACTTCAGGCTTCGGTACCTGGCATCTTTGTTGAGGTTTTTGTTTACTTGGTGTAAGAGGAATTTTTCTTGGGAAATTCCCCCACTGTTTTGCCTGCAAACGCAGTGGTGTATTATCGAAAGAAGTTCTTCCGTATGTTGGGTATACAGGAATATTAACAATTTGTAGAATTTCTTCTGCAATGTCCAGCCGAAATTTTGAAAATGATTATTTCTTAATAGAATTAGGAATTTGTTTTGCTTTTCGAAATAAAAAACGTGCTTTTTTACAGTTAATTAAGCAGGCGTACATTGCAAGTCATTGCTAGTCTTGTAAGTCCAGCGCGAGATGTTAGGTTAAGTTAGCCTGGTTGGCATTAAGCCACGCATAGACCTTTTGCTCCCTAGCAATACCAGATGGAGAACGACCTCTAGGTTAAGTTCTAAAACATATTCTTCTCTGTTTGTTTAATTTAATTCCCAGCATAAATGGATTGCCTTTATTTCAAAAAGTAGATTCAATTTAATAAACAAATTTTTGTTTTCGTATTTTTTTTTTTCACACGGGAGCATAGGTCCTCGACAAGACTAAGTCTTACGACGGTTTTGTTAATATACATATTTTGATTTTGAGGGTAGGGGATTAGCCTGCCGTTTTCGTAGTTAGTAAACAAAAATTTCCGAAAATTTAACAAAAACTCCCATTCCGTAGAAATAGAGTTCCTTGGCTTATTTCTCAATTGCTTAAAATATTACCATTAAATATCAAAATATTCTCAACTCACCTTTTAGTACATCCTGACAATGCCCATTAACCGGCGTTGAATCGTCACCGCACAGGCAGCGATGCTTATAGTCGTTGGGGTCCTTGACGCAGCTGGTTTTATCTATCGTTAGACACTCATCGTGGGTATTGCACTCCTTGCCTTTGACTATTTATTTTGATGATTTTCAAAAAAGGAAGACAGAGAAGTAAATTTTCAGTGATTGCTTTTTGCTGAATATTGCGCGCATATATGGATATATAAAACAGAAAAGTATTAGTGCTATATAAGTCTGCTTGAACATCCATACATACATACATATGTGCGCACATACATATATACGATTAAATTTATTTTTTGTGCAAGTTATACACGAAAACTTGGCTTCATCAATGGCAAGAATTTGCTTTGATTATTATTGACTTTAAATGCAAATTTCAAGGTTAATGCCTTACAAAATGAACCTGTCACTCACTTACTTTACTGTTATTTATTTATTTTTTTCTCAAATTAGGCTCCTTATGCCTCGCAGCTAATACGTCCAATATTGTACACAATGTTTCATCGAAAATTAAGCGAAAAAATTGAGTGTATGCACACAAAAAATTAGCATTAGTCACGAACGCTTTGAGCTGCCTGCCGCTGGTATGGCGAATATTCAATAACAGAAATAAGAAAAATCAAAAGCTGCTAGCGCTTAGCTTCGCATTCTCTAATCAATAGTAGTTTTACTGCTTCCACTGGAACCACCCACTTTTACGAGTATTGCTTCTAAATCTGTTGAGTGCATTTTTCTAGCTCATTAATATTTATATTCGTTTATTGCTGAGGCTATAAAGGCAGTGAATGCTTTACGAGAATCCTAAGCAGGTTTTTTTAGTTGACGCTTTGAAAGTAGGTACAATTTTTTTATTTCTTTGATGACTTAGCGATTTGAATAGCAAATTAGTTGAAAGAAAAATTCTGAAATTTATCAAAATTGCTACTTTATAAAAATTATTTCGATTTAGCTGCTCATTCCTTTTAAAATATTCATCTTGGCATTTCATTCCCAAGGCCTTATTAACTGTTTGCCTAACATTCTATGCAAAATTGATGGACAAATTTATTCAAGTGGTTGGTTGGTTGGTTGAAGTGGTGATTCTTTAAGAATCCAATTAGCGCTTCCGCAACATTTTGTTGCCACATCCTCACCATCAAGAAGTTATACGGGATATTCCTTCACGACTGTATCGAGTCTGCGTGATTAAGGAACCTTATATGGTTGGTTACATCTATACCAGCCAGCTCTTCGACGTTTTCATAGGGCATTCACAGAAGAAGTGGAAGATAGTTTCCTTTTTCTCCGGTTGATTACAACTATGGCAGTGTTTTCTTGTGAGGGATGCCCATTTTGGCTACTCTATTCAGTACTAGCATTTGTGACACGTCTGGGCTATACGATGGGTGATTGCTTTCTTCGCAGCCGCCTACGAAACATGTGTTATATGAGGAAGCAATAAACTCCTGCTTACTTATATTGTCATTGTAAGGAATTTATATCTCACCTCCAGGAACAATACGATCGAAAATACTCGTTAAATTTTCCTTACAGAGCTCCAATACTATCTATAACCTAATGATGATCGATTACCAGGTTTGGCCACCTTGTCAGTACCACTCATTCCCCACACTCGTCCAATCAGTCGTTAATGAGGCGGCAAAGAAGCAAAATGAATGAGACCTGTCGGATTTTTTTCGCATATCAGCAACACAGTATATCGCAGTTGTTTCGTAAACAAGCCACTGTCATAACCCCTATTACGTCAGCAAATCAGTTGATTCTTTCAAAATCACTGAAAGCCGATTAATTCTACGATCTTGGGTACACCTCTGCATTCTGTAGTTCGTCGTGTTCTCTGCTTATAATTTAACCTACATTCGAGCAGCCTACAGTACACGTTCCCCAACTTTTCTTCTGTAGCGCCAGTAACAGGGTTGCCTTAGCGAGGGGTATTTTCAATACTCTCCCCGTCCTCTCTGAGGCTGGAAAACCAGTTCTCTGGTTTGTAAACACAAAATCAGATAATGAAATAATTGCGCCCTGCAGCTACCAAAGTTAAGTTCACCACACCTTAGTAATAATTATTATGAAATCGCCCAGCGCACAATGCATGCATGTATTTCTCAAGTTCGGTACCGCCTTTTATCTAGAATTAATATAATGGTGAAACTTTTTATTTGGAGCAAGCATCGCTTATTAAATAAGTTCAATGATAAATTACTTTCGGTACGCCTACTAAGTTGTTGGTAATTAACTCGTCTGAGCACTTTTCACAGTGTCTAGTGTGTAATTTCAACTTGTTAAATATCACGACATATTTGCTGACACCAATTAACTTCAGACAAAACATCGAACAGTGCATACAGGGTGCTTGGTGGCAGAATTCGGTCTTGAATTTAAATTTAAATTTATTTAAAGTTTATCCCTAACCGCTGAGCGTATGAACGGGGAGAGGATTACGTTACCTCCGTTATTCGAGTGGCTTATTTAGGCACACTGTCGCAGTGCACGGATGAACAACGTGCGTTCGCTTTCGAAGCGTATTTCAGGACTATTGATTCGTGTGCGACTTCTCGTCCGTAGATTTCGTTCATCTTACAAACGCCGAAACGCGATTCTCTCAGTGAAGACTTGATTCGTTTATGGGTGTGGAGGTTTCGGCAACAAGATCGATGGCAAACAGCTAACTGCCAAGCCTCAGTCGAGAACAAATGAAAATATGGAACTCATCGCTACAAGTTTGAACGATAATACGCGTTAGTCCGTGTGCAAGTGAGCGAAGAGCGGCTGCCCTGAGACTTCTAAAAACTATTGAAGAAGTATCTTAGACTTCACCTCTGCAAAATTCAAATCGTGTAAGCGCTTAAGCCACAGCTTCACAGTGCAAAAGTGACGTTTTTTTTTTTGGAAATTGTCGAGGGCAAGCAACTTCTGTTGTATGTTGAACGGCTATCAGACATCCATCTCTCAGTACACCCACATGGTTCCAGTAAGACGGCACCACGTCGCACATGATCAGAGAGACCATGGCGATATTGCGTGATTTCTTCCCTAGCAAACTGATAAGTGTTTTCGATGACATATTCTGGCTACCCTGGTTACCCAATCTTAACCCTATGGACTTTTTTCTATGGGGGTACCTCCAAAGTAAAGTATGTAAAACAAACCCAGCGATTTTTGTTGATAGTCAAGCACCGATCAAGGCTCTGGCCTCAGAGCGCATAAATTGAAGATGTGTTAAAGAATACGGCAGGTCGGTCCGCTAATCCAACAACACAATACCACACTTTGCAAGGTCACCAGCCTCTAAACGACCTGTACACTGCGATCGTAATCGCGGAAAGCAATAGACGGTGGTCTCTGACTACTAACTGCAAGGTCTTCAAAGCTTTCAGGCTAAAATTGAATCTTAAAAGGACAAAATGTCTGCTTGGTTCTCTTAGAGTTCTCTAACCAGCGTCCTCAAAGGTGTTATAAGGGTCATTGCTCTATTGGCACCCTAGCTAGTAGAAAGGGTATACCTCACAATGACTTCTGCAGGAGTTGTGAAGATAAAGAAGAAGAAACTGAGTCGGTACAACAACCCCCCTGTGAATGTCCTGTATTTCAAAGAATCCGTGCCAAATTTCTTGGCGATTATTTCTTTGAAGACCTGGGAAATTTGCAAAACAATCAAACAGATCTAAGTGGTTTAAGCAACTTAGTTAGGGGATGGAAATCAAATGCAGGTGCATTGTGATACCTTAGGGCCACCGTATGTCTCGTCTTAGATAAGCAACCTGGCTAACTTAAAGAAAATGTCGTTCGCGGGGTTAATGGCATCCCGACATCACTTCTCCGATGAGTAGCACAGAGTACGGAGACCAGATTCCAAGAGTGTATCCAACGTGACTGTCAACATGTGGAGGAAATAATTTTGAAAAATTGAGGTTGAATTGAAAAAAATGAGGTTGTCTGTAAAGTCGGTTTACTGACGATAGTTTAACGTGATAACGTCATAAGAAAATACTGATAGAATGGTTGCATTTTTCAAAAGAAAATTTTAATTTTATTTGTTTGATAGATATTTTGTATGGATATAGAGAATGAGGTAACATTAACATAACATAATATACTTTAACATAACATAACATAACATAACATAACATAACATAACATAACATAACATAACATAACATAACATAACATAACATAACATAACATAACATAACATAACATAACATAACATAACATAACATAACATAACATAACATAACATAACATAACATAACATAACATAACATATCATAACACACCATAACATGCTGTTCAAGCAAGGTAACGACGCATGAGCAAGATAACGACGCATTTTTTGGTGCGTGCAGCCGGCTACATAGAATTATAAGACGTTATCACGTCAAAAAATCCGCATTTATCTTTTTTGTTATGTTTATTGCGATAAACTTTTATCATTAGTAATACTTTTTCCCATTTAACTTTTGATTCCTTAGTTTGCCACCGGACACCCTGTAGATAAGTTTATGTGGATAAGTAAATAAGCAAGCATTGGTTTGATACATTTGTGGCATACAACTTTACGTAACTCTTAGAATTGCTTACTGCGCATTTATGGTTATTCGGCAAATGCCTTTCATCCCACTTTTTAACATTCGCTTCTTTCCATCACATTTGACAGCTATTGTCTACTTAACAACTGTTGTCATAATAGATTATTTTGTAATATTTGTTACATTCTAGCCAGATTGATTGTTATGTACATATGTATGTCTGTAATTATTCTAAAGAAATGTCAAGCATTTATCAACACCCAGCCCATGGCGAACAATTTGTATTATCTCTCGTCACGTTATTAGCCGGTAAGTAAATTTCTGAGAATTTGAATGCATTTGTTATGAAAAAGTAAAATATCCAAAACAGGAAAAAAAAGTACAAACACGCAAAATTCGGCAAGTTTTCCAGGAGCGGAATTCACAAATACGAGAAGTAGCGAATCGAAAGCTGAATTGATTACTAACACATGGGATGAAAAGTCCCGAGCCTAACACATAGATAGCACTATTTTTATTGCATTCACCTCTTTTTCAGTTAGTACTAACCTCAAAAAGATAGCTGTTAAAATTTCATGATATTCTATTCATTAGTTCATGAGTTATTGTGCTAAGAGTGATACTACTTTTGTTATTTTCAAAACAATGGATGACAACGAATTTCGTGTTTTAAGCAGTGTAAAGCTTCTTGAAGGAAAAGAATACCGTTCAAGCGAAACAATGACTTGAGAAGTGTTATGGGCTCTCCGCTTCATCAGAAACAACAAAAAAAACGTAGGTTTGCTGAGCTCAAACGTGGTCGTAGAGACACCGATGATGTACAACGCAGTGGCGGCCCAAATGAGGCGGTAATACCAGAAAACATCAGAAGAATCCGCAAACCCGTTTTGAATGATCGAAAAGTGAAGTTGTGTGAGTTAACTGGCATCGTAAAGATATCAAAAGAACGTCTGGGCTTTATATTGCATGAACATTTGACTATGAGAAAGCTTTGTTCCAAGTAGGTGCCGCGTTTACTCACTGTTTTGTTTCATCAAAACATGGCACCGTGTCACAAGTCAATCAAAACAATGGCAAAACTATATGAATTGAACTTTGAATTGCTCCCACATCCACCGTATTCGCCAGATTTGGCTCCCAGTAACTGCATAAAAGCAATCAGGGCCACCAAAAAAGAGAGCTGGAGGGAATTTTGTTCGTCAATCGAATCCACCAGGGATTCTGCTAGGCTCAGCCGTGTTCTTTCCAAAGAAGCTTCTTGGGTCAAGAAACCTGATGGAACTTGGACTGCTACAGCAGAAGAATCGCTAGAGCTTCTGCTAAACACGCATTTTCCGGGATGCAGCGCTTACGAAAGTGAGAGGGGAAACATTAGGCGGAGCCAATATAATCCACAGCATCTTGCAAATGAAATTATTACCAAAGAAAAAGTTGCATGGGCAATCAAATCTTTCTCACCCTTTAAACCTCCGGGGCCAGATGGGATCATTCCAAAGATGTTACAGGAAACCTTGGACTGTATCCTACCATGGCTAGAGGAAATTTTTAAAGCGTGTTTAAACTTAGGCCATATTCCAAATAGCTGGAAACTAGTCAAGGTCGTCTTCATACCAAAAGTAGGTAGAAGAGGACATGAATCAGCGAAGGACTTCAGGCCAATCAGTCTTTCGTCTTTCCTATTAAAAACTTTTGAAAGACTTTTGGATACGCACCTCAGAAGCTCTTTGGAGAGCTCGGGTATATCAACTGCACAACACGCATACCTCAAAGGCAAATCTACGGAGACAGCGCTTCACGAGGTAATCGGAACAATAGAGGGCTCTCTAGAGAGCAAACATTATACCATGGCGGCATTCTTGGATATCGAAGGCGCCTTTAACAATGTTAGCACAGATGCCATCCAACGGGCGTTGATAGACCTGGAGGTGGACAGTTGCATCAGTAACTGGGTCATCTCCATGCTAGAAACCAGGATCATCAAAGCTAATATGGGTAATATCAACTTAACCAAGAAGGTCCACGGGGGCACTCCACAAGGGGGAGTATTATCTCCACTTCTTTGGCTATGTGTGATTAGCAAAATCTTAATAAAACTTGACGGAGGTGGGGTAAAAGTGGTGGCGTACGCTGATGATGTGGTGTTAATGGTGTCAGGACTGTGTCCAAAGACGATCAGATAAACCGCAAAAGATAAATCGTTCTACAAAAGTGGTATTGAAATGTTAGAGCGTCGCTGGAATGATTGCGTTGTTATTGATGGGAAGTACGTTGATGATTAAAGCTAATTTTCAACAAAAAAGTGATTTCATTGTTAGATTCGGTACTTTTCAGCCCATGTGTTATATACGAACATCTTGCGAGATGGTATCGAATTCACATGAGAAGTCAACAAGAAATGCAAAAGTTTTCTTCTTAACTTTAAAGTTTAGATGCGCAGTTGGAGACAGGTTAAACAGATTATCTATTCTTGAGTATCCTCTCCGCAAACCTGCTTGAACTTCAGTAATTATTTTGTTCACATCCGCCCAAACATTGATGCGTGTTAAAAGAAGACTAGTAAAGGTTTTGTGCAAAGTATCAAGCAGGGAGATGAGACACAGATCCTATTTTTTGAATAGACAAACAATTACGGCTTTTCAGAGCGAGGTAGGAATTTGCTTTTTTTTAATATTCTGTTGAAAATCGATAATATTTCGTACAAAAAGTTTTCTGCTGCATATTTATAAAAGAACGTTCTAGGCCAGGTCGTGCATTTCAAAAGGCGCATCCAGAAATGGATCTGAGATGGCCCAATGTGTAGGAAGCCCGCCATCCTGGCGGAACACTAAAAATTTGAAATGATCGTAAAGATCCATTTAAAGCTTGGTAACATTCGGTTCAGTGGAAGCGAAGTTATTGCGTCTAAAGTGTCAGTATGTTTGTGCCATCGATACAAAACTGAGTTTCGAACAAAGAGCTAATATCAAATTTTGTTTTAAAATCGGTAAAACGTTTACCGAAACATTTGAATTGATGAAAACACTTTATGGCGTTGATTGTCTATCTCGTGCCAGAACTCATGAGTGGTTTACACGTATCAGAGATGGTTGTGAGGACATAAATGACAATAAACATACGGGCCGCCCAAAATCAGTAACCACCGCAAACTCCATCGAAATTATTCGTAAATTTATTAAAAATGAACCGAAATCGTAGTTGAAATTCATGGAATCGGAGTTGAAAATCTCCAAAACATCGATTTATGGCATAAACGTTCTGTGCACGTTTCATTCCGCACAAGTTAGCTGAGGACCAAAAATTGCTCAGAATTCAACATCGAAAGACCTCATTAAAGAGGCAAGAAAAGACGAGACCTTCCTTTACGACATTGTAACTGGTGATGAAACGTGGTGTTTCCAACAGGCGCCCAAGTGCCGAATGGAAGGCCCCAGACGACCCACCACCCACCACCGTTTGGAGAAGTCAAAAATCAAGTCGATGCTCATTTGTTTTTACGACCCCAAGGGAATTGTCCACCAGGAGTTCGTGCCATAGGGACCAAACCATCAATGAAATTTTCGGTTTTTTTGCATCGCATTCGTCGAATTCGCCCTGAATACCGCGGGAAGCTGGCGCTCATTGCATGATAATGCACTATCTCATCGATCCACTCTTGTGCCTGATTTTTTGACTAGAAATCGCATTTGAACCATCATTCTGTCACCGTATTCGCCTGATATGGCTCCCTGTGACTTCTACCTATTCAGAAAATTGCATTTGACCATGAAAAAAAAACGTTTTGTGTCCGTAGCGGCCATCCAAAACGCTTGTACCGGCGTCCTGAATGACATTCCCGTCACTTACCTGAAACACCACTTCTAAAAGTTTTTAGATCGGGCAAGAGGGGACTATTTTGAATAAATAAACTCGAAGTTATCATAACAGCTCAGTCTTGTTTATTTTGGACTTCACCTTGTATATTGACAAAAAATATGTAGGCACTTATTAGGCGGCCGCCGTAGCTGAATGGGTTGGTGCGTGATCACCATTCGGAATTCACTGAGAGGTCGTTGGTTCGAATCTCGGTGAAAGCAAAATTAATAAAAATATTTTTCTAATAGCGGTCGCCCCTCGGCAGGCAATGGCAAACCTCCGAGTGTATTTCTGCCATGAAAAAGCTCCTCATAAAAATATCTGCCGTTCGGAGTCGGCTTGAAACTGTAGGTCCCTCCATTTGTGGAACAGCACCAAGACGCACACCACAAATAGGAGGAGGAGCTCGGCCAAACACCTAACAGAAGTGTACGCGCCAATTATTTATTTTTTTTATTTTTACTTATTAGAAAAGTAGAATTGAGCATTTTTTTATTTTTTATTAATTTTTGTCGTAATATGTTGTCATATTTTTTGAAAATTAAGTAGAATGAAAAAAATGACTGCCAAATCTGGGTATTGAAAAATAATGTCATTACTGGCTGGCACACTTTATATCATTTCACTATGATAATAGTGACCTTTACAACTGCTGCAGGGTTGTCTGAGCCATACTCTCAATTTTGCATGAGTTTTTATATTTTGTTCCTTTCCTAAATTTCTGTTTATAAGAATTATGGGTCAAATTCGATTTCCTTTGAGTTGCTAGTTGCCACACTTAAGTACCTATTGTCTGGAATGGTGTTCACCAAAATATTTAATTAACTGTCAGATATTGATTGATGTAAATATAATGAGATAACCACCTCAGTAGGTAAAGAGGTGGGTACAGTTATTTGTAAATCGGACAAGAAGTATTAATGATTTAAATAAAATATTAGCATAGCAATTAAAACCAAATCAAAGTCAGGTCACTTTAGTGACTAATGATGTTCAATTGTGAAGTAGCTTATTAAGCCAAATTGGTAGACAAATCATTTCGTAAAATCTTATATATATTTGTATATCTCTTATTGGCGCTTACACTTTTTATGGGCTGTTTTGTCGAGCTCCTTTTCTAATTGGCAGTGTGCGTCTTGCTGTTTTTCCACAAATAAAGGGACCTACAGAGCTTTTAATGATAGAAATACACTCGGAAATTTGCAATTGCCTGCCGAGGGGTGATCGCTATTAGAGAAAAACGTTTTCTATCATTTGGTGTTTCATTACCTCTATTTCGAACTTGTTTACTTCCGAACGGCGTCTAAGTCAGATTGTTTCCAAATTTGTCTAACTATTTCTCTTTATCAAGGCTGTTCTTCCTTAATGCTATGAGGGTATGGAATTCAATTCTTGAATATGTCAAGGCTGTAATCAGGTGGTTGCAATTAAACTGTCACCATTTCTCTGTCTCTTCAATTACTATTAAACCTCATCTTGTATGTTCCTGTTTATGTGTCTCACTGTTCCTAAATTTATCTCTAGGTTTTGTATTGTAAAAGACTAAAAGGTCTTACAGATCCGGCCTCATTTTTAATAATAAAATAAATAAAATATAAAGAGCTATGAATAATCTCAATTTTCCGAATATTAAAAAGAGTAAAGTAGCTCTTAAGAAGGGTAAAGTTTTTAGTTATAATACAGAATTAACTGATTGTGATTTTTCATCCTCAGCCGATAACATGCTAAAGCAAAGAGGCTGTGGGGTAGGCGCTGAATTCAAAAGGGGGATGTGCTAGCGCCTTAAATAACACGGAACTGATATGCGATTTTGTTTTTCTTATTGTACCTACCTATTGTACCATATATCACCGGATTGCAAGTCTCCTGAACTGCAGAAGGATTGTGGCGGAATGAAATGAGGGAAGCACGCAGAGCGACTCCTCAACGGGGTGTCTTATCGCCACTTCTCTGGCTGCTAGTCGTAAACCAAATATTCACTCGATTTGAAGGTAGAGCTAAAAAACTGATTGCATATGCAAATAACATTGGTATAGTTATTACAGGAAAGTGCCTATCTATGCTAAGCGCTCTAATGAGCGATGCTCTTAAACAATATACAACTGGGCCAGCAGTGACAATGCTGAAAAAATGGACTTACTACACTTTACAAAGAAGAACACGACGGCGTCTCGCTATCGCGTAAATCCTGCACCAAGTGCCTAGGAGTAATACTGGACAATAAATTGACGTGGAAATCCAATGTTGAGGAGAGGGTGAATAAGGCCACACATGCTTTATATGCATGTAAAAGGATGCTTGGAAGCACATAGGGGCTATCACCCGCTCTTATGTACTGGTGCTACACTGCAATTGTTAGACTTGTGTTGCTACATGGCATACTGGTGCGGTGGAAGGCAGTAAGGAAGAAAACATATCTCAGGCCATTGGTGAAAGTTCAACGACTCTACGCGCTTTGCATTGCGGGAGCTATGAAATCAACTCCAACGGCAGCTTTCGAGGCTATCCTCAACCTAACACCGATTGATCTCTATGCAGAGAATCGGGCTGCAAACTCAGCTGTGAGGCTACAAGCAACCGAACAGCTTACCTCTAGAACTTTCGCACATAGCTCTATTACTAGGTCAATTCAGAATATATGCTTCCATTTATGAGTTCATTGCCGGAAACATTTTTAAACTCATCCGCCGGAATCGCATTCAATTCGGCTGTCACAGTTTTTTGGATCGCCTCGATGGAGTCTAAACGCCCCCCCTTCAGCTTTCTTTTCAGGCGCGGGAACAAGAAGAAGTCCGGAGGGGACAGGTCTGGGCTATAAGGAGGGTGGGGAAGCACCGGAACCCTCATCTTGGCCAATGCAGAGGTGCAGGGGAAGGCGGTGTGCGCCGGTACATTGTCATGATGAAGGGTCCAATTGTTGACGAGGTCGGGCCGAACCCCAGCGAAGAGGTTTTTCAGCCGAAGGAGCACCTCTTTGTAAAATGCCGCGTTTACAGTGCTTCCTGGAGGTACAAACTGTTTAGCTTTACGCAAAATTTGATCGAGTAACGTTGCTCCAACGATCGCTGCATTTTCGCCACTGCAAAATCCTAACACACTTTTAAAACAGATTTCACGCGCGGAGCGATGTTGACTGCACCGCTGTTGCCTGCGAACTGGGACCGGTTTCTAGTGGAAGGGGAAGGTCCAACGATCATTTTCCCCTACCTGCCGATTCGGTTGATCGCTTGGCAAACGCTCCGCGCGGGAAGGCTCATTACTTTTCAGTCAATTCACTGATGGATCGAAAATGGAAGAGGGGGTTGGCGCTGGCATATATTGTGCAGAATTAAGCATCAATAAGGCATTTAAACTCCCTTACTGTTGTACTGTGTTTCAAGCTGAGATATTTGCTGCAAAGAAAGCAGCAGAGGTTGTATATATGCACAGACGCAACAATTACCTGCGCAATAAACTTTGACGTGAATGGTTAAGCGGCTATAAAAGCGATAATATCATACTGTGTATCATCCAAAAAATGTCCTTGAATGCAAGGAAGCAATCAACAAGCTCGCTCGTAACCGCAGGCTTTGTGATTATTGGGTTCCTGGGCATAAAGGCATGGAGGGGAACGAGACGAGTGGATGAAACTTGCAGGTCAGATAATTTCATCTCTGCGCACAACTCACAAAGAAATAGAGGAGCTCATGTTAAGACAGTCGAAAGGCAATGGTTTAGTCTAATCAATTGCACACTTGCCAGGATCATGTGTAAACACGGACATGATGAGAGGCATACTATGTCGTTTACATCGTTCGATAGAAGAAACTGTAGAGCTTTAGTTGGTATACTAACAGGGCACTGGCTAGTTGCAGCACACGCTTACAAAGAGAATTTAACCATTAACGTCGTTTGCAGGAAATGTAATGAGCCAGGTACAAGAGAAACCCTGGAGCATCTTCCTACTGCTACTGTTAGGCTCTCTCGAAAACTAGACTATGCTACCTGTGTGATCTTAGTTTTAAAAGACTAGAATCTATCCCTGAACAAGAGCTTGAGTGACTCCGAAAATCCGCGAACAGTACGCGCATCTTGAGTGATGGATATTTTCGCTAAATAGGACTCTGATCTGGTATCACAATGAGCCAAAAGTACTCTTCGTGACTTCGGCCATCCAGTATAACCTAACCTAACCTAACCTTTTGTACCTGCGGATCATTGATGCAAGAAAACATATATGTACATACCTATGCTTGTATGTAAAATAAATATTTCTAATTTCTTTTAAATCATGCTCTGCTGCTGCTGTAGCATAATAAATATAATAATTACTAGTGAGCGTCTTTACTCTTATTCATCATGAGGAAATTAGGAACATATGTACTTATATATTCAGAGAGAGCTCAGAGAGCTACGATCTGACGACTGCTTTCAACTTACCATTTCATAAGCAAATTGAGACATGTGCTAAGCGAATTCCTTTGCGAGCCATCCGCAATCAACGTAATATCACGTCGACGTCACAGTATCAGTTTATTGCTAATTCGCTGCCCAAATATGAATATTTTTCGCATACACCGGTAAGGCTATGGCGTAGAGAAATACTCCACTCTTAAAGAGTATTAACTAAATGTGAGTTCTCTTCTGGAACTCTCACGCTTCTCTTCCATATAATAGTTATATAGGGTTATTCAATAGGTGCGCTTCAACTTTTTTCCGATAGGGAGGGCGAACAACGCAATATTTTTTATTTTTCGCTTGTCATTTGTAAACTTCATTAGTATACATTTCATCATGGAACGCTACACACTTGAGCAACGATTGCAAATCGTGCAAATTTTTTATGAAAATAATCGTTCTGTTGCTGCTACTTTAAGAGCAATACGGCCATTTTACGGTCCATTTAACAAGCCGTCCCGTTTTGGGGTTATGTGAAGTCATTGGTCTACAGTAACAAGCCGGCGACGATTTGTGAGCTCAGAGCCAATATTGAACGCGAAATTGTTGGAATTTCGGCCGATTTATGCAAAAGAGTGGTCGAAAATTGGGTTCAACGATTGGACTTCGTGAAACGTGCACGCGGTGGTCATGCAAAAGAAATCGAATTTCATACTTAAATGTATATGTTCAAACTCGATAATAAAAAAAAAATTAGTTAAAAAAGTCAAACCGTTTGTGTTTTATTCAAAAAAGTTCAAAAGTTGAAGCGCTCTTACTGAAAACCCCTATATTTACCAAACATGAGAAAATGCGGTTGGTCAGCTGATAATAAAAAAAACTCCGCTCAAACAGGGTAAAATGGATAATTTTTAAGAAGGAAGCATCAATACTCAGCAGCTTTGGAAAATGCGCACACGTTTTAGTTAATGTGCAAGTATCTGCAAAGGAATGACGAACCTCTAACAGAACTTAAGGATAGTCCCTTGAAAGCAGAAAGACAATTATTACTGGCGTATACAGGGTCCGGCACTCGACGTGTAACCAAATTCAGAGCGCTCGCGCAGCTAATGCACGGGAATCAGCTGTCTGTTAGTGACAGCACAGAGTATTGTTTACAAGAGCACGGAAGCTTTTACCGCGAAACCGTGACGCATTTGCTGTGAATCCAGGGGCAGACAAACCTTTCGGTGGCAGACCATGGGCGTTTCAACAGGACTCGGCATCGTCTCACAAAGCTCGAGGGAACCAAGAATAGCTAAAAAACAACGTTGCGAACTTCAAATTTCACCAGACTCTCAAATTCCCCAGATTCGAATCCGATGGACTATTCTCTTTGGACCATTTTGGAGAGCAAGGTCTGAACTAAAAGATTCACCAGTCTCGAGGCGCTTAAAAAATTCCTTGGCCGCGCGTATGCCAAAATACCTGCAAGTTACATTCGCGCAGCTTGCGATTCATTTCTGGACCGTCGCGAGGCCATAGTCCAGGCAAAAGGTGGTCATATCGAGCAAAAATGAATTAACTCTTAATTTTGTATTATTTTTACACATTTTTTACTTAGAATTGAATAAAAGTAATTTTCCAAACTAAATTTATGGCCATTTTAATTGGTTACACTTCGAGTACCGGACCCTGTAATCAAGGCTGAAAATAAGACGGTTGTTCTATATTTGTTAAAAATAGCTTGAAGAAAACCCATAGTTTATTTTAATCTTAGACAAATTAGTACCTGACTTCTAATTTAGACCACAGTTTAAATTTAAACCCACCATCAGCTGGTACTAAAGTTGGTTTTAAGCAAATTAAAATCAAAATAAATTTTCAAGTTAGTGAAGAAGATTTCGATTCAATAAAAGACGAAAAAGTGTTACGACACTCTAATCCAATCGAGTTAGATGCAAATGTTTTTTATTAACAAATAAGAATTATAAAAAATCAACGCGAATTTTAAGCCCTTTTTAACTGGCACTTTATTATACCGAAATTCAATGGAAATAAGGACCGATGATGCCGCCAGTGCTCTATGAACTTCCCGCACAGATTTTTTCTTAAATGAATTGCCACAATCTGGACGATTTGTTCTGACCTTAAACGACTCATGATGATTGCCAAACCTTACTGAACAGTAAAGTCAACACTGTTTGTCATTCTCGCCTGTTGAATATTGCAGGATATCGATAGCTCTAATGCAATTAAAAAACACCCGACACAAGATGGCGCCAAACTAGTCACCCTATGAGAAGATTTATAATTTTTGCAAATAGTTAGGTGAAGTGGCTGTCTTACGACGCACCTAGTCCAAATATAGACCTATCTCATCCTTACTTCATCTCGTCCTCTTTAAACCATCCTGTGAACTTTATAAATCTAGTTAGTCTAGCTAATTTTATATGTGTAACATACGGGATGCTGTCCAGAAAAGCGATTTCGGGAAAATTCAGCCTTCTTCTACGCAGAGCCATGCTTCCGTATAGAAGGTGTTCAACTGTTTTTTCCGCTTCTGCATCCTGACAGCCTCTGTAAAAGTCTAAATATGGTGCCCCATTTCTACTGGCATGCCTTCCTATAAGACAGTGGCCAGATAGGACACATACTAATATTCTTAAGTCTTCCCCTTTAAATTTAAGTAGATTGCTTATGCGACTCATATTCCATTCTGGCCATGTCTGCCTACTAATGCTACAGGTATGTCTGTACTGTCTCTAGCGATTGTTGGCAATACTTGAGGTGTATCTAACTAATATATTTGCAGCTTACATATTGCCAAGGACATTGAAATATCTGGAAATATCTGGAAACATTGAAATATCTCTTAAATAATAATGAAGTTGACACGCCTATTGGTACTGTATACACAGCAGAAAATAGGCTGGAAGATCCCAATTTTAATGAGACGAAAAGAGCAATAAAGAAGCTGAAAAACTACAAGACAGGTGGTGGAGACCGTATAAATGCAGAGCTCATAAAATATGGCGGAGAAGAGTTGATAAGACAGATACTTGAAATAAAACTTCAAATTTGGAGAACAGAAAAAATGCCTGAAGAATATCATACAAGCTTAATAGTCTCAATTTTTAAAAATGCGGACAAATTAAATAGTGTAAATTATAGAGGAAGAGGAAGAGCTCTTCTCAATGTGAGCTACAAAATTCTATCAAACATACTGTATGAGAAACTAAATGTATATGCAGAAGAGATCATAGGAGAGAATCGGATGCTCGACAACAGATCAATGCTTTATCATGTCGCAGATCTTCGAAAAATGTTATGAGTTCAACCTTAATCTACACTGTCTCTTTATAGATTTTAAGCAAGCGTTTGATAAACTCAACAAAAAATATATCGACCATCACCTAAAAATACTGGATATAACTTCTGCTCAAATATGAACGAGACGTTATCAATAAGTCAAGCTCGAGTGTGTTCTTCGAATTTAACGATGGAAATTCAAGTTGAACAAAGAATTTGTTTGAGATTTTGTTACTCCAACAAAATTTCGGCTTCAGACGCCTTAAAAATGTTGCAGACAACCTATGGGGACTCTGCTCTATCGCGTGCACGTGTTTTCCAGTGGTACAAATAGTTCAAAGAGGACCGTTTACAGTAGCACAGAAAACAAACTATGTGACATATCACACTGAAATTTGCCATGTAAGCTTATAACAGTCCTACCAAAACACAAAAAATATATTTTTGCCATATGTCATCCGCGGACCGTTTTATTGCTGACGTCTCGTTCATATTTGAGCAGAAGGTACACCAAAAAAATT
Source organism: Anastrepha obliqua (assembly GCF_027943255.1). Lineage (NCBI taxonomy): Eukaryota > Metazoa > Arthropoda > Insecta > Diptera > Tephritidae > Anastrepha > Anastrepha obliqua. Next base: position 142,110,400 of record NC_072892.1, on the reverse strand, counting down.
CATAAATTTGATCAATATGACTCTTATACACTCAAACGCTAAAGTAATAATGAATGGCGAAATATCTGACGAATTTGAAATGATATCCGGCGTGAGGCAAGATGACTCACTATCAACGCTTTTACTTAATTAACCAATGCATTCAGCAATAAACGAAATAGCTCAAGGTGGCACAATATTTTATAAATCGACACAAATGTGCACATCGCTCACGACACTGTGATTCTTGCGAGAAATAGGGAGGCTCTTCAGAATGTTTTCATGCGCTCAGTGCAAGCTACAAAACCAGCGGCCCTCAATATAAATGAAAAAAAAGACGAAGTACATGACACGATCCTCTTATGATAGTCACATCAGAATCGGAAGTTAAGTTTTTGAGTTCATGCAAGCGTTTAAGTACTTAGGCGTAGTATTCAGCATAAATAAGAATATGTCCTTATCTATACAAGACCGTATTCAGGCAGCTAACAGAGCATATTTTGGCCATATCAAACTTATGAAGTCTTCATTGATATCACAGGAACAAAAACTACAGATGTACAAAACTATAATATGGCCGGTTCTCACCCACGGATGTGAAACATGGGTCCTTAAAGTTAATGACGTGAATTTACTGATGCGATTTGAAAGAAACAACCTTAGAAGAATATTCGGTCCTACACGTATATACGGTATAACCATGAGCTCAGTGCTTTATTCGCGGGACGCAATGTAACGCGGTTTATAAAGTCGCAAAGATTAGGGTGGTATGGACACGTGTTAAGAATAATCAGCGAAAGATCAACAAAATTTTCGAAGCAAAGGAAGGAGCAAGAAGGAGAAGCCGGCCAAGGCGACAACGGTGGCAAGATGTAGAAGACGACATTCGAAAGATGAAAATCTCACAACATACAGCGAAAGCGGATTGTCGAGAACAATAGAGGCGTATTGTAGAGGAGGCAATGATTCACCCCGGACTGCAACGCCAAGATAATGAAGGGCATAGATGTACCAACTCTGTCTTGAGTAATTTGGAGCCCAGTAGTGCTCAGTCTAGCTAACTCACCCGCCTTACAATTACCCTCAATGTTACTGTGGCCCTGCATCCATAGTACAATATAGAGGAAAATGTGCGAGTATTCTTAATTGTTAATAATACTCTACCACTGTTTTTGAAGAGTGTTTCCATGATTGAAGCGATTTCAGAGCTGCCAAATAGTTTCGTACGTCAGTCACATTTAACACTCGAGAACTACACAGCGGCAGTATACAAACAGAGAAGTAGTGGAGCGCGTAAAGGTCAAAGTAAAGATTTCCATCACTGAAAATGATTACTTTTTATTTATTAAAAAAGATATTGAAAAACAAAGTGGATGACTAATTTTGCGCCATAATAAATAGTAGCGCCTAGTCTAGCCTGAATGTGTTCTGATTTTATGCGTAACACTAAAATTGAAATGATTATTAAGTGAGCGAGCGAACTTTTATTATTTAAAAATATTTGAAACTTACTGATTGGTGTTGGTGTTGGTTTGTCACTATTCGTCTTGCCAAATGTTGTCAAAGCTGTTGAGCTGACACCGAAGAGTACAATGAAAACGCCAAATAGCATAGTCAGACTGCCGCATTGTGTGAAACGTTTTAGAGGCTGCATTGTTTGCAACTGGTTCGTACAACTTTTTTCAAATTTAACTTAAAAGTAGAGTATAACTGTTAATTTCTTTATTATTATTGGTTCTATAAAACTTTTCCTTCGTTTTCGTTTTTTATTTGTTTGTGTTAGGTAATCGCATAAATCGAAAAATTGCGTGTATGTATGTTTGTACGAGTATAAACCAATGTCGTTAATGCAAATTTCTGTTTCCTCAGCAGCGCCGCATTTAATGAGCTAACACATCCGTTGTGGCGTTTAGGTGGCTGGCGCGCAAAATTGTTCTCGCAGAGTAGTTTCGTCCAGCAATTATTAACGACGATGTTTGTATGTCAAATGGATGAAACACAGTTTCGTAAAATAATTATATTTCGATTTTTTTGTATTTTTTCGCTACCCAGTGCTTACTGATTTTGGTTTGTTAAAATTTTTATTGTTTCTGTTCAAACAGCACTTAAGCCAAGAAGGAAGCTTGAACTAATTTCTATGCTGTTTGTTAACACAGTTTTTTTTTTGCTTATTATTTTGCGCTTTTTATACTTTTACACTTTATTTATATTTATATTTGTTTACTTTAATATTCTTATATTTTTCACCTGAGTCCTCAAGTATTCAAAAATCTGTAGAGTGTCAAATTGTTTAATTCTTAATTGCGGAGAAGTCGATCTGAATTATTACTTGTCGCTTGAACGTTCTGATTGCAAGTGAATATTTTCGCCATCAACTCTAAGTTTAAGTTCGGTTTGTTCTGTAGGTTCTCGTCTTAACGCGCGCACCATTGCCGCTCTGCCGCCGTTCGCCTTCCTGGTGTACTTGACACGCCACGCCATGCCATGCCAACCAACGCACCGAGGCGAGAATTGTAGTACCTCACCAATACAAATGTGCGAGTTCATAAATTTGCTGGTAGGCACTCATATAAAACTGGTAGGCAAACAAGTAGCTGGACAAAAGGGGGTCGTCCACAGTGCACAGTTCTCCTGTACTTCCCCTGCAGTTCCACTGGCAGTCTGTACGAATACATATATCGGCTATAAATCGTTTCACAAGAAGTTACTTGAGTGCAAGAAAGTGAAAGATTTAGCCTTTGCTTTTTTACTTTTTCACTTACATTTGTGTGCCTACCAACTCTTTTAATGAATTTTTGTTGTTTTATTATTATTATTGTCCTCCTTCTTTGCAGCGCTCATTTGTTGCCTTTGCCGTCGTCGTTGCCATTACCGTTAAAGCGATTGTACTACTCGTATCGCCTAGGCGCATGATTACCATGTATTCGTAGCTTCACGTCTTACGACCTCGGCCTCGTCCTGGGTAACGAATTACATGCGCGCTTACGAAAACCCGAAATCGAGCGTGGTGATGATGATGATGACGATGTTGACGATGTTGACGGCAATGACGAAAGGCAAAAGGCAAAAGGCGAAGGAAAAATGCAAAAGGTGAATGTGGCCTCCATAATAACGGTACTATGAGCGGCTCAGTGGTTAAGCGGCTAAGCGATTTGACTAACAAAGCCCAGACTACGCTAGAACTATGGCAACAATAAACTTAGCATTTTGCTTGTGCATGTGGATGTGTGTGTATATTCTATACAATATTTATATACATATCTACTGAGGAATACAAACAATGTGAGGAAATTTGAGTACAAATTTGATGAAAGTAAAAGTAACAATAGCTAGCAGCAAGCAACTTCGCGAATATTGCTAATGTTTTACAGCTCCAAAACACGACACAACATGACAAGAAAAAAATTGTGTATACGCCCACTCCATTTGGCGCTCAGTCGCTCAGTGTGCGTGTATGCTTATTTTGCCAAAAATATTTTTGCTAGCCCTACTTATACTTACACCTAACGGTTATTACACTTGAGCTAATGCGGCGGTTAAGGTACTTACTCCAATAACCCATGTACGTACATACGTACTTAGGGATGTGCTTATACATGCATAGCTAAGTTCGCAATACTGGTATGCTTGGTTTGCTTCCAACTAATATCTGGTTGATGACTGGCCGCTTTTCAGCTGTATGTATACATAGGTGCATATATGCCATATGTGTTTATGGAAGAAGAAGTCGAATTTGAAGTAGTAAATATTCTTTAGAATTTCGTGGAGTTGCTCTAATTAGATGTAATTTACTCTTAATGTTGGTAATGTGGCATTAATCATAGTAATTTAGAAACTATTATAGATATAGATTTTCTACATAGTTATTTATTTTTTAAACCTATTTCAGTATCTCAAACACATACATATGTACGTGCATATATGAAAAGTCTTTCAAAAACGGGCCCAAATGTTGTTTTCAAATAAAACATATAAAAATGTAAATTCTTTCAGGCTTCACTATATTTAATCAAAATACGGTTCCAACAATTCTATGTGAAAAATTACAACATTTAAATGTCCATCATGAGCACATCTGCAGGTAAAATCTATCAAACAGGTGTTTTCTGATTGACTAATTGTTGAGAACGTCGAGTTCATTGCACCGCTCTCCTGTGCCATAATAGAGAATTGCTGTGACGACCGATAGGTTTTTGCCTCCACTTTTTTATATTGTTCTGCTACAGGAGTTTTCCGAGCTCATCCAAATATTTTTCAGCTGCGCCAAACGGCAGAAATTTAGAACATTATAAGTGTATTGGTGAAGTATCTATGCAGAATTTTTATCAGGATAGTGTGATTATGTAATGTTGAGCTGTGAGTTGATGCCGCGACAGCAATATTTTCGGCGGAACGGACTGGAGCCGATCGAGCGAGATGGGAATTTTTCGCACAAATTGATGCTGGTGACTATAGACCTATCAGCATACTGCCCATATTTTCCAAAGTTTGCGAAAACTTAATGGCCACGAAAATTTCATCATTTGTACAGGACAATCGTCTACTCTCTCCACTACAATCTGTCTTCAAACAAAGTCACAGTTGCTCGACAGCAATGGTTAAAATACTGGACGATATTGGAAGTAATTCTGACAACGGAGACTTGACTCTACTTTGTTTACTTGATTTTTCTAAAGCATTCCACTATGTGGGTCACAAATTGTTATGTTTGAAGATTAAGCGCTATTTCGGCTTCAAAGACAGTGTGGTGAAGCTCATGGCCACCTACCTTGGTGGCAGAACGCAGAAGGTTAAGACCAGAAAATTAACATCTCAACCTCGATATGTACACATTGCTGTTCCGCAAGGGTCTATCCCAGGTCCACTTCTATTCAGTCTTTTTGCCAATGATGGTTTTACCGTTTGTCAGTATGTGAATGTCCATGAGTATGCTGATGATATGCAATTTTACTTGTCCAGTCGTATTGGTCTCGTTGAAGATTTATGTTTTAAAATAAACAGTGATTTGTTTGCTATTTCTGTTTGGGCTAATGATAACTCTTCATGTTTGAACGAGTCAAAGTCATATGTCTTACCTATATGTAATAGTGTGATGTATGTTGACAATATCCCTAAATTGTGGATAGGTACTAGTTTCCTTACCTTTGCGGATAAGATAAACAATTTGGGGTTTATTCTTAACACAAAACTTATATGTGCTGGCCATATAAATAGGGTTGTGGGGAATATTTTGCTACATTGCGTAAGCTGAAAGTCTCTGCAAAGACGAAAATTAGTTCTCCAGCTAATTATGCTTCTCATTATCTACTCTGAGGTAGTATACAGCAAACTTGTCTCCACATACTGCCATAAACTTAATGTGGCATTTAATAATGCCGCGCGGTATGTATATGAGATTGGTAGATATGATCATATCTCTGCCTGCGTTGTTGCCTTAACAGTTATTTGTCCGCTAGAAGTTGCATATTTATGTGCAAATTTACATTACTCAAGTCACCTTCCAATCTGACAAAGAAGTTGACCCCAGTAAAGTCTCGCAAATACAACGACCACTTCGTTTTCTGTCTGTCGCTTCAGACGATTGGGAAAAACGATTGAAATTCTCGAAATTTTAAGTTTTTTCAGCAATTCCTAAAACTCACTTGCAATTTTACCTCACTTAGGCAATGCAATTTTTCTTAGCTCCCCACTCCATTTTTAGCAAGCGAAATTTGCCACGAAACTCAATATAATTTATGAGTAGACAATGCAATGAACAAACGCAAAAATAACGGAACTTTTCCTTGCGAATTCATTCTCGCCATATGCAAAAAAATGATTTTATTTATTTATATGCATTTTTAGTCTATGATACAATCATTTCTTACAGACTAATTAACAATTAAAATACGCAAAAAGTCCTTCCAACATTACGCGCATAATTCGTTCTGGCATCATCTGAGTAAAGCCATGTCAAGTGATCCTCGAAAATTTCACTAAGTCACGGATTTTAGGGCAAGATGTCTTGTTGTGTAGTCAAGGTCATGTTAACGCTGTTCTATGAATATTTCGCGCAAATTCCAATTTTAGCAATTGTTATTAACAATCAAAGTTTTAAGCAAGGTTAAATTGAAAAATTAATTACTCCAAAACTACAATAGATAATGACGTGAAATTTTGCATACCATTCAAGTATTGTCTGTACTATTTTTCAAGTGTTAAAAACTCTTTTTATTGTGACAAATAGATAAATAAATAATAACTTTTTGTAATCAGTTGCATTTTTTCATGTTTTCTTCACGCTGTTAAACAATCGGACTTACGCATAATTGTGCGGAAAACGTTTACCTTCAATAATCTGAAAATAGAATTTTGTACTTTTACTCCATTTCCGAGATATTGACTGTTTTGTAACTTGATGCGCTCGACGGCGGCATTGCTGCCATCGGCTGATCGGTCGCGCGGCGGCTTGAGGGACCGCGCAAACTGAAGCAGCGTGCACGTTTGAAAATGCTCGCACAGGATTTATTGCCTATTGACTGAATTCGACACTGCTTTGTGTCAGTTTGATTTAAGTGGTGATTGGTGGTAGAGCATATTTTCATATTTCAATATTATTGTAAAAAATGCAGAATTAAAAAATCAGAAAAAAACAGAAAATCCATACTCAGCTTTCGTGAAAAATATTAAAGACGCTTTCCTTAAAAAGAACAGTATCAACCATAAAATTCAAATTCTCACAACAATTCCAGACAATTGGACCGTGAAAAAAATTTGCGATACATTTTCTGTTTCAAAAAGAATGGCATCGAAATCTAAAAAATTGAGAAGAAAAAATGGCTTTGCATTTGTGCCAGCTAAAAAACGTGGAACAAAATTTCAGACTTGACTGTCGAAAAAGTGCGTAATTTCTACTTGTCTGATTATTCAATGTTACCTGGAATAAAAGACTGGAAAACAGTTTTTCATAACGGCAAAAAAACAGAAGAACAAAAAAGGTTGTTACTTTTTAATCTGAATGATCTATACGACTAATTTAGAATGGAATACCCTGAGGTCTATCAAAATTCAAAGAACTTCGGCCTCGCGAATGCTTTGTCGCTGGGCAAAGTGGGACGCACAATGTTTGCGTGTGTAAAACGCATCAGAATGTGGCTTTGAAAATTTATGGAATCAGGCATGAATTAAAAAAATGTAAAGTAAATTTCAAGGAGAATATGGGCGATTTGATAAAACAGTGTGTCTGCCAAAATTCGACGCCCCATTGTTTTTTGCGTGATTGCAAAGCATGTCCCGGAGTATCAGCAGTCATGGAACACATTAAACAAACTTTGACCGAAAATGAAGTTAAACAAATCACATACAGTCAATGGGTGAACACTGACCGGTAACTGCGTAATTCAAAAAATTCCACGTGCCCATGAAGGGTGTTTTGTAAACCTTTATGAGGCGTTCCAAAGCACTTTGTGGGAAGTGGCTTACTAAAAAAATCTGCATTTTCATTATAGTACATCATGCATGATTAAGAATATTTCCATTACAGATGCGATATTGTGCAAGAAACTGAGAAAGCAGCAAAGTTTATAGAAACGCTTGGTGCCGACTTATCTGCAGTCCTTAAACATGATTTTTTATCGAAAATTCAAGCGGCATATTTTGTTGAGAAAGAAAATGCTGTATCCGATGGAGAATATGTTGGCAGACTAGATTTTGCCGAAAATTACACTTTCCAGATTCAAGATGCAATCCAATCCCATCATTGGTCTAATACTCAAGCTACTCTCCATCCTTATGTTATATATTATCGGAAATATGGAGTAGCTTATCATCTTAGTTTTGTGATAATATCTGGAAAATTGACTCATGACGCGGATTCTGTCCATTTATTCAATGCACGACTTGCGAAGTATTTGAAAAAGAAATTTGGATGTAGAAATGTGAAAAAAATTTTTTACTTCTCCGATGGGGCAGGTTCACAGTACAAAAACAAATTTAATTTTCTAAATTTATACCATCAGAAGAATGATTTTGCGATCGACGCTGAATGGAATCTTTTAGCAACGTCTCATGGAAAATAGCGTGCAATGGAGTTGGAGGAGCTGTGAAGAGATTAGCACATGAAGCAAGTATGCAACGTGTAAGCGGGGATCATATAAGTAACCCTGAAACTCTCTATGAATGGGCGAAAAGTGCTTTCAAAACAATCGATTTTGATTTTTGCTCTCAACTTGAGCATGGTGCTCATGAAAAAAGGATCAAAACCGCATCAAAGGAGCTGTAGCGATAAAAAACACGCGGCAGCAATATCATCAGTTTCAACCTACGATTGGAAAAAAAATTCAAAGTCGAATTTTTTCAAAAGACGATTCTTTGTTCGAAAATACTATCAGCAAATAAAAGTAAAAAAAGTAAATATGTACAACTGTCATATTATGGTTAAAATGTACTATAGTTGGAATCTTTCGGACTTTTAATACAATATAAATATTTTAATGAATTTAGTTGTACGCTGCTTCAGTTTGCGCGGTCCCTCAAGCCGCCGCGCGACCGATCAGCCGATGGCAGCAATGCCGCCGTCGAGCGCATCAAGTTACAAAACAGTCAATATCTCGGAAATGGAGTAAAAGTACAAAATTCTATTTTCAGATTATTGAAGGTAAACGTTTTCCGCACAATTATGCGTAAGTCCGATTGTTTAACAGCGTGAAGAAAACATGAAAAAATGCAACTGATTACAAAAAGTTATTATTTATTTATCTATTTGTCACAATAAAAAGAGTTATTAACACTTGAAAAATAGTACAGACAATACTTGAATGGTATGCAAAATTTCACGTCATTATCTATTGTAGTTTTGGAGTAATTAATTTTTCAATTTAACCTTGCTTAAAACTTTGATTGTTAATAACAATTGCTAAAATTGGAATTTGCGCGAAATATTCATAGAACAGCGTTAACATGACCTTGACTACACAACAAGACATCTTGCCCTAAAATCCGTGACTTAGTGAAATTTTCGAGGATCACTTGACATGGCTTTACTCATCTGTGAGTGGTGACAGTCATAAACTCCTTGTATAAGAAAATAAAAGTTGAAGATAATATTGACCTTCTTTTGTAGAGCGAAGGCATAGGATCCGAGAAACCCAATGAGTGTAAGGCAAATTTTAGAAACACCTTCTGCGCACCCTCTATCCTATCAATGTGGAACTGATGGAAAGGGCGTCAATCAGTTAAATGTTGTAGGGATCGGTAAATTCAGTGCCATTACGTCATACAAAACCAAGCCTAGCGTAGGTTTTTGAAACGACAAAATTAATACGACTGATGAATGAAAATTTAATGTCAAAAATAACGCCAAGATTCTTAAATTCTTGAAGGGATTACACGATTCCGGAGTAAGGAAGTAAGCGGTCAAAGCTGCATTCGATTGTACGAAAAGGAGTTACCTGTATGCCGCGATGTCTGAATTTGGTATCCCCGCAAAACTAATACGGCTATGCAAGTTGACGTTACTCAATACGAGCAGCGCCGTCAGAATTCGGAAGGACCTCGCCGAGCCGTTTGATACCAAACGAGGTAACGTAATGTTGGAGAGGATCGTGCGAGCCGCAGAACTTAATCGCTCAGGCACAATTTTTTATAATACCGAACAATTGTTGGCAAATGCCATGATATTGACATCATCGGCCTTAACAACCGCGCTGTTAGTTCTGCCTTCTCCAAACTGGATAAGGAGGCAAAGCGAATGGGTCTGGTGGTGAACGAGGACAATACGAAGTACCTCCTGTCTTCAAACAAACAATCGGCGCACTCGCGTATCGGCACCCACGTCACTGTGGACAGTTATGATTTGGAGGTTGTAAAAGACTTCGTTTATTTAGGAACGAGCATTAACACCGATAGTAATGTCAGCCTTGACATCCAACGTAGAATCTCTCTTGCCAACAAGTGCTACTTTGGACTAAGTAGACAACTGAGTAGTAAATTCCTCTCTCGACGAACAAAACCTACACTCTACAAGGCTCTCATCATGCCCGTCCCATCGTATGACGCAGAAGCGTGGACGATGGCAACATGAGATGAAGCGGCGCTTGGAGTGTTTGAGAGAAATATTCTGTGGAAGATTTTTGGACCTTTGATAACGGCGAATATCGCAGGCGATGGAACGATAAGCTGTACGAGATTTATGACGACATAGACATAGCGCAGCGAATAAAGATCCAGCGGCTACGTTGGCTGGGTCATGTCATCCGAATGGATACAAACGCTCCGGCTCTGAAAGTATTCGATGCGCTACTTCTTTGCGTGGAAAGATCAGGTGGAGAAGGACTTGCTTCACTTGGTGTGCCCAACTGGCGCCAGTTAGCATGAGGAAGAAACCACTGGCGCGCTTTGTTAAACTCTGCCAAATTCGCTTCAGTGGTTATCGCGTCAATTAAGAAGAAGAAGATTAAAAGATTCCGCCAAAGAGTTTTTAATAAACTGTGTGATTTTGAAAAAGAAATATGGACGCATTTCTTAATATTTAAAGAAAGATGAGATCTCAAGCACCAAGAATATAACGCATCTAGTCCGGAGTATTCTTAACGACTGAATAAATCTTCAGATCATCGGCGTATAATAGAAAGTTTGCGAACGAAAAGCAAGAACCAATGTCATTTATAAACAGGATAAACAGCAATGGACCCAGAATACTACGTTGTGGTACGCCGAGGTGATGAAAAAAGATTCAAATTGAACTTCATCAAGGGTGGCAACGCACCGCTTTCGTTTGAAATAGGATTAAAGCCATTGCAGAAAAGTAGAAGGCTCTAGAAAAGTTGTTGTAGTAGAAGAGAATGATGAGATATAATATCCACAGCCAGATTTGTAAGTCTCAAACGCCCGTGAGGAGTTGCCTGATCTCCCATCGGGCACGTCCCAGGTGGTGGATAGGGAAGCCCTGGATAGGGAAGCCCAGATGACGGGCCACTTTCTGTGGGCAAAGCACATGGAAAAGTTGGGCATCTCAGACAGTGTACTCTGCCCAGCTTGTGAAGAGGAGGATGAGACGGCGGACCACTTCCTGTGTGTCTGCCCCGTCTTCGTTCGAATCAGGTTTGAGGTCTTTGGCACCGATGTGTTAAGAAGCGACCATCTTGTCTCCTTGGCACCACAAGATCTACTCAGATTTCTTCGGAGATCGGGTAGATTTAAAGAAAATTAAAACGGAATCCAAGTGTAGTACAATGGACTCAATTAATGTCTGAGTGCTGCACTTGCTAGTTGTCCCGACAAAAAAAAAAAAAAAACAAAAAAAAAGTCTCAAACGACCCGATACAAATCCGTGTAGATTCGAACAAATTGAACTCTTAAGGACTCTATACCTGTAAACGGCCATATTTTCTCTGATTTTCATTAAACTTATATAAAATGAAGAAGTCAATACATTTTTTTTAGGTTATTTATACATTAAAATAATATAAATATTTTTTTTTTATTTTAATCACTCAATTCTACCTGAATACAAAAAACTAAAATTTTTTTGTTTATTAATGTCATAATTTCTATACGAATTAACAATAAATGGAAAAAAATCGCGGAGTAAAATGCTTAAAAAAATTGAATTTAGGGACGAATTTTCCTACTATTTTTGCTTCGAAAAAATTTCGAAAACTTGTAAATTTACATAGAAAGTAAGATGATAAAAAAGATGTGTGCAAATTTTCAGAGAGATCGGTCAATAACTTTTCGAGTTATCGTGTACGCCAATTAAAAAAATATAGTTTTGAGAAAAACGCGTCTAAAGTTTGAATACAACGTAACTTTACCTCTCTCAGCACTTGAACGCAAATAATAGAGTCGTCACGGTTGCCGATATATAATATAAGAAATATTTAAATTTACGTTATAAAATTTTTTTGACATATTCTTAAAGGATTATATTAACATTTTATGAAAAAAAAAATTTTTTTTCCCTTAACTAAGAAATATATTTTACCTTTGATGACGCATTCAAAAAGCTTAGCTACATTATTGAGCTTCGAGATAGGTCTATAATTACGTATATCACTCTTATTGCCACTTTTGAATATAGGAGTTATAGAAGTGAGTTTCCAAGCATCTGTGAATTTACCAGAAGATAAAGACTTATTGAAATTAATTTTCAGTGGAGCCACCACAGCGGGGCAATTTGTAAATAAAATAGCTCACAAGTGTCAAATATGATTGACGAACGACGCCATTTGTAAAAATTATAAATCTTCCGATAGGGTATTTCATTTTACGTCACCTTATATGTACAAATAGGTTCGGTTAATGAGAAAATAGTTTTTTTTTTTCATTTGCGACACGACTGCAGAACGATAATGCGCCATCTCATAACGAATTCGCCTGAAACAACTGTTTTGAGAATTAGTAGAAAAATTGGAATTCGTATATTTTGTCGTAGGCGCATTACTATGAAGGAACTGAAATGGATTTCGAAGAATAAATAAAGAGTATACAATTTCTAAAAACACTCATCTTCCAGTTGGATGGCGGTAGTTAATGTCGCTATCTAACTCTATCTCATTACTGCTACGGCAGACAGCCGATATGTGAAAAAAGTTCTATGGAATAACTTGGCGCAAAGGTGCATAGGAGTTTGTGTGTAATATCATTGTACCTTTTCATAGGTTTGCTTGTAGAACTGCTGAAAATTTATGGCTAGGAATTTGTGCGGCATACCCACCTATATCAACATTGGATTTAGTCAATCTCACCCTTTGACATACCAAAACTTTCCCATACACTTACTACCAATCGTGTGGCTAAAAAATTCATCAGAACCGCCTGTAAATGACCGCTTGTGCACGTTTAAATCTATTTTTGCTACAAAAAACGAAAAGAAATTGTGAAAAAATGTTAGTCTGCTTTGAAATATAATACTGGCTTCCACATTTAGACCACGTAAGTTATGTAGGCTCGTACTGCAAATCGATCACAGACATTTTATTTAGTTGGCAAATTTAGTTTATATTATATATGTAAGTACATATAGTGTTTGTTTACGGCACAAAGTCTTGCATTTAATCTCTGCTACTTTTGGGTCAATTGAGGGCAATGGCAGTGGTTTGAATATGGGATTGGAAATGGACTGAAAGGATGTGTGTGTTGCTAATGGCAGTGGTAATGATGTTGGCAATTGTAGCGGCAATAACGACACGAATGGTAATGGTATACATTAGGTTTGCCAAAAAAGTTGGCAGTGCCGGAATTCGCGATGGTCAGGTAACTAGTTCGACACTGTATCGGACGCATTTGCATAAAACAAATTGTTCGTACGCACACCATTTAACCATAAATATAAATTGAGTCAACTGAATTCTTTTGCATGAACTCGTTTAACAGTTTTTCTATGTGCGAATGTATGTACATCTGAAATTGAGACTGCAGTCAAATTAAGTTGGGAAAGCGTATCCACTCATACCGCATTGCAAATATTTTCACCATTCACCATTGACTATGCAAACATTCGCACCTGGTTCTGCGTGGCGTATGAGTAACATTGCGATATTTGGCAGGTTGGATGATAGTCTGTAATTAAATAGTTTCACTTAACGTTTAATTACCAATTTTGCGGCAAAAATGTGCAAAGTATATTGGGTCCATTTGTAACTATATTCATAAAAGTCTACAAATTGTATTTGCAACTATTTATGTTAATAATGGAGAGTGACATTTTTGGCGTGGAAACGCGTAAATGGAGATTGATTGCGATGTGCTGCGTGTATGTACAAACACTACCAACAACCATGGTAAATTTGATATGAGTACTTCACATGCTACAGTGAATGCGTCACAAAATAAATAATGAATAAATAATTATATTCGAATCTCACGAATTTTTTTACCAAATGGGACACAAAAAAAACCTGGGTAAGCGCCAGCGAAGTACCTAAGATGCCATAATATATTTACTATATATAAATTTTTAGGCTTAAGAAAAAAAATTTGTTATGTGCATATAAATATGCTAAAATTTTTATTTAAGAACGCAAAATCCTGCACGGGCTTATAGTCGCATTTGTAATTAAAGTTAATAATTTGTCAAACTGAGTCGAGTTCCTGAAATTTTTTTGATTAATGACTGCGTCAATCACGAAAACTCTGCTTATTATATGCATATTTTAGCAACCCGAGACTATTCGATTTATTTTCATTTCGAGGCACACGAGTTACAAATATTATATTAAGCTAGTAGGAAGAAAAAATATGGCAATAGGCTCGCTTTACTTTGGGTTATTGGTTTAATTGTAGACATTGAAGGCGGTATAGGCTAATATATAATTGGCGCGTACACGCTGTTTGGGTGTTTGGCCGAGCTCCTCCTCCTATTTGTGGTGTGCGTCTTGATGTTGTTCCACAAATGGAGGGACCTACAGTTTCAAGCCGACTCCGAACGGCAGATATTTTTATGAGGAGCTTTTTCATGGCAGAAATACACTCGGAGGTTTGCCATTGCCTGCCGAGGGGCGACCGCTATTAGAAAAATGTTTTTATTAATTTTCGTGTTTCACCGAGATTCGAACCAACGTTCTCACTGTGAATTCCGAATGGTAATCACACACCAACCCATTCGGCTACGGCTGCCGCCTTATTTTTCTTTTTCTTGTTATGCCAGCAAAATACCCGCGGCCGAATTAGCCGATTGGTTGGTGCGCGACTATCTTTCGGTAGTGCCCGGGCTTGAAACACCGAAACAAAACATCAAATGATAGAAAATGTCGGTAGGTAATGGCAAACCTGCCATGAAAAAACTCCTCATAAAAACCATCTGCCGACTAAGCAGCACGCACATCACAAATAGAAGGAGGTAAAAGGCAAAACATTTATCCAATTTTGTTTTTGAATAGCTTTATTATTAAGTAAAAAAATGTTTTGAGTGATAGAAATCGTGAATTTAACCCTTAGCGTTCCACTGCTTGTTTGTTTGTATACCACAGCGGTAGTATACACATTTGTTCAGAAGTGTCAAATATGATTGGCGGGCGGCGTCATTGGCGAAAATTATAAATCTTCCATTCTTCTTCTTTTTAATTGACACCAAACCCGCTGCAGCGACCGAGTTTAACAAAGCGCCCCAATCATTTCTTTCTCATGCTAATGGCGTCAGGTGGACACGGCAAATGAAGTTAAGTCCTTCTCCACCTGATCTTTCCAACGCAGAGGAGACCTTCCTCTTCCCATACTACCATTTGCTGGTACCGCATCGAATACTTTCAGAGCCGGAGCGTTTGTATCCATTCGGACGACATAACCCAGTCATCTAAACCGCTAGATCTTTATTCGTTGCGTCTATGTCTATGTCGTCGTAAAGCTCATACAGCTCATCGTTCCATCGCCTGCGTTATTCGCCGTTACCAACGTGCAAAGGTCCAAAAATCTTACGCAGAATCTTTCTCTCAAACACTCCAACCGTCGCTTCATCGTACAAGCTTCTGCGCCATACGTTAGGACGGGCATGATGAGAGAGCCTTGTAGAGTGTAAGTTTTGTTCTTCGAGAAAGGAATTTACTACTCAGTTGTCTACTTAGTCTAAAGTAGCACTTGTTGGCAAGAGATATTCTACGTTGGGTTTCCAGGCTGGCATTGCTATCAGTGTTGATGCTCGTTCCTAAATAAACGAAGTCTTTTACAACCTCGAAATTATAACTGTCAACAGTGACATGCCAGTGCGCTGACTGTTTCTTAGAAGGTACTACAGTTTTGTCCTCGTTCACCACCAAGCCCATCGGCTTTGCTTTTTTATCCAGTTTGGAGAAGGCAGAACTAACAGCGCGGTTGTTAAGGCCGATGAAGTCAATATCATCGACATACGCCAACAATTGTACGCTCTTATAAAAATTGTGCCTGAGCGATTAAGTTCTGCGGCTCGTACGATCCTCTCCCACATCAGGTTGAAGAAGTCACACCACAGCGGGTCACTCTCGCTGAAACCTCGTTTGGGATCAAACGGCTCTGAAAAGTCCTTCCCAATTCTGACGGCGCAACGTCATCTTACATAGATTTAGTTGATTATAGGTAACTCCTTTTCGTAATATCGACTGTAGCTTTAAAGTCCACGAACAGATGGTGTGTGTCGATTCTCCTTTCATGGGTCTTTTCCAACACTTGGCGTATTGTGAATATCTGGTTGATGATGGACTTTCCGGGTCTAAAGGCACACTGATAAGGTCCAATTAGTTGGTTGACGATGGGCTTCAGCCTTTCACACAAGACGACTCCTGCAAACGAACTAAATCTTCTTTGAAGCAAGAGCAAGAGAATGAATTCATTCACCCCTCATAATGCCAGTGCCCGCAATTTTCGCGTGAGTATTCGCTTTGCAAAACAAATTCGCTTCGCAACTCATAACACCACCCTACATAAGGGCAATGTTGCAATATAAATTTTGTTCGTTTCTCAAACGGGTTAAATTGTATTTGTGCAGAGCATCTATACAGTAAAGGACTCAACACATACATTCTGCCAAAAAAGAACCGGGGATTGTTCAATAAAACGCAAACTGATTGTTTAATCAAAAAAATTTATTTTGTCACCCTTAAAATATGCTCCATTCGGAACAATACACATATGCCAACGATTAGTCCAGTCATCAAAGCTTCTTTTAAGCGCGTTTGAAGAGAACTTCTTCAGCTCTTTCAGCGAATTCTCCTTAATGGCCTCTATCGACTCTTAGCAGCGTCCGAGGAATAGCAATTTAAGTTTTGGGAAAAGGGAAAAGTCACAGGGGACTAAATACGGTGAATACGGTGGTTGTTCAATTATATTTGTCGATTTGTCGAGTTTTTGGTCAAAAAAGTGTTCACATTATGAGCCTTGTGAGACGGTGCGTTATCCTGGGGCAAGATCCATGAGTTTTCTTTGCACAAATTGAGTAGAGCCATTTGGAACGAACTCCGAGTGCACAACACTACCAACAAACGAGTAGCATGACGTTCACTTTTAACCCACTTTGACCGACTTTGACGTGGTTTTTTGGGTTTCGGCTCATGTGGATAGCGCAATTAGCCTGTCAAACTCATATACCCACGTCTTATCACCTGTTATGATGCGCTGGATAAACGTGGAGCCCAAATTCACTTGCTCAAGCATGTCTTCAGCCACCTTCTTCCGAAGAATTCTTTAAAAGAAATTCAACTCTCTTTTGGAACGAGTCGAGTAGCCACGCGTCTGCAAAAGTATTATACTTTTCGTAAACCCGACACTACGGGGGACAGTTGTACCAACATTCCAGAAAATAAAATTAGACATGCATATGTGTCTAAATGAACAATTCCCGATATTCTTTTGACAGAATGTACATGTGCTGATAAATCGTACAAGTAATCTGCAAATCGATTGCCTCGATTGCCATACATTATTAACGCATAATGAAATGCAAAATATGTGACAGTGCTTGGGCCTATAATAATATTTTAATTGACACTAATACAAACATATAAGTATATCATGCAAATATTATTATTGAGTTGCCAATTGTGTTCACTTGAGTTTTTTATAGATATTAATTTTGCAATGAAATTAAAACAATCATGTTTTTCTTTGTAGTCATAGCCGGTCATTTCGAACTACTTAATAGATCCCTGATGTGTTTTTGAAAAAGCATTTTTTTTTATTACAGAGCAAATTCAAAGAAAAGGTACTCAAGAGCATTGAATTGAATTGAATTTGAAGAGGTCGAGCCAAGGAGCACCAGGAGATTTGGTGGCTCCTAAAACACTCAGGCTAAAAAGCCCATTGTATTTAAAGCTCTGGAAAGGGGGTAGATAGTCAAGGAGGGAGGGAGAAAAGTATCAGAGAAAGAGATAGGAAAGAATAGAGACAGAGATAGAGATAGTTAGTCCTGTGAGAATTTTCCAGATTCTTTGGCGAATCTGTAAATATCCTCCAGTTTTAGAGAACGAATATCACTCATTCCCATGACATCTGAACCCAATACCCGTAGTCGCGCTCTAGCAAAGGCAGGACACTCACAGAGAAAGTGCTCAGTGCTATCCGCCTCCTCCAAGCAGGACAGGCATACCGGGTCCTCGATGATTCTAATGGTGGTCATATGCTGACCCCATGGGTTGTGTCCCGTAATGATGCCGACCATCAACCGAATGTCTTTCCTTCTAAGTTTTAGTAGAAAGTTTGACAGTTTTCTGTTCGGACTTGTCACAAAACACTTTGCAGTTCTGCAGCGTTCTAGACCGGACCATCGCTCTTTATGTAGATTGCCTACATAATCGTTGATCCAATTCTTGATTCCTGCGGGACTGATTCCGATTATTGGCTCTGGCCCCTGTGGGGGCACCGCTGATCTACGGTTGGCCAATTCGTCGGCGATTTCGTTTCCTTGAACACCGGAGTGTCCTGGAACCCATATAAGTACAAGCCTGTTTTGTCTTGCGACAGAATTAAGCTTCTTCTTACATTCTTGAACAATCTTTGAGGTTTGCTTCGCGTTCTCCAGGGCCTTCAATGCAGCCTGACTGTCACTGAAGACTCCAATCTGTTTCCCGCTCCATCTCCTCTCGATTATCCATTCGGCTACTTTTAGGATGGCAAAAACTTCTGTTTGGAAAACAGTTGCCATTCCCCCCATAGCATAGTGATACTTATTACTATCGTTTAAGTACCATCCGGCTCCAGACCCTATTTCAGTCTTGGACCCATCGGTAAAGAAAATATCCGTCAAACCTCCCTGCATGCATTCTGGATTGCTCCATTGCTCACGCAATGGAAATCTGACATCAAATTTCCTTCCGAATGAAACTGTGGGTATCAGGTCATCTTTAGGTGCCAAAAACAGTGGATACTGCTCCGACAGCAACTTAAAGATTTCTCTGTGTCCCGTAGTTCCATCTTCGTGCCAGAAACCATATTTATGGAGTCTACACATTGCTTTTATTGCTTCCTGTTGTATCTTAAGATCCAGGGGGAGCAAATTAAGCATAGCATTTAGGGCATCACCAGAGGTTGTACTCATGGCACCCGTGATGCATAAACATACACTTCTTTGCAGCCTGTATAGTTCCCGGATTGTGGACTTAACCATGCTCCGTCGCCACCAGACCACAGAAGCGTAAGTGATGATTGGTCTGATAAGTGCCGTGTATATCCATAGGACCACAGCAGGTTTCAGGCCCCAAGTTTTGCCAAAGGCTCTACGGCATTGCTGAAAAATCTTCAATGCACGATTCAACTTCAGTGAAACGTGTGTCTCCCAGGTCACCTTCTTATCCAAGATTACTCCTAGATATTTAACTTCGTTGGAGAGACCAAGTGTCACACCTTTCAGTGTTGGAAGACTGAGTCCATCCAATTTCCGTTTTCTCGTAAACAAGACTATGGTTGTTTTGTTCGGATTAACGGAAAGACCTTGTCTCATGCACCAATCATCGATTTTGTCAAGGATCCTCTGCACTTTCGTGCAAAGCCTCCTTAAGGATTTATCCGATGTTAGCGCACAGACGTCGTCCGCATATGCTTGGACGTGAAATCCGAGTTCCTGCATCTCCGCTAATAGGGAGTCTACGACGAAGCACCACAGCAGCGGAGAAAGAACACCCCCTTGGGGACATCCTTGCTTGGCCCTGACTGTGATTTGCTCGTCGCCGCTCCCACCAGCGGTTAACAGCCTCTCAGAGAGCATGGAGTATATCCATTTTATAATGGCTTGATTAACTCCATGTCGTTCGGCAGAAGAACATATCGAGCCGAAAGTGGCATTATCAAAAGCCCCCTCAATGTCCACGAACACGCCCATTGTGTATTCGTCAGCTTCCAGCCCAGCTTCAATCTTGCTAACAAGATCGTGTAAGGCTGATTCACATGATTTTCCACTCTGGTAAGCGTGTTGGTTTCTACTAAGTGGACTTCTCGGCAATACCCCCACTCGAATATGTTTCTCCACCACTCGTTCCAGACTTTTCAACCTGAACGATGTCAAACTGATTGGTCTGAAACTTTTTGCTAGGGAATAGTCATCTTTTCCTGGTTTTGGAATAAATACTACTCTTACGCGTCGCCATTGTCGTCGCCGTCAATCGGCCTGTCTCCTCCTTTTTTAAGCATTACTGGATATATTCCGTCAGGTCCAGGGGACTTAAAGTTCTCAAAGGAAGATAAGGAAAACCTTATCGATTCCCTTGTCACTATTCGACTAGCAATATACCAGCTGTACCTAGAGGTTCCACCGTTGCCGCCGTCATTGTTCATGCCACTCTCAGCTTCAGAGAGAGTTCTACTCAAGAGCATAGAAATGAAAACTTTTGTTGAAAAAGTGAGCAGGCAATACTGTCTTTGTTGTGCCCCAAAACGTGAGCAAAAAAGGTGTTAAGTTGTTGACGTCACAAAAGATAAAATGAAAAGTAAAGATTTGGTAAAATTGTGCGGCATTTCATTGAAACCAGACACAAAATTTGCGTCTATCATTTTTCGGCAACGGATTTCAAGATCGAGTCAGAGAGATCGAAGTTGCCAAGTGATGATCTTGCAATGCCTATCGAAATTTTGCATTTCTGGAATGAGACGGTCCATCCTTTACGCAGACGACATTGCCTTGACCATAGTCGCCAAGACAATTCCTCAGATGCAGAGGAAGGGAGGTGAATACATAAACTCATCAGAAGCGTGCAGGCATGAGAGAACACATGGTGACACGGATTACTACCTGGCACAGTTCTTGACGAGACATGGATGCTATTTTCAAAACTTCATCTTCAAAAACTCGGCCACGAGGACGCAACAGACTGCTCCTTCTGCGCCAACGGTAGTGAGAACGCGGAACATATCTTCTTCTCCTGCCCGAGATACACATCTGAGAGAACGTGGATAGAAAAAATGGTGAACGAAAGAATAACCCCAGGCAACTTTGTAAATCACATGCTGCAATCAAAGTTGGTGTGGGCCAAGATGAGAGAATGATCCGCAAGTGCGTTACAGGAACTGCGAAAAAAAAATGGGAACGCAGTAGGCAAAGAAGACAAAGAAGTAATGAAGGGTAAGCAGCGAGAGAAACATATATGAAGAGCCATACTGTCCAGCTTGCCCCTGCGAAGGAATGCCTAAACGGCGGTACCACAGGGCAAACTAAAGCTATAGAGGTCGGAGTTAGCGTTTAGTACGTAGGTGTATCGTTTCGCAAGTCAAATTTAGTAGTAATACTGACTGTGTGTGGTGCCGAATGAGGTGCACTTTTAGCGATCAGTATGAATCGTGCATGCCGTCTATGTTGACGGTATTTCGGATAGAAAACAAACAAAAACAATGCCCATTCTTTGGTTGACGCTTCTACGCAAACAGAGTAAATACTTTTTCATTTAAAAGATGTAGTTTTATTTCAAAAAAATTTGATTTAATTCATACACTGATTGTCGTATATTTCAGCTGGAAAAGTAATTGGCCCATCTTAATGAACGACTTGTCAAACTGGATAAATTCAAATCACACGTCAGTCAAATACTTTCTGAGGGGCAGATCAAAAAGTTGGAAGAGGCAACCAAAACAATTCACTGGGCTTGTGACGATATGGCGCAGACAATATCCAAAATTGGATTAATGATTAATGGATCTTTTGAGAATGGGAAAAATATATTTTTTTGTGGGAAACTTATAGTTTTTAAGATGTAGATCGTTAAAGCTTTTGTGAAACATACCGAAAGATGTAGAAATTGTTAAAGTCCAACAATTAAGTGGAAAACACTAACTTAAGTTGTATTTTATTTCTGTTGTTGTTGTTGTAGCAGCATAAGCATTCCTCATTCTTGCATACGGGGAATGCTGCTGGAGTGGCAATCCTTTGCCGGATATAAATCCGGGTCGTTTCGATAACGTAGAACCGACTGCCATGGAAACGTATCTGTATTTTATTTCTGTATGGTTTTGGTTATCAAAATTGTTTGTCAAACAACGAGCTTTTGGATTTAGGATGTGCCTCTTTTTAAAACCTGAAAAAATCATGGCAAATTTGAGAAACTTTACTAAATTAAAATATCTACATGCCCCACTGCTGCCTTCGACGTCATTCTGCACTTACTTCCCAAGGATCTTCAAGTTAAATCCATTGCTGCTCAGAGCGCTATTCGGTTGAAGGAGATTGGCCTCTGGAGGCAACTTTCTGTAGAGCATAGTAGCATCTTGAAGGTTGTGCTAGGGCTATCTTTCCGAGCAGGCAAGATTGGAAAGAGGAGAGAGTTGGCACGGATATATGTATGTACCTCTGTTTTCACTGACGGATCCATGATGGAATCTGGAGCTGGAGCGGGGTTTTCTCTAAATCAGCCAATATTTCTTTTGCAGAAAACGAGCAGCGTTTTTTAAGCAGAGGTCTTCGCGATCTTGCAAGTATGCAAAATTCTTGGGGATCCCTGTTGGGAGGGAGACATTAATATTTTTTCCGATAGTCAAGCTGCGATCAAGGCCCTGTCGTCGCCGTATTGCATCTGGTGAACTCCTGTAAGGAGGAACTCAAACGTCGCGTACGTGCAGGAAACATTTCCCTTATCTGGGTTCCTGGGCATAGGAATATAGATGCAAATGAAATAGCCGATGAACTTGCCAGGAAGAAGTCGACAAAACCGGTTTTCGTTGTCCCCATCTCAGACATCGATGCGCCCTTGATCGTTGTTAAAGGGAAACTGCACAATTTCTTTCTCAAAAAAGCGCAAGACAGATGGAGGTCTGTCTCATCGAGATAGTACTCAAAACACTATGGCCTTAATACGACAGGAACAGATGTGACGCTTAAGGTGATGGGGAATTCACCGCCATTCAATTTCCAAACTCATTGCGGTGTTGACTGGTTACTGGGTGATCATGCGAAGAAGCTTGGACTACCGCACAACCCCAATTGCAGAAGTTGTGGGAATCCTGCAGAGAAAGAGACTGTTGAGCACTTTCGTTAAAAATGTCCGGCTCTGGCGGCTAAGCGCTTGAGATTCCTTAGCGTGCCCTTTGGGGATGGCTTGAGGAAATTCTCCAGCTTAGATCCCTTTTCTTTCCTCCACTACATCAACAGTACTGGATGGCTGTAGATGGTTTTCTTTTCCATAAATTTTTCGCAGGCAGTGGTCCACATTATGGTATGAAAACGGCTCGTAAGTGCTACTTGTAGTGCACCTGGGGTACTCTTGCCATCTAACCTACCTATACAAACAAAACTATTATGAAATATAGTATAAAAAAAACTCGATAACTAAGCACTTACAGTGGTAATCACATCATCAATATACATTTGACAAGTCCACGGGAATGGTTAAGTCCAAAAAATTCAGTACAACCCTTAAATAACATAAAATTATTCTACGGTTTGAGTACATCAACCTTTCTTCCATTTTTTACTGCCCCTTTTTCTCGTACTTCCGAAATGCACCAATTAAGTAAGATTAAGGGTTCCGGTGGTCTAGAGCTCGAAAATTTAGGATATTTTCAGGAACTTTTTTACAATTAAAAAAAAAAATAAAAACGATATTTAATTTTTTTAGGCATTTTATTTCACTTATTTTAGATACAAAAATGAAAAAAAAATTTATTTTTATAATTTAACCCTTTCGCTACTGCTGGGACACTGATATCCCACAGCATGTTCACTTCACCCTGAAACTTGCAATTTTCATAGGAAACTCAACAAAAATGTTCCAATCAGTAGCTGCGAACAATACTTACAATTTACCGTTATCCGTATTCCACACTGCTTCAATTGTGTTTAGTTTTGATCAGTTGTTTGTGAGCAGTCGCTAATATTGCATCAAATTTACGCGTAATTTTGGTGAAATAATACATATTTTTATAAGAAGTGTTGATTTTTCTAAAGAAAAATATTGCCCTTTTACTGGTAAGTACAAATATATATTTTAATAAGAGTTTTGTGAAAAATATTCAGCGAAAATTAATTTTGGGATGCATGTGTCCCAGCAGGGCTTTATATAGTACAGCAGTACATTGTACATAAAGTATCACACAGCTAATTTTTTTATTTTTGCAACCTCGTAGACAGCAAAAATGTCGAAATTAAATCGCGATCAAATTAGTGCATTACTTCAAGAAGATGATGATGAATCCATGGAATCAGGAACTGATTTTAGTGACGACAGTGATGATATTTATAGTCCTGAGTTAGATAAAACCACTGGCAATGACGATTCTTCCAGCGATTCAGAGGAGACCGGATTGAGTGACGAGAATGGTGGCATAGACGATCAACGTGCACGAGGTGAGGAAGACTCAGGCAAGGTTATTTGGAGCACACCGAATGAGTCATTTGTTTCAATAAAATCGGTTAGTAACCACCGCGAATGTAAAATTGCAGTAAATACAGAAGCGTAAATTCATATTCAATTTACGTTCTCTGATAAATATTGGGCGCCATTCAACCCCCTACGAAATTTTTCGCAAATTGTTTCCAAGAAGTATGTCTTTGTACATTGCCCAATGTACTAATGAGAGGTTCAGGAAAATACCCATAACGGAGCGAAACAAAAAAAAACTTCTTCAGATGGACTCCGGTGAAATTGATATATTACGAGTACTTGGATGCATGTTTGTCATGTCGTATAACCATGAGGCAGAGTTTCCATGCCCTGACATCGTAAAGACGTACCGCGCAATAATGGGCGGTGTGGACTTGGCAGATCAAATGTCGGGATTGCATGATATAAACAGAAAATCAAATAAATGGTAAAAAAAATATTTTATCGTGGCATGATGATGGCTGCTGTAAACACTTGGGTTATATATTCGGAGCTGAATAGGAAGAAACCTACCTTCTTACCAGTGCTGGTCGAGATTGCTGAGTCGCTAATTGAAAAAGGAAAGGAATCTACCGCATATAAACGATCCCGTCGGTCTGGAAGATCATCGAATAGGTACAAATCAATGACAAATGTGGGGGATCATTTACCCATAGAGCAGTCTAAAAGACGTCGGTGCGTAGCATGCGCCAATCGAAAAGTCGCGAAAAAAACAAAAATTATTTGCCGGGCTTGCAATTTGCCATTCTGTATACAATGTTTTGCTTCATCACATTCATAAAATAAATAAAATTGCAAATCATATGTTATTACCAAAAAAATGTTTCTACTTTCTAGGTGTAGTTTGTACCCTGTTGGGACAAATATATCCCATTTTTAAATACTGTTGGGACACATATGTCCCACCTCAAAATACCGTTATCTACATAAGTTACAAATTCATCTAGTTTCTACGCACATAAAGTACCAATGGGTATCCAAAAACTCGAAAATAAAGTTTGAGCAAATCCCCTGCAAAAGTTTACCCTCCCGAAAAATTGATCCTGGACGGTGTTGCACATTTTGGCTCTTTTATTTATCTGAAACACAAAAACCAAAAAAATTATTATTCTGTATGACTGTAGCTATGTCTCGTACTAGAATAAAAATTTTTTACAAAATGGCGCGGTTATGAATTTGACACTCTAAAAATCGGGTTTTTTTTCAGTTTTTTAATAAAAAAATACGAAATAATTGAAAAAATAATATGATTCTAGTATGATCGATAGCCATTGATGTTGTGAACAAAATTTCAGACGATTCGCTTGAATAGTTTTTTTGTTTTTTGACAACACCTGGCTGAAAAAATTAGTTTTGAGATAATTGAGTTTAAAGTTTTGCGAGCGGATAGTGCAAGCATTGATGCCGCCGCGTGACGAATCTGACTTTACCTGTTAAAACGGCTGTAGAATCGAAAATACTGGGAATATCCTTCCAAAAACTTTTGAAATATCAAAAAAGAAATTGATTTTTTGAAAATTCCAGGCCAATTCCAGGGGCCCCCCTTAAGTAGCATCTGAAATCAGTTGTAAACTTTACACAACCTTATTTATTGAATCATGCAAAATTATAGCTTAAATATTTTTTTACACAAAATTTTAATACCCAAAATAAAGGGTTTTCCAATAAGAGGTGTTATTCCCGTATAAGATCAATGGTTTCGTTGCTTGTGTGGCATAAAAAATCGTTAATCATCTCTTGATAGCGCAATCCACTCACCGTAACTGTTGCTCCAGCTTCATTTTCGAAAAAGTAAGGTCCAATGACTCCGCCGGACCATAAATCGCACCAAACAGTCACACGTTGAGGATAGAGAGGCTTTTCAACAATAACTTTTGGATTTTCTGAGCCCCAGATCCGACAATTTTGCTTGTTGTCGAAGCCACCGAGGTGGGAATGGGCCGCATCACTCAAGATGAGTTTTCGATGGAATTCCGGATCATTTTCATGCATTTCAAGGACCCAATCAGCAAAGACACGACGTTGTTGATGATCGGCCGGCTTGAGTTCTTGTGTTAACTGGACTTTATAAGCCTTGATAGCCAAATCTTTATGCAAAATACGGTGTAATGACGTTTGTGGAATGTCTAATTCTTAAGAACGACGGGGAATGGGCAAACCTGGGCTGTTTTCTTCAACACTTTCGGCTGTTCTTGAGCGACGTGCACGGGTTTCTTTCTTTACATCACTAACTTGCCCCAACAGCTCGAATTTTTTCACCAATTTCTGTATTGCGGTCCGACAAGGGGATTCACGTGACCCAAAAATGTTCGAGTTTTACGAACCGTCACTGCCAAATTTTCACCATTTTTATAGTGAATTTTAATAATTTCAATGCGTTTGTTAAGCGTGTATCGTTCGATTTTTATTAATGGCGTAGTTTCTACTTGTCAAATATCAAAAAATGACAGCTTGAAAAGTGACATCTACCGAAATAGCAGGTTATTCAAAATCACACCTGTTATTGGAAAACCCTTTATTAATTTTATATTAACTTGTCTTTATAGAATTTTGAAAAGACGAAATTATAGCCCAAAGAAATTTAGGCTATTTGGAATTTGTTGCACATTTTTTCAACAATTTTTACCCAAAAGAATAGCATAAACTGGACTAACAGTTCTTGGTATGATATGCATAGATCTATGGTAACTGCTCGCTATTCTCTTGAAAAAATTAATTCTCAAAAAAGAAAAGAATTGTTTTCAATTATACCACCGCTGTGATTGATTTGTGTAATTTGACTTTTGAGTTAATATCCCCTCATTTTAGATCACCTAGTCGCACCCATGAGATGTATCCACCTCTATGCACGTATCTATAAAAACTAAGCTCTCCGCTTCCTTCTCATGGCGGCCTGCTTGCACCTTACAATTTGGCGCCATTTCATATCCGTGTTTTGCTACAATAGCCACTTATGCATGCATGTTGCACGCTGCCCATTATTAGCACAGAAGTCCCACATATGCATGTATGTAAGTATTAGTAAATATGCACGTATCGACATATATATATGTACTGTATACGAAAACAGGATCATATAAATATAATAAAAAATATAAAAAGTTTTGGACTCGCGCAAATGCAATGTATACATATAGGTATGTGCGTGCATGTGTATGTGCATGCGAGTCATCCAATGCTTGTGTGCATATGCGCCAGTGTGCTGCTCGAACTGCAATTGCCACAAAATTAACCTTACGTCCAATGGCAAACGTCGTCAGTTTTTAATTTATCATTTGGTCAAAGTGGTTCAAGTGCATTTCCCTTCTTTTCCGGTTGTACTGGAGCCCTTGAAATTACATCAACAAACAAATACATGTCCATGCATGCAGGTGTTATCGTGTTTGTTTGCCTTTTCCGGGCGCTGCATTTCTCATTGGCTATTTGCTCCTTGTCGAATTAGTCGAAGCACTCTTGAAACTCCTGACGATATTCGGTTTTGGAATGTTGGATTATTGAAAAGTGTAAGCGTGTTCGAGTATGAATTATTTCTCAGTTTCAAAAGGTCACAAGTTCATGCAATCAATTTATGTGTATGTACGTTTGTGTGCGGTTCGATGTTATTG
This sequence comes from Anastrepha obliqua, assembly GCF_027943255.1. NCBI lineage: Eukaryota > Metazoa > Arthropoda > Insecta > Diptera > Tephritidae > Anastrepha > Anastrepha obliqua. The sequence goes on along the minus strand of NC_072892.1, from coordinate 142,082,574 downwards.
CCTATTTTTAAGGCAATTTTTGTTAATGGTTTGTAGGGCTTCTTTTACTGGACAAAGATTCAAGAGCTAAAAAAATATATTGGTTTAATATTCTTGTGTATATGTTAGTTAAGGATCGATTCACTAAACATTTCGAAATGTAATTTGAAAATATGAGTCAAAACTAGATTTAAAGATTTTAGTAATTTTCAACTTCTAGCTTGAGATACTAGGTGACAGGAACATGACCCATAGATTTGATCAACGCGTCAAGCGCCAGAAGGAAGGTTTTAAGACCAGGGCCAGTTCCTGTAAAGACGAAAACAACGATCTGGTAACGGATGACCAAGGCAGGAGGAGGAATTGCTTCTCCTAGTTGCTGAATGGTGGATGTAGCTGCGTGGTTGAGCAAGTAGACTCTGATGCCCCAGTCGCTTTTTTTTTTTTTTGTGGGTGAGGAGGGCTCAAAATGCCTTTGCACTTACAGCAACCGTCGTCAACTGCATTGAATGGTGTTGCCACTAAAACAATCCCTCCTCTTCTTCTGGGGAGACTCCCTTCCCGGAACTACCTTGCATTACTTCGAGAAGGCCCAAAACGGTGTCCATTAAATGGACCCACGACTGGGTCCACTGTATTTGTAGCCAGCTTCATGCTATAGGCGCGTTTTCTAATGTCTCTGTGCCGTCATACCAATGGTATGTGTGGCATGCTCTCAGGTTCCTCTCACATGGGCGTATGGATATCGTACACTATCGAGGTTCCTTTTGCATCTGTAGCAAAGAAAATGTTACGGTAATATTATGCCATCTTATGCCGTCGTGAACACATGACTCGACGGTCTGTGATTTGTCGTCAGTTCGTAGACAGTCCACCTCCTATCGAGGGCGGATTTGTTTTTCTCTGCGTTTTGCGCTGCCACTCCGCGCGTTGTATGTGCAGCATTATCCTCTTTGCAAAACTTTTGACTGCGTTCCAACAGTCATTGGATGCACACATGTTATTGATTAAGCTGTCTGGGCTCAGCTGTTCGCCCAAGACTAACTCAAGCGTTCGGCGTTCTTCGTTGAAACGATCACAATAGAAGAACACGTGCTCCGCGCTTGCTAATGCATTGTTGCAGCTTGGACAGAACAAAGTGTCATCCATGTGAAAACGATGGAGGTACTCCCGGAAACATCCTTGCCCGCTCAATGTTTTGGTTAAATAGTGGTCTACGTCTCCGTGCCTTCTACTCACCCATTAGCTAATTTTGGGTCTATAGGTCCAACGTCCTGTAACAAACGAGTCCCATCTGCTTTGCCACTTTTCTAACGAATGCAGACGTTTTGCAGCTTTCGCTTCAGTTGTCGGCTTTTCTCCTTGCCTGTCATAAAGTTGTCCCATTTATGTCTATTGAGAGCTTTCCAGCGATGACGCAAGCCGCGTCGTCCGATATGGTCCTGTATACGCACGCGACTCTTAGTGCATTTCGTCGGTGCACTTGATGACTAACATTTGATGACTTAGCTCCTGCCCATATAGGAGCAGCATATAAGATGACTCAATCCACCACACTTGCCAGGAGGTGCCTTCGGGCGCCTTGCGGTCCGCCTATGTTTAGAAGAATTCTTGTAAGAGCACCGTTGACTGCCGCTGCTTTAGAACCCACAGTTGCTAAGTGTTGCTTAAAGCAAAACCGTGCATCAATCATTACGCCTAGATACTTTATAGCCTCTTTCGACAGTATTTCATGGGCACCTATCCGCAATTTCATGAACTCTCTTTTTCTTCACGCAGTTACGAGGACCGCTTCCGTTTTTTATGCAGCCAATTTCAGCCCCGCTGCAGAGAGCCATAGTTGCACCCTAGCTGCTGCATCATTACACTTCTGCTGCAGGTGGTCTAGCTTCTTGTCCGTGCCCACGAGAGCGATGTCACCGGCATAGCCTACCAGTGTTGCTTTATCCGGCAATTTTAAGCTAAGTACTCCGTCGTAGATGGCATTCCACAGCGGGGGTCCAAAGACTGATCCCTGAGAGACGCCACCAGTGACTTTATATTTCTTTAGACCGTCATCTGTATCATACTGCAAGATTCTATCCCTAAAGTAGGTTCGTATTATTCGTATTAGATATCCAGGGACTTGGAGTCAAATTTTTTGTTAGATGGACCGGTTGGGCATTCCAGATAGCTTTGTAGCCGGTCACAATTGATGCGCTCAAACACTTTCCCCACCGTGCCGAGCATACACACCAGCCTCAGTCGCTGACGACGGCACCGTCGTACCACCACTCTTGTGCAAGTGCGAATAACCATTAGGCGTTTCAAGAACAACAAAGATGCTGGAGCCGACGGACTTCTTGCCGAGCAATTCAAAGCTGGAGGCGAAGAGCTGACAAAGCGCATGCATCATGATCGGATGAGAGCATGTCAAGTGACTGGAACCAGAGTGTGCTTTGTCCAGTAGGGACATAAGACGGGTAGTCCTGCAATCTTCGCAAACTTCCGTGAGAAGCTCCTACTTAACATCGCATATAAAGTTCTGTCGAGAGTATTGTGTGAGTTAATGAAATCCATCGTCAACGAACTGGTTGGGCCTTATCAGTGCGGCTTCAGACCAGGTCCTCCCGATTTGCCAAATCCTGGAGAAAACCCACGAAAAACAAATCGACATACACCATTACTTCATTGATTTTATAGCCACCTTTGATCCCTATATAGGAATCACTTTTATATCGCTATGCCAGAGTTTGGTATCCCCGTAAAATTAATACGGCTGAGTAAGATGACATTGAGCGCTACCACAAGTTCTGTTGGAATTGGAACTAACTTCACCGTTTTAGTTAATGAAAAAAGAAAAATATGCTCACGGTTATTATGGATTACAACAGCATTGTACACCACGAGAATTTGTCAGGAGGTCAGAGAACTAATGAGGACTATTATTTGGGCATTATGAGATGTTTATATGAAGCAATTCGCAAAAAAAGAAGGATTTGTGAAAAACAGCTCGTGCATTTTGCATACATGGATTTGAAAACACATCATCCCACATTATCCGTGAATTTTTGACTAAAAACGAAAAGAAATCCATTCAACTGCCATCGAATTAGCCTGTTATGGCTACTTGCGACTTTTTTCTGTTTGATCGGGTCAAAAAACCACTACAGGAACGCGTTAAACAGCAAATGGAAGTAAAGGGAAAATCGGAGACGGCTCTGATGGCAGTAGCGAAAATAGAGTTCCAAAAATGTTTCACTTTGAAGGCGATAATATCACTTTTGAGGATTTCTGCAAAATTTAAAAATTCTGTCCTTTTAATAGGCGAATTACATTATTTAGTTGGGTAACTATCAAGTGACTATAATTCACAGAGAGAACGTCGGTTCGAATCTCGGTGAAGCACCAAAATTAAGAAAAACATTTTTCTAATAGTGATGCCCCTCAGCAGGCAATGGCAAACCTCCGAGTGTATTTCCGCCATGAAAAAGCTCCTCATAAAAATATCTGCCGTTCGGAGTCGGCTTGAAACTGTAGGTCACTCCTTTTGTGGAACAACATCAAGACGCACACCACAAATAGGAGGAGGAGCTCGGCCAAACACCCAAAAAGGGTGTACGCGCCAATTATATATATACAGTAGATTCTGTTTTTATGCGGGTTTTTTTATGCGGTTTTGAAATAGTGCGGTTTTTTAAAAAATTAAAAAATGCATGTCGACCTATCGGGAATTGTATAAACAAGATTCTAAACCAGCTAAGCAAAAGCTCATCACAGATTACATCAGAAATGCTAACACTACAAGTATGGAACCGCCTGCATAACTATCTAGATCAGACGTGTACATTTCCTCAAGTAACGAAAGTGATTTTACGCCAAATCCTAAACGAATGCGCAACATGCGGGTATTGTCTGATTCTATTTCTAACGATGTAAATTTATTTTTTATTCTGACGTTTCTTAAATAAAGATATAATTTTCAAAAATACAATTTTTTGTTTATGCGATTTTATTTAATTATTTCAGATTCGTGCGGTCTATGGAACATATCTATAGTTATAATATGGGACTAGTACCCTTTCTTATGCGATTTTATTACATTATTCCAGATTTATGCGGTTCTTAGCACTTTTGAAACGTATCTATAGTTTTACTATAGAACTGGTAGCTTTTTTTATGCTGTTTCTTGCGGAACGTATATAGCGCATAAAAACAGAATCTACTTATATAACTATCAAGCTTTAACGTTTGCACGCGATGGGAATAGTCCAGAAGCAGATAACTGGGTGCCACATCCATTGAAGGAGAGGGATATCGAGAGACGTTTGCTGGTTGTCTGCATCGCATAGTCCTGGCGATGAGTAATGGATCTATTATGGTAACCCTAAGCGTCGAAAATATTGGAGCTTGTCAGATGAACCAGGTCCATCGACAGCGAAAAAAATGGAACAAGTCAAAAGATTTTTTTTTTGTCAAAGGAATCCGTATGCTGCCTGAAAGATGGAGTAAAGTTGCATCTTCCAATGGCACATACTTCACATAATATCATGTATTACCAGGTGTATAAGCTTAAATCCGCTGATTGCTCGTAGATGGCGTTAGTGAGCATATCAAGTTACCATAGAAATGCCATATTTTTTTTGCATGGGTTCGACACCTGTTTACATCAATCACTGCACATCATCAGTGATTTCATACAGCAACACATTTTTTTCCTTGCGTAATCATGTCTAATTTTGTGCCAAAAAAAGAGCATATGCGGGAAGCTCTACTTTTTTGCTTTAATTTGAAGAAATCGGCTGCCGAATCGCATCGCATGCTTGTGGAGGCCTATGGTGACAGTGCATTATCGGAAACAACTTGCAGAGACTGTCGGTTCAAAGACGGCTATTTTGACTTGAGTGACAAGAAGCGTGAAAATCGGCCCAGAAAAGTTGAGGACCATGAATTTCAGGCTCTTTTGGATGAGGATCGCAAAAAATGCTTGCCGAGCAGTTAGTTGTCACTCAACCAGCCATTTCCATGCGTTTACGTGCCATGGGAAAGGTCCAAAAAGTCGGAAAATGGGTACCCTATGAATTGAACGATAGACAGATGGAGCGACGCCAAAACACATGCGAAATCTTGCTGGCTAGGCATAAAAGAAAGTCGTTCCTGCATCTTGTGGTGACTAGCGATGAAAAGTGGATATACTTTGAGAATCGTAAACGAAAAAAATCATGGGTCGATCCCGGCCAACTATCAACTTCTTCATCAAGACCTAATCGCTTTGGACGCAAGACGATGCTGTGCGTTTGGTGGGATCAGCAGGGTGTTGTTTACAATGAGCTGTTGAAACCTGGTGAAACTGTTAATTCTCATCGCTACCACCAACAACTCATCAAATTGCGCCGTGCTTTGCGTGAAAAAAGGCCTCGTTATGAACAAAGACATGAGAAGCTGATTTTCCTCCACGACAACGCCCCATCGCACACGTCAAGAATGGTCCAAAACTACTTGGAGACAATTAATTGGGAGGTGCTACCTCATCCCGCTTATTCACCAGACCTGGCCCCTTCGGGCTATCATCTGTTTTCATCGATGGGTCACGCGCTCGCCGAACAGCACTTCGATTCGTACGAAGACGTCCGGAAATGGCTTGACGAGTGGTTCGCCTCGAAATATGAAGAATTCTTTTGGCGTGGTATACACAAATTGACCGAGAGATGGGAAAAATGTATAGCTAGCGAGGGCAAATACTTTGAATAAATTATTTTTTTGCTTTCTATAAAAAAATGGGTTTTTTTTTACTAAAAAACAGCGGATTTAAGCTTATACACCTGGTATTTAATTGTTTAAAGAATTCGCAACTTTGGCTAAGAAAGGATGGAAACTTATTCCCATACCCAATACTGTTTTCAATAAATAAATAAATAATCAATATTTTACACGCATTTCCCGAGCGACGTTCAGCGTTGTTTTGAATAAATAAATAAACTTCTGCTAAATATTTCCAGTCTCTCAGTCGTCCCTGCTGTCATACATCGTATGCGGTTTCACTCCCGCTCGTACAATACCGCGAATCGATAGCTATAAAATTTATCTTTTGAGTATACGAGTACAAAACCGATTCCAGAGTAAAGTCTGGATCATAAAGCCGGCGTTCTTTTAAATACCACAAAACAGCACATTTTATACTCGTACATTTGTCCCCCGTGGTGATGGTCTTTACCAAATTCATTCTTAAATTTTTTGCAAAATTCACGCTGGGAAGTGTCGAGCAATGATTTGCGATAGCGTCGTACGGAAAAGAGAAAGTAACTAATATAAAATTACAGAAAAAACAAAACAAAAACAAAAACAAAAAAATTAATGCCTTCGCCTTTCAAACTGATTCACTGATTACGTGTTGGCTTTCTACATGCGGGCAAAGCTGAAGTAGTTGAAGTGGAAGTGGCTTACATGCGCTTACACTACAATAGTAGACGATTGCAAGAATAATTGTACCACCACCATAATATATACCGCCTTCATGCTTAGGTTGATACATTTTTCGGCGCTCAAAGTGTTCGCCTATTTAGTATATGCGTATTTGTGGAAATTCCCTCAAGGAATTTACGCATGTTTCGAATTATTCCGGTGAATTTAGAACTATGCCTAGTACAGGTTTTTTTCTTCACCAGCTCTTCACTGCAATGTAACTGGTTGGTCGAGGAGGAAATATTCAGCTTCATTTTTGTTTTTTATTTGATTGTACTGAAATTAGAAATTTAATAATTTATGTTTTACTAAAATTCAATGTGACCAGTACCTAAGAAGTTACATTTATTGAATTTAAAAAAAGTCAACAAAGCAGAACTTAATGAGTTAAATAATGTATAACAGACAGGGCACATTTAACTGGTAGTATCAGTATTTGATTTTTTTCTATCTTTTGGTCTCTAATTGCCAAATTTTGTTTAAATTACTCTACACTTTTGAAACTGAAATTAGAAGAAGGCAAGCCTAGAAACACCACCAGATTGGTACCTCCTAAAACACTCAGGCTAAAAAGCCTAAGTCATGGAGGAAAGGAGAGAAGTGCAGAGAGAGAAAGAGATAGGATAGAATAAGGACAAAGATAGAGATATTTATTTCTGTGAGAATTTTCCAAATCTTTGGAAAATCTGAAAATATCTTTCAATTAAAGAGAACGAATTTCACTCATTCTCATGACATCGGAACCAAAATTTCGTAGCCTTGCTCTAGCAAAGGCCGGACAGTCAGCGAGAAAACGCTCAGTGCTATTCGCCTCCTCTACACAAGACAGGCAAATCGGGTCCTCAATGATTCCCGTGATATCAGTCATATGCTGACCCCATGGGTTGTGTCTTGTAATAATACCGACCATCAACCAAACGTGTTTTCTATCAAGTTTTAGAAAAAATTTCGATAGTTTTCAGTTCGTGCGTGTCACAAAACACTTTGCCGTTCTGTAGCGTTTAAGACTGGGCCATCCCTTGTAAATTGCATACATAATTGCTGATCTAATTCATGATTCCTGTAGAAGTGATTCCGAGTATTGGCACTGGTCCCTTTGAGGAAACCACTGATCCACAGTTGGCCAATTCATCGGTAATTCCATTATGACAGAATTAAACGTCTTCTTCTATTCTTGAACAATCTTTGAAGGTTTGCTTTACGTTCCCCAAAGTCTTCAGTACAGCTTGACTGTCACTAAAGACTCCAATCTGTTCCCCGCTAACCTAAACTTTTAATCGGTTTTTTAACGGTTAATCTGTTTTTTAACTGTTAATCTTCTTTTACAAATTTCAGATACCAAAAGCAAAAACACATTACATTGCTCTTGTTGCTGGTAGTTTTACAAGAAATTTCAAATAAATTTTGTATGAGTATCTTAAAGCAAAGTTGACAAACCTATTTATTTTGTCATCTGATATCATTTGATTTTCACAGTAGATACTTTCTCTTTTCCGTACATTCACGTCAACATTTCGATCAAACAGAAAAATACCACAGGAAGCCATATCAGGTGAATTCGATGGCTGTTGGATGATATTCGTTTCGTTTTTGATCAAAAACTGACGGATAATTATAGCACTATGCGACGGTGTGCTTTCATGATGCAAAATCCACGAGTTATTTTAAACAAATCCTTCCTTTTTTGGCGAACTGCTTCTCGTGAACGTCTCATAATGTTCAAATAATAGTTATTAACTGTTTGATTTTCTGGCTAAAACTCGTGGTGTACAATACCGTCATAACCTATAAAAATCGTAAGCACCGCTTTCTTTTTTCACTGCAAACGCCGTGATTATTTTGGTCTTAATGCATTCGGAGCTCTCCTCCCGCTCGACTGATGTCTGGATTGTGTGTAGTACTCATAAACCCACGTCTCGCCTCCAGTAATGATGCGTTTGATGAATGTTGGGTCTGATTCAGCCTTGGAAATCATGTCTTTCACAATATCAACGCGGTATCTTTCTTGCATGAAATTCAGATCCTTTGAGACTAGCTTTGCAGCAACACGTTGCAAATCCAATCATTAACTACAATATCCTTAACGGATCCATAAGCAATGTTCACGTCCTCTGCCAGCTCTCTGCTGGTTAATTTGCGGTTATTGATCAAATTTTCTATCACCTTATTGATGTTTTCATCAGTTTTCGACGTTCGTCATCCTCAATGGACTCGCTGTCGGCTGTTTTCTTTAGAGTATTCTTGCCGAAACAGTTTCCCAGTTTCAAAAAACATTTCTAAGATTTGCGCAGCATTGAATCCGTTTTTAATGCAAAATCTATTACTCGTTGTTGCAAATTCAAATCAAATTTGACACTGTAAAAAATCGAAAACACGTGCAGAGACAGATTTACTCAAGACGGCGTAACTTTTAAAAATGTCAAGCAATGGCGATAAAATTTTGGTAGGAATGTTAATCATAGATGCGGTAACCTAACAAAACTCAAATCAGCTGAACTCGAGCGTCACTTGGCGGTTGTTCCGGTTGATCTATTTGATCAATGTACCACATATTGGCATTTAGGATAGTCGCGTCTAACATTACTGAAGCCACTGCATCAGAAGCCGCATTTAACCCAATAGTGCTACGGTTTCAGTATACGAGAAAACTAATTTCGCTACTCCGGATATGAATAGCGAAGTGGTTCGTTGTTTACAAAATTTCGCTAGTGCCAAGTCAGTACAGGTTTTCCCTACAGGGTATGCTTGGCCTTACGATAATTTGACCCTTTGTCTATAATTTTGCCTTTAATTTCTTTTTTTCTCTGGTTGGCTTTGCCTTTGACTTTTGAACAATTGTTTGTTCCGTTCTTTTATCTTGAACGTTGCGCGGACTGAGAAGGGTTTTTTTTTGTTAAATTGATGACGGTTTGGTTGCACGCAATCCATTGCGTCATCTACGAATGGTGGCCTGCCTATAGATTAACTCACTTGCATATTGGGCGTGTACTCGCCAGGTGCTTGGCTATTTGTTGGGATGAATGCTAATGAATACTTTGTTGGGCGTGGAGGGAAGTTGTTTTTTTTTTTGCATTTTTTGTGCGAAATATATTTTATATACAAATCAGAAAATCCCCTTAAAACAGTAACTCAAAAAGTTTGTTAAAATGATACCCAAAAAGTATAATCGTGCCTCAAAACACCTTTTTAGGATATAAATAATGTATGGAATAGATTGGTAGGAGTGGCTAATCTTGAGGCAGGGACAAATCAGGTGGCCTGGTTTAGTACCACAGGTGTTGGTGTCAGTCTATCATTTTAGGTTATATTTTGTGTGCGTAATCTTTTAACACCGAAGATTTTCTTTGCACAGAACAAAATGAAGAACGCGCTGGGTACGCGCAAAAGTTTTATGAGCCTTCAATAACAACCTGAATAACACAAAATTGAAAGCCTTATTATCCCTTTCTTTGCCTCATATACTTCTCGTTCAATTTATTGCCAAGGCGGTCGCCCCTCGCCAGACAACGGCAAACCTCCGAGTGTATTTCTATCATAAAAAAGCTCCTCATAAAAAATATCTGCCGTTTTTAGTCGGCTTGAAACTGTAGGTCCCTTCAAACAGTAGTGTACGCACCAATTATTTATTTTATTTTTATCTTCTAATGCTTTCAGTAATTTAAAGGATCATAAAGACGGCTTTGCTCAGAGATCTCCTGTAGAGTTCCATAGCAGTCCATGAGTAGCTTAGAGCAGAGTTTCTTGCAAAAGACCCCTCGACCAAAGTTCCGATTATTTAACTTCAAATATTTTGCGAATAGATTCACTGAATCTTGGTTAAGAATTTCAACTACGCCAAATGCTCTATTGAAGTGTGTGGAGTGGCTGTACACTGGCTGCTCTCAGCAGGAGTTAATTCGAAGTGTGCAACATTTTTATAGTACACGGAATTCAAGTCAAAGGAATTGCAGCCCATGGCTTTGAACGGGCATGGGTAGCGACAGCTATGGGATGTCTACGACTACATACAATATTTAACGTCGGGTTGTGTTTTTGTGCCGTTTGATATCAACTAGGATGCCAGAAAGTACGTCTTGCCTTGAATTGATTTATGTCAAGTAGTGCTTGAGAGAAATTTGCTTAGTAAAATTGTTGGATTTTTGGGCTTTAGCCACTGCAAGCACTGAAAACAAAATACCGATGAGCATTATTACTTGACCTCGCCTAAGTAATTGGCTACAGTCACTCCCGCCTTATTTGATACAGACACGATTTTCTGTAAAGCCTTCTATATTTCATAATATTTTGCGAAAATGAAAAGACAGAGTATCAAGATATTTTATTTATTTTGTTTTATTTCATATCTCAACATAAAGTACAAAAACGTATCGACTCATTTCATTGTAATTAAAAAAAAAATCAAAAAAAAAAAACATGCAGAGAACTCACGTCGCAGTTTAATAAATTTTCAAATGTTAAGATATTTAATAAGCCTGAGCACTTTAAGTAAGTGGTCAAACATAGACGTTGGTGCTTCCCGGATAGGTGGACTATACAGTCCCGCCTATACTTGTCATTTCAATGTTCACGACCCTATTACCCTCGAGGGCAGAGTGGGAACGGGACGAGGTAAGACAGGGCGAGTTCATCCATGTATGGTATACACAGATGGTTCAAAGCTCGAGTGTAGGGTGGGCGGAGATGATATTCCGAGCATCTGGGGATCTCCCTCAGTTTTCGGCCTCACGACTACTGTAGTGTCTTTCAGGCTGAACTGATGGCCGTAATGAAAGCCGTGATACTGGTACAGTGAGATGCGATATTTGGAAATGACATGTACATTTTCACTGACAGCCAGGTGGCGATAAAATTCCTCACAAAACAGTCGACAACTTCCAAGGTAGCCATGAAATGTCGCGCATCTCTTACCAAGATGGCTGAGTCATTTCACCTAATGATAGCATGGGTTTCTGGCCATTGTGACATTGAGGGGAATTGCAGAGCCGATGAACTAGCGAAAATCGGTACCAAATTGACTGATGAGTATTTAGACAATGATATAGGTATACCCTTGCAAACATGTAGACTACGTATCCGCGAGGAAATTGTAAGAGTAGCGAATGAAAGATGGCGTAATGAAGCCACTTGCAAAATCGCCCGACAGTTGTGGCCGACTCACAATACTAAACGCACGGAACTTCTACTAAGAAGAGATAAGCATAGTCTTGACACAGTGATTTCAGTTATAACGGGGCCTGCCTAATCGGTAGGAACGCCCAGAGAATGGGTGTGCAAGCAAAAGGCTTCTGTAGAAGTTGTCTAGACGAGGAAGAGACGATATCACTCCTTCTGTGTCACTGTCGTGATCTATCCCCTTTAATTATTTATTATTTTTTATGGATCTTACAAAATTTTTGAAAAGTACATATTGGTTTTAGGAGGGATAAGGGCAAGTTCCTCACGCGGCATCACAATGGTGTGGGTGAGCCTGAGTGTGTCCGACAGTGGACAACCCCTTCAACCTAACCCAACCTAAGGTATTTAATACTTCGTTGGGCATCTTTTATTATCAATCACAGCTTGAAGTCTACGTGGCAGGCAGTCAAATATGTACATAAGGAGTGAGTAGCTGGATATTCAAACTTAGTTCATATTCATGCTATAGTTTCAGCGCAAAATCACTAACCAAAAAAAGAAACAAAGCAACAGCGTATCTTCAAATATTCCTGCCAAGTACAAAGGTGACGTAGGTGGCGGCATTGATCTGCTACAACACTTTAAGCTACAGTAGTGGTGATTATATCAGCTGCAAAGCGTTAGAGTCTAATCGTCGCCTTAACATAAACAGCATAACCTACAAATATGGGCATACACTGACGTGCAAAACTGTAACATAATATATTGGGTTGGCAACTAAGTAATTGCGGATTTCACTCATAGATGGCTTCAATTGAATTTTTAGGTTTGCAGACGGAGTACAAATGTAAAACACATTTTGTTATTTGATAGTTGGCAATTCAGCTGTCAATCAGTAAAAAAAGTTTTTAGATCGGTTGCGTAGTTTTCGTTTAGCGTTCGTTGAAAAATAGAAAATCAAAAGGAACATTTTCGTCATATTTTGCCTTTTTATTTCCGCAAAGGGAAAACTTTGCGATGCGGTTATGTGCTGTTTATGATGAAGAAGGCTTAAAAGAACGGCAGTGTCAGAATTTGTTTGCCAAATTTCGTCCTGGTGATTTTTCACTCAAAGATGAAAAACGCTCTGGTCGTCCAGTTGAACGAAGACGCCCCAATCAAAGCAATAATCGATTCGGATCCTCACAGTACAACACGTGAGATTGCAGAGAAGCTTCATGTATCGCATACATGCATTGAAAATCACTTAAAACAATTTGGCTATGTTCAAACACTCGATAAATGGGTTCCTCACGAACTGAAAGAAATGCATTTAACGCAACGTATTAACAGCTGCGATTTGCTAAAGAAACGTAATGAAAATGATCCATTTTTAAAACGACTGATAACTGGCGATGGAAAATGGGTTGCTTACAACAATATCAAGCGGAACAGATCGTGCAGCAGGCCACGTGTACCAACTCAAGCAACATCAAAAGCTGATATTGATCAAAAGAAGGTTTTGTTATGAGTTTGGTGGGATTACAAAGGAATTGTACAGAGTAGGCCATGTAAAATTTGCTTTTTGAATCGGCTATAAAAAAAAACTAATCAATACTTTTTCAAACTTTTTTCTTTATTTTTAAGATTGAACATTGTCATTTATGAGTGAAAAGTATAATAATATCGTTCAAATGACTGTCACGACTGGCTTTACAGTAGGCCATTCGATCAACCCAATTTTTAAGCACATTTTCGATTGTTTGGACTCCAATTTCATGAATGGCAACTTCGATTTCGTGTTTAAAGCATCAATCGTCTCTGGATGGTTCGCATAGCATTTGTCCTTAACGGCTCTCCACAAAAAATAGTCCAACGGTCTTAAATCACAGCGCCGAGGCGGCCAATTGATATCGGAATTTCGGCTGATTATTCGGTTTTCAAAAACGGTAGCCAAAAGTTCGAGTGTAACTTTGGCAGTGTGACAAGTTGCACGGTCCTGTTGAAACCAAATGTCGTCCATGTCATCCTCTTCAATTTTTGGAAACAACTCGTTGAGCATGTCACGGTAACGCTCGCCATTTACTGTAACCGCGGCTCCTCGCTCATTTTCGAAAAAAAATGGCCCGATGATGCCGCCAGACCAAAAACTGCACCAAACTGTGATGCGTTGTAGATGCATTTGCTTCTCTACAGTAACGTGTGGATTTTCTGAACCCCAAATCCGACAATTTTGCTTATTGACGTAGCCACCGATGTGAAAATGAACTTCATCAGAAAAGAAGAAGAAGACTCACCACTTTGGAAATAGGTTTTCAATATTTCCCAATTTTGTTCAAGCGTATAGCGTCCCATTTCGGAAATGTCAAGCCTTTAAGTAAATTATAAACACATTTGACATGTCATTTGTGTTACCCTTCTCAAAAAAATAGGTGGTTCAAACAGTAAACGCTATATGGCGCACCCTGTTTACTTTGAACTCTTACCACCCAACCGAAGCGGCCCGAATTGACAAATCAAGAAAATATTGCATTCCATCATGACAATGCAAGCCACTCGGCAAAAATTTTTGGAGCTTGGTTGGGATGTTTTGCCACATCCACCATATAGTCCCGACCTTGCACCATCTGATTACTTTTTCTTTCGATCTTTACAAAACTCCTTAAATGGTAAAAATTTCAATAATGATGATGATGTCAAATCGTACCTCATTCAGTTTTTTGCTAGTAAAAACCAGAAATTTTATGAATGTGGGATTATGATGCTGCCTGAAAGGTGGCAAAAAAGGTCATTGATCAAAATGGGCAATACATTACAGAATGAAGTAATTTAGTTCCATAAAAAATTGTCTTTGATTTTCTAAAAAAATCCGCAATTACTTAGTTATTAAGTACATATCTATATTCGAAATTTTCTTTTTGCTCTTCTGTCATTTTTATTATTATTATTATTTATAGGGGATATATACCTACAATATAACGCTAACTTAATTCGCACACTGGCTACAATGGCCTTCAGTGGGGTCTGTCATTTTTAATTTCTAAGTTAACGGGGAAGGTAACGGTTGTTGAAATATGAAGTGCTGTGCCACAGTTTTGCACGTGAGTGTATGTGCTGCCATGTTGGCATGTCGGTTGTAGTAAAAACGAAATGAAATGTGCATATAAAGTGAGGTTAATGAGTGGTCAAGTAAATTGACCTAGTCGCTGCAAATTGCGCGAATACCCGCCGCACAGTGTAAGAGTTTGCCAATCTGGTGAGACTTAATCCAATTGCTGTTTAAAAAATATCGACATGAAATTCGGCACGTAAGCACTTATTTTCCGTGTAAAAGAGCATACAAAACGCATTTTTTTCTAATTGAAAGGTGAAAGAGTAATAATTTGTTTATTTGTTGAAAATACTTTGGAGGAAATTGAACAGAAAAATGATTATTGTTGTTGTACTCAGAGTATTTATATATTGAATTAAAAATAATAAACTACTTTATATATAAATAGTAAATGTAAATGAGTTGTAAATTTAATAATTTTGCTTAATCTGAATCGGCGCTTTCTTCAAAATGTTGACTATGCAATAATAAAGCAACTGCTTCCGTAGATAAAACCTTCCACTTGGTTTCTGCAGTTGTACGTAAACTGTATATATGTACATAAATGAGTGAATGAAAAAAACAGCCGGTGTAATACATCCTGTCAACTTGCGATGCTTTCCTAGTAAACTACTCGCAGTGTTTTTCCATTCCATTTTTATGTGTTGACTCTGGTGGTTCTTCTTCAAAGTTTCGAATAAAGAAAATATAGGAAGAGATTATATTCTTTCCACGTTACATAATTTTGTGCACAATTACTATTATATTTAATTGAAAATATCCCAACAAATAAAATTCCGTACTTTCCATTAAAAATCATGTACAGGGTCCGGCACTCGAAATGTAACTAATTAAAAAGCCCACAAATTTAGTTTGGAAAATTACTTTTATTCAATTCAAAGTAAAAAATATGTATGTGAAAATAATACAAAATTAAGAATCGATTTACTTTTGTTCGATATGATCAGCTTTTGCCTTGACTATGGCTTTGAGGTGATCCAGAAACGAATCGCAAGCTGCCATGACTTGCAGGTATTCTGGCCCACTCCCGAATAATGGCTTTCTTCAGCGTCTCGAGACTGGTGAATCTTTTAGTTTGGACCTTCTTCTCCAAAATGGTCCAAAAAGCCATTATGTGGACGTTATGAAGTTCGGAACGGCCTTTTTTAGCCATTCTTGGTGCACTCGAAATTTGTGAGACGATGTCGAGTCCTGTTGAAACGCCCATGGTGTGCCACCGAAAGGTTTGTCTGCCCGCTGCTTCACAGCAAAAGCGTCTCGGCTTCGTGTTTACTCTCGGTAAAATGCTTCCGCGTGCTTGTAAACAATACTCTGGACTGTCATTTAGTCAACTAACAGATAGCTGATGCCCGTGCATCACTTCGAGTGCCGGACCCTGTACTCGTACACTAATAGGGTACTCACTTACGCGAAACTTTTTTGTAATATCGATAAGCAAAATATTGGAGGTTGAACTAGTTTTAAAGGTGACACACAGATGGCGCTATTTATCACTTTATCGCGTTGGCAATACTGAATATATATTCATGACAAAGCCTCATCCCTAGGCTTTGTTTATCAGTATCTGTCATTTCGCTGAAGTATAAACAACGCAGTGTTTTCGTGCTCCGAGTATGTCAACTTTCGTGCCGTCGAAACGCAATTTGCGGGAAGCTTTGCTTTTCTGCTTCAATTTGAAAAAAAATACAGCCCAAGCCCGTGAATTGCTGCAGGAGGCCTACCCAGACCATACTCCGTCGATTTCAACATGTGAGTACTGGTTTCGACGATTCAAAAGTGGTGATTTTCACACCGAAGACAAGGAGCGTCTTGGCCAGACCAAAAAGTTCGAGGACGCGGAATTGGGGGAATTGGTAAACAAAGACTCGTGCCAAACCCAAGAAGAGCTTGCTGAATCATTGGGCGTTGATAAATCAACCGTTTGCAAGCGTCTAAAAGCGATGGGAATGATCCAAAAGCAAGGACATTGGGTCCCGTACGAGTGGAAGCTGCGCGACGTCGAACGGCGATTTTTTAAGTGCGAATTGCTGATCGAGCGACAAAATCGGAAGGGTTTTTTGCATCGGGTGGTGACTGGCGGCGAAAAATGGATCCACTACGATAACCCAAAACGCAAAAAATCATGGGGTTTGCCCGGCCACGCATCAACGTCGACGGCCAAGCAGAATATTCACGGCAAGAAAATCATGCTCTGCATTTGGTGGGATCAGGTCGGCGTCGTATATTTTGAGCTGCTCCAACCGGGCGAAACAATCACGAGGGATCGTTACCGACTGCAATTGATGCGTTTAAGCCGGGCATTGAAAGAAAAACGGCCGGACACGGTAAAAAGGCACGACAAGGTTATTTTGCAACATGACAACGCTCGGCCGCATGTTGCTCAACCTGTCAAAAAATACCTTGGAACGCTTGGCTGGGAAGTGTTACCCCACCCGCCGTATAGTCCAGACATAGCTCCCTCCGATTATCATTTGTTCCGGCATATGAGTCTCGATTTGGCGGACCAGCGGTTCTCCTCGTACGAGGCTACCAAAATATGGGTTGAGTCATGGATAGCCAAACAGCGGCCAGAATTTTGGAGAAACGGCATCCGGAAATTGCCCGAAAGATGGGCGAAAGTTGTAGCTAGCGATGGCCAATACTTCGAATAAAATATTTTGTACCGTTTTTTCACAATAAAGCCCCAAATCTTCGAAAAAAACCTTTAAAACTAATTCAACCTCCAATAGTTAATTAAAAAAATCTACGGTATTTTTTAGCCACTTGCAGTGTGAATTTTACTAGAATTTAATGGGCTATACAACTGCATTCCAAAATTATTCTGAAAATACTAATTAAAGAGTTTTAAATTTTTGTGAATATTTGCAGAAGTTTCATAATTCTCATACTCTGCAGAAAATTTGAAAAAAGAAACAATTCATATCGTTTTTGTTGTTAATTAGTCAAAATGTCGCAAGCCACTTTGTACTTAAAACTTTATTGAATCCCTTTTATTGAGAATCTAAATTTTGCTTAATTTAACTGAATTTTAACACTATTTTTGATGCAGTAAAACTAAAAAAATCATATTTAATAACATTTCAAATTTTAAACAAATAATTTGAATTTATGAAAAATACTGATTTTTCAAGCTCGAAGTTCTAGTTGGAACCCCTAAGATCTCTACACCTTCACAGTTCGACTTGAAATGTCATATTAAGTTACTTTTTTGTTTTGACGATAAAGTTGGCTACGGAGTATTTTCGAAAGAATTAGGACTGGAACTATCCGTTCGACTACCAGACAACATTGCAGCGTCTATCAGGCAGAGGTTCTAGCCATAAAAGAAGTGCCCACATACCTAAAAATGTATTCCGTAACAAAAACGACTATAAATATATTCTCGGATAGCCAAGCGGCCATTAAATCAATGAATGCGGCTATACTAAGATCAAAGGTTGCACAGGAATGCCAAGCAGCCCTAAATGATATTAGTATTCAAGGTCAGCCTTATTTGGGTTCCGGGGCACAGAGATATTGAGGGAAACTGTAGAGCTGATGAGCTAGCCAGAAAAGGTACTGCTCTTCAACTGTTCCGTGCTAAAAGTACCATTGGAATACCTTTGGCCACGAGTAAATTAATAATAAAAAACAACATTACCCAAGAGGCCAATAAGTTATGGGAAGATGAAGATACATGTGTAACAGCCAGGCTACTATGGCCGCAAATAAACAAGAAAATGACAAAGAAATTGCTTAGCCTCTCAAGAGAAGATATCCCGAAGGTCGTGGCTTGTGACACCGGCCACTGGCTATTTGGAAGGTATTTCTTGAGACTAGGGGTATTCTCCCATGAATATTGTAGAAGCTGTAGAGATGAGGAAGAGGAAGAAACAGTTGAGCACTTCCTTTGCAATTGTCCAGCCTTAGCTAAAATCAGAGCAGGTTGTCTAGGTAAACACTTTTTCAATTCTCTTACAGAACTAGCTGGCGCGAGGATTAGACCAATCCTCCGCTTCATAAGAGTCTCAAAATAGTTTCATGAGAGTAAATAAACAAGGTTCCGTGTCACACAGTGGTATTACAACGGACCTGTAAGGTCTAAGTGAGTTGGCCATACGGACCGACTACCTCCATAACCTAAGCTACTTTTTTGTTTTTGAATAACTTCACGCTGTTAGGTGTTCCGCAAAAAATTTATATTTTTTTGTTTTTGTTTTATAATTTTAATATTATGACCACCTTAGTGTAAGTTAACGCGCTTGTCCGAAACTATTCTGCAAATTATTTTAAAAAATATAATAAATTAATATTCTAAGAGTAATGTGCGAAAAAACTACAAAGCAACGGCTAAGAATCGGTTAAAAACGGCCATTGCCGATGCCGATGCCGATGCCCAATAATCGGTCGGACTCTTTTTAACATACCTCCAATTTAATGTTGTTGCTTGCGATTTGCAGCGGTGTTGGTGGAATTCAGTAACAGTTCTGAGTATAGTGAACTCTGCGCCGAGCGCGAGAGGTACGCGTATAATCGCTTTTCTTAACACTCACCTCTACAGTTAAACTTACGTGTACATGCAAGTCAAAAGTTGAACTGCCCCACCAGGTATATATGTAACATTTTGCAATTAAAATGAATTTTAATTTACACCAATTAATTAAAACCGCGTGATTGCACTTGTTGACTCAAGTGAGGGGAAGTTGCTTTACTGAAATGCATTTTCCTGTGAATTGCTTATGCAGTGTTGATTGCAATGCAGTTTTTCGTTTATATGTAGTAGTGCCGCGCTTATTCGTTGCGATTTTTTATTTGAAAACATTACTTTCTATATAAAGCATTATTAAGTGTATGCAATATGCAGGTGTACTTTGTTATTGACCTGCGAGCAGTGAAGCATTTTATATTCGTTTAATCCACTTTTGCGAGCTTTTCGAAAATGTTACCCTATCAGCAAATTTTTTATTATTTAAGTTAAATATATGAATGTATGTATAATGTAGATGTTTTAGTTTAGTTTAAGGGGGGGTAAGGGATAAACGCTAAAAAAACACTTTTTTATGAATTTATTGTAGCGAAACGGTTCAAGTCAGTTTATTAAAAGTTGTTGCATATTATAAAGTAACATTTCAAGAATATTTCATAAAATTTTCATGTAAAAATATTGCAAAATGAGCGAATGAGAGCACATTTACATAGACGTCTTTTCAAAAATACATTTTGCAGTAGTCAGCATATCTCAGCGTAGAATCATCTGAAATCAAAAAAATCGAATAATTTAGTTAAAGTATGAGTTAAACTTCCCTCCAACGTTTATTTTGACGATTTATTTTCATTTTCAGCCATTTGGTAGTCGTTTGAAGTAAAAAGTGATTTTTGACGAAAAAATTCCGCCATTTTGTAGGTGTAAAACCACCTTAATATAAAAAAAAATGGCGAAAAAAAAACGTTGGGCGGAGGTTTTTTATATGTAAAATATGTGTGCAAAATTTCAAAAGGATCGGTTGAGTAGTTTTCAAATGCCAATGACTACGCACTTTAAAAAAAAAGGTTCGAGAAAACCGCGTTTAAAGTTTTAAGTTATGAAAACGTCAAGAAAATACTTTTTTCTCTCTATTTACACGGAGTCGTCGATTCCAGCACCATAGAGTATGTTTCCACTAGCTTTGTCATTGTCTTCAGCATCTTTTTTAGCAGGTCTACGAGCTATCCTGCCCTCCTTAGTCTGTTGGTGGCAGTTTTGGTCAGATCTTTCGATGCGAGTTTGGTCCACTCTTCTCGCATATTCGTGAGCGCTTGGCCCAATGCTAATCCCCATGTCATACATAAACTGCAGCAAAGCACCTGTGCCTTCATTAAAGGTGCATGCAGCTACCAGAGCTGCCAGTTGAACGATACTTGTACTGCCAGAGAGTTTTTTCGGAGCAATCCTCCATATAAGCTGATTTAAACTCTCGTTAGTGTTTTGAGTAAAACCACCCAGGCATCTCTCTAAAAGTTCATCTTTACTCAAATCTACGTAAATTGGTTTTATTGCGTTCAAAACATCTTCTGGCACGACAAACTGATGCTTCTCTCTGCTCCCTTTGAGATTTACAGTTGTTATATAGGTATAATACATAGTTTGAAGCATCAGCAGCTGTTATTGAATACAAAAGAATGTACTAGAAATATTTTTGGAGCAATAGACAGATACAAAAGTATACCTGAGTCCGCACGCAGGTATACGTTTGTAACGGACTACGCGCGCAACTGCTGCGTCTCGGCAGATGTTTGAGGCGGCTCGGCTTTATGCTCTATAACTTAAAAAGTTTTGCTCGGATTGACTTAAAATTTTAACACGGTATTTTTGAAATGTTTTACTACAATAACATGCAAAAAAAAAAATCGATTTTTATCCCTTACCCCTCCCTTAAGTTGGTAAGACGTTTATGAGTAAATCTCTTGCGCCCACTCGGAGGCATAACTGTCTTTGGTAGGGCCGCATAGGAGGTACTCAATTAACCGAGCCTGGTTAGTTGGTTGGTGTAGGTGTTGCCTGAGCCACACAGCCCGGACCCAATTAGCATAAAAGATGCCATTTTGATACACCTCTTGTAGAACCACTGCTTTATTATTAGTCGAACCATCGTGATTTGTCCATGAATCTGCCTATGTCGTCAATTTTCTTTACTGCAATTTCTTTCATGTTGGCCATCGAGAATTCCCCCAGCGTTTATGTCATAGATCACCCAGACTTGGGTACTCACATAGAGAGTGAGAATAATCTACTGCGCTACTCGTTTCGGAAGTAAAAAGACAATTCGTTCGTCCTTTGTGGTACCTTTGCGAAGGAGGTGAGGTAAAAGAGAAAACTGATCGGCTGAAAGGAGAGTGCGGGGAGAGGTGGTGGTGGGATGGTTAGGAGGATGGGTTTAGAGTGTGTGTATTATGAACGATGACGGTGCTGCGTTTGCGTCAACCGCTTTGTGCTGCTGATGAAATTCATCAGATTTTTAATGTCAACCGGGGGCCCTTATTACCGCTTGGTTGTCGGAGTAAATATTTACTTTCCTGACTGTAAGTACGCATGTGAGCAGCTCCCTCCTTGATTACGGCTACCTCTGCCTGGAACACACTGCAGTGGTCCGGTAACCTGAATTTGAGTCTGATGGTATGATGGATGATATTTACGCCATATTTCCAATCGGCCAGAACTTCAAGCTCTTTATGCTCACTTATCGCTTATCTATGGACTTCATCGCGAAAATACATCTAAATATATTTCTTTCAAGAGACTTGGAAAAAAAAGTTATTCTGGCACTAAATTGATAAATGAGCACTAGAATCGCCATCATCCTTAGCTGTACATTGGCATTGTTGGAAATAGGCTGATAAATAAAAAAAGAAATGTTTGCCTCGACAGCTTCCTTTAAAATAAATATTTCGACAGATAAGAGCTCTCACCTTATTTTGCTTGATTTCTGTTTTGTTGGCAATTTTTTGAAAGTACACCTACCCATTCCATGACATCCCCCAAGTATGATAGAGAAGAAGATTGCGCCTTCCAAATTCGCCGTGTCGTAAGAGTCCATCAATGAACAAACAAAAGGAAGGGGAAGTATTTGTTTGTGAAGAAGAAGAGTGGGCGAAAGCAATGAAAACGACCAAACACAAGTACGCACACACACATACTTTCTAACCACGGCGTCTTCTACATAAAATCGCAAAAAACTGCATTTGGAGGCTTTTTATTCATTTGAGCTTTCACAATTTAACACGCGGCACTTGTTGTTGTTGTTGCTGTAACTTTGCCCTGTCAGTGTAGTGTAATCACCGGTCGTCTTCGTCTAGCTGATCTAACGGTAGGCCCAGGAAACTTGCTGTTTCAACAGGCTGGGTCCTGAGGGAGATGGGTGTTAGATGAGTGGGTTTGATGGGGCATGTAAAAAGGTGGTTAGTATTGTGCGTGGTGCCTTCACAGGCCGGACATATGGTTAGTCTGTCGGGGTCGATTCTGGATAAGTATGAGTATAACCTGTTACAGTATCCAGAACGTAGTTGTGCCAAGGTTACGCGGGACCCTCAGGGAAGTTTGAGCTCTTTGTCTGCAATGGGAGGTGGTTGGACACTCCGATGACTGCATTCGGAGGGTCGGGAGCTTAAGAAGGTGGTAAGGGTCTCCCGATTAATGTCGTTGATTATCTGCCTGTACACTGTCCGATCCAGTAGTTGTTGGTCTATTTTGTCCTGGATCTCGTCCGCGTAATTAAGGAGGTGCCTCCTGACACGCCTGGAAGGTTGCTCAGGCTCAAGCAGGTGTCTGCATGGGTGAGACCTGCGGTAACACCCTAGCAGGAACTGCTTGCTGAACAGTTTACTATGTTCCCTCACAGGTAGCATATGGACCTCGTCATGAAGATGTTGTATTGTCATGAAGATGTTGTGTTGTCAATAGACATCCAGTCGCAGTTCTTATGGCAGTGTTTTGGCAGGTCTATAGCTTCGTCCGCTGCGAATCCCTGGTTCCAGGCGAACAGACAGGCGCAGCACAGTTTAGAACCGGTCGGCCTATTGCCTTAAATATCGAAAGT
Source organism: Anastrepha obliqua (assembly GCF_027943255.1). NCBI lineage: Eukaryota > Metazoa > Arthropoda > Insecta > Diptera > Tephritidae > Anastrepha > Anastrepha obliqua. The sequence continues at coordinate 142,059,396 of NC_072892.1, read as the reverse complement.
GCCGATGCTGCCGGCTAGCGATTTGAGGACCTTGTTGCGATTCTGGACTTTAATGGCAATAGCGGTTGTATGCGCTGATAAGGAGAGCAAGCTGTCGAAGGTAACTCCCACGATTTTGGGGTGGTTAACAGTCGGAATTGGTGTGTCATCGACTTTTACCTTAAGCTGCAGTTTGACCTCCTTTGTCCAGGTGGAGAAGAGGGTCGCCGTGGACTTCGCAGAGCAGCAACTAGCCCTGCTCTAAGCAGTCGTACAACTGCCTGGAATCGGTATACTTTTCATCTCTGAAGAATACTGCTGACAAAAGTTCAAACTGTTTATTAAAATTCGCCAAGATATGCATCACGAAATCATATAAATATGACATAAAAATGCTCCTCGGAGATTTAAATGCAAAGGTGGGAAACACCAATATTAGCAAAGACGTTGGGGGAAAGCACTCTCTACACGACGAATCGAACGATAATGGTGCACGACTAATACATTTTTGTCTAAGCAGCGGGCTGTGGATAAGCAGCGTTTCTTTTCCACACAAGAAAATTCATAAGCAAACCTGGGAAATGCCCGGAAGGAGAGGATCGAACCAGATAGATCATGTATTGATGGATAAAAGACACGCAACCTCGGTCATTGACGTCAGATCGTTTAGAGGCGCAAACTGTGACTCTGACCACTACATGGTGATTGCCAGGATAAGGCAAAAAATTTCAAATATAGGCAACGATCGCAGGTTCAAGAAAGTAAAATGGAGTACTGAGCGAATTTCAGCGGATGAGAAAGAGCGTCGTGCATACCAAGAAATCATAAAGAGTAATCTAATCGTAACAAAGGAAGACTCAGCAGAAACAATCTGGGCTAAAGTAAAAAATGCGGTTATTGGAGCAGCTAAAGAGAAAATAGGCACAAAAAGATGCACCACAAATGAGTGGTTCGATGTAGAGTGTAAAGCAGCTATTGAAACAAAAAACGAAGCGCGAAGAAAATATTTAAACAAACGAACAAGACAAAACCTACTTGAATATAACGAAAAAAGGCAAGCCGCAAAGAAAATTATAAAGCAAAGGAAAAAACAGGACATCAACAGCAAAGTTCAGCGTATCGAGAATGATTTCAGTCAAGGAAATGTAAGAAATATGTACAGCGTAATTAGAAGCCAAACAAAGACATATCAGCCACGAACAAATTTGTGCAAAAACAAGTAAGGTGAAATAATAACAGAAAGAGAAAAAATTTTGAATAGATGGCAAGAATACTTTAGTGATCTTCTGAATATAGAACATGCAACAGACTACGGTCCACACTGTATAGATGAGACATACTTTACAGCAGAAAACTTCATAGAAGCACCGGGTCGTAACGAAGTGGTAGAAAGTCTGAAAAAGTTAAAAAATAATAAAAGCAGCGGAAGTGACCAAATAAATGCAGAACTTCTAAAATACGGCGGCGAAGTACTCAATAACATGATAACAGAACTGATACGCAAAATTTGGGAAACCGAACATCTACCGGAAGAATGGAACAATAGCCTTATAGTACCATTACATAAAAAAGGCGACAAAACAAATTGTAATAATTATCGAGGCATATCTCTTCTCAACACTGGTTATAAAGTCTTTACAAATATACTCAACAAAAGGTTGAGCGTATATGCTGAGGAAATTTTGGATGACTACCAGTGCGGTTTTCGCCAGGGTAGATCCACAACAGACCAATGTTTCACACTAATGCAAATTCTTGAGAAACACAGAGAGTTCGAACTAAATCTTCACTGTCTGTTCATTGATTTTAAGCAAGCTTTCGACAGCATCAATAGAAACTGTCTGAACGACATAATGCTTAAACAAGGTATACCGGTAAAAATTATAAAACTAATTCAGATGACACTATCAAACACTAATGCCAAGGTTATGATAAATGGAGATGTTACCAACGAATTCAGCATTTCATCAGGTGTAAAACAAGGCGATTCACTATCAGCGACAATTTTTAATTTATTACTACATGAGGTAGTATGCAAACTGAAATGTGGCAATTCGATTTTTAATTGCAGCTCGCAAGTGTTAGCTTATGCCGATGACATTGTCGTGATTGCACAGAATGAACATGAGCTTAAGAAAATTTATATGCGATTGAAAAACACAGCTTTAGAAGTGGGTCTACGGGTAAACATAGATAAAACAAAATATATGCACTTCGCAAAGAAACCGAGTGAAGATGCACACATTGAAATAGATGGTGAATGCATACAGAAGGTCGACAAATTTAAATACTTAGGTTTTTTCATCAGCAGTAATTCTGACACTTCCGTGGCAATAAATGACCGAGTAAGTGCGGCAAATAAAGCATTCTTTGCTCACATAAAATTATTCAAGTCCCGATTGCTATCAAGAGATCAAAAGATGGCAATGTATAAAGCGCTTATAAGACCCATACTAACATACAGCAGTGAGGTATGGGTACTTAAAACAAAAGACATGGACCAAATACTAAGGTTTGAAAGAAAGATACTGCGAACAATATATGGTCCTTCCCGGCGAGATGACGGAACGTATCGGATAAGATACAATCATGAGCTAGACACATTGATACGTAATGGAAACGCAATACGCTTTATAAAAAGTCAACGAATCAGATGGCTGGGGCACATGTACCGAATGCCCAAATGGAGAGCTGCCAATATAGCGTTCCATAGACAACCAATTGGACGGAGATGTCGAGGGAGACCAAACAAACGCTGGGTAGATGAGGTCACAGCCGACCTGCAGAAAATGGGTATCACAAACTGGAAAGGAGTAGTAGAGAATCGATCGGAGTGGAGAACCGTAGTTGTGGAAGCAATGGTCTGCACAAGACTGTAATGCTAATGATGATGATGCATCACGAACTATGTTTAACACGACTTCAACTACACTGGTAAACACTACAGACTCTTGTGGTCTATGTGAGATCTATTCAGACCAACCAAATATACCTAACCTAACCTAATTTTTGTAAAATATTTTCAGTACTGATATCAAGGCCCACATTTTCTATTGAAAATATAGGCTTTGAAATTTTATCGCCTCCGTTGAGGATTCTTAGTGAGTAATGATTCAGTGCTGCAAGTCAGCTCAATACCGCTCATTATACCATCCTGTTAAAAATGCCGATAGGCTTCTGTTTTTACATTGCGATACGAAATTATTCAACTGTGGATATTAAATATGTATTTACTACATTTGGAGGATGGTTCCATGTGTAGAAGTCCACGCAAGTGGGGAAAGTTACTGATCGCAATTCACGTGGGAGTGGCCAGGACGATTCTTCTACATATGGTTCAAGCAGCTCACAACGTCCGGGATTAGCCCACGTACCCTCTGGTTAGCTTCCGAACACCCGTTCGGGAGTGAGCTAAAGTGAGAAGGCGAAGCATCCCAGCATAGCTGGTTGTGCGCTGGGTTTGGGACCCGCCACTTAAAAAGCCCCCCCCAATGAAAACAGCAACAAAGCCTCGGATGAGAACTTCCAACACTGATGACGACCCCTGCAAACAAAATAAGGAATACGATTTGAGGGCATGCACCTGGAATGTCCGGTCCCTTAATGGGGAAGGTGCCTCTGCCCGGCTGGTTGATGTCCTCGTGAAAGTAAAGGCTGACATCACTGCCATCCAAGAGATGCGATGGACGGGGCAAGGTAAGAAAAACATAGGACCTTGCGACGTCTACTACAGCTGCCATGTAAAGGAGCGCAAATTCGGTGTCGGATTTGTTGTGGGAGAGAGACTTCGTCGCCAAGTACTGTCGTTCACTCCGGTGGACGAGCGTCTCACAACAATCCGCATCAAAGCGCGATTTTTTAACATCTCGCTAATTTGCGCCCACGCCCCGACGGAAGAGAAGGACGATGCGACCAAAGATCCTTTCTATGAGCGCTTGGAACGTTCCTATGAGCGCTGCCCCCGCCACGACATAAAAATCGTGCTTGGCGACTTCAACGCCAGGGTGGGCAAGGAGGGAATTTTTGGTCCCACTGTCGGAAAATTCAGCCTACACAACGAAACATCCGGTAACGGACAGAGGCTGATCGACTTCGCCGGGGCCCGAAACATGGTAGTCTGCAGCACCAGATTCCAGCATAAAAAGATACACCAAGCTACCTGGCTGTCTCCTGATCGAAAAACGCGATACCAGATCGATCATGTTGTGATAGATGGAAGACACGCTTCTAGTGTATTAGATGTACGTACGATCCGAGGACCCAACATCGACTCGGATCATTATCTTGTTGCAGCCAAACTGCGCACACGCCTCTGTGCAGCAAAAAACGTACATCTACCTACGCAAAGAATGTTCGACATCGAAAAGCTGCAATCACAACAGACAGCCAGAAGATTCGCCACTCGACTCTCACTCCTGCTCTCGGAGAGCACTGCCCAACACACCGGCATGCGCGAGCAATGGAGCAACATTTCTCGTTCCCTACGTACCGCCGCCGAAGAAGAAATCGGATTCCGGCGAGCCCGAAAAAACAATTGGTACGACGAGGAATGTCATGCTGCCGCCGAAAGAAAAGATGCCGCCTATAGAGCCACGCTGCGATCGGGCGCAACGCGAGCCATGTGGGATCGCTACAGAGAGCTGAAAAAGGAAGAGAGACGTATTATCCGACAGAAGAAACGAGAGGCCGAAATACGTGAGTGCGAGGAGCTTGAGATGCTGGCCAATAGGAACAACGCCCGAAAATTTTACCAGAAAGTTCGGCGGCTTACAGAAGGTTTTAAGACCGGGGCGTTTTCCTGTAAGAACAAAGACGGCGATCTGGTGACTGACGTACAGAGCAATCTTAAATTATGGAGGGAACACTTCTCGAACCTGTTAAACGGTGACAGCTGCGCATGTCATAGAGAATGTGAAGATCCCGATACCCCAATCGTTGACGACGGAATTGTCGTTCCGTTACCCGACCATGACGAGGTGAGAATAGCAATATCACGGCTAAAGAACAACAAAGCCGCGGGCGCCGACGGACTGCCGGCTGAGCTATTCAAACATGGCGGCGAGGAGCTGGTAACGTGCATGCATCAGCTCCTATGCAGAATATGGTCGGATGAAAGCATGCCTGCCGATTGGAATTTAAGTGTGCTCTGCCCAATCCATAAGAAGGGCGATCCTGCAATTTGTGCCAATTACCGCGGGATTAGTCTTCTAAATATCGCCTATAAGGTTCTAGCAAGCGTATTGTGAGAAAGGCTGAAGCCCACCGTCAACCAACTGATTGGACCTTATCAGTGTGGCTTCAGACCTGGAAAGTCTACCATCGACCAAATATTCTCAATACGCCAAATCTTGGAAAAGACCCATGAAAGGAGAATCGACACACACCACCTTTTCGTCGATTTCAAAGCTGCATTCGACAGTACGGAAAGGAGTTACCTGTATGCCGCGATGTCTGAATTTAGTATCCCCGCAAAACTAATACGGCTATGTAAGATGACGTTGCTCAACACCAGCAGCGTCATCAGAATTGGGAAGGACCTCTCCGAGCCGTTTGATCCCAAACGAGGTTTCAGACAGGGTGACTCGCTGTCGTGTGACTTCTTTAACCTGATGTTGGAGAGCATCGTACGAGCCGCAGAACTTAATCGCTCAGGCACAATTTTTTATAAGAGCGTACAATTGTTGGCGTATGCCGATTATATTGACATCATCGGCCTTAACAACCGCGCTGTTAGTTCTGCCTTCTCCAAACTGGATAAAGAGGCAAAGCGAATGGGTCTGGTGGTGAACGAGGACAAAACGAAGTACCTCCTGTCTTCAAACAAACAGTCGGCGCACTCGCGTATCGGCACCCACGTCACTGTTGACAGTTATAATTTTGAGGTTGTAAAAGACTTCGTTTATTTAGGAACCAGCATCAACACCGATAACAATGTCAGCCTTGAAATCCAACGTAGAATCTCTCTTGCCAACAAGTGCTACTTTGGACTAAGTAGGCAATTGAGCAGTAAAGTCCTCTCTCGACGAACAAAACTAACACTCTACAAGACTCTCATCATGCCCGTCCTGACGTATGGCGCAGAAGCTTGGATGATGACAACATCCGATGGAGCGACGCTTGGAGTGTTCGAGAGAAAGATTCTGCGTAAGATTTTTGGACCTTTGCACGTTGGCAACGGCGAATATCGCAGACGATGGAACGATGAGCTGTATGAGCTTTACGACGACATAGACATAGCGCAACAAATAAAGATCTAGCGGTTTAGATGGATGGGTTATGCCGTCCGAATGGATACAAACGCTCCGGCTTTGAAAGTATTCGATGCGGTACCAGCTGGTGGTAGCAGAGGAAGAGGAAAGCCTCCTCTGCGTTGGAAAGATCAGGTGGAGAAGGACTTGGCTTCACTTGGTGTGTTCAATTGGCGCCGGTTAGCACGAGAAAGAAACGACTGGCGCGCTTTGTTAATCTCGGCCAAAATCACGTAAGCGGTTATCGCGCCAATTAAGAAGAAGAGGAGAAGAAGATTCGAAATTATTCAACTGTGGATATTAAATATTTACTACATTTGCACATGGGAATATACGTTTTTTTCTTGTTATTGTTACTAACGTTAGAATGTTTTATGGGCTGAAATTAATGTGATTGGCACTTATGTACCCTTTTGTCTTTATTTCCAAAAACATTCTGTATTTTAATGCTTGTTTATTCTTTGACCCTTGAAAATGGTTGGTCCGGCCTTAAAAATCCATGTCCGGTCGTTCTCTAGTTATCTACATGGATGGAAATGAACACAACATCACGAAAAAAAAAAAACCAAAAATCAAAGCCGAAAAATTGCAAAATTAAATAAAAAAAACCGCATACAAAGTTTTTCTAAGAACTCTGACTATTTGTTGGTTTTTGTTTTTTAATTTTGTGCAAAGTTTGAAACTTTGAGCTAAGTTTTTGTGTTTTAGTACAAAAATATTTTTATGAAAAAAAAAATAGTCAAAACTTTGCAATACATCGCGCTTCTATTATTTTGAACTTCTTCTCTTCTTCTTAGCCTCACAGTCCGTGGTGGACCATAGCTTCATCAACAATTTTTCTCCACTTTATTCTATCCATGGCTACATCTCTCCAGTTGTGTACGTTCATTTGCTTAAGATCTGATTCGACGTCATCTAACCATCGCTTTCGTGGGCGTCCTCTTTTTCTTCCTCCAATTGGTGTTAAAATAAAAGCTTTCCTAGCATTTCGCTCTTTCGGCATGCGCAGTACGTGCCCAATCCATCTAATTCGTTGGGCTTTGATAAAACGTATTATATTATTATTTACTATTATTTTGAACGCCACTGTATATTTAGTAACCTTATTTTATTGATTAGTATATAATTTCTTTATTACTAAATATTTGCTCAACGACCAAAATAATATCACATCATGGAACCACATTCGCCTCTTAAATGCAAATCGGAAATTTCTGTCATTTTTATTGGGAGCGACACGTGCAGTAGGCTAATTTACAAAACTTACCACAATTTCGCTCGTCAAAGACTTTTGGCAATGTGTCAATTTTCGAAAAATAATGCACGTGAAAAATTAATCCCCACAAGAGTAGAAGATGAATAAAATCCGTTAATTTTGCTCAAACAAATAATTAAGTTTGACAATAGGCATTGAACGATGTTTAAATTAAAAAAAATAATAATAAATATGTAGAATAATTTACACATTTTCACTTTTTAACGGAAATTTTATTTCGTAATACAAAACATATTTGTCTATAGTAGACGACAAGCCCGCTGCTACAATAACTGAACCAATACTATCGAAAGTTATCATATAAATGGAATTATCAGGGCGTTTATGCGTTAGTGTTTGTATACAAAATATAACATAAAAGGTTAATATAAGACTACTCAGCGCCAAGACTTAATTTCTTATCTCTAATCCATTAGTTTTTAAATTAATCCGGCTCAAAAATCTATGACGAAGCGCAAGCTCGTATTCAAACGAGAAGCAAAAATTAGTAGTTTTCTTAATTTTCTCCGACATTCAACATGGCCATTTACAGTGTACGCTGTTCGCTTTGTTGCGTGTTTGATGACGCCGCATCATCGTTTATACACATCCATTGATTCTCGTTGTTCTCCTTCCACAGCGTCACCTTATTGTCACCACCCGTAACGGCTAAAATGTTGCCTGTCATTGACCAGCTAACACTCCAAACTACATCATCAAATGTATGTAGAATTGTTGACGACCAGGTAGTTAGATCAGTGCTATTCCATATAATAACATGGCGGTCCTGTGACGCAGAGGCGATTTGTGAACGGGCCAGCCCGATTGAAGGTGCCCAAGCTACGTCACGCACCCAGTCAGAGTGTCCTTCCAGGCGATTTTCCTCCACCCAGCGATCGGCTTCTTCACGCCAAATTTTCACACAGTTATCGCAGCCAGCACTAGCCAAACGCTTTACTGCTGCGGTACGTGCGGAGGCACGCTGATCGAATGCTGGTTCTGGAACTGTTGACGAACACCAGGAAATCGCATTACAACCGATAGTATGTGCGTTCGAGATTTTTTTGCTATCCCAAGCGCCATATTCTACATTGCACGTTAATATGGAAATCGAACCATCCGAACTCCCACACGCGAGTATGAGACCATATTCAGCAGGCGCAAAGGCAACAGAATTAACAGAAGAATCGTGATTGTTGTACTCGTAACTGAAATGTGTATACTTGTTAGTTATTGGCATATATTGTTGAGTTATATGCAGTTGTGTGCTTACAATTTAGTCCAATCATTTGATGCACCTTCCTTCCACACGATAACCTTCCGATCGTATGAACAAGAAGCCAACAAATTACCGAATTTGGGATGTGCCCAAGCTACTTGCCACACTGGCCCTTGGTGACCCTTGAGGTCGGCAATCAAAATCTGATTTCCGTTCTTGACGTCGAAAACTTTCACAGAACCATCTGACGAACAAGTAGCGAGATGCAGTCCGTAATAGTCTAACACCGCATTGTGGATCATATCCTCATGTCCGGTATCTACTGTGTTAATTAAGCTTACCATTGCGAAGGAATTTGTACGTGTTGGTTGGAACTTTATTAAAATCTCGAATTATTTTTTATCGGGCAAGGCGGCTTCTAAGCTGATTCGCTTTTCTTTTGACGTGGAGCTATGCTCAGTGATGCCGGACGGCAGGAAGGCAATAAGCAATATTTATTTATAAATACAGTAATACCTTGATTAACGCCTTCGTCGGTTCTGAAAAATCGCGGCGTAATTCAAAACAAAGTAAATCGCATTTTTAGTTTTCCATTTGGTTGCAAAGGTAAGCTTATTGATTTTCAAACAAATTAAGGTGCATATTAATTTCAGTTCAATATTGAAAAATGCGCTTAAGGTGTAATATACAGTTAAAATTTTCAAAAAACCGATTGTTTTTTTTTTCTTAATGTACATATATTTAAGAAAACACACAGAAAATTTAATATCGTTCCTGTGAATATTTTCGAAGTTACACGCAAATTTGAAAGAGCGTTTCAGAGTGCTTGAAAGTACAAGACAAGTATTAAATTTTAACACGAGCTTCTTAAATATATATTTTAGTAATTAATCAAAAATATTTTCTCACCGATAATTTTTATTTATAAACAATTTAAGGCCCAAGCTTTGGTCAAACATCTATTTTTTTTAGTAACCGCCATTTTATCAAAAAAAATTATTTTGCTTATTCCCTCGATTAATTACTATATTTAACATTACTTTAGCGAAATCTGTTTGGTTTTTTTAATTTCGGAGGCTCCAGTTTAGAGATATACCAGTTGTCAAAACTGCTTTGAAAGACATTCCTTCATAGAAATTGATTTGGTGGAATATTTTAGTGTTTTTGGTTTGTTTCATTATTCTTAACAAAGTGAAGAAAACAAAGAGAACCAATAATTAATATAATTGCGCCTTTTGCTGCTAGGAATAGACAGTTGGAGAAAATCCGTAAACGACGTCTACTGAGGTAGCAAAAAATTATGGACGAAAACGAATTTCAATATTACATTTTACAATAAAATAAACAATTAATAATATCTAGCAAAAATTTTATTAGAAATATGTCTACAAACCTTTTTTCTTTGCCGGCATACACTTCTTCTTTCTTTTACGCTTCCCCTTACAATTGTAATAATAATTATCGATAACCTAGGGTTGTACAACAAAAAGTATTTTTATAATCTGAGAAAATTCCAATTCAATATTGGAAAATTTTTGGTGTAAAAAATAAAAGATAAGAATCTAGTGCAGAGGCCACAAATATTTGTAACATTGGACAAGGGGTCGTAAATCGAAATATTAATGTAAGCAAATTGTCTTCAATCTTTATTCATGATCTAATTATTACAGTTATAATATTTATTTTATTTTTATTTATTTAGTTATTACGGTCTTAGGACCTAATTTATACAAATATATGCTTATATGCTAAATAGTACAAAAATAATATTCCTACATTGATATATGCGTACAATAAAACAAATTATAGTTTACAATTATCAAGTTTTTACAGCGTAATTTATAGTTTAACATAGTTAATATAATGCATATTCCTACTGTTGGAAAGAACGGGTCTAGTTTCTATCTAATCGGCAACATTTTACAGTGATTAAATAGCAGCCTCTTGAAAGTGCTCATGTTAACAAAATTTTTTATTTGAGTTGGTAGCTCGCTAAAACATTTTAATCCTTTATAGAATATATTTTGTAATCAACTTCTGTTCTAAACAATAATAAAACTATACTTTCCCTGAGTAAATATGAATGGGTTTCGTTTATGTATCTAAGATTATCGCTCAGGTAATGTGATAACTTGCCCTGCTTTATATTAAAAAGGATAAAATATTTGCTGCTTCACGCTTTGCCAATTCAAGTCTCTGATCACTTCTTGTATGGGTGTATCAAATTGAATCGCATAGTTCTGTTTTGCATTTTTAGGAGTTTCTCAACTTGCGTGTCACTAGCCATAAAAAGAGGTTGTCTGTAAAGTCGGTTTACTGACGATAGTTTAAGGTGACAACGTCATAAGAAAATATTGATGGAATGGTTGCAATTTTCAAAACAAAATTTTAATTTTATTTGTTTGATAGATATTTTGTATGGATATAGAGGAGGAGGTAAATGGAATTGCAATGGAATAGGTCAAGTTACATTTCCACAAACGTGAAAAATGACGAAACATTTATCAAATTCATGAGAGATATCTTCAATTTCGATTGTGCATCAGACGTTAATAAGTCAACAACACTAAGAGGCACCATCATCGATTTGCCTTTTTCAAAACACTTTACACTCGAAACACTTCCTTTCATTTCCTACTTTTTCTATCATCGTCCTATTCTCAACAGAGAAGTGGTTCATTACAATGCACATGGAAGAAGGCATATGCAAATACAAGTATGTGAATTTATATACAAATGCGCATATACATACATATGCATGCTCACTCAAGTAGGACAGAGCCAGATGTCGAACGTTGCCGAACGCGGGGGCCGATTGTGCTCTTTGTCGTTCGTTCCACGCTCTCGCTTGCAGTTCAAGCACATTAGCTTACATTTGCTTGCGTACGGAATAGATTCGTATATTTGATATGTCCATATGACTTGTATGCATCCTTACATATAGATTTGTTCTTTTTGAAAATTGCGCGAAATTGTATATGTATATGCATGTTTATATACATATATTAGTATACAACATATCTTATAAGGTATATGGTAAATATTACCATACATTCTTTCCTTCATATATAATAAAAAAATTTATAATAATAACATAAAAACAGCAGGTATTATTAACAAACTTGGTTTTATTTTAAATTCTTCAAGTGAATCAAATTAATAAAAATCAATAAGAAGGCATATGCAAATACAAATACGTGAATTTATATATGTACATATGCGCATATACATACATATATACGCTCACTTAAGTAGGAGAGAGCAAGATGTCGAACGTTGCCGTTCATTTGCTTTGTCCGTTTCGCGCTTTCGCTTGCAGTTCATTCAAGGTAACGGCAATGAGCAAGGTAACGACAAATGAGCAAGGTAACACTAATGAGCAAGGTAACACTAATGAGCAAGGTAACACTAATGAGCAAGGTAACGACACATTTTTTCGTGTGTGCTGCCGGCTAAATCAAATTATAAGACGTTATCACGTCAAAAAATCGTTGGACAGTATGTAAAATACGGCTCAACTATTGTACTATAAACCAAACTTTTATACCTCTTTCCTATGTACTTGCATGATCTTTTCACGAGCCCAATTTTTTCGCACTCTTATTGACTGTATATTCAACGTGCTCCTCAAATTATAACTTATTATCTATATCAATTGCAAGATATTTAATCACCTTTACTTCTACAATTCTGTCATTTTTTATTTGAAAGCTGTGTTTCCCGAAGCTAGCACTTATTGCTCTAGAATGAAACATAAACTTTGTTTTTGTCACATTTAGTTTAAGCTTATTTACGCACAACCAATTGTATAAAGAGTCAAGATCTTATTGCATTTTTGTTACTGCTCTAGGCAGATTTCTATCGCTGACTTTTAAGAGAGTATCGTCAACACATAGTCATATCTTGCAATGTTTCAAAGCTGTATTTATATCAATATCAATTATTTCTGTTATATATTCTTAAATAACTTTGCATAATTATTGTTTTAAATGCTATTTACTCGTTTAAAGTATACAGTGGCAGCGCTCGTTGATAGTCAGCTGAGGGCCAATCCATATCCATTGTTAGTAACAATAATACAGCAACTCTGTGCTTACTTCAAAACAATTTACCGCCAAAAATACTTAAACTGTGGTAAATTTTTCGCAAGTTTCAATTTTCAGGAAATTTATAATAAAATTTATTGCTAGAAACTATGGAGGAAGGCGGCGGAAGCAGGGCAAAAGTGCTTCAAAACACTGGCAAATTTAACGCAGATAAGCGTGCAGAGGGGTATGTTGAAACAATAGGGAAACAATTTGCAAATACTTACTAGTTGATCACATCGTAGCGATGACTTCTTCAATGAGGCTGGATACCGGCAGTCGCGTGAAAACGACAAAATTGACTCAAAATATGGCTTCGACCGGGTAAAGGATAGCATAGAACGAACTGGATACCTTATAAATATGCACTCGGTAAGTCTCACTTGCTATATAAAAACGTAAAAACGTACCAAGCACTAAGACGCTTTGATATTTTATAGACTGAGATATTAGACGAAGATCGCCGGTTAGTTGCTGCTTTAGATCTATTTTTCATACAAATGGATGGAACACGTTTCAAATGTACTGTCGCTTACAAACCATACTTCTTGATACGACCGGAAGAGAAACAATCGCATGAGGTGGCACGTTTTCTGAGTCGCAAGTACCCCGGCCAATTGGCAAATGTTGAACATATAAGTAAAGAAGATCTTGATTTACCAAATCATTTGATTGGCAAGAAACAACATTTTCTGAAGCTGTCGTTTCTTAACCAGACCGCCATGACAAAAGTGCGACGCGAGCTAAATGCAGCGGTGCGGCGAAATGTGGAACGAGAAAAAAACAATACCTTTTATATGCAAATGCTGTCATCCTCGTTGGCGGCATCTAATGTCGGTGGCGATGGCGAAGTTAAGAAGCAAATGGATTACATGGATCTCATATTAGACATACGAGAGCACGATGTGCCTTATCATGTGCGTGTGTCGATTGATTTGAGCATATTTTGCGGACAATGGTACAATATACGCTGTCGCAGTGGTGGTTTAGAATTGCCAATAATAATGCCTCGCTCGGATCTGCTCGAGCGACCTGAGCCAGTCGTTTTGGCTTTTGATATTGAAACAACTAAATTGCCACTCAAATTTCCCGATGCACAAACGGATCAGATTATGATGATTTCATATATGATTGATGGTCAGGGCTACCTTATAACAAATCGTGAAATAATATCAACGGACGTAGATGATTTCGAGTACACACCAAAACCAGAGTTTGAAGGAAATTTTATTGTGTTTAATGAAGAGAATGAGATGCATTTGATACAGAAATTCTTCGATCATATAATGGAGGTGCGGCCACATATTGTCGTGACATATAACGGGGACTTCTTCGATTGGCCATTTGTTGAAACACGTGCTGCAGTTTACGATTTGGATATGAAACAGGAAATCGGGTTTTCCAAGTTAAGAGATGGGTTCTATTTGAGCAGGCCGTCTATACATATGGATTGTCTATGTTGGGTAAGAATGAAATTATTGTTTTTGTGTTTAATCAACTTGAATTTATTTTACTCTTAGGTAAAACGTGATTCTTATCTACCGGTTGGTTCTCAAGGTCTCAAAGCGGTTGCAAAAGCTAAATTGCGATACGATCCAGTTGAATTGGATCCAGAAGAAATGTGTCGCATGGCTGTTGAACAACCGCAAGTTCTGTCCAACTACTCCGTTTCCGATGCGGTGGCCACCTACTATTTGTATATGAAATACGTGCATCCCTTTATTTTTGCGCTTAATACTATCATTCCCATGGAACCCGATGAGATTTTACGCAAAGGTTCGGGCACGCTTTGTGAAACCTTACTTATGGTACAGGCGTATCGAGCGAACATTGTCTATCCTAACAAACAGCAAAACGAGCTAAACAAACTATCGAACGAAGGGCATGTATTGGACTCTGAGACATACGTTGGTGGCCACGTAGAAGCTCTTGAATCGGGTGTATTTCGTGCCGATATACCATGTCGCTTCCGCCTCGATCCAAATATGGTCAATCAATTAAAGGATAATGTGACAAAAGTGTTGGTGCATGCAATTGAGGTGGAAGAAGGTGTGCCGACTGATAAAGTAACGAATTTGGAAGAGATAAATAAGGAAATAACACAGGCATTACAAGGTGAGAAAATACATTTCGCTAAGTGGCAATATTTAGTCCGCCGTTTGGGCACCCGGGTCTGGCCAGACTGGCTTTTTCAACATTCGGCGTGAATTTAACACATTTAGCTAACGACTTGAGCTTCCAGATAGCTTCGTAAATTTAATTTTCTATCGATTTAAAGAGGATTCTCAAATAGGACGAAAAAGGCTTGACGCGGGTGCCCAACCGAAGGTTTTAAATTACGTGTCCAACGGAGGTTTAAATTACTATTTACTTTCAGGTCTGCATGATATTCCCAATCGTTTGGAACAGCCCGTAATTTACCATTTAGATGTTGGTGCTATGTATCCCAATATTATTTTAACGAACCGCCTGCAACCTTCCGCCATGGTGAGCGAGACTGATTGTGCGGCATGCGATTTTAATAAGCCAGGTGCCAAATGTAAGCGCGTCATGGATTGGTTGTGGCGTGGAGAGATGTTACCCGCGTCAAGAAATGAATTTCAACGCATACAACAACAATTGGAGACGGAAAAGTTTCCACCGCTCTTTCCCGGAGGACCGAACCGCGCATTCCATGAATTATCGCGCGAAGACCAGGCTGCTTACGAAAAGAAACGTTTGACCGATTATTGTCGCAAGGCTTACAAGAAGACAAAGATCACAAAATTGGAAACACGCACCTCCACCGTTTGTGAGAAGGAGAATAGTTTCTATGTGGACACAGTGCGCGCCTTTCGCGATCGTCGTTATGAGTACAAGGGTCTCACAAAGGTGGCTAAGGCGGCCGTTAATGCAGCACTTGCCTCTGGCGACGCAACGGAAATTAAATCAGCAAAGGGCAGGGAGGTGCTTTATGACTCGTTGCAGCTGGCGCATAAGTGCATTTTGAACTCCTTCTACGGCTATGTGATGCGTCGCGGCGCTCGTTGGCATTCCATGCCTATGGCCGGAATTGTCTGTTATACTGGCTCAAATATAATCACAAAAGCTCGCGAGATAATCGAGCGTGTCGGACGTCCTTTAGAATTGGATACAGATGGTATTTGGTGTATATTGCCAGGCTCATTCCCACAAGAGTTTACGGTGCATACAACACATGAGAAGAAAAAGAAATTCAACATCTCGTACCCCAATGCAGTACTGAACACGATGGTGAAAGAGTATTTCACCAATGATCAGTACCATGAACTGGTCAAACCTGCTCAGGATGGTAAACTACCCGATTACAAGATACGAGATGAAAACTCAATCTTCTTCGAAGTGGATGGCCCCTATTTGGCGATGGTGTTGCCTGCAGCTAAAGAAGAGGGCAAGAAATTAAAGAAACGTTATGCGGTATTCAATTTCGATGGTTCACTAGCTGAGTTAAAAGGATTTGAGGTGAAACGTCGCGGTGAATTGCAGTTAATTAAGAATTTTCAAAGTTCGGTATTCGAGGCATTCTTGGCGGGCAACACTTTGGAGGAATGTTATGCTTCTGTGGCCAAAGTCGCTGATTATTGGCTAGATGTGCTTTATAGCCGAGGATCGAATCTGCCAGATTCGGAGCTTTTTGATTTGATCGCTGAAAACAAATCCATGTCCAAGAAACTTGAGGATTATGGCGAGCAGAAGAGTACTTCAATTTCCACAGCGAAGCGTTTAGCTGAGTTCTTGGGCGATCAAATAGTCAAAGATGCAGGTCTGGCATGCAAATACATCATTTCGAAAAAACCTGAAGGTGCGCCGGTTACGGAGCGCGCCATTCCGCTGGCTATTTTCCAGTCCGAACCCAATGTGCGTCGATACCATCTGCGTCGTTGGCTGAAGGACAATACCATGGGCGACGCAGATATACGCGATGTGCTCGATTGGAATTACTACATTGAACGTTTAGGGGGCACTATACAAAAAATCATCACCATACCAGCAGCGCTGCAAGGTCTCTCAAATCCTGTGCCGCGTGTGCAGCATCCAGATTGGCTTCATAAAAAAATACTTGAAAAGAACGACGTGCTCAAGCAACGGCGCATCAACGAAATGTTTATGCCCAAGGCGAAAACTGCGCGTGAAATACGCGCCACCAGCGAAGTGGCCGATATGGAGGATTTAGTCGCCAGCAACAGAGCAGAGTGTGCGTTGGGCGGTAGACCAGTTGTAACTAAGCGTAAGCGTGTGAACTCTGGAGAAACAGAAGATGAAGCCAACACCACACCCGAGGCGACAACATGGCGCCAAGCGCTTGGCGCGCCACCTCCAATTGGTACAACGCGTGCCGAAATAATCGAGTGGGTGCGTTTTCAAAAGAAAAAGTGGGCATGGCAGCTGGAACGCCGACAGCGCGCGCGTCAAACTAACAAGCGTCCACGCAATGACGCTACGTCCAAGTTGACGCCACTTATGCCAAGCGCAAGGGATGGCGCCACAGCTACCGGCACAATTGGTGGCTTTTTGAGGCGCGCGCAACGGGCGCTCATCGATCATATCTGGCATGTGCTGCAAATCGTACCCAACGACGATATGGGCCATTTCACCGTGTGGTTAATGATTGGCGACGAACTGCATCGTATCAAATTAACGGTACCACGAATTTTCTATGTGAATCAACGCAGCGTTGCGCCACCCGAAGATGGGCAGCTGTGGAAAAAAGTTAACCGCATACTACCGCGCGCTCGGCCCGTCTACAATCTGTATCGTTACAGCGTGCCGGAACAAGTATTCAAAGATAATTGCCTTGGTATGTTGGCTGATCTCGCGACACCGGATATTGAAGGAATTTATGAGACGCAAATGTCGTTAGAGTTCCGCGCTCTCATGGATATGGGTTGTATGTGCAGTGTGCAACGACAGGAGGCGGAACGGTTAGCCTCGTTGGCCACCAAGGACTTGGAGAGTTTCTCGATTGAGCAACTGGAACAGCGTTTGCAGGGTAACATATATCTCAAGGATGCCCAAAACAAACTGCGCAAAATATTCCTATATCAGCACAATATACCCACTGCAAAAAAGGAAATTTGGGGACTATTTTTGTTGTCCAGCAGAAAGGCGCTGATATTCGTACTGGACACAGTGCGCACAAATCAAATGCCAAATATGCGCACGCTATATACAGCCGAACGCTTGGCGCTTATCAAAACCATGAAAGACGTGGCGGAAGTAGAGCGTTTACCACCTGAGGAATTCACGTTTGATGTGCTCATCGAAGTGGACGTGAAGCAGATTTATCGGCACATACAGCGCGCGCTTACCACTTACAAGGAGGAGAAACGTGGCCCTTCAATGCTTTATGTGCAAACGGCGACGGAAGTCCGTAAACTAAATTCGGCGATGCCTATTTTGCTTGATTTTCCACAAGCGCGTATACACATCACCGACGATGCATCGCTTTTGTCGGGTTTGGATTGGCAACGCCAAGGTTCGCGTGCACTGGTGCGACACTTTTTGCATCTAAACAATGTGGTGGAAATGATGTTGGACCAGTGCCGCTATTTCCAGGTGAGTTAAGTCAGAAGTAAAATTTGCTTGTATGGGTAGGTTTGTCATAGGAGCGAAATATGTAATATATATATAATTATAGTTTATTCCCTGAAACAAAATTCATGAAACTAAATCTAGGCGATATATACAGAAAACTTTCTCTAAATCTTTAAATATTACATAAGAATCATAATATTAAGTTTTATTTAATTTTTTTTTTTATTTACTTTTTAATTTTTTTAATTTAATTATTTAATTAAATTTTTTTTTTAATTTTTTAATTTTATTTTTTTTTTTTAATTTAGTTTTGTTTATTTAATTCTTCTATTTTTAATTGATTTTTTAACTTATTGTAATTTTTTTGATTTATTTTTTATATTTATTTTAAAATTTTTCTATTTCGTCTTTTTATTTTTTGTTTTTTTATTTAGTTTTTTTTTTTTATTTTATTCTTTTATTTTTATTTTTAATAATATTTTCATTTTATTTTATTTATAAGTGTGTGATGTGCCGGCACTGAGGGCAGTGTAGCCGTAGAGGCGGGGGCCGCCTGTGAGCGGGAGCAACACGTGGCCACATACCTTGTGCACTACTCCCTGTGTGTCTTAAGGCCTGAGCAGGTCTTAAGATGGCACCACCCGTTGCACTGGTTACACCTAACCGGGGTTTAATAATATTTTTATTTTATTTTATTTATTTTTTAATTGTTTTAATTTTTTTTTTTAATTTATTTAGTTTTTTTTATTTATTTAGTTTCTTATGCAGTTTAGTTATGGTTAACTAAATAAAAAATAAATTAACTAAAAAAAATAACTGAATAAAAAAATAAATAAATACATTTTTTTTAAATAAATAAAAAAATTAAATAAAAAAACTAAATAAAAAAATCAAATAAAAAAAATAAAAAGACGAAATAAAAAAATATAAAAAAATTAACTAAATGAATAATTAATTAATTAAAAACAATTTTATTTATTAATTTTTTTATTCAGTTATTTTTTTTTAATTAATTAATTTTTTTATTTATTTAGTTTTTTATACAGTTTAGTTATAGTTTACTAAATAAATAAATTTAGATATTTTAAAATTTTTTTTAATTTTTTTATTTTTTGTATTAATTTTTGTTTTTTTTTTCTTTTTTATCATTTTTGTATTTTCTATTTTTTTGTTTTTTTATTTTCTATTTTTTTTGTATTTATGTTTTTTGTTTTTTTATTTTCTATTTCTTTTTTAATTTTGTTTTTTTTTTTATTTATTGTTTATTTGTTTATTTTTTTTAATTTTTTTTTATTTGTTTTTTTTATTTATTTTTTTAATTTAATTTATATTAAATTTACTGCCAATCAATCTATTCTAATTAAGGTTTTCCATATATGTTGCATAATTTTGTTCAATCTTCACTCTTCGATTCACTCAGGTACCCATCGGCAACATGCCCCCAGACACAGTACTCTTTGGGGCAGATCTATTCTTCGCGCGAATTTTGCAACGCAACAACTTTGTGCTCTGGTGGTCTACTACTACACGCCCCGATTTGGGTGGGCGTGAAGCCGATGACAGCCGTTTGCTTGCCGAGTTTGAAGAAAGTATTACTGTTGTTCAGAATCGACCCGGTTTTTATAATGATGTGTGTGTCGAGCTTGCGCTGGACAGCTTGGCTGTGAGCTCACTGCTACAGTCGAACCGCATACAGGAGTTGGAAGGTGCCAGCTCGGCCGTAACTTTCGATGTGATACCACAGGCATCATTGGAGGAGATGATTGGCACCGTGCCAGCCTCAACGCTGCCCAGCTACGATGAGACCGCGCTCTGCTCGGCTGCCTTCAGGGTTTTGCGTCATATGGTCAATGGTTGGCTGCGCGAAGTAGCTCTAAATCAGAATATTTTCGCAGATTTTCAATTGATACATTTCTATCGCTGGGTGCGTTCATCAAATGCCCTATTATACGACCCGGCTCTGCGTCGTACATTAAACAATTTAATGCGCAAGATGTTTTTGCGAATTGTGGCTGAATTTAAGCGGCTTGGTGCCACAATCATTTATGCCGACTTTAACCGTATCATACTCAGCTCAGGCAAGAAGGCGGTGTCGGATGCTTTGGGTTATGTGGAGTACGTAGTGCAGAGTCTGCGCAATAAGGAACTCTTCCACTCCATACAACTTTCATATGAGCAATGTTGGAGTTTTATGCTTTGGCTCGATCAGGCCAACTATACGGGTATACGTGGTCAATTGCCTCCAGGCGTAACTAGCGATACTGTTTTATGTGGTGTGGATGATGATGACGAGGAGAGTGAGAAGTCGAATACGACATCGAAAAAGAAGAGCAAGGAAAATGAGGATGAAGATGAAGATGAGGATGACGTAGAAGAGATTGGGCGACCTGAGGAAAATGATGAGAATGCCTCCACCACTGGAGAAGGTGAACAGCAACTCTCTTTGGAGCTAAATTGGACGATCGGCGAACATTTGCCCGATGAGAATGCGTGTCGAGAAAAATTCGAAACTTTACTGACATTATTTATGCAATCGCTGGCCGAAGGTAAGGGCACTAGGCAAGCCATTAAGGACATATCACACCCGGCGTTTGATTTCGTGTCGAAATTGCATAAAAATTACGGTAAAGGACGACCGAGTCCCGGTTTGGATTTGACACGAACGCTGGTGAAGGCGTTGAGTGTTGATAAGGGTTTGGCTGAGGAAGTCAATGAGTTGCGGCGGAATATGTTACGACTCGTAGGCATGGGCGAATTCTCCGATTTGGCAGAATGGAAAGATCCAAGTGACACGTACACTATTGCCGAGGTGATTTGCAAGGCCTGCAATCACTGTCGTGACTTGGATTTGTGCAAAGACAAGCATCGCGCAATGAAGGATGGCATGTAAGTGAACTTGATTTGTTAAACTAGCCACATTTTTTTCTTAATTCTAACCTTAAGTATCATTTAGTACAAACTTAACTTCACTTTTCTTAAGAAATTGGCAACGTTTACTCCACACATTAATGTGTTTGTATATTCTATTATTTATTTAACCGTAACATCCTTTAAATTCTTTACAAGAATAATTTTTTCTACATACATTTATTTTTAGAAGTTAGTAATTCAATTCTTTTAAAATAGGCAGGATTGGATCGAGGGGAAAATCTGCACCGAAACTTGCACCTCTGTCTCCATTGGCGGTTCCAAGAGCAGGGGTTTTCTCTAAATCAGCAAATTTATCTATCTCCTTTAAACTGTCGAATACTGCTATTGTTTTTCAAGCAAAAGTCTTTGCGATCCTGCAGGCATGCAAAATGCTTAGGGAACGCGGGAGCGAGGGAGATATTAACATCTTCTCCGATAGTCAAGCCGCGATCAAAGCTCTGACGACGCCATGATGCAGAACAAAACTAGTAAACTCCTGTAAGCAAGAGATCAAATCTCATGGGTGTGCAGGTAACATTTCTCTGATCTGGGTTCCAGGACATAGGAACGTTGAGTGAAATGAAATTGCTGATGAGCTTGCTAGGAAGGGGACTGAATTGGCCCCAGAGCTCACCCGGTCATCGGAATCCCCCTGACAATTGTTAAAGGGGAACTACACAAATTCTTTCTCTAGAAAGCGCAGAAAAGATGAAGCTCCATTTCTTCATGTAGCAATTCGCAAACCCTTTGGCCTCAGTACAATATACGAAGGACTCAGAAAGTCCTTAGGACTCCTCGCCATTCAATTTTCAAACTCGCAGCTGTGTTTATCGGTCACTGGACGAACGTCACACACGCGGAAAAGCTGGGGGACCTTTCAGAGAGTAGGACTGTTGAGCATAGTCTCTGTAAATGTTCGGGTTTGGCATATAGACGTTTAAGGTCATTGGGTGCTCCTTTCTTCGACAGTCTGTGGCAGTGCGCCAACCTAAATCCCATCAATCTTCTCCATTATATCAACAGTTTTGGCTGGTTGTAGATATCTGTCTGTTGGAGGTCTCATAATGGTATTAAAACTGCGCTTTAGTGCTACATGAGGAGTGCCAGACTGGCACTTCAACCATTTCAACTACCTACCTAGTAAATCAAAGGTATGGAAATCCCGATTCTCTCAACGCTCTCAATTTATGTACAGCCGAAACTTAAGAACATAAAATCTACAGCTTCTTAAGTTAAGTTAAGCTTTCGTTATAACACGTTGGGCAGAGTATTAAGTTAAGTTACGTAAATTAAGTCTCCAAGAACTGAAATTTTACTAAATTTGAGATAACCACAGAGATGGAAAGTAAATGAATTTAGTCTTGGCCAAAGATATTTTTTTAATTCTATCCTTATTAAGTTCGACTTTATCATTTATTCCATGCACTTACGTTTTTATGCTCTTGTCGCAGGTTCGCTGCACTAGACACTAGGATTCATATTTATTCATAAATTTATAAAAGTTGAATTATTTCACTTGTTCATAACAACAAAATTAACAACAACATAACAACAAAAAAAGCGGCATGACAAAAGTCTACATACATCCAACCGCTTTGGTTCGTATGAATTCGTATGGAAATAAAAAGCGAATCGGCCGCCCAAAGATGCTGTCCAGCAGAGACGTAAGCTCCATTTGAAGGTAAATCGAACAAAATTCGAGAATTAGTGCTCCGAAATTGGTAGAACATATCGTTGAGGCATCCGCAAACTATTCATTCAAGAACTATTAAAAGATTCCTTAATATTAGCGGATATTTCAACAGGACACCACGTAAAAAGCCTACGATTTCAGAAAAAACCGTCGCCTTCGTCTTGAGTTTGCACCGACGCATAAAGGCAAGGGAATGGATTTCTGGTCTAAAGTTTTATTTACCGACGAATCGAAGTTCAATATATTTGGAAGTAATGGTCGGGCTAAAATATGGAGGAGAAGAAATTCGGATATGGAAATGAAAAATGCGAGACCTACTGTCAAGCACGACGAAGGTAGTCTAATAGTTTGGGGAGCTATGGCTGCATCTGGTGTTGGAAAGAGGACCTTTATTGAAGGTACTATGAACCGATATAAATATAAAAAAACATATGGAACAACATTTGAAGCCATCAGTAGCATACTTGGGTAGGGGTTTTCCACCAAGGTCAAAACAAACTGCCCCAATTATTAAAGAGAGGCTCTTATATTACGCACTCAGACAACTAAAAATACTCCGCCAGAGTCGGAAATTAAATCCGGTAGTGCATAATTGGGAGGTTTTAGAGATAAAAATTCAACAAAGTATAGTAACTGACGCAAAATCGCTAAAGAAATAGTTGATGGAAGCTTGGAACCAAATGACATAGGAAGCGCTTACCCAAATCGTTCTCCCGACAGTCGGTTCTACGTCACCGGAACGACCAAGATTTACTATATACATATATACGGCCACGGAATGTCACTACAACAGCACTCACCGTGCATGTATGGGAAATGTTTTTGCTACTACAACAACAACAGCAAGCTTACCCAAGTAGTTCCATGCCACGTCGCCTTTAAGCAGGGATTGGTAACGGTGGTGGAGCTACTAAATACTAAAAGTATTCAAAAAAAGCTAATTTTAAAATAAATAAATTTGTGTTTTAAGCTAATTGAACTGTATGCAGACTTTTGTCATACCGCTATTTTTTTGTTGTGTTAAATTTTTTGTTATAAATGAAATAATTTATTATTATTATTTATAGGGGATATACACAATATACCCTATCCTAAAATTGAAATTTGAAGCGGTCGAGCCAAGAAGCACCAGAAGATTTGGTGGCTCCTAAAACACCTAGGCTAAAAAGCCCATTGTATTTAGAGCTCTAGAAAGAGGGTAGACAGTCAAGGAGGGAAGGAGAAAAGTATCAGAGAAGAGATAGGAAAGAATAGAGACAGAGGTAGAGATAGTTAGTCCTGTGAGAATTTTCCAGATTCTTTGGCAAATCTGTAAATATCTTCGAGTTTGAGAGAACGTATATTACTCATTGTCATAGCATCGGAACCCAAAACTCGTTGTCTTGCTCTAGCAAAGGCAGGCCACTCACAGAGAAAGTGCTCAGTGCTATCCGCATCCTCCAAGGCAGGCACTTCGGGTCCTCAATGGTTTCAATGGTGGTCATATGCTGACCCCATGGGTGGTGTCCTGTAATAATACCGACCATTAACCGAACGTCTTTCCTTCCAAGTTTTAGTAGAAAGTTTGACACTTTTTCTGTTCGGACTTGTCACAAAACATTTTGCAGTTCTGCAGCGTTCTAGACCGGATGATCGCTCTGTATGTAGATTGTATACATAACCGCTGATCCAAGTCATGATTCCTGTGAAACTGATTTCGATTATTGGCTCTGGCCCTTGTGGGGGAACCGCTGATCCACGGTTGGCCAATTTCGTTTCCTTGAACACCGGAGTGTCCTGAAACCCATATAAGTACAAGCCTGTTTTATCTTGCGACAGAATTAAGCTTCTTCTTACATTCTTGAACAATATTCGAGACTTGCTTCGCGTTCTCCAGGGCCTTCAGTGCAGCCTGACATCTAATTAGCACAAAATAATTTAATTGAAAAAAATATGAATTCCGAAAAAACTAAATCAACAGTTTTATCAATCATTGTATACCTCTTGAGAAATAGGAAAATATGCTGATGTGTGTAGACTTAAGTCTTTCACTGTACATAATTCAGCTCCACTTACATTCCATTAAAAATATGCACCAGGTATACAAGTGCGGCGCCACCTGATCGTAGAAGCTTCTTATTCTTTACAACTATTTTTAACTTTTTCTGCTCAGCTATAATATGCACCTTAGTTGATAGTTATATTTCTCACTCATCTACTCAACTGCTATAATTTCTAAAATCTTTCCCTGCAGACCCGTTTGGTTGTGTGCCCAGTGCTTTGTGTCTTACGAGAATGAAGAAATCGAGATGCGCATTATAGATGTCGTACAACGCAAAGCGATGTCCTATGTGTTGCAGGATCTGCGATGTGTGCGCTGCAATGAAATTAAACGTGAAAATCTCGCTGAATTCTGCCCCTGTGCCGGTGAGTTTGTGCCACTTATAAGCGGCCGCGAAATCAATGGCCTATTGCGCACTTTCCGACGTGTGGCGGAATTTCACAAAATGCAACTGCTGCAGGAGACGGTGGAGCAGATAATTGCAACCAAATAAATTAAAGTTAACACACACACACTGTTTTAGAAATAATTTATGCTGTAAGAATGTTTGACTTGTGACAAAATATTAAAGTGTACGGAAGTGTTTTACAATTATTTGTTTATTATTTTGCTTGGCGGCATTATTGTTTAACGTTTCTAAAACATAAAGAAATTTTTTACCGTAAAATAATTAACAAGCGACAATAGCTTGTCGAGCATGCCGTCGTCGCCCACACAAGACATCTGTACGGCAATCGAAATTTAGCATTCCAAAAAAATGTTTTAAATCTAGTTGGTTTGAGTGATGGGATCGATTTTCACTTCAGGGAACTTGAATTCGGGGAATTTGGTCATGTCGACCTTGCCATCACCGCCGTATTGTTTGGCGACGCGCTCCAACTCGTTTTTCAATTCGCGCTCGATTTCGGGATTGGAATCAACAAGTTTGCCACCACTAAATGAACGAGAGTAAGGAAATCAATTATTTTGTAAGTCACCATTCTTTATAACGGATTTCGTGTACCTGCTGCGCTTTTTGTAATCGCGCACTTTTTCCAAAAAGAGCTGTTGGATGGGATCGGAAACTTTGTTTAGCGCTGGTGCGATAATGCCGATGCTGCGGCGGGCCTCGGTACGGAGGACTCGTGCGCTGGACAGTATCGATTGGGACAACATCTGTAAATATTGATTTTTATAATGGTAACAAAAGTTTAGTGCAATTAAACGTAGCTTTTTGCAAATTATCTACAGAGTAACCTAAAAAAGGTTATGTAATGTCAACTTTGCGAATTCGCAGCAACGAGTGAAAGAATTAACGCCGGGCTTTATGTGAAGCACTGGAGCTGAGACACTGATTTCTTATTTATTGCTTTAAATTATTTTACCTTTGCTAAATTGTGTTTATTTAAATCCCTCACAAATCTTATTTGCGAAAAGAATAACTTCCAATCAGTCTGAAGACGAGTGTTTCGATGCTGTCAAAATTTTATTCGCTTTCTTAAATGTCAAAATGCACTCACGTTAAGTTGGTTGGGGTTTGCTTGTTTGGTTCGACGAAATTTGTTTTTAGCTATTCGACGCTAGGTGACTCACCAAATAATAATTTGAGCATAAACTTTGAAAATCGGTTCCATTACAATTTGTTTTGAAATTTAGGAAGTGCTTGGCGTGATTTTACATGCACAAAACCCCAGAATATACAACGAAGGGAATACCTACTTCCGGTATGTAAACACTGAAAGTGCTC
Source organism: Anastrepha obliqua (assembly GCF_027943255.1). Classification (NCBI taxonomy): domain Eukaryota; kingdom Metazoa; phylum Arthropoda; class Insecta; order Diptera; family Tephritidae; genus Anastrepha; species Anastrepha obliqua. The sequence goes on along the minus strand of NC_072892.1, from coordinate 142,032,687 downwards.
TGGTGTGTCTATTTACATATTACAGCCCTTTAAATACGTATGTGTGTGTATATATGGAGATGTGAATATTTAAATTACAACAACATGATGCAGTGGCAATTTAGACTTTTCTCCATATTTGCAATGCTGTAACCTTTCAGGCAAAGTTTGTAACTCGACCAAGTAAGGGGGCAGCGTGCAAGCGTTTCCAGTTCTACGTACCGTAATGACACGAGTTTCTACGTGAACAAGGGCTGGTACCCCAGTAAACTAACCCTGCTTAGTGCCCCGAACCCTACTCCTCGTCTATTGTGACGGGATCTACTCTATGCGCAAGGTTACTCCATACACTTCTTTTTTGTGCTGGCATCGATGCCTACCCTGGACCTGGATTCTGCATCGTTTGCCAAAGAAGGCAACGGGCTCGTTTTGGTGCAATGCGCCGGTGTCGAATGCGAATGTTTATGCTGCTAAAACAACAACCGTTCCTAAGACACTCGGTTCTGCGTAATCCGGAAAAGGACTGTCACTTCAGCAGCATTACTTGTATTTTTATGCGGAATGTTTGTGCTGCTAAAACCAGAACAACAACAGCTCCCCTGCTCTTAAATCGTAGTGGAGAACTTCTGGCAAAGCTGATAGCTGATTCAAAACAATTACTGGCTAGTAGCATAACATTTTTGTTTCGATTGATAGTTCTCTCGATTTTATTTCCTCTAATCACCGTGAGCGAATCAAATGCACGTGACCACCTACGCCAGGCCAATTTCGGGAATATTCGGATAAAGGATCTCAATGTGGAGGCTCGGCAACTGTCAAATCAACATAAGTGGACCAAATCGGTTGAGCATCTGAAGGCCTGTAACTTCACCACCGGTGTGAGTAAGCTCTGGTGTATCCCAAGGTCCCTGTCTAGCCCAAAGAAGCACAATTATAGAGAAGCAATAACGTTCGGTGATTGTGTGTCGTTCACAACTCACATTGCATCGTCTAGTGGACAGAATCAAGCGTCGCTCTACCCTATGGTTGCACAATAGGCCGAGTCGATTTGTGGGGAGACAAAAAAATTGCCCATTACTCTGTGAAAATCATATTCTAGGGATCAAAATAAGAAACTTTGCCGAAGGAACCATACCTCTAAAACGAATTCTGATGTCCCCCAATTTGGGTCACCCAATAGGGTGTCAATAACCCCATTTATAAAGTCGAAAAGGAAAGTAATGGAGAGAATAGTCCTTCTAATATCTAGTGATTTCAGATTTATGAGCAAGCACCGACTTTTATAGGATGGAATTGGATCAGTGAAATTTAAAGAACGCAAAGCATATCGCATAAAAGCTTTCTGGACACGTTCAAGCCTACTAATATGACAAGCGTTATACTCGTATGGTCTCCAAATAAAGACGGCGTATTCCAACTTCGAACGCACCAGAGACGTATATAACAACTTTAGAGTATATGGATCAACAAAGTCCGAACTAAAACGACTAAGCGATGATATACAGGGTGGGCCATATAGCGTTTGCTGTTTGAACCACCTATTTTTTGAGAATGTTAACACAAATGACATGTCAAATGTGTTCATAATTTACTTAAAGGTTTGACATTTACGAAATGGAACGCTATACGCTTGAACAAAATTGGGAAATATTGAAAACCTATTTCCAAAGTGGTGAGTCTTCTTCTTCTTTTCTGATGAAGCTCATTTTCACATCGGTGGCTACGTCAATAAGCAAAATTGTCGAATTTAGGGCTCAGAAAATCCACACGCTTCTGTAGAGAAGCAAATGCATCCACAACGAGTCACTTTTTGGTGCGGTTTTTAGTCTGGCGGCATCATCGGGCCATTTTTTTCGAAAATGAGCGAGGAGCGGCGGTTACAGTAAATGGCGAGCGTTACCGTGACATGCTCAACGAGTTGTTTCCAAAAATTGAAGAGGATAACATGGACGACATTTGGTTTCAACAGGACGGTGCAACTTGTCACACTGCCAAAGTTACACCGGAACTTTTGGCTACCGTTTTTGAAAACCGAATAATCAGCCGGAACTCCGATATCAATTGGCCGCCACGGAGCTGTGATTTAAGCCCGTTGGACTATTTTTTGTGGAGAGCCGTTAAGGACAAATGCTATGCGAACCATCCAGAGACGATTGATGCCTTAAAACACGAAAACGAAGTTTCCATTCATGAAATTGGAGCCCAAACAATCGAAAATGTACTTAAAAATTGGGTTGATCGAATGGCCTACTGTAAAGCCAGTCGTGGCAGTCATTTGAACGATATTATTTTTCATTCATAAATGACAATGTTCAATCTTCAAAATAAAAAAAAAAAAGTTAGAAGAAATATTGATTAGTTTTTTTTTATAGCCGATTCAAAAAGCAAATTTTACATGGCTCACCCTATACGTTGCACGCGGAAAGGGAAACCTTCACTTAATTTTTTGAACACACCTCGTATATATTTTATATATGATACTTTGTTTTTTGTTGATACATTTTTCATTTTATCGTTTCTGAGCTCTTAAGTCAAGACGCACTAAGTCAAGTGCGCACAAGTAGTACTTCTTTTCTGTAGGTAACCAAAAAACGTGTATGATGTATGAACATAAATATGTATGTATGTACATATATTTAATTTCTGATATTCTCAAAATTTATCAGAATTGAGACTGGCTTAATTGGATAGGAAAGCATTACAAAAGCTTCATCCACGTGCCTTTGAAGCCTGAGGGAGTGGGCTTCTGCTTGTTTTTTAATTTCTTCAGCGACTTTAGAATCTTGAGGTCACGATGAATATCTTTATTGCAAACAAACCAAGGTGAGTTGAGAATATCTCCAAGGATTTTATTCTGGAGTCGTTGAAGTATATTTATATTACTTTGACTGGCGCAACCCCATAGTTGCGTGCCATAGGGCCACGCAGGCTTTATAATTTGTTTATGTTATAGATATTTTGTTATATATGGATAGCCTTAATCTTCATTTTTATTACCTTCAGATGGATTTCATGCCGTTAAAGTTTTATATGCTCCTTCCATCGAAGCTTAGCATCGAGCGTTATGTCAAGGTATTTTGCAGTGTTTGCATGTGGAATTGCGGCACTAAATTCAATTATTTAATTAAGCCCGATTAACGTTTTTGAAGTGAAATTTCTTTACGCGCGTCAGAGTATAATTTCAAGGCCGCGACACACCAGCTAGCGTTACGAAAAACCGTCACGAAATGTATAAGCCTACGGCATACAAGCTATTCTCTTTCTAGCTTTTTGCGGTGCTTCGTAGTCTCCCCACTCTGTTGTAGACCGCTTGCCACTTCGCAATCTTCCCACTCTGTAAATATGTACGTATTTCAGAGTATACAATATATCATACACTAATACTATGCCATATACTGCAGCCTATGGCCTATGTCATATGATGATCACCGTATACGCGCGCATGTGCGTGATATTACAGGGGCGAGGAGACGCAAACGCCTTGGCACGTAGAAAACGACGCGGATTTGTGTAGTCCACGTGTTCATCAAAATTATTATTAAATAATATTTAATATTTAAATATATATTCAGTGAAAGTGAAGTTAACATTTGCAAATTAATTTCCATTATAAATATACTTGTCAAATTTAGTACCTATACGAAGAAATTAATTATCAGTATATTGTGAGGAAAACCTGATGTGCCTTACTGAACCCGATTTGACATCACTAATTTGAGTATTTCTAAGTATAATTTTATAATAGTTATATTATTCTTTGGAAACTCTAGATCAACGAATGATTCAATTTTTACAACAAAGAGAAGGATTGCCGATATACTCTTTTAATTGTCAAAGTCTACATGCTCATGCTACTGACGTATTGAATCCAGTTATGGAAAAATGTAATGTGGTAGTTTTTCATGAGACTTGGTTGTGTGAAGGTGAGGAATTCAGTTTACCGAACTTTAACTGCATCATCCAGTGTAAAAGAAGTAATGTTCGAACCGTAGGAGTCGCTATCTACTACAACAAAAATGATACCGTGAATGTCCTCACACCACACTTACGATTTACCGCTGTGCAGTCTTGATGTTGATGCAGCTGTAACAGAAGATGTCGGTGATATTTGTATTTCTGTGTGCCGTACAATAAATGGACAAAACATAGTAATTGTGGGTGCCTACATAACTCCGAATTCACATATCAACGACATTATCGCTATTTTACATGGTTTGTTATTAAGATACACTCGTGATGGTGGGAAACTTCTGCCTCAATCGGACGATCTGAAACGTCTCATATTAACTGGAGATTTCAATGTAAATTTTGCATCGGAAACTTCCATGAAATTAATAGAATTTTTAGAACATCAACAGAATTTACAAATGAGTGATGACCGTAATATTTCAACAACAAAATCAGGAACAACGATAGATGCCATATTTTCTCGCTATATCGACTCAATCGAGTCAAGAACATATGTATATATCCTATTTCAGTTACCACAAACCGATTGTATCCACTGCAGCTATTGCACCATCAATACAAAATGTACAGGCTATTGAAACACCGACTAATGTACAAATTTCAGAAATAAATGAATAATAATATTATCCACTATTATTGTATGTAATTTTATAAAAAATCGTGTCAATCCTCATTAAAATATTCAAATTTAATCCAGAAATTAAGAAGTTTCACTTCAAATATGCGCACATAGTGCGGCTGGCCTTTTTTTCTTCTTTTTTTTTTTTTTTTTTGGTGGGAGGCGCGAAATCGTCTTTAAGCTATTTTTATAATTTTTTCGCCAAATTATTTAATTTTATACTGATGTTATAAAGGGTGGTGAAATTTCAAGGGCCGATGTTGAATGTGAACCACACCTAAACGTCAAGCTTTGTTTTCTGCATTTGATTTGACATTTTTCAATTTCAGACTAACTCAATTTGAACCATGGAAAGATACACAATCGAGCAACGCGTTAAAGTTATTCAGGTTTATTATGAAAACGGGCGTTCAAATCAAAATGCATATCGCGCGCACTTCGTGATTTTTTCGGTCAATTTAATCGTCCAAATGTGCGTACAATCGGAAAAATTGTGCAAAAGTTTGAGCAAACCGGGTCTGTAGGAGATGTGAAAACACCAGTGCATGCTCATACAGCTCGTACCGCAGAAAATATTGCTGCTGTTCGCGATAGTGTGGTTGAAGAGCCGTACACCTCAACTCGTTGGCGTGTCCAACAATTGCACCTCTCACGCTCGTCGTTGATGAACATTATGCAGAAAGACTTGCATTTACATGCTTACGAGGTGCAATTGACTCAAGAACTAAAGCCTCTTGACCATTTCAAGCGTCGTCAATGGTCAGAATGGTGGCACTAAATGGCAACAGTGAATGACCGATTTTCGAAGAAAATCATCTTCAGTGATGAGGCACATTTTCACCTCAGTGGATTCGTCAATAAGCAGAATTGCCGCATTTGGGCGAATGATAATTCAAGAGTGATTGCCGAAAAACCAATACACCCACAAAGAGTGACTGCTTGGTGCGGTTTATGGGCCGGCGGCATCATTGGGCCGTATTTTTTCCAAAATGAGGCCGGTCAGGCAGTTACTGTGAATAGTGTTCGCTATCGTGAGATGATAACGAACTTTTTATGGCACGAATTGGACGATATGGCACGAATTGGACGATACGTGGTTTCAACAGGACGGTGCCACTAATCACACAGCTAACGAAGCAATGGCTCTTTTGCGCGAAAAATTTGATGGCCAAATAATCTCACCTCGCGGCGATGTCAATTGGCCGCCAAGATCATGTGATTTGACACCGTTGAACTTCTTTCTCTGGGGTTATTTGAAAGAAAAGGTGTACGTCGATAAGCCAGCAACAATTCAAGAGCTAAAGGCTGAGATAATTCGGCACATTAACGGCATAGAACCTCAATTATGCCTCAACGTCATCGATAATTTGGACCATCGGATGGAGGTGTCACGCCGAGGCCGCGGCGGCCATTTGGCCAATATTTTGTTCCATACGTAATTGAGTCATACCAGTATTATCATAATAAAGAGAAATGGCAATGATTTCCTAAAAAAATTGTATTTTATTCAAAATCAATACCGGCCCTTGAAACTTAACCACCCTTTACATAGGTTCCAAGGTTACAAGGCTGTGAAACCCTAGTGCACCAATGCGCGCTGATCACAGAAATGTTACTCACAGCGAAGCTTCGATGGCTGCCTACTGCGGCAGCAGCGACACAGAAAACACACTTGAAAGTTCATTCATAAATTTCAACTTAGCTACATGTGCGCGCGTAGTAAACGCACACCAACATAGCATCACGAATACACGCGCATGAAGAAGGTGCGCCACCGGCTTCGTTGGGTATTTTTATTTATGTCTTCTCTGAGGTGCAATGCTGGCGCTGAACTCTCTTGACAATATGAAGCTCTCGTAAAAAGAAAATTATTTGAATTTCAGTTTGATTTTCAATGTGTGTGTAATCTAAGCGTTGTAAATGTCGCTGATACAAGAGTGGCTTCTGTTACAATTGCAGCAAGCCGCTTCTCCTCGACTACTTAAACTTAGTATAAATCAGTATTGCCGCGTACGAAAAAGAAAAAATTACCAAAGTTTGTAACAAAAAAAAAAAAAAAAAAAAAAAAAAAATAATAACAAAGAAATAAACAAATTTTCAGTCAGAAATTAACATTATACTTATGTGCTCAGGTTTTTTCAACAAAAAATAAAAAGTTATTTAAACATAATATATTTTTTATACAACCACTAAACTAGTTATTGCATTCAAAGCATTATTTAATAGTTTTTATCTCCAACTTATTTTGAAGTTATCAGCTGAGTTTATTACTGCCACAAATATTACTATAAGATTTTATATACTCAGGTATTTTATTGATAAATTTTCCATGTTGTCGTTTCTGACTATGACCTGCAAATTGTAAACCGTCGCAAGGGCAGAAGTGCATAAAATACCAGATTTCATAAAAAAATGATATGTTTGTTTAAAAAAAGTTCAATTATATTTTTACAGATCACATAATATCTTTTCTTGATCTTTTGCTGGCACAAAATGAGTGTCTCTCTTGCCTCGAACTGTCACTTTCCTCTTATAATTTCGGGGAATAAAAGAATAACCACTTTGAATGACAAGTTCTCAGTTTGGTCGTTTCAAAAGCAATTTTTAATCGCTTCTGCCAACCATTTTAAACAAAATTTGCAAAGCTGCCAAAACATACTTACAGTCATGGACAGATAAATAGCACAAATGTGAGCCTTATATGTAAAGTTAAGTTTTTTAGTACGAACTCTGCTTTGATCAAATAAATTTGTTTGTTTACAATTATTACCATTATTAAGCTTACATTTAAGCGAAGAATTTACCGTATTTTTTCGATGGAATTTTTTGTGTTCTATTTTATTTATGCTTTTTGCTGAGGTGGACACAAAAATAGCATATTTTAACTTGTGAAGCGGAGAATAAAACTTTAATATTGTTTCAGCGATTTTTAGTATAATTTTTTGTTTCTTAAATAAAATTTTAAAGTAATTAATAGGTCTATGAATAAGTTCGTGCGGTTTTTTTTCGAAATTTGAATTTCGGATCATTCCCATGGCTTTTAAACGTTTGGAAATGGTTGATTGATCAACTCCCAAAGTTTTTGCAACCTCTTCTTGCGTTTGAGCCGGATCTTGATCGAGCAATTCCTCCAATTCGGTATCCATGAACTTTGGCGGCGCGGCCAAAATCACCACTTTTAAAGCGTGCAAACCACTTCTGGCACGTTCGCTCAGCTAGAGCATGCTCACCATAAACTTCCACCAAGATACGATGACTTTCGGCTGCTTTTTTCTTCATATTAAAGAATTCCCCGCAAAAACACATTATTTGGCACGAAAAGGCACTAAAGGCACTAAAAATGGGACGTAGAGAAAAGAGCTCGCATATACCGTTTGAGTCAAAACGGAAAAAGCTATGCAGAAATAGCTGAAATGATGATGTGCTCTCGGAAAATGGTTTATAATGCTCTTAATTTAGTTAAGAAAGATTCATCCTATCTAAGCAAAAAAAACGGAAAGAAAACCAATGCCGCGAAAAACTGACGCTAATGTGGATAGAGCTATAATACGTAAGAGCAAAGCAGATCCTCTTAAGTGGGCACGGCAAATATATACCAGGTGTATAAGCTTTAATCCGCTGATTGCTCGTAGATGGCGTTAGTGAGCATATCAAGTTACCATAGAAATGCCATATTTTTTTTGCATGGGTTCGACACCTGTTTACATCAATCACTGCACATCATCAGTGATTTCATACAGCAACACACTTTTTTCCTTGCGTAATCATGTCTAATTTTGTGCCAAAAAAAGAGCATATGCGGGAAGCTCTACTTTTTTGCTTTAATTTGAAGAAATCGGCTGCCGAATCGCATCGAATGCTTGTGGAGGCCTATGGTGACAGTGCATTATCGGAAACAACTTGCAGAGACTGTCGGTTCAAAGACGGCTATTTTGACTTGAGTGACAAGAAGCGTGAAAATCGGCCCAGAAAAGTTGAGGACCATGAATTGCAGGCTCTTATGGATGAGGACGATACCCAATCGCAAAAAATGCTTGCCAAGCAGTTAGGTGTCACTCAACCAGCCATTTCCATGCGTTTACGTGCCATGGGAAAGGTCCAAAAAGTCGGAAAATGGGTACCCCATGAATTGAACGATAGACAGATGGAGCGACGCCAAAACACATGCGAAATCTTGCTGGTTAGGCATAAAAGAAAGTCGTTCCTGCATCTTGTGGTGACTAGCGATGAAAAGTGGATATACTTTGAGAATCCTAAACGAAAAAAATCATGGGTCGATCCCGGCCAACTATCAACTTCTTCATCAAGACCTAATCGCTTTGGACGCAAGACGATGCTGTGCGTTTGGTGGGATCAGCAGGGTGTCGTTTACTATGAGCTGTTGAAACCTGGTGAAACTGTTAATTCTCATCGCTACCACCAACAACTCATCAAATTGCGCCGTGCTTTGCGTGAAAAAAGGCCTCGTTATGAACAAAGACATGAGAAGCTGATTTTCCTCCACGACAACGCCCCAGCGCACTCTTCAAGAATGGTCCAAAACTACTTGGAGACAATCAATTGGGAGGTGCTACCTCATCCCGCTTATTCACCAGACCTGGCCGCTTCGGACTATCATCTGTTTTCATCGATGGGTCACGCGCTCGCCGAACAGCACTTCGATTCGTACGAAGACGTCCGGAAATGGCTTGACGAGTGGTTCGCCTCGAAAGATGAAGAATTCTTTTGGTGTGGTATACACAAATTGCCCGAGAGATGGGAAAAATGTATAGCTAGCGAGGGCAAATACTTTGAATAAATTATTTTTTTGCTTTCTATAAAAAAAATGGGTTTTTTTTTTACTAAAAAACAGCGGATTTAAGCTTATACACCGGTATATATATATAATTGCCACGTACACTCTTTTTGGGTGTTTGTCCGAGCTCCTCCTCCTATTTGTGGTGTGCGTCTTGATGTTGTTACACAAATGGAGGGACCTACAGTTTCACGCCGACTCCGAACGGCAGCTATTTTTTATGAGAAGCTTTTTCATGGCAGAAATACACTCGGAGGTTTACCATTGTCTGCCGAGGGGCGATCGCTATTAGAAAAATGTTTTTCTTAATTTTGGTGTTTCACCGAGATTCGAACCTATGTTCTCTCTGTGAATTCCGAATGGTAGTCACGCACCAACCCATTCGGCTACGGCGGCCGCCGGGCACGGCAAATAATGCTTGAAATAAACCAAGAATCTAGTCTACAGGTGTCCAGAAAGCTTGTAGGAAGGCGACTTAACAAAACCCAGCTGTTTGGCCGCATAAGCAGAAAAAAACCACTCCTCTCAAAAAGATATATCAAACACTGACTTGCCTTTGCAAAATCCCACAAAGACAAATCTATTCAGTTTTGGAAAAACGTACTTTGGACCGACGGACCCAAAATAAATAGGATGGGACCAGATGGGAAAACTATTGTATGTCGTCCAAAAAATCAAGCGCTAAATCTGGGTTTACCAAAAAGACGATTAAACACGGCGGTGGACGCATCATGGTTTGGGGAGCTTTTTTTTGGCAAGGTGTTGGGCCGATTTTTCACGTGGTTGGTAAAATGGATAGATTTCAGTATCTGAATATACTCCGGAATGAAATGGAGCCATTTGTGTTTGAGTTTATGCGATTAAATTGGACATTTGATCCAAAGCATACTGCAAAGACAGTGAAGCAATGGCTCAGAAGAGAAAAAATTAATGTACTGGATTGGCCGGCGCAGAGCGCTGATCTCAATCCAATAGAAAATTTGTGGAATAATATTAAGGTCAAAATCGCTAACAAAAATTTTAAAAATTTTGATGATTTGTGGGCCGCAGTTGAGGAGACTTGGTACTCAATTCCAAAGGAAATATGCCACAAGCTTGTAGAAAGTGTGGAGCGACGGCTTGAAGAAGTAATCAAAAACGGTGGATATGGTAAAACAATATTATTACTTAACTATCTGATTTGTTTACTATTTTTGCTTTCATTTGGAATTTTTTAGGATGTGCCATTTATGTGTCCAGGAGGTTTCGAGAGTTACCAATGTTCTCGTAAATTAAATCAGAACTGAAATTCTTTTTGACCATATTTTTGTTTTAAAGTGGAAGTAAATAAATTTTTTATTTTTTATGCTGCTTTTTTCCAATAAAAAATAATTATTTAAAAACATATTCAACTCTTTGCTTTCAAAGTCTAAATGTGCTATTTATATGACCATGGCTGTACATGAATCGCTCACAGTACAAAAATTTTGCCAATTGTGAAATGAAAATGCCCAATTTCTTAATGTAGTAAAATAATTTGAACTATGCACTCTTATGAGGTTCCACTAAAAATTAAAGACATTAGAAATATAATAACCAAAATTCTTGTGAAAAAAAATAAATAACCAACTTTGATGAAAAATAACCAAAATGGCAACACTGCCACTAATACAACCGACCGACTTCAGCATGGTTTGTGCAAAGAGTGAATAATTTTTATTTTCTTCTTTTGCACGGTTGATTTTGCTTTGGCTTTGCTTTGTGTGATTGCTTAAAAAAAACTACACACACAACTGTAAGAAATGTGAAAGTGTTGGTGGAATAGCGTGTAGAATGAATGAAAAGCAGAGCGAGCTAAAGGAAAGAACACATTTTGTTGTGGTTCTTCAATTGAAAACGAATTGACTTTTTCTCCTCCTCCTACTGCTCCTCAATTTCTCTCTCCCGCTCTCCCAGGCAGCAGGTTGTGTCAAATCTGCTGCTACGAGGAATGACGTTAGCGTCGACGTTAGCATCGTTGTTGGCAGATACTCGCTCTGTCCCACTGTCCAAACGACGGATAAGCAAACAATCGTGTATTGGTACGATCATTTACGTTATGCTTGTGTTTTTTTTTTGTTTTTTGTGTCTACAAGAAGAAATACAACATTTATACATACATACATATGTAGTATAATACAATATAAATATATTCTTGTAAAGTAGCGTAAAAAACATTATTTCGGGGAACAAGCACACGAAGAGCGATAAGATAGATTAGCTAGTGATAATATCATGAATGAAGTCAAATAAGTGTCCAGCATGCAAAGTGTCGAGAACTGTTTTGAAATTATTTAGTTCCGAGTAGAGTGTTGAAGAACTGGTGTAAAAAACAAAAAAAAAAAAAAGTAACAAAATAATTTGTAATGAAATTAATATTGAAATGCGCTAAAAATGTCATTATCGTATGTATGTATGTATTCATGCTGCAGTAAATGTCACTATACGTTTTTAAAAATCATAAAATATTTCCATGCCTGTGATCTTTTTCAAATTTCTTATCTACTCTGAATTACTTGCAAGGCAAATTCTGCACAAAAAACATCGGCTTTGTTAACCTTCTCCGCATTCAATCAAGACACCAGTTTGCCATTTTCAGCAACTGCAATAAGGAAGCTCTTAATTCTATGTTTCTGGATTTAAATTCAGCGTCAGTTACTCCGTTACTGAGACTATGACGGCTAAATTATCTGCATATGCAGTCAGCTTCGGTCAATCCTTTAGTGCAGAATTTTATTAGTCTCTAGTGTCCATAGCAGTAGTGACATAAAACCTTTTCGAGAAGCGCCTTGATTTGATTCTTTTATTTCACGTCCAAAACATAACTCTAGTTTTTAGATACCACTTATAGCTAATATGAAAAGTTTTATAAACATTATGAGTTAAATTCAAAAAAAGAGTTTGGGAATTCATAAAATTCATTCTTTGACACCGAAAAGTAAAGCGGCGAATTCTCTTAGAGCGCGGGCTACTACAGAAATGGGCAGGATACTCGATACCAGCACACAAAGGAATAGAAGGAAATGAGGTATTCGCTTGCCGAGATTTAGCACGTCAGAAATATATCCATCATTCTGCGTTCTGAAAACGGAAATAAATGAGGAAATAGCTCCGGAAACGCAATAGATATAGGAACACTTAACCTCGTACAAAACTGTCAAAATTATACTAAGGACTTGGAATACGAAAACTACAAACTTTATTTTATCACTCTCTAGAAAAGACTGCAAAATATTGCAGAGTACTGACGGGACATTGTCTCGCCCCACATCACACAGCCAAAATGGGATTAGTTCAGAGCGATGCGTGTAACACATGCAATGCTAGGGTTACTTTGGAACACCTACTTTGCCACTGCCCTGCTCTTTGTAGGGCTCGACAAATGTGCCCAGAATCAATTTATTTTAGATCCTTGAAGAAAGTTGCTGACAAAAGGCTGAACGGCTTATTGAAATTCGCGAAGAGGTGCATTAAGAATTACATAAAATAACATCTTCGGCTCCAAATACATAGCACTGGTAACACAAAGGACCCTAGAGGTCTAAGTGAGATCTTTTTAAAAATCAGCCAGCACTACCTAATCTAACCTTACCACAGGTAGGCCAGATAGCCAAAATGCTGGTGGTAGAGTAATTTGTTCTATTAAAATATAAAAAAGTAAGTTTACAAACATAAATATCCAGTTAAATGAAAATATCGTTATATTAGTCGTATGTACATCAAAAAAATCGTAATTGCCTATAATCCGTAAAAACATTTGGCATCACTGTTCAAAAAATATATAATCAAGGTTTGCAGCGGTAAGAAAAGTTTATATTTTGTTTTCAGTATTCTGAAAGTGTGTTGCATGTTATCAACAAACGGCTCCCTTGTTGACATTGCCTTTAATATTTACGGTCGTTAATGCAGATTTCATTTGAAACTAATTCATAAGCGCATATAAAACTGTGCGCTTTTTGCTTCATACAAATTTTAAACGCAGACGCATATGCGCGTACAATCTACTACACAGATATCGTTTTTAAATGTGTAGAGATTAACTTCCAGTTTGGTATGTATTTTCATATATTTTAACATTTACTGAGAATTTTAGATAACCACACATGCACTCTCACTTTTTGGTTTGTTATCAGCAGTCGTAGCTTTACGGTGGCTTACAGCTGTACAAAATCAGTGTGGCCAAAAAGCACCCAAACAATACAGCGGACATAAAAAACATACCAGCAAATATGCATACTATTATAATACAACAAAATAGTGAGTCAAACTTACACATATGTATATATGTATGTATGTAGCTAGCATCCAATTTGAACGAATGAGAGACGAACCGAACGATCGCAACAACGCAGCCGTGCGAAGGCGAAGGCGACGACGCGACGATGACTGCGACGTTAGCAGCGACTGCGCGGCAGAGTTTTAGGGATAGGAGAACATTGAAAGAACAGCAATGCGGCCGAAATCAGTTGATAGCGACACTCTGCGTGCGGCAAAAGTATAAAATTTTATAAACGGTCGAATTGGAAAAGGTGAATTTTGTTTTTAGCAATAAAAATATATAGTAATTTAACCAAAGCGCGTGTAATGTACAAAAACAAAGACGAAAAATTCAAAATCTAAGTAAATTAAAGAAAAAATAAAAATAAAATAAAATTGTGGAAAATTTGCAAGAAAATCGAAAGCAATTAATAATAATTTTCTAAATGGCAAAGTGAAAAAAAAGATATGTATATATTTACGTAATTTCAAAAAGAGCGTCAACTTTTGTCTAAAAATTTCTATTTCTAAGAAAACAAAAGTGAAAATTAAATGTAAATCACAACATACAAACAATTATAAATAAAAATAACAATAATAACTAAGTTCCGGAGTGGTTAAAGAAAACAAACTGCACACACATACATGCATGTATGCATGCCAGGCAATATTGAATGAATAAAATTTTTAAAAATAAAACGTGCTAAAAAAGTAGTATTTTGCAACGTGTTGGCGGTTTGACGATAATTTTCGTTAAACTCAAAAAACCTACATAAACTGCAGTTTCGAAGTACAAACTTGTGTACATTTACTAATCCGACCAACAGCAACAATAAAACTATATAGACAGCGCCAACAGCAGTGGCAGCGTCAAAAAAATCAAATTGTCTCTTGATATCTATCTACTTACACACATACACACACATACATACATAGGTAGATACAACATACAAACTTGCGACCACAGCTTAGTTGCATATGTGCACATTTCGAACGCCGGCGGTGTAAAACGAGATACGGCAACGTCGTTGACAACAACAACAATTAGAGAGCCAGTCAGCTAATCCCACCGGCTCGTCGGAACGTCCGTCAACCCCTCAGCCAGTCAGCGAGTCAGTCCGTCAGTGCGTCAGTCAGCCAGTCGACCACGCAGTGTGCATACGCAGCAGGTACCTACGTATTTTGTCGTAAATCAGATTCGTCGAGTCTACCTACTTACCTACCTACTGGCACTATTGGAGCGCCCAAAAACAACTGATCGCAATAAAAGTAAAAATCATCAGCAGCTACAGCAATAACAACAAACAAGTGTAAGGAATAGCAACAATTTAAGACGCACAGTTCATCCAATCTGAGTTGCGATTCGATCGGTTGCAAATGCACACAGACATACTTACGTACACAGTTAGTTTGTTGCTCGGCGGAGAATTTTGAGAGTAGTCAGGGGAAAAAGTTTGATTTACGAAAAAACGAAGGAACTCTTGGAATGGTGGGAGTGAATTAAAAGTAGATGCGTTGAAAAAAAGCAAAATACTGTGAAAATTAACAACAAACACATACTCAAGATTTGATGACCAACTATATTAAATTCTTGTTGGTTTGAAGTTAACAGCGAAAAATAGTGCAATTTTAATACTGATTTCGATGTAATATTTGAGTTTTTAAGAAAAGTGTAGATCTCATTCAAGCGAGATCTCCTACCCAAACTAAACAAAAACAAAAAAACCTTTTTGCTGCACAATCTGCGCTAATTTGCACTGGCCACCCTAACTCTAAGAGCATCACAAAATTAAACTACAAAATTGAAATTGAAAATAATAATTACTGAAAATCGACACTTCAAAAAGTCAAATAAGTTTATTGAAAAAAAAAAATTAGAATAATTTTTAATTGAAAACACTGTTGGCAGAATCGTGGCGTTTCGTGCATGACATCAGTAAAAGATCGTATAAAATTGATAAAAAATTTGTTATATTCAACTTAATGTGAACAATTCTGAAATATTGGAAACAAATATTTTTCACTTCCAAAAGTGCGCGAAGAATCAGTAATTTGGCGCGCTCCTTAAGAGATCAAAGCAAGAGCCAGCGAAAATTAAGCAAATTTCTTATTGTTCTAAGAAAATTGTGGAAATCAGCGTTTTATTAAATTGCCAAAGAATTCAGAATAGTAAAAAAGAAAAAAGCAAACAAAGTTTTAAGATAAATCCAGTTTTGAGTGTAACAAAGTTGGTGTAAAATTTTCGCGATCAATGTAAGATCACCGGAATGTTTACAAATAAAAATTATTTGTGAGTTGCTTCTTTTGGCTAGCAAATATTTGAGGTGCTTCTAAAAAATTATGCAATAATATTTTAAATTGTTTAATAACATAAATTTGTATCTTTCGTAATTTTGTATATTGCAAAGTTTGAAAGAAAATTTAAGAGGTCAGTGTGGGTTCCACTGAAAAAATTTTATGCAATGAATAACTAAGATATTAAAAATATTGTGTAATCGAAAAATATAAAAGAAGACATTACAAAAAAATTAAAAAATTAATAAAAAATTAAATAAAATAAAATCAGTGCGCGTTCATTTATAAAACCAAACGAGAGTTAATATTATATAAAGTAATAAATAAAACAAACAAATTCTGAAAAGTGTGTTCTTACAAAACACTGTTGTTTAAACACGATTTCAGGCAGAAAACTATTTATTACTCAACAAGGCAGTCTCCTGTTCCTGTCAGTTCCATACACCCCGTCTAAATCTATACATTCGCTGCAAATTTAGCAACATTCGTACTTTTCCAAGGCAGTGATACGAGCAGCGTCGCTTATCGTGCAATTTAGCCAACTAGATGTGAGTGTTTTCATTGTATATATGTACATGTAGCGACTATCGCCTCTGCAAATTGTACAATAAAATATTTTTCCTAACATAAAATGTTAACTTCTTCCCCTCAAGCAATATGTTAATAGCTCTTTACGGTTACCTTTCATTTGGTTATGTTCTCTCTCTTCTCTATTGCAGCCCGATCATTAGAAAAACGCACGTTTTTCTCATAGTGAGAAACTGATAACTTAAAACTTAAATTTTGGCTTATTTAGTTTTAATATTTATTTATTTATACTGTTACGCACACACATCAAAAGGCTAAACTAACTATTACGTGTGTGTATGTGTGCATCTATATATGAGAGAAATACATGAGAGTGTGAGTCATAAGTGTGCCAGCGCCAAGATGAGTCCTTAAAACTGTGTATCAATAGCTGGTTTGGACTCATCAGCCACTTAGCGAATTGCGACTACAACAACAATTACTTGTTGCATATTTGTGAGCACTGAGTTGTATATCAACTCCATGCGAGCAAGAAAGAATGAACAAAACCTAAGAAATACGTAAATATTTATATATAAAATATAAAAATGGACTAGGAAAGATTAAAAGGTTCCCTGTCCCCATATAATAATGCCACAGAAGAGCTCTACGCCCAATTTCGTTTTTTTTCCTACGTTAGAACTAACATTGCAGGTGCGAGCTTTTGAAAGATTTTAGAAAAAAATTAGTGCAAAAACAACAAATTTTTCTTTTCATATTTGATTCATGAATGTACTCGAGCAAATTCAATGCAGTACGTTTTATGAATCAAAAGTTTTGCTTATGACCGGTCTAAATATGTACGAGTATATCAAACCCGTGGCGAAAAGATTTTCAATGATGTGGGCAATATCAGACCGTTAGCCGGCTCTCAGCGAATTTGATTGAATCAGTTTATGGGCTGACGTAGTAGGGGTAATGAATCGGTTTGTTTACGAAAAAACTAAGAATGTGTTAGTGATATACGAAAAAAGTTAATGTCACTTCGACTGATTGGACGAATGTGTGAATACATATATGTGAAATGATCGTGGAGAACTCGGCTGGCGAATCACCCCCGTGACGTGCCATCCGAAGTTCTCCTCACAATTTTGTTTTCAAGCATAGTTATTGGCCGAGCCTAGTAATCTATATAGATAGAGTCAGTTGCTGGATTTTTGCATGGTGAATTTTCTCAGTTGAGTTTTATTGGGGAAATGAAACGGGTTTGTATTTTCCCTGTTTACTATTAATAATGACCCACCTGGTAGCATAGCAAAAACATAGTTCAGTGCGGATGTCCGAAATCTTTGCCACAATTCATATACATATATCATATTTGTGGTACCGAAAGTTAAAACAATTTACTAATGTTTTGTTCAGTTTTGTTGTTAATTAAATGCAGTTGAAATGGGAAAAGGATCTAAATATACGGCGTAAGCAATTCGCGGAATGTTAGAAGATGGCGAAAATGTGTGGCATTTTAGTAAAAGAGATGAATACAAGGTGGGCTATATAGCGTTTGCTTTTTGAACCACCTATTTTTTTGAGAAGGGTAACACAAATAACATGTCAAATGTGGTCATAATTTACTTAAAGGTTTGACATTTACGAAATGGGACGCTATACGCTTGAACAAAATTGGGAAATATTGAAAACCTATTTCCAAAGTGGGGAGTCTTCTTCTTCTTTTCTGATTTTCACATCGGTGGCTACGTCAATAAGCCAAATTGTCGGATTTGGGGCTCAGAAAATCCACACGTTACTGTAGAGAAGCAAATGCATCCACAACGAGTCACTTTTTGGTGCGGTTTTTGGTCTGGCGGCATCATCGGGCCGTTTTTTTTAGAAAATGAGCGAGGAGCTGCGGTTACAGTAAATGGCGAGCGTTACCGTGACATGCTCAACGAGTTGTTTTCAAAAATTGAAGAGGATGACATGGACGACATTTGGTTTCAGCTGGACGGTGGAACTTGTCACACTGCCAAAGTTAAACTCGAACTTTTGGATATCGTTTTTGAATTCCGATATCAATTGGCCGCCTCGGAGCTGTGATTTAAGCCCGTTGGACTATTTTTTGTGGAGAGCCGTTAAGGAAAAATGCTATGCGAACCATCCAGAGACGATTGATGCTTTAAAACACGAAATCGAAGTTGCCATTCATGAAATTGGAGCCCAAACAATCGAAAATGTGCTTAAAAATTGGGTTGGTCGAATAACCTACTGTAAAGCCAGTAGTGGCAGTCACAATGCACAATGTTCAATCTTCAAAATAAAAAAAAAGTTTGAAAAAATATTGATTAGTTTTTTTTTTATAGCCGATTCAAAAAGCAAATTTTACATGGCCCACCCTATATTTACCGCATGAGAGTGGTGCTTATGACTTAGATACCTCAAAAGGTGAAGCAGAAGACATCACTTTGATAGCAGATGAAGTACAGATTTCGCAGGATGAATTAAACCCAAATTTAAGAGAACCAGAAGACACAAATTTAGCGTCGCTTCAGAAGCTATTGCAGAATCTGAAGTACAACGGCTATGCTAAGATATTTTGCTTACTGGACGAGAAATATTTATAAATAATTAGGTGTCCTGGATATTCAATTAATTTTGGATTCTATTTTAATTGGCGCAGAAGCGGAAGCAGGTGATATTAGCGTCATAAAAATTTACGAATATTTTGTTTCTAATGATAGAGATTTTCGCTTTTTATTGCTCAGCTTTATTGACGCATATTCAAGCTAGTATTCGAAAAATGGCAATTTTGTAACTTATATAGTATGATATTTGCATGCCCGAATCAAATGGTTCTCATTCATATTGTTCATAACAGTATTAGTTGCAGCATTCAGAGAAAAAATGGTGTCATGAGGATGCCTAACTACGCCTCTTGTATAGTAATCCAGACGATTAAGGTATGGAGATTTAGGCGGTCATGACTTCGTTGTTATGTGGCCATGCAAATTTTTAGCTTTGTGTGAAGGAGCAGAGACTTGCTGAAAGATGTTCAGGATGTCACTCCGTACACTATCAATCCAGCGTTTCTCTACTGTCTCTAGAACCACGATATATGCAGCAGAATCCATTGGACTTCCTTGCGTACAACACTAAAACCACAACAGTGGCTGGAAACTTCGTAAGCAGGACGACAGGAACCTCTGTAGGATTGGAACAAAGCTATCTGTCGTTTTGGTCATTTCTGTGGTTGGTCATTTGGTCTTGGTCAAAATTTTTTTCGTCAGAAAAAAAATCCATATTATCTCAGGCGTTTAATGGTGTTTAATTTTGTTTAGACGGCATTTTTATCGGATAACTCACTGTTCTCGAATTTTCTCCGACATAAACTGTCTTCCACCACGTATAATGCAGGATTTACAGCGGAGATCCTCATGGACAACTCGATGGATAAGACATTCAGAAGCATTAAACTTCCTCGCAAGGACCCTCGTTGGTTTTGAAGGATCCTTGTGAATGATCGCTCACCCTTGTGGAATAAATTCTGCAGATCGGACAGTGTCAAAACGTTCCTCGTGTTTTTACGTTTTGCAACAAATTCCGCATCGCCGCCTGATGTTTCCAATGCACGGTGAACGGCTTATGAACGAATGAACAGGAGCACTTAAGAAAATTAGAGATTTCTAAATCGGTGTGATTTGCGCTAATAACGACGACAACTGCATGCCTTTATTGAGTTCAGTTGCACATAGTTTTCCTTGCCTTATTTGAAAAAGTGGAAAAATAAAAATAAAATGTTTCGGGGAGTTATAGCCTACAGATTGAGAAGATTGGGACAATGGGGTAATATACAATAGAAGCGGAATAAGTATCTATACTGATGGTTCCAAGCTAAATGAACAAGTAGGCGGAGGCCTTCACACTGAAGAATTAAACGCCAACATCTCATTTCGGCTACCGGAACACTGTAGTGTATTTCAAGCTGAAATTCTGGCTATCAGGGAAGGCCTGCTAGCCCTAAATAAAAGTGTTCTCACCACAAGAGACATAAACATATATTCAGATAGCCAATCGGCCCTGAAAGCTTTAAAATTGCCTAATATTAACTCGAAGACAGTAAACGAATGCATCGACGTTTTGACAGAACTATCACAGTACTTTGGAATAAACCTGCTCTTGGTGCCGGGTCATAGAGACATAGGGGGCAACTGCAAAGCACATGAACTAGCGAAATTGGGTACCACATTACCGATCCAACCAGACAAAGCGAACATACCTATACCTTTAGCAACTTGTAAGATGCTTATAGACAAACACACTATCGAGCTGCCAACGGGCAATGGACTCAGTCCCTGACCTGTGTAATAAGTAGGATGACGTGGTCAGAATGGGACATGGGCCGCACAAACCGTCTGTTGAAACTGAACAGGAAGGACATGAGAAATCTTCCTGGGGTGCTAACAGGGCATTGTGTGATTGACAGGCATGCCAGTAGATTGCGAGCACCCCATAATGACTATTGCAGAAGCTTTAACGACATTGAAGAAGAAGAGACTATAGAACACTTTCTATGCGGGTGCATGGCTTTGGATAGAAGAAGGTTCAATATTTTAGGAAAAAGTTCCCTGAATAACTTGGCAGAAGTTGCCAATTTAAAAATAACAACCCTTGTTAGATTTATTAAAGTCACAGGCTGGTTCAATGAGGACAATGTAGAGTGAGGAGAGGGGGCAGCCCTGGTGGTATCACAATGGCCATACAGGAGGCCTAGGGGTATCAACTGACAACCACTATACCTACCTACCTACCTATAGCCAACATATATGTATGTATGTCCACAACTACAATATGCACCCTGTATGTAAAATTTATAAATACACATTTTTGAAACTAGAAAAACTCAAAGCGCCGGGTACATATTAAGAAGATGTTTAGTGAAAACTTCCATATATGTAAATATAATAATCGGTTGTATGCATGGAGGTTCCTGAAAACTCTACCTACACATAAGCAAGTACAGCACAACAACAACAGCAGCCTTTAGTAAACTTAACAAAACAAAAAAGTAAAAGGAAAATGAGAAGCAACAGAAACAAAAAACGAAAGCAGCAACATCTTTGCGATATGCACACAAACACCGTCACATTTCCCTCCACTTCTACATCTCTTTTTGGTCCATAGTACGTTGTGCTGCTGTGTGCGCAAACTGATCGTTCTTAGAGTCGCTTCAGCAGGAGTATAGTGGCATCTGTTAGGTCTCTGATTACCGTCGGTTGTACACATGTGACCCTTTTTTATGGCCGCTGCCACATGCACATGTTCCACTGTGAATCCAACGCGTTAGCACTATCGATCGCTGATCGCACCACACTCGCGCACTCACTTACATGCAAGAGTATTTATGAATTTCTGTTAGCAGTTTGTTGATCGCATCAAGTGGATGCCAACAGCAGCTGTAAGCAACCATCAAAAATCCGCATCGACAGCTTGCCTGCAGTGATTCCTGCTACCATTGCTGCAGCTTCTGCATCTTCCACATATGTATGTGTGTGTGTGTGTGTGTGTGTGTATTCACACATACATATATGCACATGCATGTAGCGCTATTGATGAAGCAAATTGACAAGGCAAATGACCAAGTGCATCCAAATGTGTGCCCCTCATATGGCTTATAATTGTTTTGTAGCGTAACAAAGTGCTGATGATAGGGTCCGGTTGGCTACTTTTTTTTGTTAGTTTTTTGTTTTGTGTATGTAGTCGAGCCGCTTCCTTGGCGCTCACTAATATCTACACAAAGCTAAGATGATAATCATTAACATTGCCTTGATAAGTTTAGCTGCTTTGATTTTCTGTTGTTTGTTCCTTTTGTGGTTTCGAGTAGCTGTGTAAAATCGTTTTGTTGAATTAAATTTTATTTTTCACCCATTTCTGTTGGTTTTAACTGTACTTACAAACTACGTAAAACCTTTTTTTTTTCATTAAACACTCGCAGCGCTGCATATTTACGTGCCACTCCTCTCGCGCCTCTTCCGCATCCGACGATGTTGTTTTTTATATTCAGGCATTTTTAATTACATGCACCTGATGACCCTTTTTTCTCGGTATGTGAATGACTGGCTGCCCGGTAATACACAAATCAAATCAGGTTTATGTTTAGATCAACACAAAACAAGTCTTCTTTTTACATAATGTTGGACTACCTCAGAGGGATGTTTAATTTATTCATATAATAAAAACATAAATTTGTGTGTATGTATGCGTATATGTAGTATGTGTCGCTTTGCATGCGCTCACTGGAATCCGATCAAGATAATATGGCTACTAATTTGAAGTTGTAATTAATTTGGTGAATATCGTAAAAAACAGTTTGTGCCTACAGCCATTTGATTGTTAGGCTGGCGAAGACCGCTCGCTAAGCAAGGTCGAAGAAAGAATAAAGAGGAGTAGCTAAGCTATCAGCTACATAGCTCCCACTTGCACATTAAGGGATGATCAGGTTTTATGGCAATAATTGTGTGCGAAAACAAAATTAGCCACTACCAGCCTTCTATGCAAGCCAAAAGCGTTGGCGAAAAGTCTCTCACAAAGAGAAAAAATAGCAAATAAGTTAACGAACGGGAAATTTGCTGTCACTGGTAAAAGCCGCTTGAAGTGCAGATATCAACTGAGTTTATTAACAAATTTTTGTTCACAAAATTACCATGAATTTTCTTTGTATACTTCCGTTTTTTGCT
Source organism: Anastrepha obliqua (assembly GCF_027943255.1). Lineage (NCBI taxonomy): Eukaryota > Metazoa > Arthropoda > Insecta > Diptera > Tephritidae > Anastrepha > Anastrepha obliqua. The sequence goes on along the minus strand of NC_072892.1, from coordinate 142,009,520 downwards.
GCTAAATTTTGCATTTTATCGTTTCTGAATAGGTAGGTAGGTAGGTGAAAGTTGAAGTGCCAGTCTGGCACTCCCCAAGTAGCACTGAAACGCCGTTTTGACACCATTATGAGACCTCCAACAGGCAGATAACGACAGCCAGCCAGAGCTGTTGATATAATGGAGAAGATTGATGGGATCTGGGTTGGCGCACTGCCCCAGGCTGTTGAAGAAAGGAGCACCCAGTGACGTTTCTGAGTATAAACTGCAAATTTAAAATCGGTGGATGAACAAAAAGACACAAAATACCAGATACCAGACGGGCCCTCACAATTTTTGAGTAATGGATAATTTTTTAGTGTTAATGAACGCCTCCATTTTTTATATTTAGTTATAGTTTTTGAGTCATCGAATATGACCTACCCTATGATCAAAAAGTACCGGGAATGTTTAATTTAAACGAACCGTGCACGTGGGAACCGGTCCCTATTTTTTTCTTATGTTTTCGGGCCAGACAGTCAATAACTAATATTATTTATCCGTTTTGAATCGTTTAAGAGATGCTGTACGTCGCAAACGGCCGGAAGAATTCTTGGATTTTGCATGATGTTAATGCGTCATCGCAGCGAGCCCAAATCGTGCTAGATTATTTGACCAAACACTTAGTAAATACCATCGTGCAAGCACCGTATTCACCTGGTATGGCCCCGTGCGACTTCTATTTGTTTCCCAAGTTGAAGTTACCATTTCGTGGAGGGAGATTTCAGTCGATAGAGGAGATCAAAGAGAATGCGTCGAAGGAGCTGAAGGCTTCGTCGGCCTACCAGGGGTGCATGGAGGTCTGGGTTAAACGTTGGCACATGTGGGTTGCGTCAGACGGGTCATATTTTGAAGGAGATAAAATGAATTTGCCCGAAATTTAACTCTGCTTTGTTTTATTTAAACAAACACGATACTCTCTGACCATAGGGTATGTCACTATTAAACTGAAATTACGGTTTTGTTTTTTAAGTTTTATTTGCTGTCGTTTTTTTGGTGGATAGTTGAGGTTTATACATTTTTGATATATAAGTAATTGACACGCACTTCTTTTGTTAGGGGCTAAGTATCTTCTTCTTCTTGATTGGCACGATTACCTTGACACGATTTTGGCCAAGTTTAACAATGAGCGCTAATAGAGTATTCTTTGTGCTAACCGGCGCCAGTTGGGAATACAAAGCGAAGCTAAGTCCTTCTCCATTTGATTTTTCCAACCCAGAGGGGGCCTACCTCTGCAAGCACCAGCTAGTACCGCATCGAATAATTTCAAAGTCGGAGCGTTTGTATCGTAGCCGCTGAATCTTTATTCGCTGCCGCATAGCGTTATGTCGCCATAAACCTCATTGTTCCATTGCCTGTGATATTCGCCGCCGTCAACATCCAAAGGTACAAAAATCTTCCCCAGGATCTTTCTCTTAAACACCTCAAGCGTCGCTTCTTCGGATGTTGTCATCGTCCACGCTTCTGCACTATACGTTAGGACGTGCATGATGAGAGCCTTGTAGACCTTGTAGAGTGTTAGTTTTGTTCGTCGAGAGAGGACTCTACTACTCAGTTGCCAACTTAGTCCAAAGTAGCACTTTTTGGCAAGAGAGATTATCCGCTGTATTACAAGACTGACACTATTATTGGTGTTTTAACTGATTCCAAAATAAATGAAGTATTTTACAACCTCGAAATCATAACTGTCAACAGTGACGTGGGTGCCGATACGCGAGTGCGCCGGCTGTTTCTTTGAAGACTGGAGGTACTTTGTTTTGTCCTCGTTCACCACCAGACCCATACGCTTAGCCTCTTTATCCAGTTTGGATAAGGCAGAACTAATCGTTGTTAAGGCCGATGATGTTAATATTATCGGCATACGCCAACAATTGTACGCTCTTATAAAAAATTGTGCCTGAGCGATTAAGTTCTGTGACTCGTACGATCCTCTCTAACATCAGGTTAAAGAAGTCACACGACAGCGAGTTACCTTGTCTGAAACCTCATTTGGTATTAAACGGCTCGGAGAAGTCCTTCCCAATTTCGACAGCGCTGCTGGTATTGAACAACGGCCTTTTGGCATAGTCGTATTAGTTTTCCAGGGTTACCAAATTGAGACATCGCGACAAATAAGCAACTCCTTTCCGTACTGCTGCTTTAAAATCGACAAGAGAAAAAAGATAGTGTGTGTGGAGATTAGTTAATTTATTGATAGTTAATTTACAAGCTTGGAATTGCATGTTTATGTGACCTATCAGTTCTGGGAAATATTGGTTTAAACGGTTTGTAAAATGGCATCCCTCTTCAATTAAAAACAATTTTCTTAATACCTTCTGCTCTGAAGCCGAAATTTTGTTGGAATAACAAAATTTCAAACAAATTCTTTGTTCAACTTGAATTTCCATCGTTAAATTCGAAGAACACACTCGAGTCTGACTTGTTTACAGTAGCACAGAAAACAAACTATGTGACATATCACGCTGAAATTTGCCATGTAAGCTTATAACAGTCCTACCAAAAAACAAAAAATTTATTTTTGCCATATGTCATCCGCGGACCGTTTAATTGATAACGTCTCGTTCATATTTGAGTAGAAGGGACATTGTTTCGTTCTAATAAATATGGAATACATAATAGTAACGGGTTCTTTTAGAGGTGTAGATATAGGTTTTTTATTTAATATAATAAAGCCGAACACAGTCAATATTTTCTTCTATATGGCTACCTCGACTCCTTGTTATGAAGGCCTTGGCTTCTAGCATAACCCGCCTCATACCGAAATATCGTAACGAATGACGGTTTCGAAGGCACTCCAGCCAGTGACTTGACGTACCACAAAAAAATTAATAATAATAATAATAATCAAATTACAGTTACATCGTCTTCAGCAATTTATTTGTTGTAGCGTTCAACATTGCTGGTAATTTAAGGTTTATAAAAAGTGAACAGTGAATTTTTCAAATTTCTAAGCGTGCTGATAGTTGATGAGTCAGTTCTTACTCACTCAAAAAGCCAATAAAGCAGAACCAATGTGAAGCACTCAGCGACTTTTCCCGCTAAAGGGGTATACAGTTAGAAGGCCGGAAAAAGCGAATTTTCCAGAATTTTTTCGCAGAAAACTTTTATATTTATTGAGCTAAAAATTTGTAAACATATTATGTTATCTTTTAACTGTATTTTAAAACTTAGTATTAGTAAAAATATTTATTGGGAAAGGAGCTACAGCTGATCTCCGGGAGCTCCTCTCAAAAAACACATTTTGGGGTGACCACTATATCTCTGAACTTGATCCTCTGAAATTGAAAAACCAAACAGATTTCGTTAAAGTAATGGTAAATCTAGTAATTAATCGAGGGAATAAGCAAAATACATTTTTTTGACAAAATAGCGGTTTCTCCAAAAAAAATCGATTTTTGACCAAAATTTCGGCCTTAAATTGTTTATAAAATATATATATATATCGGTGAGAAAAGATCTTCGACTATTTACAAAAAAATATATTTAAGAAGCTCGTGTTGAAATATGAAAATAATCGCTTTAGTCGTTTTCGAGTAATGTTGGGCACCGACTTTGAAGACACCATTTTGAGAAAAAAGCTTTTAAAGTTTGCCTTGTACTTTGTACGTGTAACTTCGAAAATATTCACTGGAAAGATATTAAATTTTCTGTGCACATTCTTAAATATATGTACACTAGCAAACCCGGCCCCCTTCGCTGGGCACACTAAAATAGAATATATATGGTTTAGAACAGAAAATATATGGTTTTCATATTATTTATTTCTTTATTCTTTATTCAAGCGCTTTGGCGTAAACAATATTTTTTGTTTTTCTATTTTTTTTTTGAGTAAATATAAAATATAAATTGAAAATCAGGAAAAAAGAAGATTGTTTTTAAATTTCAAATCAACGCATATGAATAAACAATCGTCTTTTTTCCTGATCATCCATGAATTTTTCGTTTCAATTTAAATATTTTATTAAGCATTGGAGCTTTTTTAACCATTATCTATTTATATTTTTCAAAAAAAAAAAAAACGAAAAAAATTGTTTTTTCCACGAACACATAATTTTATTCGGATTTCACATTAAATTCTCAAATTTTGTAAGAAATTATTCACTGTTCCAAAATCCACTCCAAAAAAATTCACAAACAATTTTTACATGTTGCACTTACGTTTTTTCCTTATGGCATCCAAATCAGAAAGAAATATTGACACATTGTAACTCACACTGTCAATTTGACAGTTCAGTTCCGCCCCAAGCGTTAAAAAAGTAAGCGACATTATGGCTGGTTCAAAAGAACGCTGTACCCGTTGCCAGTGCTCCGAATTACAACCAAACTTTACGGAAACCATCTTCAATACCTCCTTAACAATGTGTGTAAATTTGGCTTAATTCGGTGCAAAGACACGGCGGGTCCACGTTTTGGCATATATTTCGAGACCCTAGTCATCAATAGGTATGAAACTTACCCCGTATTAAAGCACTTATCAACAGCTTTCATTTGATACCCATATTGTACATACACAACCAAAGGTTACCCGGGTCCACGTTTTGACCTATATCTCGAGACCCCAGTCACGGAGCGGCATGAAAAATACTCTATACTAAGGCATTCACCAACAGCTTCAATTTGATATCCATATTGTACAAACACATTCTAGGCTCCACGTTTTGGTCTCTATCTCGAGACCCTAGTCACGGAGCGGCATGAAAAATACTCTGAACTAAAGCATTCACCAACAGCTTCCATTTGATACCCATATTGTACATACACGTCCGAAAATTACCCGGGTCCACGTTTTGACCTATATCTCGAGACCCTATCTACCAATAGGTATTCAAACTATACGGAAATCATCTTCAACACCTACTTAACAATGTGTGTAAGTTTGGTATAATTCGGTTCAAAGACACGGCGGGTCCACGTTTTGGCATATATTTCGAGACCCTAGTCATCAATAGGTATGAAAATTACCCCGTATTAAAGCACTTATCAACAGCTTTCATTTGATACCCATATTGTACATACACAACCAAAGGTTACCCGGGTCCACGTTTTGACCTATATCTCGAGACCCCAGTCACGGAGTGGCATGAAAAATACTCTGTACTAAAGCATTCACCAACAGCTTCAATTTGATGTCCATATTGTACATACACATCCGAAGGTTACCCGGGTCCACGTTTTGACCTATATCTCGAGCCCTATCCACCAATAGATATCCAAACTATACGAAAACCATCTTCAATACCTTCTTAACATTGTGTGTAAGTTTGGTTTAATTCGGTGCAGACACGGCCGGTTAGCAAACACACACAAAAAGTTGACTTTATTTTATATATAAGATTTTTTTCAGTTTGTGTCCAAAAAATCCAAATATCTTACGGAACCCTATTTTTTTCCAAAATAAAATGTAATCCATGTTACTCTTGGATAATGTAGTTTTCGAATGGTGAAAGAATTTTTAAAATCGGTCCAGTAGTTTTTGAGCCTATTCGTTACAAACAAACAAACAAACAAAGTTTTCCCCTTTATAATATTAGTATAGATTAAGAAATTAAAAAAAAAATTGAGTTTTTGGAAATTCTAACTGTATATTACCTCTTAACGCTGATTTTGGAGAAGAAAAACCTACGATTTACAAATTTTCTTCGGGTGCAACAAGTTTTGTTGATTGAGTAACCGGAGTATACTGAACAAAAATGTTAAAAACATAAGTTCATTTCGACAACTGATTTGAGAGCTACGCCAACCAGACAGTTTACGCAGACTGATTTGCGATAAATTACATTTACTTATCTATGGCACGTGCGCGTAATTGATAATTATTTGATTTCTTATCAAACGAATTTATTTATAACGCTTTTTCATTATTAGATACTGTTTAATGCATCCACATACATGTGTGTATGTATGTATGTGCGTAAGTAAGTAAGTAAGTAAGCGCTTTCTAATAGAGACGAGCTGGTGCTGAAGGTGTGTGACGGCCATGGAATTTCTGGCGACTTCTGTCAAGGTTATTGCTTATGATTTGTTATTCACTGATGGCAAATAATCGCGCCAAGTTACACTAGAAGCAAATGATAAAACTTTAGTTTGAAAGATTTCATGTTATGGCAGACGGCAATGTTTAAGTCTTTTCGCTCTATCGGAAGCGATTGCAGGTCATAAAACGAAATTTTTTCATAAGGGTAGTCGTTTATGGCATCTCATCTCATAGGTACCGTTTAATAAAGTACCAGTGGTGGTACGCGCTGCCTAAAGACGCAATCTTGTGCGGGCCACCGCTGGTACACGCCGGCGTGAACGTGTTAAACCTTTTCTTGTGCATTTTTTTCAGATCCCAAATCTATACCAAGAAGCTGCAATCGAGCGACGGTTCTGGAGTGTTTGAGGCCCAAACCATTGTTCAAATTCAGTCGAGCCTATCCTCTCGGATCTGTGCCACCGTGCAACGCTGCAAGGAGCATTTCAACGATCTTGCATGCATAATGGTATGTCACACGATTGAGATAATATAGAAGGTTGCTTATTTCGTGGACCGGGACTTGGCTGTCAGTGCATATTGTAGCCGATGTAGATTAGGTTAGGTTCATGTGGTTTAGAATAGGCAACTCACTTAGACTATAAGGGTTCGTTGAGATACTACTTAGTAACAAGGGAACCTCAGTGTTTAATCATCATGGAACCATTTAGACGCTTTTATGAAGTATGGGATAGGTTTTATCCCAACACGGGATAGTTCCGTAAAAGAGTTAGAATTGTATCTTCTTCACAACCTTGCTCTACTCCTAGTTAAGGCTGAGCAATTATAGAGGAAGTGTTCTACTGTTTCTTCGTCTTCCTCGTCTCTACAACTACTGCAGTATTCATGAGAAAAACCTCCTAGCCTAGATGAGTGCCTACCTAACAGCCAATGACCGGTGACGCAAGCCATGACTTTCATGATGTTCCCCCTTAGAGGTTGAGCAATCCTCCTGAGCTTTTCTTATCTATTTGCGGCCAAATTAGCCTGCTTGTTATACAAGTATTTTCCTCTCTCCATGTCCTATTGAACCTCTGGAGAATATTATTTTTTATCCTTAACTTGCAAGTTGCCGATATTGCCTCTGCCTTAAAGCAGTGAAAGATTAGTACCCTTTCTGGCTAGCTCAGCGGCATTGCAATTTACTTCAATATTTCTATGCCCTGGAATCCATATAAACCACTCACCTTAACGACGGTGCTAATATCATTTAGAGTTACCAGGCATTCCTGAGCAAAATTTGATCTTAGTATCCGGTCTCCATCGATTTTGATAGCCGCCTGGATGCCCAAGAAGATATTTATCGTAGCTTTTGCTACCCCCTCCCTTATAAATAAAACTTTCGCCTGGTAGACGCTACAGTAGTCAGGAAGTCGGGCAGATAATTCTAGTCCTAATGCTTTTGAAAAAACTCCATACCCTATTTCATTTTCAAACTTGGATTCATTCGTGTAAAAATTTATTTCCCCTTTTCTCTATAGTCTTTGAGTTCGCCACTCTCTTCTTAACGGGATGCTGGTTTTGAAGAGCCTGTCAAAGATGGGTTTAGGGAAAGAGTAGTCGATTTCTTGATTATAACTACTCATAGATGGTAGTAAAGAAGCCTGGCCAAACCGCCGGATGTTTCATAGCGCCATACCATTAAGTCTAAGCGCTGAGGCGGCGGTCACGTGTTTTCCTACCAGATTTAGAATAGGTTCAGCTAATGTAACTCTAGATTTTGGGCCACATTTTGTTTCTTTTATTTTTTTTCTTTATTTTCCTTTTTGAATTATCGTCTTTGTTTGTTTGTTTTTTTCCTTGCTCACTCCTCTCGGGAGCATAGGGCCTCGACCAGATTCTTGTCTAGCGTTGGTTTCGTTCATCTATTTGCTTTCTGACAGGGTAGGTGATTAGCCTGCCGCTGCTAGTCCTAAATGGTGAGAATGCCCACCTATCGTTGCTTAGGAACAACGCCTTCTTACTGCTTGGAGCGCCATCTGTGCTTCACATTTTTCTGCCAGAAGGATCGCACAGATGGTTGAGGACTTCGCTAAATTTGGATGGTCTGTGCTATTACCGCGGTTGCCCGCTTCCTCTTGCTGGCGCCACTGATGCAATGTGTAACTGTGTGTTTTTCTTGCTTTAGCAGCCACAATGCAAATAATGCGCTGACTATTGTGCGGGAGTAAGGATGGAAAGGATAAGTTTTTGCGTTTGTGGAAAGAGATTTTTTTGTTTTTTTTTTGTTTTTTTTTTTGTTTTTTAGAAACAGGGAAAGTAGTTAAATTTTGGATAAGTTCGAGGACCGTGCTTTTCGTGGGATTCGAACCCATACCCTGTGGTATGGCAGGCTAGTGCACTTACGGCTTTGTTTACATTAACCCAATTGAACCTTAATTTTTGTTTACAAATCTTCTTTTGATACTCCTTGTATAGCTCTCTCAGACACCTCATCTAAAATTGCATCACGTCAAAAATAAGCTCTTTTTTTGTACACTAAAATTTGCCTAACTTTGTACTCTATCATTCTTGGGCATGCACTGTACATACATAAATATGTAAGTATGTCTAAGTAACCCATTGAAACAAAAAAGAAATAATTGAATTTAATACACCAAACGCAAGTTGTTTTATTCTATTCAGACCCCCCCTCATTGGGGACCCTCCCTATATACATACATACTTACATACATATGTAAATATGTTCATATAAAAAATTTGTGTGCTGAAAAATATTTCAGTTCATAAGTTCTGCGTTGTCTAAACACAAATATTTGCATATGCGTGTACATGCAAAAAACTATGTTTCCAGGAAGCAATGTTTTTTTCTTATCAGTTGCGGTTGTTTGGATTAAAATGACGTTTTGTTAAAATATAGTATGAAATTTGCTCTTAGCTGACATACCAATAATATTTAGTATATATGTATGTACCTTTTTTATCATTAGCTGAATTCTTTTGCAACCGAGCGAATTGCCTAAACTGCCAGCCAAGCGACATCATAGCGACATTGCAAGTAGGTATTGTAGTGTTCCTGGGAGAAAAGCTATTGAAGATGCTGATTAGCTTGGAATGTTGGGCTTCAGGTCAAATTTGCGAGCGCTGGGCAAATACACAAACTTACTAGGTCGTGAAATCTTTTTCGCCACGTGTGGATTGGAGCTGTTCAAGAGATTTTCTGAGGAGCTCTCGCATTTCGTGGGTGTCCTTACAGAACACTGCTCGCGAGGTATGCTTACTTTGAGAGATTTTTTCGCCTGTTTTATGGGTGAATGAGGTGAATTAATCTTAGTACTTTCTCCTTAGTTGCCCTGCTCTTGTGGCTCTAAGATTTAGGCTATTTGGCCCACATTTCTTTGCCGCATTTGCTTACCCGAGTATAGCAAGCCTTGATATTAACAACCTGACGAATTTCATCAGTACCATGAGGCGCACCAATAGAGCATCTCAACACCTAGTTCTTTTCAACAATCAAATGAAATACTTGCTAAACAGAGCTGGGCATTTTGCACTATCACTAAATTGCATTATTAATTTTTTAGTGGTAGTTAAAATAATTGTTTCATTATCACTAAATCTTCAGTGTTTCCGTGTTTTAACTATGCCCAACCCTGTTGCTAAATATGCTATTTGTAACGTTGCCATATCAATCGCGGCTAGACTACGAACAAGCATAAAATACGTATGTATGTATATGCATGCACACATACTAAAAGTATATCTATTATTTATTCACATACCCCTCCATGATATGAGCGATGACTGTAGTAATGCTTCTTTTACATATACTTTTTTCCCCAATCAGAAATGTTTGTTGAGGACTTAAATAACACTGTGTGACAAAAAAAAAATATTAAATATACTTTTATGGAGACCTAGCACAACTTATGGCTATAGAAAAACTAAACAAAATGGTATAGGAGAAATTTCCAATACACCCCCAAAATCTCATTTTATGGCCATAAAACCGTTTTTCAGTAGGTTGATGTGAAGAATCACTACTAACTTCGCCAATTTCCATCCGATTTCGAATTTGTTTTTTTAGTTCGAAAGAACAAAAACAAGCCTTTTTGACAGTGTGTTGACAATTTTCTGCAATGACAACTGACGAGACTGTAGACGGAAGTATTTGGAATGTTTTTATTTTTTCTCAATTTTTTCAACTTTGACATAATTTTTACGATATTATCCGTTATTGAGGATCTTTTTTAGTACACTACTGTTATAGTAAATTTAATTTTGCGTCGAATGAGCTATATTTGATTGTAATTGAATTAAAATTAAAAGAGTTGTGTGAGTTTTAAGATTTTATTTTTTTTTTTACTAATTTGGTATGTAGGCATCGAAGCATGAAAATGATAACAAGTGTCATTATAAACACACAATATTTATTGGAGTATTGTGCAGTGCAGCATTGTACGGTATGGTACGGTGCGGTACGGTGCAGTACCCAACGGAACTGGTTCCAAACTTAAAAATGCATTGGAAACGGCCCTTTGGAGCTTAGTATGGTACGGTACATTTGTCATTCTCTTCATCAGTTTTGAATACTTCTCTGTAAGAAATTCGATCATCATCATTCATCTGAAGTCGTCATCAACTAAATTCCATTGTTTAAATCGAGAAGCGAGCGTTTCAGATTGTCTTCCCGATAGAAGTAAATCACGAGAAAGATCCTGAAAATCTGAATTTGATACAATGTGTCGTTCTGAAGACTTAGAACCAGACGGAAAGTACTCTTCATCATCAGGTTTATTGTTATCAGTTTGATCATCATCAGCAATGAGTTGAACCTGCAGTTGAGTCAATCATATCGTCCAAGACTACGGGGTTCTTAACAGTTGCAACATCAGCATACTTTATGTGCTTTAGAGCTTTATAATGATGACCGTTTACGTCCGTTTTATAAAAATAACAATCATCTGGTTTATGATAAGGCTGATGATGCCACATCATCGGAGAATATTGAGAAACTCGACTTTTCTGGCAACGTTTTGATTTATATCTCTTGAATTTCATTGAAACAAACAATACAACTTTGACGTTTTAATACGGTTAAATTATAATAACAAACTTCTTTTGTTAATCAATGTACAGTGTGAACTTTGGTACACTTGGGAGCTTTTCCATATTTCCATTGAAAAAAAAAGTGCTATAATATGTCAGATATTTTCGTAAGTTCTAACCAGTTCTGTTGCATGCAGTACAGTGTACTCTTATGTATACATATATACTCCAATAAATATTACGTATCTATAATAACGCATCAAAACACGTCCTTATTCCCATTTAGCGTAAGTTATACCTACATACCAAATTAGAAAAAAAAAAAATTCTTAAAACTCACACAACTCCTTTAATTTTAATTCAGATACAGTCAAATATAACTCATTCGACGCAAAATTAAATTTACTATAACAGTAGTGTACTAAAAAAAATCCTCAATAACGGATAATATCGTAAAAATTATGTCAAAGTTGAAAAAATAGAGAAAAAATAAAAAAAATTCCAAATACTTCCGTCTACAGTCTCGTCAGTTGTCATTTCAGAAAAATTGTCAACACACTGTCAAAAGGGCTTGTTTTTGTTCTTACGAACAAAAAAAAAACAAATTCGAAATCGGATAGAAATTGGCGAAGTTAGGAGTGATTCTACACATCAACCTACTGAAAAACGGTTTTATGGCCATAAAACGAGATTTTGGGGGTGTATGGAAAATTTCTCCTATACCATTTTTCTTAGTTTTACTTACTATACCTACAAATTGTACTAGGTCTCCATAAAAGTATAAAATCACTGTCGCACAGTGTAATAGATGAGTAAAGGTTATTTTGATATATATACATATGTATAGTACAATTTATGGGAGCTTGTATATACTTATACGTGTGAGCAAAAAGTATGACAGTTGTCGCAAAACCTGTATACGACTGTGATAGGACCAACTCGAGCCCAGCGCAAACTAGCTTTAGTCCTCCGTTAGGATGCTACTAGAATTAATACTACAAGAATTTCGCTAGTCTTTGAAATAGTTCGAAAAAGTGCAAGGCACATTTTGCACATTCGGCGACGTTACTAGGGCTGCATCGCATGATATACATACATACATGAATTGTTTAGCCGGTGAGTGGTCACATCTTATCTTATCTGACTCAACATTTTCGTTAATTTCTTTGTTTTTCTTATAAGTTCGCATACAAAGAATTAAGTCATTCATTGACACGCACGTGTCAAAGCAGAATAATATTGAGTTTTCAAAGATAGTCGAGTTTGAGAAACTTTGTTTAGATGAATTATACCAAAATAATGAAATACTTGTGTGACATTTTGACTTGTGAACTGTGAATTTGCCCTAATATGATTTTTTTCGTACAGAATTTTTATTTTGTATTTAAAAATGGTTAATAGTGTTGTTTTTTAATCTTAAAAGGAAGACTATCTTGATTATTTATTTTGAAGATAAACTTTAAGTGAAAGCTGAGCGGCTCCGCATGGCACCTGCTTGCATTACTGGCCTAACCCGCCTTTGTATCCTGCGAGGCTTTCTATTGTATAAGTAACTATCAGTTTTGAAGCCTATTTCAATTCGTAATTAAGGCACAAATGTTGCAGATTGACCTCATTTCCCTTATTCAAAACTGGTGACCTTCATGGGTGTGCCCGCGTGTCTTTGTTCCAGTTTCCCGATAAATGGTTAAAAATCGGCGTATGAACGACTTTCAATTTGATAAAGAAAATATGCATAAAAAATTTAGATTACTGTTTATATCTGTTGTACTGTTTAATTTGTTTGCGTAAATGTGAAAACGCAAACCACCTCTTGCGTTGAAAAAATCGAGGTTCGGTGCTAATAATGTCGTTGCGCGTATGTGTGCACACACACATACATACATATCTACATATATGCCGTGTGGGGGTTCGTCAAAGTAATTACGACTTGTTCGAGTGCTCTATTGCGAAATGCTACAATGTAGAGAAGTCTCGTATGGTACAAAGTATCTGGTATCTGTAATCAGCTCGGTGTTCTGTATAACTAATTTCCAAGGTTATTTCTGTTGCCCATACAATACATATACACATATGTACATACATACATACCTGCTGAAAAGCATGAAACAATGTGCGCATTCCAACTGGAATAGGGGAATATTGCTACCCTCGTGCAGACTACACCAACACTGCAACATGCACCAAAAACAAACAAAAGAGAGAGAGAAAAAAAAATAACAAAGAGAAAACAATCGATGCACCTTATCTTTACTATGTAGCAATGTGTCATTAACAAGTCTCACTTATATGGACATATGTATGTATGTGTGTTGGTATATTTGTGATCACGCGATCAATTACTCTGGAAGTGAACAAGAGCTGAAAAAGCATCGGAATTTTCGAAACATGACGTAAGGTGGTCAAAAACCAAACAGTGGAAATGTGCCCGAGTAAAATTTCTACTCTGTATTTGCCGGTATGCCAAGTGAGAGTCACAGGCATTCAGGCAAACACACCGCAGAGGGCGTTTGGGAAGACGCCAGTTGGTCAGATGATGACAAAATTAAATTTCATATGAATTTGTACCAGAAATACCTATATAAAAAAGGGTACCATAGGTACTCTTCAAGGAAATCTTCTAGCATCGAACTGGTGTGCTTCTAGTGAATTCAGGACCATGAATTAAGTGGATATACCATGAAGTGTTAAACGCTTTCTTTTGGATACTGTTTTCGATAATTCGGAATTAGTACTAAATTCAACAGATGAGATCTGGACGTAAGGAGTAAGAAGAATATCGCATATCTTCACTTGCCTTTTTATTTTTTCTTGATTGGCACGAAAACCGTTGAAACAATTTTGGCCGATTTAAACAAAGCGCGCCAGTCGTTTCTTTCTTGTGCTAACCGGCGTTAATTGGACACAGCAAGTGAAGTCAAGCCCTTCTCCACCTAATCTTTCCAACGCAGAGGAGGCCTTCCTATGCTACCACCAGCTGGTACCGCACCAGCCGGATCGTTTGTATCCATTCGGACGACATGACCTATTCATCTATGGATCTTTATTCCCTGCACTATGTCTATGCCGTCGTAAAGCGCATACAGCTCATCGTTCCATCGCCTGCGATATTCGCCGTTGCCAACGTGCAAAGGTCCAGAAATCATCCGCAGAATCTTTCTCTCAAACACTACAAACGTCACTTCATCGGATGTTGTAATCGTCCACGCTTCTGCGCCATACGTTAGGACGTGCATGATGAGAACCTTGTAGAGTGTTAGTTTTGTTCGTCGAGGAAGGCCTTTACTACTCGATTGTCTACTTAGTCCAAACTAGCGCTTGTTGGCAAGCGAGATTCTCCGCTGTATTTCAAGGCTGACATTGTTGTCAGTGTTAATGCTGTTTCCTAGATAAACACAGTCTTTTTCTACTTCAAAATTATAACTGTCAACAGTGACTTACCAGTGCGCCGACTGTTTGTTAGGAGATACTACTACGTTTTGCCCTCGTTCACCACCAAACCCATCGGCTTTGCTTTTTTATCCAGTTTGGGTAAGGCAGAACTAACAGTGCGGTTGTTAAGGCCGATGACGTCAATATCATCGGTATACACCAGAAATTGTACGCTCTCATAATATTACATGTATATGGAGTTTGAGTGATGAAGTCCTGCTGCTCCCACAATCTTTTCCAGCATCAGGTTGAAGAAATCACACGACTGTCACCCTTTTTGAAACCACGTATGGTACCAAATGGCTTGGAGAGTACCTTCTGACGGAGCTGTTGGTATTACTCATTTTGCTCAACCGTATTAGTTTTGCGGGGATACCAAACTCAGACATCGCGGCATATAGACAACTTATTTTCATGCTGTGGAAAGCGATTTTAAATCGACGAAAAGATGATGTGGGTAGATTCTCCTTTAAAGGGGATTTTCCAAGACTTAACGTATTGTGAATATCTGGTCATTGTGGATTTTCCAAGTCTAAAGTCACATTGATAAGGTCCCATCAGTTGGTTTATGGTGGGCTTTAGTTCTTTACACACTACGCTCGCTAGAACCTTATTCGAGATATTTAGAAGACTAACTCGCGGTAATTAGCACAGATTGCAGTATCACTTTTCTTATGGATTGGGCAGGGTACATTTAATTTCGAATCCGACCATATTTTGCATAGAATATGATGTATCCATTTTACCAGCTCCTCGACACCATGCTTGAATAGCTATGGTAAGTTGGCAGTCCGTCGGCTCCCGTGGATTTGTTGTTCTTTCGCCACGTTATTCCTATTCACACCTTGCTATGATCGGTAACGAAACAATAGTCCCGTCGTCTACGATTGGGCGATCGGGGTCTTTACTTTTCTATGACATCCGTTGCTGTCACCATTCAGCAAGTGCAAGAAGTGTTCGCTCCATAGCTTACGTATGCTCTGGATGTCAGCCATCAGATCGCTGCCTTTGTTCCTAAAAGAAAACGCCCCGGTTTTGAAACTTTATGTACGCGGTCGAACTTTCGCTTTGCGTTTACTTTTCGGCTATGGCAGTCTGGATACAGGTGAATCAGACATTTGTTTCACTACTTCAGAGTTTTCCTGCAGGGTATATTTCATTTATGCTTGTCTGTTCTCCCTTAGTGTTATTTGGTTTCCCTGCTTGATGCTCAGGATCGAGTATCCTAATAATATGATCATCATATGTAGAAATATGCCAGTGTGTGCGTTCACTGTTGCATAAAACCAAAGGCAATGGGGGTTAAATTCTTTTTTTTCATATGTACAGAAGTGTGTGTAAAGAAGTGTAGCTTGCGTAACGGTACAATGCTTTTTTGTACATGCTTGAGGACCTCACTGTTTGCACGTGCACTTGTGGGGATCTTTTTGTTAACTATGTATGTGTGTATATGTACGAGTTGCGTTGCTTTTCCCCACACGATCACTTGTTACGTAGGCAGTGTAGTGGTAGGTTGACTTTTATCTTCCTGCGAAAATTTAGATGGTATCGATTTCTTAACTGTTTGGTATGTGAGAGAGCAGTAAAGAGGGGAAAGTAACACTCATATGTACATACATATGTATGTGTGAATATGGCATGAATAATGTGGAATACCAGCGTTTAGCTCCTCAATGCAGGTGTGTGTGAGTAAAAATTTATATTTATGTGAATGGAGATGTTCTTTTTGTGGTGTAACGGAAAAAATCATCGCATTTTACCTCATGCACATATGTATAAGTAATTGGCATTTATTAGTAGCTTAGCGGATATTCTCTCCCAGTTTAAACCGACATCTCCCGTTGTATGCCATCTTATATCTGAAGTTCGTTGTGATGAGAAACTTTTTCGTATCAGAAATGCACTCGAAGGTTTTGAAATAGAAACATCTTTTTTGTATCATTTGGTGTTTCATTGCACATTGCAAAATACTGCTTGTATTGGCATCACCGGAGCATGAAGAACTTGTCCCATTGCTGCCCTGAATGTCGTTTTGTACTTGCTTCCTATCGATTTTCACGTCATTTCCATCGCTGTTCAAAGTGCAATAAGGTCAAAGGTGGTTGACCTCTACAGACAATCTCTCAAGGGACATGATAGCATTTTTAGGCAGTTAACACCGCATTTATCTGAACTTCGTGCAGATCTCTCAATCAGCAAACTGGAGTTCGAGAGTTGTTCAAGGGTAATTTTTTTAAGTAGGCAGGATTGGAACGGAGGAATAATCTCTACCGATGCTGGTACCTCTGCCTTCACTGACGGCTGCAAGATGGAGTCGGGAGTCGTGCAGGGGCTTTCTCTAAATCAGCCAATTTATCTAACTCCCTTAAACTGCCGAATACTGCTAGTGTTTTTCAGGGTAAAAAAGGGTACCATAGGTACTCTTCAATCGAACTGGTGTGTTTCTAGTGAATTTAGGACCATGAATTACGTGGATATACTATGAAGTGTAAATCGTTTCCTTTTGGATTCTGTTTTCGATAATTCGGAATTAGTACTAAATTCGACAGATGAGATCTGGACGTAAGGAGTAAGAAGACTATCGAATATCTTCACTTGCGTTTTATTTCCTTGATTGGCACGAAAACCGCTGACATACTTCCAGTGTTTTTCAGGCAGAAGTCTTTGCGATTCTTCAGGCATGCAAAATGCTTAGGGAGTGTGGGGGCGTGGGAGATATTAACGTTTTTTTCCGATACTCAAGCCGCGAACAAGGCTCTGGCGATGCCATGGTGCAGATGCAAACTTGTCAACTGCTGGAAAGAAGAGATCAAATCTGTTGGGTGAATTGGTCTCAAAGACCTTCTATTCGGTCCTCGGCATCCCCAGATCAAGTATCTTGGATGAATTGGTCTCAGAGACCTCCTACCCCGGTCCTCGGCATCCCCAGATCAAGTATCCCCGGTCCTCGGGATCGCCTTGGCTGTTGTTAAAGCGAAATTGCACAACTTATTTCTTAGGAAAGTACAGAAAAGATAGAGCTTCATTTCTTCGTGTGGTATTTCGAAAACCCTTTAGCCTCAATAGAGAGCCCTGAGGACTTCACGCCACTCAATTTCCAAACTCGTAGCTGCATTTACCACTCGCTGGATGATTGGCACACACACGGAAAAGCTAGGTTTATCTTTTACCCCCCCATTGCAGAAGCTGTGGGGACCATTCGGACAAGGAGACTGTTGAGCACTTTCACTGTAAATGTCCGGCTGTGGCAGCTAGACGTTTAATGTCACTGGGTGCTCATTTCTTCGACAGCCTGGCACAGTGCAGCAAACCTAAATACCATCAATTTTCTCCATTATATCAACAGCTGAGGTTGGCTGATGCGTATACAATTGTACGTTTATAACATGATTCAATGATAAAAGGTTTGCTCAGTAACCAGCTTTCTCGTTCTCTCTTGACAAATCGGCTCCCTTAGCAAGACACTGGGTTGCTAGTTTTAGACATTTTGAGTAAAAGTGGAGGAAAAGTAAAATTTGTAGAAAAAACATTTCATTTTCAAAATGGTCTGCTTAAGAGCAACAACTCGCTAAAGAGTTTTCATCGGTATGTTCAGGACTATGGTAGTATGACTTGAAATACATACCGCTTAAGTCAGGACATGATAGAGTATTTGACGTACTCCAAGATCGATAAGTGGAGAATTTACATAGCTTTATTTCTTGTGATGTGTTGATTTAGAAGGAATTCATGTTTCGCGAAGAGCTAGCATTTTCCAAAGAGTTACG
The DNA here is from genome assembly GCF_027943255.1 of Anastrepha obliqua. Lineage (NCBI taxonomy): Eukaryota > Metazoa > Arthropoda > Insecta > Diptera > Tephritidae > Anastrepha > Anastrepha obliqua. Next base: position 141,991,301 of record NC_072892.1, on the reverse strand, counting down.
ACAGGGCGAATAATTGGTCCGATAACACTGCATACCTCATTATAAAAAAGTTGGGATTGACTGAACTTGTTTCCAATGAGCCCACCTTACCAAGAATGGATGAAGTGTCCAGAGGAAGCTTAGTAAAGCACAGTGCCAGCCTGAAAAAGCTCTACATTAAACTGTAGGTCCTTCCATTTATGGAATAACACTAAGACGCGCGCTACAAAGGAGGAGGATCTCGGCCAAACTCCTAACAGAATTGTACGTGCCAATTATTTATTTATTTTTAACAAAATTGTTTCATATTGGCGAAGCTTCGCAATTTCGCGATCGGTTTTAAATTTAATAAATAATTCACAAAATAAAATCTTGGATTAAGTGAAATAATTTGTTGTTTTAATATTAGACTTGGCAATTTCCGCTAATAACTTCTATTTGTGCCATTCTTTACTTTCAAATATTAACTAAAATTTATTTTTTAAACCGTTCGCAGTTTCTTTCCATTTAAGTAAGAAAATACTTTTTTGCTACCATTTTTACCAAAAAGGATTCAATTTGTTCCACTTTATTCACCTTCTTAAATACAACCTTTTTTTTAAGGGAGTGTCAAAAATCGAATGTCACTAGTGAGCAAAAATTTAATAATTGAATCATGCGTTTATACATATGTATTGAAGAAAAAATGGATTTTTTTCTTTATTTTTACATGCGTACTATGTTTTAAAAAATTATTTCAAAGAATGTCTATTTAGATTATAATATATTTATTCTTTTATATGTAGAATATTTCTGACACATTTGCGATTGCGTTTGCACATTTTTCACACTTCAGTACAATTCATTGGCACCGCCCACAATCCCACTTTGAGCATTTGTAATTTTCGCACGCCCCATTAAAGCCAAGTGGTCACATTCAATAAATTAATACACCAACAGTGTACGCTAAGTGTACACGTACAAATGCTGCTAAAAATATATTAATATTAAATATGCAATTTAGTATATAAAAAATTAAAAAATTCAGCAAGAATAATTTGTATCTGTTTGCAAGCACTACATATTTAAGATTCGTTAATATGAGCGATCGAGCACTAGCGCGAATGCTGCCAAATCATGCCAGCTTCAAAATCGTCTGACCACAAACCCACGCCAGTGTTGACAGTCTTGCAAATTTCGTAATATGACTCAATATAAATATGCATGCACGAGGGCCGCCTTACAAGTTCGCAACTTTAAATGCTTATTGAAAGGAAAGTTCGATTTCGTATTTTAATTATTTTTTTTTTTTTTCAAATTGACCTGCAACATTACAGCGTATTTTGTCATGCTCTTATTCATATTTTTTTAAAAGCTTCTTGAATGCTTGTGAAACATCAAATTATAGCAAAAGTGTTTATCTAACAGCGGCCGACCCTCGGCAAGAAATGTTACACTTCTAAGCGAATTTCTATCGTAAAACCCCCATCTGCCATTCGGAATTGGTTCAAAACTGCAGGCCCTTCCATTTGGAGGATTCACATCAAGCGAAAACCATACATTGGAGCAGATGCGTGATCAAACGCCTAATGAAAGGTGGACAAACTCAGCTATTGAGCTAACATAAAATGTCAGCATTTTATTGTTATATTTTTTAAACAAAAAATAATTTTTTTATCTCAATTAATTCTTTGTTTACAAGCCATTTGAAGTTTAAGTGTTTCAGTGTATTTTTTTAGAATGGAAAGGAACGAATATCGTTCAGTGATACATTTTTTTTAAATTTTGATAGGCTTATCAGTAACAGAGATTAAAAGTAGACATAAAACCGTTGAAGATGTACTTCAAAGAGTGATAGATTACGATTGCTGGCTATGACGTAGCATACCGATTTCTCTAAGGCCTTTGATCGTGTTTCCCATATAATACTAAATTAAAAAAATTAGCCTGCATTGGCTTCCACTCAGTTGCATCTCATCTTACTTGCAGAATCACTATTGTTTGGTCGTCGTCGACAACGTTAGGTCTCTTCCTTTTGTTGCATGCTCTGGGGTTTCGTAAGGTAGTTTTCTGGGCCCGCTTCTGTTTGTTCTGTTTATCAACGATATTTCCTCTTGCTTTTCGTCAGCAAGATTCCTACTTTATGCATACCACGTTAAGATTTATTCGACGATTACTAGCTCCCTCTACTCTGAATTGATGCAAATTGATTTAGATAATTTCAGCAACTGGTGTATCAATAATCGTCTATCGCTCAACATAAATAATGGCTTCCAAATTACCTTTTCGAGCGAAGCGGGATGCTTATTGATCAATAATATAATATAATCCTATCTTTATTTTTCATTTTCGACTTAATCCGTGGGGCTGTTGACTGTCCGATGCTTCTTGAGAGGATTTTCTTTAATATTCCGGCCAGAGCTCTGCGTAGGTCGGAGCTCTTCTATGTTGGTCTTTCAAAGTCCCTTTATGCTCAGAATGCTCTTACTTCTAGGACTTTGAGCTTAATAAAATCTTTAAGTTTGTTGAGATAGATTTTTCATTTTCAAAAGATCACCTAGTAAAATCTTTGAATATTTATTATATATTTAATTGTACCTTTTTTTTGTTGCCTATTAACCATAAAATATGTCTACTTAGCCTATAAGAATCTATTATATTCATTGGTTCAATAAATAAATAAATAAATAAATAGATTAAATAAGCGGCAGCCGTAGCCGAATGGGTTGGTGCGTGACTACCATTCCGAATTCACAGTGGGAACGTAAGTTCGAATCTCGGTGAAACACCAAAATTAAGAGAAACATTTTTCTAACAGCGGTCGCCCCTCGGCAGGCAATGGCAAACTTCCGAGTGTATTTTTGCAATGAAAAAGCTCCTCATAAAAATATCTGCCGTTTGGAGTCGGCTTGAAACTGTAGGTCCCTCCATTTGTGGAAAAACATCAAGACGCACACCGCAAAAAGGAGGAGGAGCTCGGGGTGTACGCGCTATAGGACTTCGTCATAGGATAAATTGACTTGTGAATAACTATAGAAATTAAACACAATACAACAATAAAATGCCCATTTATTACGATAGCTAGCTCAATAGCCGATTTTGTCAAGTTCACTGAGAGCGGAATAGCGGTTAACGGATGTTCGACCTTCTGTATTCCCCCCAGTATGCAAATTATTGAGAAAGTGTATGATATTGTTTGTATTGTAAAGGGGTTTTCAATAAGGGCGGGTAGATGTTGAAATGGAATAAAATGGCGTTTACTGTGTGGCACGTAGCGCCGTCCTGCTAGAACCACATGTCATCTAGGTCCATATGGTTCAATATGGGCCATAAGAAATTGTAAGGGCCACCACGTCTACCGAAAAATGGGCGCAATGCGCGCAATGCGCGCAATGTTTGCGTTAATGAACACTCATTTTGATAATAAAGTTTTATCATTTGAACGTGCTGTTCAATCGTGTAACTTGCTATGATGATTTGGCATAAACAACTGAATAATAAACAAAAGATTTGACAGATGTCACCAAAACAAAATGGCTGCCACAGGGCGCCAAAATCGACCCGCGCGAATTGAAAAACCCTTTATTTGGTTGTTTGTGAAACTCCACGTTAGCTCAACAGCTGATGCTGTCCAATTCACTGTGAGCGGAATAGTGGTTAAAGAATCCAACAAAAGCCCGTTTGAAAAGTAGTTTGCAGAGACTCCAGAAAGTCATTACAAGATTAGTATAGAATTATTGGAATAAGTGTAATGAAACTGAGTGACCATCACATAGACCTATTGGTCTTTAGTGGATTGAATTAGATTATATTGAATAAAAAAAACTAGGATAAAAAAGTGAGATTATATTGAATGAAAAACTAAATTCTTACTTGTCAAATAATCTGTAATAAAGCCACTAGCTGATGATTACTGATCAATTCGTATTTTGTTTTAACGCCTGGATTTCAATGATGGCCAACGTGTAAAAGCAAAGAGCATATCGCGCGACAACTTGACTTATCTCTTCTGCACGCTTATCGCATATTCTTTAAGTCAATGAATTGACATAATAATGACCTTTCCTTGTACTTGTAACTGGCTATCTTAAAAATTGGTCATTAGTCAAATTTAAGTTTCTTTTGGCAGCCTTTTTCTAGTTTTTATTCATTGCATTGCAACGCGTTTGAGCTCTGAATCATACATACTGGATTACAGCCACTATCCACTTAAAAAGGAATATGTCCAAATTATCCTTAAACCATTCCAAAAGCGCTTTACGATTCATCCATCCATTCATTAAGAACTAAATAATCAATCACGAAATTATTAGAATTTTCTATTTCTGTTCTGAAATGGTGGCACTTATTATCAAATCATCGCTAAAGCCAGCATTCCATATATTCTTTAGTACTCAGCGCTTTATAAACCTACACCAAATCTTAGCGCTGCAAACCACAACACCTCGGACGCGTGGTATAAGTAGAGTTCTGGCTTAAGTGCATCAGGTGACGAGTTTATCAGCCATTCCTCGTATTTGTCCATGTCGTCATGTAATCACAGGTACTTGTGATTGCGATTTATGTGCCTCAAATTGTTCATCGTACATCGTCCATCGTCCATCGTACATATGTATGCATATAAAAATGCCTGTTTTTGCTCTTTTCTTGCCACACATTCATTTACCACCTAAATGATCGTTTGAGGATTACTCTTGTGTTGCGTTTCATTTACTACAGTCTACATAGAGAAACAATTTTAAAAATAACAGTGTTCGTTGATTAACTAATACTTACGAAAAAATATTATAAACTCAATTGTGTGGGATATATCATTTGTTATACCCAACGTCTGAATAGGGGAGGGAATAATGACTTTATGCGCGTAAGGGTTGCTTGGAGCAATAAAGTAGAGAGTGTCTCAGCTATGAACATGCGCACATTTATGCGCAGGTCAATGCTAGAAATAAGTGAATACATGTGCTTATGCTGACGATTTTCTAAGAAAGTAACGAGCAGACAAATTCAGAACTACGTCAACAATAACTGGCCATTGGCCTTTGGGAGACCTTGCCAGGAAGATGGGATGACCGTACAAGGAAAGATGTAGAAGCTGCAATCAAGAAGAATCTAAGGAAACAGTCTTTCCCTATATGTGTGAGTGCCCAAGGCTGAGTGCTCTGCAACACAGAATGCGCACAAAAAAGAAAATAGAAGACATAGACAGATTCATAGTCAAATTAAGATGGTTCGACTAGTAAAAAGCAGTGGTTCTACGAGTGTTGTATGAAAATGGCCTCTTTTGTGCTAATTGGGTCTGGGCTATGTCAGTCAGAGAACACCTCTACCACCACCACCATAACCAGAGGTTAGGGACATCTCACTAGCCTCATTTGGGAAGTAACCTATATTTACATTTTCGAATTTAACTAAACTTATAGTGTGTTAAGCGTGTTTCTTCCTCATGCTAATCGCTTCCAAATGCTTCTCCACCTGGGCTTTCCAACGCAGTGGAGATACCACCACCAGCTAAGCTGCTGAATACTTCTTCGCTCTACTATATCTCGGTCGCTGAAAATCTTGAACAAGTCATCGTTCTATCTTCTGCGATATTCACCGCCGCGAACGCGTCAAGGTTGCTAAGTCTTTCGCTTGATCTTCCAACCCAACACTCCAAGGGCCACCTCATAGTATATTGTCGTCGGCCAAAGTTCTGTGCAGTACATAAAGTCAATAAAGGTTATGGTCTTATAGAATGTGACTCTATTTGTTCGTCGATAGAGGGGAATTTGTTTCTCAGCAAGATCACGGTGGAGAGAATTCAGAAGCTGTGACCAACATCAGACCGTTAACCGGCTCTCACAGATTTTGAAGGAATCCACGACTATAAAGTAACCTGAGCGTAAACTGTGTCGAGTTTTGTGCATATCACCAACACAATCCTAGTTTCCTCGTAAACGAACCATTGTCATGGTCCAGGAAGAGTGGGAACGGGACGAGGTAAGACAGGGTGAGTTCATCCATGTATGGTATACACAGATGGCTCAAAGCTCGAGGGCAGAGTGGGCGGAGGTGTATATTCATCTGGGAATCTCCCTCAGTTTTCGGCCTCCCGACTACTGAGTGTCTTTCAGGCTGGGCTGATGGCCGTAATGAAAGCCGTGACACTAGTACAGTGAGATGCGATATCTGGAAATGACATGTACATTTTCACTGACAGCCAGGCGGCGATAACATCCCTCACAAAACAGTCGACAACTTCCAAGGTAGCCATGAAATGTCGCGCATCTCTTACCGAGATGGCTGAGTCATTACACCTAATGATAGCATGGGTTTCTGGCCATTGCGACATTGAGGAGAATTGCAAAGCCGATGAACTAGCGAAAATCGGTACCAAATTAACTGATGAGTACATAGAAAACGATATAAGTATAGCCTTGCAAGCATGTAAACTACGTATCTGCGAGGAAATTGTAAGAGTAGCGAATGAAAGATGGCATAATGAAGCCACCCGACAGCTGTGGCCGACTCTCAATGCTATACGCACGGAACTTCTACTAAGAAGAGATAAGCACAGTCTTCACACACTGATTTCAGTTATAACGGGCCTATTTAATCGGTAGGAACGGCCAGAGAATGGGTAGACAAACACATGACTACTGCAGAAGTTGTCTAGACGAGCAAGTGGAAGAGACGTTCCGCACCTTCTGTGTCACTGCCTGCTCTGTTTATTGGGTAGACAATCCTTTAATGAATGGGAAGATCTCGTCTCTATAGGTATTATGGATCTTCCAAAATTTTTGAAAAGTACACATTGGTTTTAGGATGGATAAGGCTAAGTTCCCCACGCGGCATCACAATGGGCCATGAGCCTGAGTGTGTCCCACAAGGCACAACCGCTTCAACCTAACTTAACCTATGACCCGGTTACGCCCCTAAATCAGCTGATTCTTTCAAAATCGCTGATAGCGGGATAATGCGATAATTATACTCATTGGAGGAGCAAAATCCGTGTAAAATGAGCGAGCACCGGACAGCCAAAATTACTTCCACAATTTTGCTTCGGATGACCAAATCTTATAAGGTATCACTGTTACCCTTGTTATCTGTCAACAATGTCGTGAGTACCACGGCCCTAGTGCGCTGATAGTTTGTTTGATGAGATGATGGTGAGTTTGGTGAGAATAATCATCAACGTCAGCAATCACTTGGTATTTGCGTCGTATATTTTTTTTGCCGATCTTAAGACTTATTCAAACGAAGAGGCTCTCTAAATGCTTCGAATTTCTCGCTTAGCTTACTCAAAGTTCAAATAAGTTTTCCTCTAAGCTATGTAGGCGCAGGCGTATAGCAACAGAGCCAGCTGCAGTGTTTGAAATCATCATCTTTTTCTTAGCATCACAGTCCTTGGTGAACCATTGCTTCGTTCGTTTGGAATCATAGTCCTCCCGTAACGTCCAGATCCCATTTTTTACAATGAATAAACGTTAGTCAGTAGATAATTCGTACTTATAATAAAAAAAACAGTGTGCCATCTTGGGAAATATGCCGTTGTCGCTGAAAGACTTCAAAATCACTATTTCCTTACTTGTGATGTAGCGCTTACATGAACTTTAGTTGGAGTTTTTTTGGTTTGAGTTGTGGAAGAAGAAGGGGTCCCCTCTGCGTTAGAAAGTCCACGGAGAGAAAGAAGTGCGCTCAGTAGGCATTTCTAATTATCACCTGAATTGAATTCTTGGAATTATTTGCCTTTTAAAATTCATATTTAGCTGGCATTGAGCCTATAATAAATACAGTGCACTCGCGATAACTCGAACTAATTAAAACAGGCGCTGTTCGATTTATCGAATTTGTTCGACTTATCAATTGAGTGTGCTATGTTAAAAAAACAGTCATCGATATCGATTTTTTTGAATTAAATTTATTTATTTATTTACATATGGATATGAACATGAATATGTTTAAAATAATTAATTCGTTTCAATATTTTTCATCAAATATTTGGCAGTCTTTGTGTCAGTTACACAAAAAAAGTCAGCTTTAACAGAAAAGTTAGGCCGAAAAGAAAGTTGTAATGTGTGTTTGTCTTTTCTTGCCTGCAGCAATGTTGAAGAGTGTTAACCTTTGCGGGGCTTACTTGTTCAGTTGTGGCCCACTGAATTACCTTATTGATAGAGCTAACTGCCCCCTCAGATGATATCCGCTCACATGTCTCAGTTGTGTTGTTAAACTCAGACTCAGAATCACTAGTTTCAATTATTACTTCTGTGTCGGTAAATTCGGCACCATCATTCCATTTGTTAACATCATAAAGCGTAAATTCGACCTGTAAATTATGTTTTTCATGTTATGTTCTTTCAAGATGAGTCCACTTATTGGGTAATTCTTTTTTCTTTGGGACAGAAACCATTTGTATAAAGCGGCTTTCATTTTAGGAAACTCAGAAGCTTTTAAAGTTCTCCTCTTCCCAGGACCCAAAAACGTGTTGTTTACTGCTTTTAAAATTGCCTTGTCTTTCTTTTTTATAAGACTTATGGTGGACTTGGCTACCCCATATTCCTTCGCTAGAGAAGTAACACTACATCCACGTTTAATTTTGTTAAGGACTTCAGCCCTCTCTTTTAATGTTAAACACTTCAACCTTTTACGATCCATTACTCACATGCACTGATACACTACAAATGACAAATTTAAAGCAATTTGGTCAATGCAAGATGTTGTTCCCAGAAAACTAACGGGATATTAACGTCGAAATATTCATATGGACAATACACTAGTATACATATAATTTATATACATATACTATTACATATGTATGTATGTACAAAATGTACATGTTTGAAAAGAATGTGTGTACAAATAAATTTGTTTTTTTGTTCGAGTTATAGCGCTTTAATATTGTTCGAGTTACAAACTAGTCAATAGGGAAAAAAATGTGTTCGAGTTAGCACGTCGTTCGACTTAGCGGCTATTCGAGTTACCGCGAGTGCACTGTATATTTATTTACATAGAGCTAACGAGTGAAAGCTCGTCAAAGTAATCGCCTCAAGGCAAACGTGGACAAAACTGGATTGCAAACGTGGGTAAAATGGCATTCACCTCCTCAGACTGTGTAAAAGCGAGCTTCGACCTACTGGTCAAACTCCTAATACGAGATTGGCGAAAAGGCGTATGCCTTTGTATGCATTGGGTATAAAAAAGTTCCTTTCCACCAAAATTCCTGCATTCTTCTCTTCATGTAACTCATTTATTTTCGTAATATAGAAAATATTTGCAGACCACGTACAAGTTAAGTGCGGGAAAATCAGTTCAGTAGTCAAGTCGCCTGACAGCTCTCAGACATATCAGCGGCACCGACGTACATTTGAAGGGTTTAGATAACAAGGTTTGCAGTATCGGGAGTGCAGCACACATACCTATACATGGACATATATAAGTGTACTTGCACCTACATAAATGTCTTTGTCACCTACACACATACGTGCACACACACATTTGTAGTTATGTGCATACTTACGATCACTTGTGAATGCAATAATCGTACCAGCTGACTGGCTGCTGTCGCACACTTGTCGGATATTGCTCAGTAGAGCGGATGGGGGTGTTTCGGGGTATGGTATTAGATATATAACGGTTGCAATTTGTGATATGTTATGCTGAATGAATGAAATAAAATGTGAGCGTGATTGAAAAGTCACATCCGCCAATTTATTTATCATCCTTTTGCTAATTCAACTATTCTCGTCGTTTATTGAAAGTGTCGACGGATGGGCCTGCATACAGAAAAATAAAATTTAGCTATTGTAGAAACGGCAAAATAGACGCGAAATTATATTTGGTATGGCATGTAAACCCTTTTTGGTTGTTTGGCCGAGTTCCTCCTGCTAATTGTGGCGTGCGTCTTGATGTTGTTCCACAATGGAGGGACCTACAGTTTCAAACCAACTCCGTGGAGCTTTTTTTTCATGGCAGAAATGCACTCGGAGGTTTGCCACATGCCACACAGCACGCGTAACAATGGACTTTTTGAGAGGCGAGTTCGGTGAAGATTTTATTTCACGTTCCGGACCTGTCAATTGGCCACCCAGATCGTGCGATATAACGCCTTTAGATTATTTTTTGTGGGGCTATGTTAAAGCTCATGTCTATTCAGACAAGCCTGCTTCAATTAACGCATTGGAAGACAACATTAAAGCATTTATGTATATGTGAGATACCGGCCGAAACATTGGAAAGAGTATGCCAAAATTGGACTAAGCGGATGGACCATTTGAAGCGCAGTCGCGGTCAACATTTGCATGAAATAATCTTCAAGCATTAAATTATATGGACTGTACTAACGATTTGAATAAAAATTTCATGAATTTTTCTGAATGTTACGTGTGTTTTTTTGAAAAACTTTCCAATAGCTCTTAAAAAATCACCCTTTATTTAGGAATTATAAAAATTGCCATGAGCTATGTACGGTATAATCAGCACAACCTTTCCATGCCATGTGGTACTACGGACCTAAATAGGTAGATCTTAAAGCTATTAATTTTATTCTTCCACAGCGATATGCTGCTGACGGAAAGCTAGAACTTAGAGCGGTTAGTGTCAAAAAAGCATCTATTCAAGAGGAAATTGACTTGGGCAACCCTGTATAAGTAAAAATACATTGAAAAATTCGACACGCCGGAATGGTGCAAGTTGTAATTGATGTACGCGCACGTAACATAAACATACACATATGAAATCAAAGATTTCACATTCAACTATTCGTACCTACCTACGTCACCGCATTAAATTCATCTACAATTTCTCTTTTAACCTCCACAAATGTTCGGATTCAGATCGACCAAACCCATTTATTATGTGAATAATAAATTAGACATTTGAAAATTTCGCTATTTTCACTTTTTCTTCTCCTGATCAATCATTGGAATACTTTATCAATGTTAAATGTATGTACATGCAAGCGCACACATTAAATATGTATTTTAGAAAAGCTTGGACGTTTCGAATTCGTTAAAATTATTCAGACGAATTTTATTCTCTGACTTCGCGGCTGCTATGGTCAAGTGTGCTTATGCAAGGCACATTGGTTGTCGGAGGAGAGTTTGAGTTTGATCTCAACTCGAATATGGAGTATAAAGAACTGTAATAAAAAGGCAATAACAAATTTTCTAAAGCATTGTCACCGTAAAGCCCATTGCCCATCGAAAAGGTGACGGGGAACTATGGCGTAAGACTCTCCGTTTTGTAGGATAACACAAATTAAAATGTTTTTCTGGCGAATTCTCAGTTCCTGGGCAATAGAGTAAATGATCATATGCCGGTCTGACTCGACGTTTTCTATATATAATATTTATGAATGTACGAATTCTTGAAGTCTCCAAATTTGTTTATTATTATTAGTAAATGTAGAAGTGGATTTACAGGCTGAACTATGTCGGTAGACATAATAGCCTGATGCTAACATGGGTCCCGGGACACGTGGGTATCGCGGGTAACGAGATCTCTGACATTTTAGCCAGAATGGGCTCTGAGGCCAACTTTCTTGGCCCGGACAAAACTGATGTTACCTGTCATGTCCAACCGACAGTCGCAGTTCCTCCTATCACTAAGCAGAGGGGACTGTAGAAGGCTGGTTGGACTGTTGTCGGGCCACTTTCTATGGGCAAAGCACATGGAAAGGTGGGCATCTCAGATAGTGTACTCTGCCCAGCATGTGGAGCGGAGGATGAGACGGCGGACCACTTTCTGTGCATCTGCCCCGCCTTCGTTCGAATCAGGCTTAAGAGGTAACACCACTGTAGAAATTTCAAAAAATTGATGTTTTTTTTTAAGCTTAAAAAATTCTTTGAACCTTTTAAAATACAGAACAAAAAGTTTTATACGTTACCGAAGTCTATTTCATAAATATTTTAAGCTTTTAACCAAGCGTTAGTGACTGCTACCTAACGACTTCTCCAAATTTCCAAACTTTAAACGCGTTTTTCTCAAAACACGTTTTCTGAAATTGGCACGCAGCATAACTCAAACAATTTTAAATATTTTTAATCAGGTTTTTCACTACGTCTGTATAATAACCTTCTTAAGAGAAGAGCGTAGGGGATTTTCTATAGATTAATTTAAACGATTGTTATAATTATTAAAGTGCCGTTTTTTTAGTCCAAAATAGAGTTTTTTCCTTCAAATGCTTGCTAATTCCACAAAAATAAATATTTTTCAAATCCCGTACGTGTTTCTCTAGCTACTCTTATCTAGATTAAGAAAAAAAATGTTTCTTTGTTCCAGATTAAAATTTGCACCCTCTGTGTTGCGCGCCGCGGAGCTCCTTCAAGAGAAACCAATTAACAAAAATGTCTCCAATCCCACCATTTTGTAAAATTTTTCGATCAAACTTTGTAGTTTTGTATTTTAGTATATAAGTAATAACTTCCCAAATCAGAGTGATTGTTTTCCCTTTCCTTCTATACAAAAAAATTCTTTAAAAATCGTGTTTATTTTACGCGTGTACAGTGGTGTTACCCCTTAAGGTCTTTGGCACTGATGTGTTAAGAAGCGACAACCTTGGCTCCTTGGCACCACAAAATCTACTCAGAGTTCTTCGGAGGACGAGTAGATTTAAAGAAAATTAAAAAAGGAATCGGAGTGCAGTACAATGGACTTAATGCTGTACTTGCTAGTCTACCCCGCCAAAAGAAAATAAAAGTCTAGAAAGGTATGATTCCTTAAAGACTACAAAAAAAAGTGACTGTGGTTGATTCTACCAAAAAATCGCAGGTAGGGTATTCGTTTCGCTCTTGGTCAAAAATTCACGGATAATAATGGCTCTATGCAACGGTGTGTTTTGATGGTCCATAATCCACGAGTTGTTTTCGCACAAATCCTTTCTTTTTGGCGAAGTTCTTCACGTACCCGTCTCATAACACCCAAATAATAGTCCTCATTAACTGTCTGACCGAATGGCCCAAATTCGTGGTGCACAATAGCGTAGTAGCCCAGAAAAACCGTGAACATCGGTTGCTTTCTTGTCTGAAAATGACGTGGTTCTTTTGGTCTTGGTACATTTGGAGTTTACAACTCACTCGCTTCATGTCTGGATGGCGTGTCCGACTCATAAACGTGACGTGGGTCTCGTTTCCAGTAACGATGCGTTTGATGCATGTTGGGTCGGATTCAGCTTTGGAAATCATGTCTATGGCGATATCAAGTGGTCCCGTTTTGCATGATGTTCAAGCCTTTTGGCACCAATTTTACAGTAAGACGGCGCAAACTCAAATCATCAACTACAACGGATTAACTAATAACGGATCCATAGGAAATGTGCAAGGCCTCTGCCAGCTCCCTTAGCATTAATTTGGGGTCACTGATTAACTTTTCTTTCACTTCATTAGTTTTTGATATCGATCAGGGTTGTACAGCAAAAAGTACATATATTTATACTTTACGATTTTTTTTAAATCTCAGATTTTGGTAGAGAAATTTCGTATGAGTAATCTCGCCTTTTAATTACGAGTTAAGCTTGAAAAAAATAGATAATCTACAGAGTCCGGCATTCGAAGTGTAACCAATTAAATGGTCATAAATTTAGGTTGGAAAATTACTTTTATTCAATTCAAAGTAAAAAATGTGTGAAAATAATACAGAATTAAGAATCAATTTGCTTTTGCTCGATGAGACTACCTTTTGCCTTGAATATGGCTTTGAGACGGTCCAGAAACGAATTGCAAGCTGTCCGAATGTGACTTGAAAGTATTTTGGCCTGCTCGCGAATAAGGGGTTTTTTCAGCGCGTCTAGACTGGCGAATATTTTAGTTCGGACATAGCTCTCCAAAATGGCCCAAAGAGAATAGTCCATCTGATTCGCGTCTGGTGAATTCGAGAGCCGTTGTGTGGACGTTATGAAGCTCGGAACGTTGTTTTGTAGCCATTCTTGGTGCATACGAGCTTTGTGAGACGGTGGTGAGTCCTGTTGAAATGTCCATGGTCTGCCACTGAAGTGTTTGTCTGCCCACGGCTTCAAATCAATCTCCAGAACTCTTTCCCGGTAATAAATGGTGGTTAAGTTTCAAGGGCCGGTGTTGATTTTGAATAAAATACAATTTTTTTAGGAAATTATTCTCATTTCTCTTTATTATGATAATATTGGTATGACTCAATTATGTATGGAATGAAATATCGGCCAAATGGTCACCGTGGCCTCGGCGGCACACCTCCATCGGATGGTCCAAATTTTCGATGACGCTGAGGCATAATTGAGGTTCTATGCCGTTAATGTGCCGAATTATCTCATCCCTTAGCTCTTGAATTGCTTATCGACGTACACCTTTTCTTTCAAATATCCCCAAAGAAAGAAGTCCAACGTCGTCGTTGACGTTTAGGTGTGGTTCACATTCAAAATCGGCCCTTGAAATTTAACCACCCTCAATTTGAAAAATTTTCTCGTCAAAAAACACAATGTTTGGAAATTGGCCGCTTTCGGCCAAGCGAAGACACTCCTTCGCTCTCTCAAGTCTGACTTGTTGCTGCTTTGGTGTGAGATCGTGCGTCTTTTCGATCTTGTAAGGCTTGACTTTGAGATCAGTTTTCAGTATACGGCGGAAGCTACGGTCAGATATTTTCACTTCTTTCGCCATTTGATTGGCACTTCGTCAGGGACTTCGCCCAAGTCGTTTCTTCAGTTTTTGAACCATTTCACGTGACGTTACAGTTTTTTGATGAAGGTGGACCCTGTAGTTATATGTGAACGCATTCTAAGTCTTTTATTCCTATAAATAAAAAGAAAAACTTGATATTTGTTGACAACAAAAAAATAAATAAGTTATATTAGGTTATTACTAATCATAACCTGCAAACCACAATTCTAACTTCCAAAAAAATTTATCAAATAATATAAAAAAGTGCCACAAACCAAAAGTTCCAACTTTAAAGTTCATTTATTTATAAATTCTGGCCGCTCAGCAAGTTGGTATATGAAAAGAATTCATCACAATCCGCCAAAACTCTATTTTTTGCGCCCCCTTTTTATGAGCTCAAAACACTGTGCGGGGCTGTAAAAGCTGTGCAAACTATTGTAGTTCTTAAGCAGCTACCTTTCCAAAACTGAAACGCGAGTTCGGTGACGTACGACGTATTGTATACACTCAGTTTTTAAGAGTAAATACGCTGAGTCTACTATCTCTCTACTTTGAGGGGCATAGCATTTGTGGGTGCTCTACTTTGCTTAAGCGAAAACTTAATAAACAACGCACCGCATTTCAAGAATACATTTTTTATCTCAAAATTTAGTTTCCCGACATGTTAACACATGCATAAATACTTACATACATACAAACATTCCTTTTGAATAAGAACGTTTTGCACCTCGTGCAGTGCTGATAACAATACGCCAAGTATAAATATCTTGTGAAATATGCCCATACATACATACATACATGCAAACAGTTACGTGTGCATCTAAATTCATTTACGGGCGCCCACATAAGCATACATACATACATAAATATAATATATTGATTTAAATTGGGTTGAAGTAAAAGATGCTGAATGTTTTTTCGCTAAATGTCTTTAGTGATCCCTATCCCGGGTCAATTGGAAGGTGGAATTATGCTTCAAAAAATCTTTTTCGACGGGATCGTGTTTGGTGAACCAGTGGTGAATTACGTTGTAGCAAAATACAAGTATAAAAACTGTGAAGAGTGGATATAGTTTTCAGTAGCATCTTGACCAAGATGAAAAGTCGCTGCAGGCGGCGAAAAAATGTGTGCTGTTTTTGAATCCAATACGTCGTTCACTTCAATAGCAAAGTGGTGATTCTCCATTTTGGTAGGCCAATTATCGAAAATGCAGATCAAGCTTAGCCAATTATTTGCTACCTCATGTGTAATTAAGGAATGGCGTCTGCGCATTATGAATGATGTTTCGGATCTGAGGATTTCATACAAAATTCCTATCCCTGTGTCGTTTACCTCATGTGTAATTAAGGAATGGCGTCTGCGCATTATGAATGATGTTTCGGATCTGAGGATTTCATACAAAATTCCTATCCCTGTGTCGTTTATCAAAAAGTCCTCATAGAACAATCGCTAGATGACGCTTTAAGCGGTTAGGGGTAGTCAGAGGCCCGAAAAAATGATGATTTTCAATATTTTTTTTTTGCTAGTCAAAATTCGTTGTTTGTGTGGAGTCCGTTTCTCCAGAAGTGCCTTGCGGTGATTATCACAAGTATTTGGAGATTCATCTAAAATTAGTCGGACAAGAAAAATTAGTTTTATTATAAGATAATCTTTAGCCTGATCGAAGTTTTTTATTTTTCAAAAATTAACAATTCGGCTGCCTCAGGAAATATTTTTCAGATTTTCGAGAAAAAAACCGGCAATTAATTGTTAAAAAAAAAATATAATTTTTCAAAAAAAAGTCCTTCGATGAGACAAGAGTTTTTTATGTTTTCTAAAAGCAGTATAAATTGTATTGAAATGTATCAAGCGCTTTTTAAGCTACAGTGATCATCAGTTCGAAAAACCTAGTTTTGAGAAAAAACGCATTAAAAGCTTTGCTATCGAGCTCCGGAGCGCCCGAGCGCCCTTTATTCATTGCTGAATAACGTATAAAAGTATTTGTCTGATTCACTACAAATTTTCACACAATATTTTTGAGAACATTTTTTGAAAATTCTGACTACCCTTAACCCCTTAAGTCAACTGATTTGAGTTCTGTGTTTTTTTTTTTTTGCTAGGTTGCCACATCTACGCTTAACATTCCGACTTAAATTGTATTGCCATTGCTTGATATTTGTCAAAGTTACGCCGTCTTGAGTTAACATACCTCTGCACGTGTTTTCGATTTTTTACAGGTTTAAAAATGGATTTGAATTTGTTACAATGAGTTTGTATTCGATTTTACGTTAAAAATGGATACAATTTGCAATAGCCTTAGAAGTGTGGGGAAACTGTTCCAGTTATGATAATAAAAAAAAATAAATAATTGGCGTATACACTTCTGTTAGGTGTTTGGCCGAGCTCCTCCTCCTATTTGTGGTGTGCGTCTTGATGTTGTTCCACAAATGGAGGGACCTACAGTTTCAAACCGACTCCGAACGGCAGATATTTTTATGAGGAGCTTTTTCATGGCAGAAATACACTCAGAGGTTTGCCATTGCCTGCCGAGGGGCGACCGCTATTAGAAAAATGTTTTTATTAAGTTTGATTTCACCGAGATTCGAACCAACGACCTCTCTGTGAATTCCGAATGGTAATCACGCACCAACCCATTCGGCTACGGCGGCCGCCTTCAGTTATGATACTCGAAAGAAAAAAGTCGCTTACGAGTGACATGAACACTTCAAAAGAGATCGTGTGTGCATCGTGGATGACGTAGGGGCAGGCCGTCGACATTGAAAACTGATGAAAACATCAATAAGTAAAAGAAGAACTGATCGATAAGCGAAAATTAATCCTAAGAGAGCTGGCAGAGGCCTTGCACATTGCTTATGAATCCATTTAGGACATAAAATATGTACACAAATATGCATACAAATATGTACATATGCACAGGGTGGCCCAAAATGAATCATCCATTTTGTGTTTGAAACACTTTTTTTAGTAAATACACAAAAAATTACTTTGAGTGATGGAAATCTTTATGTTTACTATCAAGCGCTCCATTGCAAAAATTATAAATCCTCCCATGGGTTGATTAATTTTGTGCCACTTTGTATGTATGTATGGCAAAATTGTAGATACACTTCGTGAGTTTCTTTTATTTACAATAAATATGCCGAATAAATAAATGAGCTTCCTTAAGGCTCATGCTCATTCATCAATTGCGTAGGGAAATAGAATCTTCTTCTTCTTAATTGGCGCGATAACCGCTTACGCGATTTTGGCCGAGTTTAACAAAGCGCGCCAGTCGTTTCTTTCTCGTGCTAACCGGCGCCAATTGGACACACCAAGTGAAGCCAACTCCTTCTCCACCTGATCTTTCTTTATTCGCTGTGCTATGTATATGTCGTCGTAAAGCTCATACAGCTCATCGTTCCATCGTCTGCGATATTCGCCGTTGCCAACGTGCAAAGGTCCAAAAATCTTACGCGGAATCTTTCTCTCGAATACTCCAAGCGTCGCTTCATCGGATGTTGTCATCGTCCACGCTTCTGCGCCATACGTTAGGACGGGCATGATGAGAGCCTTGTAGAGTGTAAGTTTTGTTCGTCGAGAGAGGACTTTACTGCTCAGTTGCCTACTTAGTCCAAAGTAGCACTTGTTGGCAAGAGAGATTCTACGTTAATGCTGGTTCCTAAATAAACGAAGTCTTTTACAACCTCGAAGTTATAACTGTCTACAGTGACGTGGGTGCCGATACGCGAGGGCGCCGATTGTTTGTTTGAAGACAGGAGGTACTTCGTCTTGTCCTCGATCACCACCAGATCCATTCGCTTTGCCTCCTTATCCAGTTTGAGAAGGCAGAACTATCAGCGCGGTTGTTAAGGCCGATGGTGTCAATATCATTGGCATACGCCAGCAATTGTACGCTCTTATAAAAAATTGTGCCTGAGTGATTAAGTTCTGCGGCTGGTACGATGCTCTCCAATATTAGGTTAAACAAGTCACACGACAGCGAGTCACCCTGTCAAAAACTTCGTTTGGTATCAAACGGCTCGGAGAGGTCCTTCCAATTCTGACGGCGCTGCTGGTATTGAGCAACGTCATCTTGCATAGTCGTACTCGTATTAGTTTTGTGGGGATATCAAATTCAGACATCGCGGCATACAGATAACTCCTCTTCGTACTGTCGAATGCAGCTTTGAAATCGACGAAAAGATGGTGTGTGTCGATTCTCCTTTCGTGGGTCTTTTCCAAGATTTGGCGTATTGTAAATATTTGGTCGATGGTAGACTTTCCTGGCCTAAAGCCACACTGATAAGGTTCAATCAGTTGGTTCACGGTGGGCTTCAGCTTTTCACACAATACGCTCTCTAGAACCTTATAGGCGATATTTAGAAGACTAATCCCGCGGTAATTGGCACAGATTGCAGGATCGCCCTTCTTATGGAAGTGAAATAAAATACAAAGACGAACTATATATGCACACGCGATAAATACACATATACATATATATGTAGACATACATATATATATATAACAATTTGTACGTAATTATTCAATTTTGTTTTAATGCCCAGTGATACGTAAACCGATACATTTTAAACCGATATATCCGTACGAGTTTGCACATTTGTATGTGTACGACTTTTTATAAGCTGCGATTGCGCTTTGAACAGCGCGCCCACCCGCACCAGACGTCCCAATGAACTTCCTGTGATAAAAATTCAAAACACACCACTACATGCATACATACACACATACATATAAAGCATATGAAGCTCCACACGCCACCAACTAACTCCACACATAAATACGAAGGATTTTTTTTGTCACACTGTGCGTCGATATGTCATATCGTCAGCCATACAATTTTACAATAACTGTATATTATATTCATATGTACATACGTATACATATGCAAATACAATGCTGATAATTTTATCAGCTTAAGTTTTGTATTACCGGCTGATCTAAATAAAATTTTGTTTTGTTGTTCTCTTTATTTCAACCAAACAGTAGCCATTGCTTTGGGATTTATGAACGTCACACCGTGCGGTGAAGCCGAGATTGTATGTTTAAAAAATATGTACATATGTGGTATACAAGATGAAGTCCAAAATAAACAAGGCTGGCGTCATAAAAATATTTTTGATAGCGTCAACTTTTTAATGAGTTAATGCGTTGGAAGTTACATCCCTAGCTAACTTCCAATGAAAGCTTGTTGACATTCGGTTCAGTGGAAGCGAAGTTATTGCGTCTAAAATGTCAGTATGTTCGTGTCATCGAATCAAAACGTAGTTTCGAACAAAGAGCTAATGTCAAAAATTGTTTTAAAAATAGTAAGAGGTTTACGGAAACATTTGAATTGATGAAAAAAGTTCGTGGCGATGATTGTCTGTCTCGTGTCAGGGTTCATGAGTGGCTTACACGTTTCAGAGATGGTTGTGACGACATAAATGACAATGAACCTACGGACCGCCCAAAATCAGTAATCACCGAAAAATCTATCAAAATTGTTCGTAAATTTATCAAAAATGAACTGAAATCATTATTGAAATTCATGGAATCGGAGTTGAATATCTCCAAAACATCGATTTATCGCATTTTAACTGATCATCACTGTGAGAATGTACCAGATTCTTTGGCAAATTTGAAAATATCTTCCTCGGGCAGTCAGCGAGAAAATTCTCAGTGCTATCCGCCTCCTACAAGTAAGACAGGAAAATCGGATCTTCATGGATTTCAATGGTGGTCATATGCCGATCCTATGGGCTGTGCCTTGTAAATATACCGACTATGAACCGAACTCGTTCTACCAAGTTTTAGAAGAAAGTTCGATAGTTTTCTGTCACAAAACACTTTGGAGTTCTGCAGAGTTTTAGACTGGACCATCGTCCTTTATGCAAATTGTATACATAGTCGCTGATCCAATTCATAATTCCTGTAGAACTGATTCCGATTATTGGCTCTTGTCCTTGTGGGATAAACGCTGATCTGCAGTTGGCCAATTCATCGGCAATTTAATTTCCTTGAACACTGCGGTGTCCCTGGAACCCATATACTCGTATGTACAAATTTATTCTGCCTTGCAACAGAATTAACCTTCTTCTTGCATTCTTGAACAATCTTGGAGATTTGCTTCGCGTTCTCCAGGGCCTTTAGTGCAGCCTGATTGTCACTAAAGACTCAAATCTGTTTTCCGCTCCATTTCCTCTAAATTATTAATTCTGCTACTTGTAGCATGGTAAAAATTCCCGTTTGGAAAAGAGTTGTCATTCCTTCCATGGCGTAATGATGTTTATTATTATCGTTTAAGTACCATCCGGCTGCAGAACCCCTTCAGCGAAACATGTGTCTTTCCACTGTAGTCGAATGGATTCAGACCTGGACTTCCAGACTGCCAATCACCAGTGACTATAAACCCTGGAATATTGTTTTTTAGCCACTGCTGTGTGGTTTTTGCCTTATGGGCTGGAAGGGAATTTTGCTGGAAAATTCAATGCTCCCCATTGAAGAGAGTACTGGGTTGCCCATATTCGACGGACCCATGTGTTTTCTTTTAAATCAAAGAAAAGCACAATTTGTTTGATGTTGACGATAATAATAATTTTATTTGGTTCAAGTAGATTTGTTGACATCACTTTTTGAATATGATATCTCTCAAATGGCTGCCTTGAGCCTGTACGGCGTGTTGTGCCCGTTTTGCAGCATTTTCCATAGTTTTAGCTAACATTTCGGCTGGAATAGCAGCTATTTCCACACAGATGTTGTTCTTGAGCTCTTCTATGGTCTTTGGCTTATTAATATAAACTTTTGATTTTAAATATCCCCACAAGAAGAAGTCAGGTGGCGTTGAATCGGGCGAACGCGGTGCCCAGTAAAAATCGCCATTTTTCGACATCAAACGACGAGGAAACAATTTCTTCAAAAAATCGATTGTGGTGCGAGCTGTGTGTGATGGAGCGCCGTCTTGTCGATACCAGAACTGCCTCATACGCTTTCGACGAATAATTGGCATCACAAAAGTGGTTATCATATCGCGATAACGCTCCTGATTGACGGTAACAGTTTGACCATCTTCATTTTCGAAGAAAAACGGCCCAACAATCGTTTTCGCACTAACGCCGCACCAAAAAGTGACTTTTTCGTCGTAAAGAGGTACCTCTTGAATTTCGAGAGGATTTTCAACGACGTAAATACGGCAATTTTGCTTGTTTACCGTCCCATTCAATAAGAAATGAGCCTCATCGGACATGATGATTTTGCTCTTCTTCTTCTTCTTTTGACTTCTTTTGTTGAATGTAAATTTCAACAATTTGGGAGCGCTCGCCTGCCATGTATTGTTCCATGGTAAGAATCTGCTTTGACTGACGCTTCCAATGCGGTATGTCATTAAGCGATCTGACGTCTCTGTCAAAAGATACAGGGTTGCCAGATGGGTCCGTCGAATATGGGCAACCCTGTACTGCTCAACTGCTTCACTACGCCTTCTAAGACATCCTCCTGGTACACTTTTGCCCCGATCGTAGTCCCGTTTTTTGCAGAAATGAAGAGATGTAACGCCTTCACAAGACACTCCCCACCAAAGCATGGCTGGAGGCTAGATGGTGGACACACTGAACCCTTGGAATAACATTTTTTGCGACTTTGGTAGTTTTAGTGTAGATTTTGTCATTTTGCGTATTAAAAACTTCCTCAAAAGTGAAAATTTTTCAAAAATTTCATGGCCGTTGACCGCATGTCACCGAAGAATCTGCGTTTGTCCGGCTAATTTTCTTGAATAAAAAAAAACAGTTATTTATATACATATATACATACATACATACATATGACAATTAACAGCTTTCTTCATAAGCGTTGCACGCAATGCATCCCGCGAGCCCAGCGGCATTGAATTAGGTAAGAGGGATTTGCTCTGTAGATAATTGTCATAGTGTGCGTATCTACAATAAAAAAATGTATACAGGCAACTAAATGTTTTTTTATGTTATTTTACTTTAACACCTACAACAACACCTGTAAAAAAAGATGTCATTTGCCTTAGTTAATAAATTGAGAATCCATTTGGCGCATCGCTTAATTTTCACTTTGCTGTTAAATTTCTGCAAACATGCACATACATACATACATGCATGTACAACCAGATGTAGTAACAACAGCTAACAAATCATTTGTTGATTTTAGCAATTATGATGCCTTAGATAATGCTGTCGTTTTTATTGTATTTGTTGTTACAAGTCGTTAGAAGTCATCAGGCGTGAAATTAAGCACAAACTGTGAGTTTTTTCTACAATTCAAAGGTAGTTTTATTTTAAGTTTAAACGTTTTAATTCATCTTTTTAAGTTTGAATTTTCACTCCTTCCCGCATTCTTTACACATACACACACATACACTCGTATATGCACCTTTTAGAGCAACAATTCGGTTTATTTAACTAATAAAAATCGGCGCTTTTCAAAGCCTCCAATGCCATAATTAGTAGAGTTAAATATTGAAACAATATTGACATACAAACAATTGTATCTGTATATGTATGTACATACCTGTATATACGCCCATATAAGTACCTACGTATGTAGGCATGCGAGAGAGTCGTCAACACGTCAAAGCAGGCGACATCAAAGGTTATTTTTGGCGGCGATGCACTGTGCATCACATAAATATGTATGTATGTATGTATGTATGTATATTTTCCTAGTTTTCTGTTCCTTTTTTGCCGTCTATTAAACACGGCAACTTTTTTGATAGCTTGTGAGGTCAAAGAAAAAACACTAATAATAAGAAGTTGAAAGGGACCACAACAAAGGCGCCGCTGGCATATGTTGCGCTAGACGAAGGTTTAGAAGTTTGCTGTTTCCGTCCCCTTCTACTTGACTAAGGCCTAGATTCTAAGCAAATTAATTCACGACCACACTATACTTTAACAGCTATTTTTTGTGAATGCTGAGGATCTTCGATCATTTCGTAGTTATATCGGGTGTTTTTTAAGAGTTTGAGAACTTAAAATATGTAGTAATACATAACAGAAATATTGTTGGAATGAATTGTTTTTTCATTATAATCTGGTAGATAATTTCATTTTTTATTTATTATTTTAATATGATATCCAGTATACGGTCCAATATGTTGACTGTTTTTCCAATAAATCTGAATAATAAATATAAATAAGCCTAATCAGCGAAAATACGACGCAAACGATGGTCATTTGGCGATGCAAGTGTAAAACGCTTCTAAAAAATGTATAAGCATCGTTAATAAAAACAAAAAACAAATAAATAAAATTAAAGTTGCCCTCAGTTATTGCACGAGCTATATTTTATAGGCGCCTAAGCCAATATCCTTACATAAAATTATTCACGTAGTTGTTGCTGTTGTTCTTGTAGCAGCATAAACATTCCCCTACTTATACGGGCAAAATGACTACGACGGCACAGACATGGCCCAGCGAATAAAGATCCAGCGGCTTCATTGGCTGGGTCATGTCGTCCGCATGGATACAAACGATCCGGCTCTGAAAGTATTCGATGCTGTACCAGCTGGTGGTAGCAGAAGAAGAGGAAGTCTTTCCCTGCGTTGGAAAGATCAGGTGGAGAAGGACTAGACTTCACTTGCTGTGTCCAACTGGCGCCGGTTAGAAACGACTGCCGCGCTTTGTTAAGCTCGGACAAAATCGCGTAAGCGGTTATTGCGCTAAACAAGAAGAAAAAAAAGAAGGTTTTTGAAGTAATGAATTATTTTACGCCAGAACAACGCTTTGGAATTGTAGAAATTTACTTTGAAAAAAAATCTGTTTGCGAAGTTCATAAAGCGAAGTGTTGTAGAAGACGCATAAAAGTCAACTTGTTAGCCTTTGTAGTTCGCTATTGTTGTTGTTGTTGAAGTGGTTGAATATTTCTACTGAAATAATCTTAATTAGCGACCAGCACCGTTGTACTACCACTGTACCACTGTTTTTTTCCAAGTATAGCAGCAAATTCTTTATCTCGATGTCTGAGATCTCATTAATTTAAAGTAAGAAAGGTTTACCGAAAGAGCGAAGCCAACCCTGTACATTCAGATAAGTAGTGGAAAGGACTTTCCTTCACACCTTCTGCAGTTGGGATTGAAAGGAAGGTTGAGTTTGTTTGCATGATCCCCTACCTTCCAATGACCTTTGAGGCTTGCAGTGATGCGTGAAATGTTTGGATGAGAGCGTCCTAATAGGTAATTCGTCCTTTGGATTTTGTACGACGGCCATGTTTTTTTTGTTGTAATACATTTTGTTAATTGCTTCCATCTTCTTTCGTCTAAAACATGATAGTGTAAAGCAATGGATGCTTTTATTGTTTTCAGTGGGATGGCGACTGTTACTGCCTCTGCTATGTAGAGTGCTGAACCTTTTCTTGCTAGCCCATTCGCTGTCTCATTACCCCGTATGCTCCTATGACCGGGAACACATGTCAGAGTAATTTCAAGCCAATGACTAAGCAATTCTAACGGGTGATTTTTTAGCTATTATCTTTTTAAACAATTGGTTTAAACAGCTGAAGCACGTTTCGTGTTTTGTTTCACTGTCAAACATCTTCTGTTTGGTCTATAATTTAACCATGAATCGTCTTACAAACGAACAACGCTTGCAAGCCATTGAATTTTATTATAAAAATGCGGGTTCTGTTAGGAAAGTTTAAGATCCACTTTTTATCGAAAAATTGTGTTCGCCGACGAAGCTCATTCTCGGATCAATGGGTACGTAAATAAGCAGAATTGTCGATTTTGGAGTGAAGATCAGCCAGAAGAATTGTAAGAGCTACCAATGTATACAGAAAAGGTCACAGTTTGGTGCGGTTTATGGGCTGGAGGTATCATTGGACCGTACTTCTTCAAAGATGCGACGAATCGTAACGTAACTGTGAATGGTGAGCACTACCGTGAAATGATATCCAACTTTTTTTGCTTTTTTGCCCAAAATGCAAGAGCTTGACTTGCATGACATGTGGTTTCAGCAAGACGGTGCCACATGCCACACAGCAGGCGTAACAATGGACTTGTTGAGAAGCTAGTTCGGTGAACATTTTATATCACGTTCGGGGCCTGTGAATTGGCCACCCAGATCGTGCGATATAACGCCTTTAGATTATTTTTTGTGGGGCTATGTTAAAGCTCATGTCTATTCAGACAAGCCCGCTTCAATTAACGTATTGGAAGACATCATTAAAGTATTTATATGTGAGATACCGGCCGAAACATTGGAAAGAGTGTAATTGGACTAAGCGGATGGACCATTTAAAGCGCAGTCGCGCTCAAGATTTGCATGAAATAATCTTCAAACATTAAATTATATGGACTGTACTATCGATTTAAATAAAATTTGCATGCATTTTACGTGTGTTTTTTTTTTAAAAACTTTCCTATAGCTATTAAAAAATCACCCTTTATTATATATGCAGTCGAAAGAAATCGAATATACGCTTTTGTAGCTGTATTTATAAATACATGCGTGATTTGGGCAACTGGCCTTCAAATTAAGGGCAGTTAGAAGGCCGAAAAAAAGCGAATTTTCCAGAATTTTAAATTTATTGATGCAAAAATTTGTATGTGTACATTATGTTAACTTTTAACTGTATTTAAGACTTAGTATTAGTAAAAATATTAATTTGGAAAGGAGCTACAGCTGATTTCCGGGAGCCCCTCTCAAAAAAGACGTTTTGCGGTGACCACTATATCTCTGAACTGGATCCTCTGAAATTGAAAAACCAAACAGATTTCGTTAAAGTAATGGTAAATCTAGTAATTAATCGAAGGAATAAGCAAAATAAATTTTTTTGATAAAATTGCCGTTTCTCAAAAAAAAAAAAACAAAATCGATTTTTGACCAAAATTTCGGCCTGAAATTGTTTATAAAAAAAATTTATCGGTGAGAAAAAGTCTTCGATTAATTACTAAAAAGTATATTTAAGAAGCTCGTGTTAAAATTTGAGACTAATCGGTTTAGCTGTTTTCGAGTAATGTTGGACACCGATTTTGAAAACACAATTCTGAGAAAAAGGCGTTTAAAGTTTGCCTTGTACTTTCAAGCTCTATGAAAGGCCTTTTCAAATTTGTGTGTAACTTCGAAAATATTCAACGGAACGATATTAAATTTTCTGTACTCTTAAATAACGGGTGGGCCATTTAGCGTTTGCTTTTTGAACCACCTATTTTTTTGAGAATGGTACAATAACACAAATGACATGTCAAATGTGTTCATAATTTACTTAAAGGTTTGACATTTACGAAATGGGAAATATTGTAAACCTATTTCTAAAGTGGTGAGTCTTCTTCTTCTTCCGCGGTTACAGTAAATGGCGAGCATTACCGTGACATGCTCAACGAGTTTTTGTTTCCAAAAATTGAAGAGGATGGCATGGACGACATTTGGTTTCAACAAGATGGTGCAACTTGTCACACTGCCAAAGTTACGAACTTTTGGCTACTGTTTTTGAAAACCGAATAATCAGCCGAAATTCCGATATCAATTGGCCGCCTCGGAGCTGGATTTAAGCCCGTTGGACAATTTTTTGTGGAGAGCCGTTAAGGACAAATGCTATGCGAACCATCCAGAGACGATTGATGCTTTAAAACACGAAATCGAAGTTGCCATTCATGAAATTGGAGCCCAAACAATCGAAAATGTGCTTAAAAATTGGGTTGATCGAATGGCCTACTGTAAAGTCAGTCGTGGCCGTCATTTGAACGATATTATTTTTCATTCATAAATGACAATGTTCAATCTTCAAAATAAAAAAAAAAAGTTTGAGAAAATATTGAATAGTTTTTTATATTTAAAAAAGCAAATTTTACATGGAGAAAATAAAATAAAAAAAATCGATTTTTTGAAAATTCTAACTGCATATAACCCATTAAATTTACTTTCACTTGCGGCAAAGCTCCGTGAGCTAACTAATATATTAATCGCTTTATTTTAGACTTTACAAAACATTTATTTAAAAATATTTGAATATTTTTCTCCTATTTCCCATTTCAGATGCCTACACAATATGGAACTTGCGATTTGTAAAACAGAGTTGGCAACTACCAGATTTATGCTACCAACTGCACCGGCCTCTTTCTACCAGAAGAATAGCGCTCACTTTAGTGAGATACTCAATTTCAACACAAATTATTTGCTCAATAAAAATAATCCTATCAACTGTAGTAGTGGTACTCAAAACAACAACAGCAACAGTCAAAATAATAGTGTCTGTGTTAGTGCTAGTGCTAGTTCTAGTCAAGTCAATAGTAATCAAAATATTAGTGTTAACAATAACAATAACAATAACTCAGTTTCAAGCAACAGCGACAGCTGCAACAACAACAGCGTCAGCGGCAGCGGCAGCATGCGTCTGAAAAAGAATCGGAGAGTGACTTTCCTAAAAAATCTAATTGAGGTGAGTGTGCATCTTGAAAGCAAAAAACAAAGAAAAAACAGCAGCAACAACAGCGAAATAGATAAATTAATTGAAAACAATGCCAATGCGCCTTATTGAAATGCAAGTGTTGCATGTATTGGCCAGGTTTGGCATTTAATATGCATTGCGTGTTGCCAGCATTTGCATAATTTGTTCTCCATTCACATTCACACGCACGCAGTTTCATACTTCACTGCATTCGAAAGTGAGCGCTTAGTAGGGTTGCTCTTATTTCAGTTGGTTTTTTTGTTATTTGGTGGAATATTGAAAAACGTTTCTCCATATTTCTGTCTTTATGAGTGTCCTTAATGGTAATGGTTGTACGGGTTGGGCTAAGGTCTTTATGCACAGCGACCAGATTGATCTATTGTGTGCCCCTAATTACTTAATTATAACTATTTAGCATACCGAGGAATCGAACCAGCTCCTTAGGAGGAAGCAATTGTACGTCTTCCTCCTCTAGTAGGTACGAGCCCAGGATTCTGTGTCTCCTGTGGCCTAATGCCTCACAGTTGGTAATTAAGCGTTCCATAGACTCCTCTTCATCACAGCAGAACCTGCACAATCTTGTACTAGATAACCCTATTGTGTTAAAGTGTTAATTACAGGCAAAGTGACCTGTAAGTGTTCCACAGAGCAGAGTTTGCTCTGTTGGCATTGAAGTTCAAAAACTTTTTGGATTGATTAAGGGCGCTTGTGCTGTTCCTGTGTTCCCTGATTTTAGTTTTGGTTTACTACCTTATATTATTTTTGTTAAAGCCGGAAATGCCCTTCTGCCCCTTATTTGGCATAAAAGTCTGCCTTCTCGTTGCCTTCGTGTCCCTCATATCCTGGTACCCAAATCAGTGAGACCTGATTGTGAGTGGCCAGTTTGTTGAGTGCATTGTTAAACTCTATTAGGACTTTTGACTTGAATGTGAAGCCATGCAAGGCTTTAAGAACCAATTGGCTGTTCGAAAATATTTTAATTTTTACTCTCCCGAGCCCTTTTGGATATGATTTGCACTGTTTCCATTATGGCGAAGAGCTCCGCATGGAAAATCGTGGTATCTGTACTTAGTGTTAGAGATTTGTGGGCTCTAGGCTCTACTATTCCTACTCCTTGGATCGTTTTAGACTCATCTGTGTACCATTTTTGTGAGTCATCATTTATCCGTGTTGGGTTAGTGTTCCACTCTTCTCTAGACGGGAAGATAACCTTGTATCTCTTTATAAAATTGAGTACGGGTTCCGTGTGGTCTTTCGCCTGGGTTAGGCATACCGAATGTTGAACCCTATTCAAGATATTGATGTGTGCAGTAAGATTTCTTGGTTTAAGTTTGTCCTTAAAACTGGTAATTTTTTATGCTGGCCACCAATCCAAAGCTGTATAAAAGCGCAACTGGTGGTAATCTTGGTTATGAAGTCTAACCGGATATGCAAATTTGGTGTCGCAAGGAATAGGAGCTCTCGCAGTTCGCTCCGACCTGTTTGTAGGAATGGGGAGTATCGGCGGCTTTTTGGCTCGATGTGGAGTTGCATTGCAAAAGCGGGCTGGACCCAAAGTACAGCAGAGTTTTAGGCAGAGGCCTCAAAGAACGCCAAGGCGGCTATTCTGCGTATTTCACACCACACTTTTAGCATTTTGGTGCGCTGATCAAAGCATAAATAATTTTTCCTGACAGTTTAGGATAAAATGTAAAATAAGTCTGCTCTAGAATTTTTTTCTCGTAAAAGCTTTCGAAAGTTATCAGCTAAGTTTCTATTACTTTTTTTTTCTAACATTATCAGTGCCAAAATAGCATGTAATTTAAGGGGTTAGGGGTAGTCCGAGGCTTTTTTGCAAATTTTTAAGAAAAAAATCGACAATTAATTGTTTAAAAAAAATCGAAATTAAAAAAAAACTCCTTCGATCAGGCACGATTTTTTATGTTTTTCAAAATGAGTATAAATTTAATTGAAATCTACCAAGCGATTCTTAAGTTACAGGATCACCAGTTCAAAAAACATAGTTTTGAGAAAAATGCATTTAAAGTTTTGCGAACGCTCCACAGCGCCCGAGCGCCTTTTGTTAATTGTTGAATAACTCGAAAAGCATTTGTCGAATTCACTTCAAATTTTCACACAATATTTTTAAGATATTATATATTACTTTAATAAAATTAAAAAAAAAATCAATTTTTTTGAAAATTCCGATCACCCCTAACCCCTTAAAAAGAAAGCAGCCAATGGCGCGTGCTTTGCAAAGAGTCTGAGTTTAAAAATCAAACGAGGTATTTGGTTAAGGTTAAAATTATGGCTAAAGACTACACTACTACAAATTCACAATTTTATTTAAATAAATAATTGCCTGTTACACCCTTTTTGGGTGTTAAGCCGAGTCCTCCTCTAATTTATGCAGGTGCGTCTTGATGTTTTGCCATAAATGCAGGGACCTACAGTTTAAAGCCAACTCCGAACGGCAAACATTTTTCACGAGAAGCTTTTCTATGGCAGAAATACACTCGGAGGTTTGCCATTGCCGGCCGAGGGGCGACCGCTATTAGAAAAAACTGTTTCTTCATTTTGGTGTTTCACGGAGATTCGAACCAACGACAAGTTTACTTACGCAAGCTAAAAATAAGAACACCCCTAGTGTGCAGATTGTCTGTGGGGGAGTTGACTTTTTTAGTTACCTACATATTTACGTTTATACTTATGCATACGCACTGCCCACCTTATTATACTATACATAATTTATTTTGGTTCGTTTAATGACAGTGACTGCGTTTGTTCTTGGCATAAATATCTGTGACCATAATTTGCGTGATATGAAAATGTGATAGAAATTTTAAAACTTGCATATGATTATGATAGTTTTCTTAAAATATAATATTACTTACTGTAGGAAGAGGAGTAAAACGAAATAAGAAATTAATTCAATAAGACAAAATATAGTACCTCTCCGTTTAGAGCTGGCTTTGACTATATTGCCATTTTAGATGAAATCATCTATGTAACAAAAAGATGACCACTGCAAAAAACTATAACTGCACAGAACTATTGCTTAACCATTTTAGACTGCTCTTCGAACGCTGAGCTTTAATTCGAGATAATGGTTTAATTGGCTCAGGACTAAGTTGCTATAAATAACTTAAATATTTTACACTCAAAAGTGGATACCTCGAAAACGAGCTCTTTAAAGGCCTCAATAGCTTCTTTAGCCGTTCAAAACCTTGACTTCCCATTTTAGTTTAGATGCTCGGGGGGAAAAAGGAATCAAGATGTGCCAAATCAGTGTTGTAAGGCACATGATACATTAATTCGAACTTTCGAGTTCTCAACCACTTTCTTGTGTGAGCTAATACCTGAGAGCTCATATATGGTATTCTTGATGAAGGATAAAGGACGATTCGTTTTTGGCTGTGTTTTTCCCCCTTGTTCACTCCTCGCGGGAGCATAGGGTCTTGTCTAGTCTTGTCGAAACTCTTCCATCGTACACCGTTCTATGCTGTTGTCTTTGCATCATCCCATGAGATGTCGGCATCTGCTAGTTCGCTCAACATCGACCTTTTCCAAGTGTTTTTTGGTCGGCCGCGGCCTCTGGCGCCTTACGGGTTCCAGTGCCATTCTCGTGATGCTATCTGCTGGTTTTCTCAATGTGTGACCTATTCATCGCTACTATCTTGGTTTGATTTGCCTAAGGATGGGTTCCTCGTTCGTTAATCTCCACGGTGTGTCGTTACTGATGGTGTTTGACCAGAATATTCTGCAGATGATGCGGAGACATTTGTTAATGAAAGATTGTAGCCTCTGTGTGGTGGTGTTAGAGACCAACCATGTTTCGCTTCCGTACAACAATATGGACTTCACGCATGAGCCGAATATTCGTAGTTTAGTGCGCCTGAAGATTTGCGAACTCCCCCATACTGAATGCACTCGCACGAAAGCCGCCTTTGCTTTGTTTAGCCTGCAGCGACAGGGGACAATCTTGCCTTACGCCAGCGGTGGTAGTGATTGGATTGCTGATATCGCCTTTGTGAAGCAATGCCAGTTCGGAGTTCTCGTAGACGGCTTTGATGAGGCGGATTATCTTGGCGAGAACTCCCTTTCTACTCAGTGACTGCAATATTGCGTCTCGTTTGATAGTGTCGAACGCCTTCTTAAAGTTTACAAACAGCATGTAGAGCGTCGAGCGCCACTCAACTGATTGTTCTACTATAATCCGAAGTGTGTTGGCTTGGGCGAAAACGACATGATGATCTTGCATTATCAATTGACGCACAGCATCAACTGTTTTTGGACGATTTTCACGAAATTCATCCTGAGTTGGTCAATGCACTGCTGGTCTCGATAATCCTCGTCGAAAATTGTAATAAATCATCGCACGAAAATCTTCATGAGTTAATTCCTTCTTTCGGGCATGTTAAAATTTTCAACTTACTGAAAAAACCACATTTAAAGCTCGTTCAGTCAGAGGCAGGCTGAACAATTTATCCTTCCTTTCCTTTCAGAAAACAAGCGTCTGTTGCTATTGCGAGTTGGGCGCACATCCTCTGCGTATGTCCAGCTCTCCCAAGACGAAGCCCGAGGAAGCGTTTAAATTCATTAGAAACCTTCAATTCAACAGACCAATGCAGAGGCCGCAGTGTCAAGAAATCGGTCTGTAGCTTATAAAATCATCATCTCATATCAGATTTAAGGATGATTACGGCTGCTTTTGCAAGAACAGAATTTTGAAATTAATATTTTACAAAATAAAAATTAAGGAGCAGTTCGACTGTCATTTAAATCAAAGAAATTACGCTTTCAATCGCTTTCATTGTAAATTACTTTGATTTATCATATTGCTCGTTTATTGGCCGTCTTCCGCTGCGTACGCGTAAAGTTCACATTTGAATATGTAAGATCAGAGTTTATGTGCCGCTGCTGAAGACAGCCGGCGTGGCTGGCAACCTACTGCATTAGGCATTCGAATAAATATTCTTACACACACACACACACACACGCACATGTGTAAGTCTGTATGCATTTACATACTTATGTGTGAGTATATCCTCTTTTGCGAATGAGTGCTTTAGAAATTAACGTGTGCCTCAGCATATTGGCCATGCCAGTCACGTTATTAGCCAGATTTGTGCAAAGCCAAATGCAACCAACTATTCTTTTTATACAAACGCACATACAGACATACATTCAATGAATAGGAATGAATATTGTTGTTGGCTTTCATTTAAAGTTATCATGCAAAGGCACACAAATATTAATAAGTATTGAAATATACCATGCACCCATACATACAAACATTTCTACGAGGGGCGACAAATTATTTCGCGGTTTAAGGTACTTAGCGGTGACTCATTATCTCGTGACGAATTGTTAGTATAAATAATTCTCCAATTCTCAAAATTTTTTGTTATAAAAATAGAAGTGCCATCGGTTTTTGATAAATTCGCATCTTCATATGCAGGACTCGGCTATTTTAACAAGGAAGAGAGACCTATAAAGACAACCTGCGTCTCGGTCGCCATGTGACGATAGTGAGCAAAGAAAATGTTCAAAAAGTGTAAATATTAGTACTGACTGATCGAAAAATTAAATCGTGGCAAGTATCAGAAGAACCCCAGAACCGCTTTGGCTCCCGCGAACGCTGACAAGCAGGGATGATTAGAAAGTTTACATCTCGTTAAGAGACGACCGATATTTGCAAGAAATGATGGAATTAGTGACAACGCCACAAAGAGATTTACTCGCCGTTTAGCTATCGGAGTAAATATAGATTTCTCTGAAGGTTATCACATTGTTGCCTAACCAGCAAGCTACCTAGCTGGGCTAGAATTTCAGCCTACAGTGATTAGGAAGTCGAGCCGTAAAGATTACTTTTGGCTTCTTACAGTAGACACCAAAGCCAACTTTATCGTCAAGCTCTGCAAGTATGCCACTAGTCTCTCAAGGGTTTCCCAATAAGAGGTGTTATTCCCGTAAAAGATTAATGGCTTCGTTGCTTGTGTGGCACGTAGCACCGTCTTGTTGAAAATAAACGTTGTCCAAATCAGTACCATCCAATTCCGGCAATAAAAAATCGTTAATCATCTCTCGATAGCACAAACCATTCCCCGTTACTGTTGCTCCAGCTTTATTTTCGAAAAAGTAAGGTCAAATGACTCCGCCAGACCATAAACCGCACCAAACAGTCACACGTTGAGGATAGAGAGGCTTTTCAACAATAACTTTTGGATTTTCTGAGCCTCAGATCCGTCACTATTTCTTGTTGACGAAGCCACCGAGGGCCTCATCACTCAAGATGATTTTTCGATGGAATTCCGGATCATTTTCATACATTTCAACGACCCAATCAGCTAAGACACGACGTTGTTGATGATCGGCCGGCTTGAGTTCTTGTGTTAACTGAAATTTATAAGCCTTAAGACCCAAATCTTTACGCAAAATAAGGTGTAATGACGTTTGTGGAATGCCTTATTCCAAAGAACGACGAGGAATGGACAAACCTGGGTTTTCTTCAACACTTTCGGCAACAGCAGCAATAGTTTCGGCTGTTCTTGAGCGACGTGCACGGGTTTTATTCTTCATATCACTAACTTGTCCTAACAGCTCGAATTTTTTCACCAATTTCTGTATTGCGGTCCGACGAGGTGCTTCACGTTGATCCAAAAATGTTCGAGTTTTACGAACCGTCACTGCCAAATTTTCACCATTTTTATAGTGAATTTTAATAATTTTAATGCGTTTGTTAAGCGTGTATCGTTCGATTTTTATTAATGGCGTATTTTCTACTTGTCAAATATCAAAAAATTACAGTTTAGAAAACCCTTTAGGTGTCAATTCTGCATCTATTCAACTATGGATTGTCAACTTCATAACGTCTACCCATAAAGGACGTTGGTCTGGGTTGAAATCGTGCAGAGTAGCCAAGTGTTTTGAAAAGGAACCAAACAAAAAAATAGCGACCTTTCTCGTAAAACTAAGCAGAAACGACCTGAGAGTACTGGAGGGTGTAATAACAGGACGCAACGCCTGTGGTCAGCTTATGGCTGCCATGGGGATCGTCAACAGTCCGATATGTCTATCCTGTCTTGAGAATGACGACACTGCAGAGCATTTTCTCTGTAGCTGTCCAGTGCTTTCCAGGATCGGACTTAGGATATTGAGTTGCGATATACCGAGTATTGATAAAGTTCATATTCTTCCTCTTCCGGATCTCTTAAGATTCATCAATGAATCCAAGAGTGACCTCAAACTAATTTTTCCGTCTTACCACCCACATTTTAGCTTTCCTATCTCTCTATTCTTTCTACTGAAATCTATCGGGGTGTAGTATAATGGTCTCCTGACTGAGAGTTTGGAATTGTTCAACCCCCCAAAAATCGAATCCAATCTAATCAAAAAACTATCAGTCAAGAACCGTGGGCAGTTTTTTCGATCAGGTTTATTGTCAATTAGGGGTGGGATTATTTTCGAATAATATTCGAATAAACATTATTCGAATAAAACGAATAATACTATTCGTTTCAATATAGGTCTATGGATAAGTTCGTGCGGTTTTACAACAGATGGCGTAACTTGATTATTATTCCATCGATCCACATTTCCAAACATTCATTGGAGAGCTACTGTCGTAAGGCACAAACGTCAGTATAAGTTTTTTATTTGAAGCGTAAACAACAATATTTTTACCACACTTGAAAATGTCGAATTTCGTGCCAAATAATGTGTTTTTGCGGGGAATTCTTTAATATGAAGAAAAAAGCAGCCGAAAGTCATCGTATCTTGGTGGAAGTTTATGGTGAGCATGCTCTAGCTGAGCGAACGTGCCAGAAGTGGTTTGCACGCTTTAAAAGTGGTGATTTTGGCCGCGCCGCCAAAGTTCATGGATACCGAATTGGAGGAATTGCTCGATCAAGATCCGGCTCAAACGCAAGAAGAGGTTGCAAAAACTTTGGGAGTTGATCAATCAACCATTTCCAAACGTTTAAAAGCCATGGGAATGATCCGAAATTCAAATTTCGAAAAAAAACCGCACGAACTTATTCATAGACCTATATTAATTCGAATAGTTCATTATTCGAATACCTTACTATTCGAATACCTACCTATTCGAATAGTTTACTAGTTTACTATTCGAATACCTTACTATTCGAATACCTTACTATTCGAATACCTTACTATTCGAATACCTTACTATTCGAATACCTCACTATATATTCATTCACATCAGGGAGAAAATGCTTTTAAAAATATAAAAATTACATTGGCCCTTCTCATGGTGCATGCACTTGTACATAAACCGATTAGTAGTCCGCTAATCTAAATAAATATTTACCAAAAATATTCGAATAGTGAAGTATACGAATAGTGATGTATTCGAATAGTAAGGTATTCGAATAGTAAGGTATTCGAATAGTAAGGTATTCGAATAGTGAGGCATTCGAATAGTGAGGTATTCGAATAGCATTATTCGAATAAACGAATAAAAAATTCGAATAAATATTATTCGAATTACGAATACCTCTCGAATAAAATATTTTATTATTCGAATAATTTTTATTCGAATAGTCCCACCCCTATTGTCAATCCACTTACGGCTAGCTGGAATTCCAGTACTATAAAACCTATTAATGTATGGTTCATTCAAACAATAGTCAACAGGGTGTGCCGAGTGTCCAACTCCTAAATCGCATTATTATGATGATGTTGATGTTCACATTGAAAAGTAAAAATAAAATTAGAGTCATACTTTTCATTCGTTTAGCACCCTAGGACGCGAACTTATCAGCCGCCCCCGTCGTACGTGCACACACATATATAGACATATACGATTTGCACGCGCTGAGTGACAGTGTTGACAACGATGAGTGTCTTTAAATAGACATTTGTATTTATCCTTAGAATGTGCGCGTATGCACCTACCTACTAGCATTGCTGGTTATAGGTATGTAGGTATGTGAGTGCGTTATATGGTTACATGTATGTATGTATGCACTGAATGTTTGCTTGTGTGTAGGCACACTTCAAAACATCGAAGGCAAATGTTAAATTGACGATCATTGTATGTGCGTAAATTGCAAATTATAATTATTAGTACAAAGTCGCATATGTGTGTGTGTATGTATGTGTGCGCTTGCATTGAAAAGGAAATATAACTATGTATGTATGCTGCGATGAACAACGTGTGTCACTCACTGACTAGCCATCAGCCATTAATATATGTGTATGTATGTATGTATGTATTTGTGCGCTGGCTATAAATAAAAAGTTGACTTTTTCCAAGTGAAGTTCCTCGCTAAAGTAAATTGAGTGTCGTCCGCACCTATGTATGTATGCACGTACGTACGTACCTACTGAACTACTCTGAACGCGAGACGGTAGTTGATCGAGACAATCGATCAGTTCATTGTGCCGGACGGTTGGTTGTCCAGTTGTGGCTGACAAGTTTGATGTAATCTAAACTGCAAACCACGCACCTCATCCGGTCATTTGAATGTGCACTTTTTACTTATGTGTATACATACATACATACATATCTATGTGCATATGCACACTTATCAGTAAATAATAAATAAACTGCTTAGATCAGCAGTTGATCATTGGACACAATCTGACCGGTACTAATAAAAAATGCTTATGTATGTATGTAGTTAGGATACCCTTTTTTCTTGAAATCGTTCCTTGATACACAGACGTGCCATACGCCACTTTGTAATCCCATATTCTTGCCCATACATAGATATCATCATCTTTTTCATTATTCTACTTGGAACGCCGAAAATTATGTGATAGGACAGTGAACCTGTGCACCTGCGCAGTGAAATGGAAAATCCATGAAACTTAATGCGTCTGACTGCAAAAGACAGCTGTATGTAATTGAAAAAGTAGAAAAAAGAGACCACTTTTATGTGCACTCTGAACTCACATAAATATATAAGTAGTTCGCGTACACGTACGTATGTAAGTACGTAGAGAGCGCACTGCACTCAACGCCTCTACATATCAAATTACACACAGAATATATTTACATACACATACATATGCACGTGCATTCCAGATCAGGACATTTGGCCGAAATTGATATTGCAGTAGAGCACAACAATTTTTGTATGGTTTTATGCCACTTCCGAATTCATTTTTAGGGAACAGATCGTTACCCTGCTTGAATACGACACACTTGCATCTTCGATCAGTCAGCGTATTTACTAGATCTGGCATACTTACGTGTGCATGAGGATACATGGCGATGTGTTTTCATATTATCTATGAAGGCCTCTTCTATTCGCCACTTGTTTGCTCGAAAAATTTCCATGCAAAAGCAACAACAAAGTTATCGAGCAAAATTCGCCACTAGCGAGTACCTCATAAAACTGGCTTCATTCACTAATTTTACAAACAAAGGTAATTTTACGCAGCTCTTTTCATGCGCTGCCAAGCTACGTTTATTTACAGGGTAAACAATTAAGTGTAAACAATTAAAAAAAATAAGAAAATATGTGAAAATAATAAAAAATTAAGAATCAATTTAGTTTTGCTCAATATGCGAACCTTTTGCCTTGACTATGGCCTTGAGACGGTACAAAAAAGAACCGCAAGCTGACCGAATGAGACTTACAGGTATTTTGGTCCACTCGCGGCCAAGGGATTTCTTCAGCGCCTCGAGACTGATGATTTTTTAGTTCGGACCTTGCTCTCCAAAATGACCCAAAGAGAATAATCCATCAGATTCGCGTTTGATGAATTTAAGAGCCATTGTGTGAACGTCGGAATGTTGTATTTTAGCCATTCTTGGTTCACTCGAGTTTTGTGAGACCGTGCCGAGTCCTGTTGAAACGTCACAAACGCAATCACACTATTACGTTTAAAATCCATTACTGATTTTCTTTTTTCGCTTTTTTCACAATACTCTGGATTGTCATTTATTCAATTAGCAGACAGCTAGTGGTTACACTTCGAGTGCCGGACCCTGTCCACCAATTGTTTCATCTATTCGCCACTTATTTACGCATATTATTAGAACATACATACGCGATCAAATAGAAGGTGAACTTTGTTTAGAGAATTAACATTTCTCCAAACCTATTTCGCTACCTTCGAATCCCCCGTCGACAAAATACATTTACGCCGAAATAGTTTGCAGTTCTTGAAACTCGATCTCTGAAATGGCCTTCAGTGCATGCACCAATTTACGTTGCATCTTTTCTATGAACATGAAACGTTGTCTCCGGAGTGGTGTTTTGTGTTACCTATAAGTCCCACGTAGCCAAAGCAAACGATAAACTGCTAGTAGGTCTACAGAATCGCCAAATGGTTACGGTCAAAGAACGCAAGATGCGAGATGACGAATTATCGTGGTGCAAAATTAGGAATTGCCTCGTTAAAAATCCAGCCTCCTTTTTTGCATATTACCTATAACATCCAGATAATATATTAGTAACTATATTAACAACTTAGAAAAATATATATTCTTTAAGGATGTAAGCGAATACCCAGCAGTACCAATGCAATAATTCTGTACATTCTGTAAAAACAATATCGAGAATTGTTTATTTAAAAACATATTTAACATATGTCCACTTAATATTGAGACTAACTTTTGGCATACGCCGTTTGAAAACAAACAATTGAATTAAAAATTATTTTTATATGCTACTCCAGTCGATTGGTTACATCTCAAAAATACATTTAAATTACACTCAATGGACCATTGTCTTCGATTTTACGTAGAATAGAGCGATGTCCCGATTTAAGATTTGGACGTAGCTCATATCGATTTCTTTCAACTTTCGCTTGATTCGATTGATCAACTGATGCTCGTTTCGTGCCTCACAGCCATATTTGTATACCATCCGCTTGAGAACTGCTCAGAAATTTTCTATTGGACGTGCCTGTGGCACATTTGGATGATTGTCCATTTTTGGCACAAATGGTATTTTTTGCTTAGTTAACCAATCCAATGTTTTTTTTGCATAATGGCAGCTTGCAAGGTCTGGTCAAACGTCACTATTGTGATATTTATCGATGAATTTCTTTAGTTTTGGCAAGCATTGACCGATATAAACGTCAGCATTGATCGCTTTGGCTTTGTTTTTGCGAATCAATGCTACTGAAACACCCTTCGAAGAAATGACCAGCACCTTCAGCTCAAATTTTGAGTTGCTGGCATATTTAACCTCGTATGGTGTTATTTCGATGTTGTCAGTGTCAAAATCGTTGTTGCCACTGAATTCATGATGAGAAAATGTGAAGTACGATTCATCATCCAAAATTAAGAACTTTTCATTCGCAAAGTGTTCACGACGAAGTGCACGGCAGCAAATTGGTATATTTTCGAGTCGTTTCGCTGTATATTTTGGTACTCGCTTACGTTTATGATAAATTACATTGTTTTTTTTTTCAAAATCTTGTGAACGCCAGACTTTTAAATGCCAAATTTTCGTGCTAATTTGCGTGTTGATTGACCAACCTTGTTGCTGGCACTTGACAGTAGTTTTTTCGTTGTGGCGGCACTTACTTTTGGTGGGCCACCCGGTATAACCTTATTTTCCGTTTCTTTCTCATTCCGGCAATCTTTATAAAATAAAAAATAGTCGCACGGGAGATTGGTTTATCTTCAAACACTTTCAGAATTTTCCTTGTACTGAGTCGTCCAAACAGATTGGCGACAGATTTACGTAAATCCAGCTTGTACGGCATTTTGAATGGAAACTTTCGCGTAATATGAGTTTGACAGTTAAGCACTGACAAGTGCATGGAGCTACATCTGTGTGTTTCCTTTGCACTCAAATATATGTCTGAAGTTAGTCTTAATGCTTAGTGTCTATTTTTTTTTTTTTTGCTGGAGTGTTGGTACAACTGCACTCTATAGTGTCGCAGAGTTTGTGAATTAGCTTGTTTTTGGCATTTAATTATATCAGTTACCCACAGGTGTGCTCTGCGATTTTCACTATGGATAAAAATATTGAACAAAGAATTTGTCTTAAATTTTGTGTTCTGAACGGGATTTCGTGTGCCGTTTAAAATGTTGCAGAAAGCCTATGAGCAGTATGCTTTATCAAAAACTCGGTCCTACGGGTGGTATAACGCTTTTGCAGAGGTCCGAGAAGTCGTGAAAGAATTGCCCCGATTTGGTCGCCCATCAACGTCTCCAACGGATGAAAACGTCGACAAAGTCAAGGAAATGTTGCTGGGAAAACATCATTTAAGTTTGAGGGAGGTAGCTCGGGACTTTAGCGTGTCTCACCAATCAATTCGCAACATTTTACACCATCAATTGGGTATGAGACGCCTGGTTGCTTGACTCGTTTCAAGAGAGTTGACTTTCTTTTAAAGAATTCTTCGGAAGAAGGTGGCTGAAGACGTGCTTGAGCAAGTGAATTCGGGCCCAAGTTTATCCAGCGCATCATAACAGGTGTTGAGACGTGGGTATATGAGTTTGACATGCAAACTAGGCAACAGGCGGCGGATGTGGCTGAATGGCGCTATCCACATGAGCCGAAACCCAAAAAGACCACGTCAAAGTCGGTCAAAAGTGAAAGTCATGCTACTCGTTTTCTTTGATTATCATGGTGTTCTGCACTCGGAATTCGTTCCAAATGGGTCTACCTTAAATAAAGAATATTATTTGGAAGCTCTGCGACGTTTGAGAGAGAGAGAGAGAATGTGCTTAGGAAACGTCCTAACTTGTGGAAAGAAAACTCATAGATCTTGCAACGTGATAAGGCACCGTCTCACAAGGTTCATATTGTGAACAATTTTTTGACCAAAAACTAGACAAACACAATCGAACAATCATCGCAATCACCGGATTTAGTCCCCTGTGGCTTTTCCTTTTCCCTACACTTAAATTGCCACTCTACGGACGCCGGTTTGTGTCGATAGAGGCCATTAAGGAGAATTCGCTGAAGGAGCTGAAGAAGATCTCTTCAAACGCGTTTAAAAGGTGCTTTGATGACTGGACTAATCGTTGGTGTATTGCCTCGAATGGAGTCTATTTTGAAGGCAACCAAATAAATTTTGTTGATTAAACAATTATTTTGCGTTTTATTGAACAATTCCCGATACTTTTTTGGCAGAATGTATAATTAAGTTTATTTTCTAAAGGCATTTGGTTATTTGAAGCCATCTATTTTTTTTATTTATGTTTTATATCTGATGGTGGCAAATTTCGACTATTTTTTTTTTTGTTATTTTGCATAATGTTCGTCAAGATGACCATCGGCTTATTGATGAATATTTTATTTGCTGTCCATTTACTGGAACCGCATTTGCTTCAGCTCCAGCTATGCAGTTTCGGTATTAGGGGTTCATTCAACATGGTCCTGCATCATTCACTAGTGGCGGTTAGCTCTTCGTTTGTAGGCAGACGGTCTAACACCGGAATGCGTACATGGCTAGCAAACTTTTGTCAGACAATGCCGAATGAATGATGACTTTTTCTTCGATAATGCGTGAAAGTAACATTGAGAAGTCTTTCAGGCGCCCATTAAAGGTGTCTAATCAAATCCGGTTCTTCAATATTGTCATCTGTTTCCGTTTCATTTGTGGAGGGACAATCTGAATTATCATGAATTATCTTGAACGTTTTTCGGCCATCTTGGAAAGTTTCAACCATAAGACGCCACTTGGGGGCTTTTAGAGAAAGATTATCCGGAAGATTTTTTGAATTTTGCACATTTGTGACGGCGAGTATCGCAGGCGATGGATCAATGAGCTTTACGATGAC
Source organism: Anastrepha obliqua (assembly GCF_027943255.1). Classification (NCBI taxonomy): domain Eukaryota; kingdom Metazoa; phylum Arthropoda; class Insecta; order Diptera; family Tephritidae; genus Anastrepha; species Anastrepha obliqua. Next base: position 141,948,656 of record NC_072892.1, on the reverse strand, counting down.
ATAGACATTGTGTAGCGAAAAAAGATCCATCATCGTCTTCCTCGGCAGGGTCAAGTCGACCGAATGGATACAGCTGGTGGTAGCAGAGGTAGAGGAATCAATCAAGAAGAATAATAATAAAACCACGTCCACTTATATGAATGTGTTGAAACTTAATTTTCGTCCGTCCGTTTAGAGCTATAAGCAATAACTCTCATTGGTTATGAGTTCGCTTGATTATTTTCATGTATTTTAGAGTGTTGAAATGAGTATTGATTACAATTTATATTTTAACCCAAACTGTATTGTTTATGTTCGCAATCTTATTTTATTAAAACTCGTAGCATTGAAATATTTCGATGCTCTCGCCATTGTGTTCTAATTTCCCTCTTACAACCTTCTTACCCTTCTTTAGTCTCCTTCTGTGAATATTCTAAGGTCTTCACTATAGCCCACTTTGTTGTTTTCAAACATTTTATAAATTTGATTAAATATTTGTGAAACATTCGCTTGACTGTTTAACCTCTGCTATCATATGAAAAAAAAGAAATAATAATTGTATAGCAACAACACAAAGACCATCGACTTACTTCACGACTTCCACTCTAACGCTGGAGCTGGGCACAGTGGGTGTAGCCACAGCAATATTTGAGCAATTGAAGCAAAACAAATGCGGTTAAGAAAATAGTTTCAAATAAATAAAATTAAATTTACGAATTTACTAAGTAGTTGATTAATAATAATACCGACAATTAGTTGTTTAAAAAATCAAAATTTTTGGAATAAAATATCCTTCGATCAGGCACGAGTTTTTTATGTTTTTCAAAAGCAGTATACATTTTATTGAAATCTACCAAGCGGTTTTTAAGTTACAGTGATCACCAGTTCAAAAACGCATTTAAAGTTTGGTTATCTGCTCCGGAGCTCCCGAGCGCCCATTGTTAACTGTTGAGTAACTCGAAAAGTATTTGTCGGATTCACTTTTAATTTTCACACAATATTTTTAAGATATCATACTTTAAGAAAATTAAAAAAAAACCTTTTTTGAAAATTCTCACTTCTCCTAACCCCCTAAATTGCTTTCCAAACACAAAATCGATAAACATTCATTTTTACTATGATTTTTAAAAGTCAAAATACGACATTTGAATTTTTTCGGTTTCACCTTCTGAGCAGAGTTTCTCATTCGTAGCTTTTCCACGATGGAGTATTTCTTTCATCGTAAGAGATTAAGGCTCCTAGTATTAGGTTAGGTTAGGTTAGCTTGGATGGCATTAAGCCACACATTTTGGACCCTGGAGGCCGACCTCTATGAATACTGAAAGTAGACATCATGTAGAATGTCAAGCAGAGCTGCGAGATCCGCTTTTGAGACGTCCTCCAGACCTAGTATTGATAACAAAGAAAAAAAAAATCGTAATATTAAAAACCGTTTTTACAGCCACTATAAGAAAAAGTAAAAAAAAATTCACTCTTTGGTAATTGAAAATCGTTCTAAGCTTCTTCGGATTTGCCCGCTTTTTGGTGAATTTTGATGCTTTCCCAACACTACTCTTACTATGATGAGCCACTGTGCATGGACGCAATTCGAGTCAAACGTACAATTGGATTTGTTGCTTGGAGTCAAATATTCTTCTCTGTATGTATGTATGTTTAAATAAGAGATACAGTACACGCACACACGTACACAATTGCGTAAATTCTTTTTTGTATACACATAAATCAGTCAAATATGACACACTACAGCAGCAACAAGAGTGCAAAATGCATAAAACACGATCAATTACGGCGGTGGCGCGTTGATGTCCATGTGTGTGTGTGTGTATGTAAACGCAAATTGTCGTGGTGGCATAGTAGTGCTGTTACACTTACATACCTACTTCTATACGTATTTTGCTAGGCGGTTGGGGGTCGACTGAAACTGCATGTATATATACACACATACAAACATACTTTCATACCTACGTACGTATGAAACTGATGAGTCGAGTTCTGTAATAAACCCTACACTGAGCCATTTGCCACGCTAAATGCTCGTCTGTGTATGTATGTGTGTATATGTAGATACACACACATGCTTTAATGCTGTTTTGTAATGCAATACAATAAATTGGGCAAAAGTGGCTTGTTTATAAATAGACAAAGCGACAATTTAATTCGTTATTGAGATTAGCTCGTTTGCCACTTATCAAAAGGGCGCACACAGATCGACAATCCATACAAATACACATTCGACTGTGTATGCGTGTATGTATGTACGTAGCTGTAACTAAATTGTATTGTTCTATATCTGCACTCTGGCACACCACGTCTGCCTGCCTTTACCAATTCCACGCTGGGGGCTGTCAGATTTGTAGCGCAGTAATAAAATGTGTGGTGGTCACGTAGTGGTTAGATCCTATTTTAATTACATTTAATAGACGTTTTAATAGCCACTTCAACGCTAGTAGCTACCCTTGTGGGCTCTTGCTGATATTTTTCGTATTTTTATTTTTATTTCCATTTTCATATTTATTTTTGTTCTTATTTTTTAATGAAAATTTCAGTTTCTGTTGAAATGTTTAAAGGTCGCAAGCATTTATTGTTGTATGGGTAATTTGTAATGAGTGCGGCTGTGAGTATTTAAGTGAACAAAAGACTATAGCTCAATAGGCTTTTAACTACAAACAATCACAATCTAACTACACTCCATTTCAAAACTATGTACATCGCCACAACTAATTTGAGCACCAAAGGTAATAAAATATATTTTTTCTTATTTGGCATTTAATTAAGAGGTTCATAACAGTAGCGGTGTAAAGAAGAAGCATAATTTGGAAATGAAATAAATCAAAATTCAATGAAATAATGCAAAATGCTGAAAGAGGTCCCTTATTGTGAGGTCCCTTATAGTCCATTGGATTTGCGTCTGGCGAATTCGAAAGCCATTGTGTGGACGAAATGAAGTGTGGAACATGGTTTTTGAACCATTCTTGGTTCACACGAGCTTTATGAGACGGTGCCGAGTCTTGTTGGAACGTCCATGGTCTGTTTACGTGTCCACGGCTCTAAAGCAACTTCTAAAACATTTTCCCGATAATAAGTCGCATTCACTTTGACACCAGGCTCAATAAAAACGATTGGAGAGCGTCCATCAGCGGTCACTGCGGCCCAAACCATTACTTGCGATGGGAAATTGCTTCGAGTGGCCATACGTAGGCTCAAATTCTCGTATGAGCGTTCGGTCAAGTAAACACGATCGTTTTGAGTGTTTCTGAACCGCTCAATTGAGACACTTTTTTCATCAGAAAACACAATATTAGGAAATTCACCACGTTCGTGTAAGCGCAACAACTCCTTTGCGCTTTCGCACCGAACTTTTTTTTTCTGGGGTGAAAGATCGTGTGCTTATTGGAACTTGTAAGCCTTGATCTTGAGCTCATTTTTCAATATGCGTCGATTGCTGTCTTGCGATATTTTCAGGTCTTTGGCCATTTTTCTTCCACTTCGACATGGACTTCGTTCAAGTCGAGCCTTCACTTTCCGAACCATTTCTGGCGTTGCTGCGGTTTTTTTTTGGTCCACCTCCTTAGCGTTTTGCAATGCTACCAGTATCATTGTAACGTTTTATAGTGCGATACACAAACATTTTATTCACTTTGAGGTGTCTGAGCTCACGAACAATGGCTGGTTGTGATTTTCCAGCCAAATATAACGCAATCACACTATTACGTTTGAGTTCCATCACAGAAAAAAAAATTCAACAAAACTGAGACGCTTTTGATGGCTTATAAACCATATATTGAACTGTCATTAGAACAATTTTGACGTTGATGTCATGAGCTGTTTTACAGATACAAGCAGTGTGAAGTTGGTAACACTTCATATCGTTCACCCTGTATTATAGAAATATTTTTTTTTTTGCTTACAATCTGGAGACAATTTCATGGAATTTATTTTTTGAATATGATATACAGCATAAGTAATGGCAGATCCTTCCTCATTTCGAAAGAAATAAGGCCCAGCCGCCAGTGCCGCCAGCGTGTAAACTGCACTTAAAATGGACGAAGTGTTTAATTAACTTCGCGACCTTTTTTCGCTTTTTTTTGACGGAGTAAATTTCGGCCGCCGTAGCCGAATGGGTTGGTGCGTGATTACCATTCGGAATTCACAGAGAGGTCGTTGGTTCGAATCTCGGTGAAAGCAAAATTAATAAAAACATTTTTCTAATAGCGGTCGCCCCTCGGCAGGCAATGGCAAACCTCCGAGTGTATTTCTGCCATGAAAAAGCTCCTCATAAAAATATCTGCCGTTCGGAGTCGGCTTGAAACTGTAGGTCCCTCCATTTGTGGAACAACATCAAGACGCACACCACAAATAGGAGGAGGAGCTGGGCCAAACACCTAACAGAAGTGTACTCGCCAATTATTTATTTATTTATTTTCAAATTTCCATAATTGCTCTGACGATAAACGCTTTATGAGGACTTGCCAAACCATGGAAGGTAGGTAGTTAGGGTAGCTGTCGCAATGGCGCACTTAAACCCTTCGTAGGTTCATTGTGATACCACTGGAACTTATCCTTGCCCTATGTGTTCCCTTTCAAACCAGCTCGTAGCTTTAATAAACGAGCAAAGCTTCGTTAGTTTTAGTTGCGCTATGTCCGCTACATCAGTTAAAAATGCCGTATCAAGAGTGCGGAGCCTCTTTATAGGTAAACTTTCACACTCACATAAAAGGTGTCTGACTGTTTCCTTTTCTTCTGTGTTAAGACAGCTTCTACAGAAATCGAAGTACGGGAGTCCTAATCTTCTAGCGTGGCTGCCTATTAAACATTGCCCAGTTAATACCCCTATCATGTTTCTTATAGCTTCTCTGCTAAATTTTAATAAGCTCTTGGATCGACTGCTGTTCCATTTCGGCCATGCCCGTCTGCTTAGTTCGTTTGTTGTGAGGTTTTGCCAACTTGTATTTACCTTGCTGATGGTTTCCCTATCTACAAGTAGTTTGCAAGTGGCTAAAGGCCTAGGTACAACCGTCTTATCCACTTGGAGATCAAGCGTTGTACCGGTGCGAGCAAGTTCATCTGCCGAACCATACTGGACAGAAATATTAAGACGGTTTGCCATTCTCAGCTGTTATAGCTTAGCTATCGATATCGGTAGTTCTTACTTACGTGAACACAACACACGAAAAAACTAATATATAATTCCAAATAAATTTCTTATATTTTTATTATCTGTTTAGGGCAAACAATTTTTGTTTTTAGTATTTAAACTTTAAACCGAGCGCCCTTTGTTAATTGTGAAATAACTTAAAAAGTATTTGTCGGATTCACTTCAAATTTTCACACAAAAAATCCAATTTTTTGAAAATTCGGACTACCCCAAGTAACTTGTTGAAGTCGCGAGGCTTCGGTTTGATTAAAACTTTTCATAATATATATATATGTATATGGCACGTACACCTGTTTTGGGTGTTTGACCGAGCTCCTCCTCCTATTTGCGATGTGCGTCTTAATGTTGTTTCACAAATAGAGGGACCTACAGTTTCAACTCGATTCCGAACGGCAGATATTTTTTGTGAGGAGCTTTTCATGGCAAAAATACACTCGGAAGTTAGCCATTGTCTGCCGAGGGGTGAACGCTATTAGAAATGTTTTTTCTTAATTTTGGTGTTTCAACGGGATTCGAACTTACATTCTCTCTGAATTCCGAATGGTAGTCACGCACCAAGCCATTGATCCATTTTCGACCATTCAACATTAATCGCACTTCCAAGGCTTTTAGCGCTGGCAAACTGTCTTCCATTTTTGAAAACCGATTGAGAAAGTATCTTCGCCGGCCATTCTAAAATAAGTTTTTTTTCGCTGCCAAAAACTCTTTTTGTTGCTTTAGAAGCCTGAACAGCTGTGTTGTCATGCTGGAAAATCCACTCCTCATCGAAGTTATCATCAAAATAAGTAATAGGTACTTCGTCTAGAAGTTCTATATACTTGACACTATTCCGTTTTGTGAATATGAAAAATATAGGCATTTTGGCTTTGACATGAATGGCTACCTAAACCATCATATAGCCCTTTCCGAAATTTCGAGCCATTCTCTCCTCCTTTTTCTTCCATTTATTAAGCCAGTACATTTCATCATAAATCATTTCATCCGGTTTGAAATTTTTTTCATCGAAAAAAATTGTTCTTTCCCATTAATTTTCCCAAAGTTAGTACGTTTCTGTGAATGTCAATGTGGCCTGTTTGTCTCATGTGGTTAACTGTGGTTTAGGTACTCGTTTTACTATTGTCTAGGCTGGCATCCGCTTGCAAAACTTGTTGCACACGACGGTTAGTAACTTTCAAATTGAGGGTGTGCTTAATTTCAGCAAGACTATTTGATTTATTTATAGCCAAACGTTTGATTTCCCCATCTCTAGCGCTAAGTTTTGGTTTTCTACCACTTCTCTTGGTACATCCGTATGTTTCTTTCAAATGGCTGTAATACAAAATCAGTTTAACTTCTTTTTAATTTTGAAGCAATCTCTCGCATTTTAAGGCCTCTGTCCCCAAACTAAAATTTGTCCCTGCTCAAATTCATATAAAGCTTTTCCGCGCGGCATTATTTTTGTTTCCAACCCAAAGCGACAACATAAATATGACAACGAGATAAAGTGACCCCAAAAGCACGTATAAAATAATAATTTTAACATAATAACTTGCATTTTACACTTTTAATTTAAAAGCAAACGCTTTTGGTCTTATAATTATTTCGTTTAGCAAAGAGAAGAAGAATCTGTGCGTTACGAAATTACCAGCAATAAATGTGGAATAATTTCCGATATTAGTTGCCGTTTTAAGCATAAAATAAAACGAAACGATATTGGGACATTTTTCTATTATTGCTTTAGTAGATATAAAATGATATCTTCGACTCCAGATACATAGCGCTGGCAACACAATGGACCCTAGGGGTCTAAGTGAGAGCTTTTTAGAGATTAGCCAGCAGTACCTAACTTAACCTACCTTGGTGGAAATCATCATTATCATTTTGGTCTTATATCTAATTTATTGCGTATATGTAAATAAAAATATTTCTCATATTAAGGGGTCCCAAGGGTGGTCTAGAATTTTCAAAAAATCGATTTGTTTTTGATATTTCGAAAGCATATGCTTTTGAGAATATACTGCCAAATATTTGAAATGATGTTCACAGTATTTTCGATTCTACAGGCGTTTTAGCAGGAAGAGTCAGATTCGTCACGCGGCGGCATCAATGGAAAATATCCACTCTCAAAGCTTTAAACTCTATTATCTCAAAACTATTAGGTTGGCAACTAAGTAATTGCGGAAATTAAAGGCAATTTTTTCATGGAACTAAATAACTTTATTCTGTAATGTATTGCCCATTTTGATCAATGGCCTTTTACCATCTTTCAGGTAGCATCATAATTCCAAGTTCATAAAATTTCTGGTTTTTATTAGCGAAAAACTGAATCAGGTACGATTTGACATCATCATCATTATTGAAATTTTTACCATTCAAGGAGTTTTGTAAAGATCGAAACAAAAAGTAATCAGATGGTGCAAGGTCAGTACTATATGTTGGATGTAGCAAAGCATCCCAAACAAGCTCCAATACTTTTTGCCGAGTGGCCAAAGATGTGTGTCATTTTGCATTGTCATGATGGAATACAATACTTTTTCGATTTGTCAATTCGGGCCGCTTTTCTTCTACTGCGTTTTTTATTTTCGTTAGTTGTTCAATGTAGACATCAGAATTGATCGTTCGGTTGGGTGGTAAGGGTTCAAAGTAGACAATTCCTTTGTAATCCCATCAAACTGATAACAAAACCTTCTTTTGATGAATATCAGCTTTTGATTTTGTTTGAGTTGGTTCACCTGGCCTGCTCCACGATCTTTTCTGCTTGTTATTGATGTTAACAACCCATTTTCCATCGCCAGTTATCAGTCGTTTAAAAAAGTGATCATTTTCATTACGTTTCTACAGCAAATCGCAGCTGTTAATGCGTTGCGTTAAATGCGTTTCTTTCAGTTCGTGAGGAGCCCATATATCGAGTTTTTGAACATAGCCAAGTTGTTTCAAGTGATTTTCAATGTATGTTTGTGATACATGAAGCTTCTCTGCAATCTCACGGGTTGTACTGTGACGGTCCATATCGATTATTGCTTTGATTAGGGCGTCATCAACTTCAACTGGACGACCAGAGCGTTTTTCATCTTTGAGTGAAAAGTGACCAGAACGAAATTAGGCAAACCAATTTTGACACTGCCGTTCTTTTAAGGCTGTGTCACCATAAACAGCACATAACTTTTTATGAGCTTGCGATGCGGTTTTTCCTTTGCGGAAATGAAAAAGCAAAATATGACAAAAATGTTCCTTTTGATTTTCCACTTTTCAACGTACGCCAAACGAAAACTACGCAACCGATCAAACAACTTTTTTTTGCTGATTGACAGCTGAATTGTCAACTATCAAATAACAAAATATGTTTTACATTCGTACTACGTCTGCAAACCTAAAAATTCAACTGAAGCCATCTATGAGTGAAATCCGGCCTGGTGTTGACAAAAAAAATATATATATATTCAACCGAATCGTCTGAAATTTTAATATGTATGTTGTTCACAACATCAATGACTATCGCCCGTACTCATATTATTTTTTCAATTATTTCGTATTTTTTGATTAAAAAACTGAAAAAAAAACCCAATTTTCGGAGTGTCAAATTCAAAGCCGCGTCATTTTTTTAATTTTTTATTCTAATACGGGACATAGCTACAGTCATACTGATTAATAATAAATAGAAGAGCCAAAATGGACAACACCATGCAGTTCCAATTTTTCGGGAGGGTGAACTTCAGCGCCATTTTTTAAATTATTAAAATAAAAAAAAATTTTTTTTTTCATTTTGTATATAAAAGATGCTTAAAAATTTTAAATATCGTTTTTAATTTTTTTTATTTATTGTAAAAAAATTCCTGAAAATACCCTAATTTTCGAGCTCTAGACCACCGATACCCCTTAAGAAAACTCTTATCCAGCTCCGCTTGGGCATAAGTTGGAAGTATAGGTTAGGTTAGGTTGAAGCGGTTGTCCTGTGGGACACACTCCGGCTCATAGCCCATTGTGGTGCCGCGTGGGAAGCTTTCTCTATTTCTCCTAAAAACGTTATGTGCTTTTCAAAAATTTTAGAAAATCTTTGATTTCTGCAGAACTGAGATCTTCCAATTCGTTAAAAAATTCTCTGCCTAGAATAGCAAATCTCTGTCTGCATAGAGCAGGATAATGGCACAGAAGATGCAAGATTGTCTCTTTCTCATCAAGACAACTTCTACAGAAGTCATGTGCTTGCACACCCATCCTTTGAGCGTGCCTACCTAAGTATTAGGCAATGCCCCGTTATGACTGAAATCAGTGTGATAAGACTGTTTTGGCTTAGCAAAGATTCTGTGCGTTTAGCATTGAGAGTCGGCCACAGTTGACGGGCGATTTTGCAGGTTGCTTCATTATGCCATCTTTCGTTTGCTTGCCTTACGATTTCTTTGGAAGTATTATATAAGAAGAGTTTTGTTTCTTGAAAAATTAAGCTTTATAAATTTGACATTTATTAGACATCTATTTGTATTTACATACATATATGATATATTTTATATGAAATTATTTTTATTATATTTACAATATGAAATTACGCATTTTTGATTGACTGATAAAAAAATATTTTTAAATTTTTTTCTACTTCAGACAAATATCCGCATAAAAGAAGAGCCTGATGATGGCAGCAAAGACATACCACCGCCAATGTGCAGCCTATCGGATATGTCCGATCACGAGGCGTCAATCGGTAAGTGCTAGAAATAAGGCTTAAGAAGTTGTTATGTGTCTATGTATGCGCCATAATTCCATATATATATATGTATATACATACATATTTTATATTTATTTTATTTTTTTCTTAAACGTCATACACATTTTTTCACCTCTTTTTAATGCCAATTAATAAATATTCCCTTTTATGTGATGTTACCTAATGAATTGGGTTCCCCAACTTGTATTGAATTCACACGTAAAACGTATCTGTATTCAATAGATAATAGTTAAACATTTCTTTGTTAACTTTATAATATATTTTCAATTTTTATTTACCAAGTAAAAATATCTTGCGATATGAATGTAGCACAAGTGTTTGTATGTTTCTAAGATATTTACTATCTCCCACATGCGTGTGTGCTTTCATGTATGTGTATGAGTATGCGTATGTGTGATAGATTGTGCCACTTTTGTTATTGGTTTTAAGTTGTTGTGCAGAAATTTTTTATCGAATTTTTTTGTAGTTTTTTCTCCTTGGGCAGTGATAAGAAATTTCTTGGAAAATATTTACTACTAAAATACAGAGGTGTGTATGTGTGTTTGTTTGTCTTTCTTTCTAAGTGAATGAGAACCGTTTGTGGGTTCTCCAAGCTAGATCGTTCCTTTGCTGAACGAATGTCATCACTGAAAAAAATATAGATTCGAGAAAGACGGCTTTAAGGTTTTCAATTTGCTTTGCTTCCTTAACTAAATGTGACGCCACTTTTTCATCTAATGAATTACTGTTAATATGTATTTACGTATATATTATATATGTATCTATCTACGAAGTGTATTCAAAAAGTATCGCGAATTTTGTGTTTTTTTCAAAAATTATTTATTTATTCTTTAATATCTATTTTATCCCCTTCAAAGTAATCCCCATGAGATATTATGCACTTGTGCCAACGTTTTTTCCAATCTTCAAAGCTCTTCAAAAAATCATTTTTTTTTAATCTTGTTCAGCTCCTCCTTCGATGCCGTCTTTATCTCGTCAATCGTAGCGTAGCGTCGTCGTTTCATGGGCTTTTTCAGTTTCGCGAACAAGAAAAAGTCACAGGGGCCAGATCTGGGGAATACGGTGGCTGCGGCATCACTAGTATGTTGTTTTTGAACCAAAAGTCGCGCACAAGCAACGAGGCGTGAGCAGGGGCGTTATCGTGATGCAAGAGCCAATTTTTGTTCTTCCACAAATCCGGGCGCATAACTTGCAGGTAATATTCCTTATTGACCGTTTTACCCAGCTTCCATAGAGATGATTGAGCTTTGGTTTCCACGTCATAACCAAAAAACCCACGATTCGTCACCAGTTATGACTCTCTGGAGCAAATTTGGGTCGTCGCGGACAGAGTGCAACATCTCATTAGCAATGTTCATGCGATGCTGCTTTTGGTCGGAATTGAGCAGATTTGGTACGAAAATACATTGAAAAAAATCGAATAGCTCGAGATTTTACGATCGAGATTTTACGATTGGCCAATACCATTTTCTTTACTTCATCAATTTTTTCATCTGTTGTTGAAGTGCTCGGGCGTCCGGCACGCTTTTCGTCGTTTACATCTTCCCGGCCTTCTGACAACATTTTGTACCACCGATAAACGTTGCTTTGGTCCAAAGTAGTTTATCGGTATGGCACAGTCAACATTCCGAATGCATCCGCGCACTTAATTTCGTTTTTCAAAAAATTTGATACAGGTTCTTTGACCATCTTTTTGAATAGGTAAAAATCGAAGAGAGCCGAAACACGTGCAAGCAAAGCAGCTGTCAACAATTAACTGAACATTCGAAATGGCCGAACTCATCGGCATGAATGAGAGACATGAGTACCAACATATCGCCAAAAAAAAATCGAGATTCGCGATACTTTTTGAACACGCCTCGTATATATATACATACATACATATGTATAATCTACATACCTAAGAACTACACGCGCATATTTTCGCAGTTGATGCTTTCCATTTCAATTCAACCGGGCTATTCGGGTCATGTTCTTCGATTTCGATGTAACTCAAATATGTTGCTCTCTGGTCAAAATAATGAGACACGTATTTTTTGTTCGCCCAAAAAAATTTTTTTCAAGATTTATCTGCAATTTTGTTCTTCGGCTCAAAATCGATTTTTTTTTCATTATATAAGAAATTTATTTTTTTAAATGCTCATAACTTAGTCAAAAATGAACCGATTTTAATGATTCTGGGTTCAAAATGATCGTTATTACTTACACGAACGACTTCATGTAGAAACAATTGCAAAAAAGTAGTTGAAAATTTTTTATTTTCCAAAAAACAAAAAGTGCGAAACAGGTTTTTTACTCAAAAACAACTCATTTTAACTACTGGGCATTCAGCTCAATTGAAGTTTGAGGTGTCCTCTTGATTTAAAAAAAGTTATAAAAAAAAATACACTTTTTGAAATATTGAATTTCGAAAAAATTTAAATTTTTTTTCTTTTTTGCTAAATAAAAAATTTTCAACTACTTTTTTGCAATTGTTTCTACATTAAGTCGCTCGTGTAAGTAATGACGATCATTTTGAATCCAGAATTTTTATAATCGGTTCATTTTTGACTAAGTTATGAGCATTTAAAAAAATAAATTTCTGATATAATTAAAAAAAAATCGATTTTGAGCCGAAAAACAAAATTGCCGATAATTCTTGAAAAAAATTTTTTCGGGCGAACAAAAAAATACGTGTCTCATTATTTTGACCAGAGAGCAACATATTTGAGTTACATCGAAATCGAAGAACATGACCGGAATAGCCCGGTTGAATTGAAATGGAAAGCATCAGTTATCAATCCAAGTGCACAATTACCGCCCACTAAACTGACAAAAAAGTTATACGCATATGTATGTGTGTGAATGTAGGAGAGTATGCATTTATTTATATATATGTATCTTGTATAGTAAACACTGGGCACGAAATACCGGGTATGAAACACCAAATGATAGAAAATAGATTTTTCTAATATCGGTCTCAATGGCGGCCGCCGTAGCCGAATGGGTTGGTGCGTAATTACCATTCAGAATTCACAGAGAGAACGTAGGTTCGAATCTCGGTGAAAGCAAAATTAATAAAAACATATTTCTAATAGCGGACGCGCCTCGGCAGGCAATGGCAAACCTCCGAGTGTATTTCTGCCATGAAAAAGCTCCTCATAAAAATATCGGAGTCGGCTTTAAACTGTAGGTCCCTCCATTTGTGGAACAACATCAAGACGCACACACAAAAAAAGGATGTACGCGCCAATTATATATAGGTATATATTATATATAATATCGATCAGCGCTCGGCAGACATGGCAAATCTCAGCGTCTATTTCTGGCATGAAGAAGCTTCTCATAAAACCCAACTTCTCTTCGGTGGCTTCATAAAACTGTAGATCCCTTCATTCTGTTGAAAAAGGCTAAGACACTCACCCTAAATAGTAGAAGAAGCTCGGCGAAACCCAAAGCACTGGGTTTCAAGCAATAAAAACCGATGGTATTGTAATTAAAAAGTAGAAAGAAATTGCAATTGCGAAGTAGGTATTTATGAACATACAACTACATTCATACATGCATGCATACATATGTATACACATACATACATATACATATGTATTCATATATTCACATAGAAATTTATGATAAGATAAGCATTTGTAGCCTACTTCTATAGCGCCCTCAGCGCTGTATGTACTCGTATGTATGGCATCAGCAACAATGACTGTCACAATGACAAACTATAATGAAGAAAAAATGGGCACACAAAAATAAAGGTTGAATGTCGCAATACTGTTTTTGTTTTTGTATCTATGTATTTGAACGTCGTCAGCAAAAGCAAAAATCAAGTATTCAAATATATTTAGCCTTAGATCATTAAACTTAAATCAGTGTTGCTCTGCAGGAAAAGTGGGCTTTCAACCAATGCCATTTTAATGAAAGGGCGCACTATTCCCCCAAGTGGTCTATTCGGTAAATGAAACTTGCTCCAAACATATTTTTGTATGCACAGACTGTGTCAGAAAAACGGAACCGCAATTATTCATGAATAATAAGAGATATATCGTCCCCTTAGTATTAAAATAGCCTATAAATTTTTTGATGTTTTGAGAAAATGAATTTCAAACTTTTTGTCGAAAGTAGCTCTCACTCAAATCTCGTTATGTCTGTAAATATTTATTATTTTTTGACTGACGTTTTGACCCACTTTGTGGAACTAGAATTTGACAAAATTTTGACCACATATAAAGTCGACGATGGAGAATCCAAAAATTCAAAAAAAAAAATAATAGCCTATGAGCACATAGGCTATTGTTATACTAAGGGGACGATATATTTAAAAAAATTTTACATGAAAGTATGTACAAAACTACGAGTTGCAATTACTCAATAAGCCGTGTAGTCTTCATCGTTGTGGAGTCACACCTGGCATCTTCTTCATGCTTTGAACCAGCTTTTCTGCATAGTTCGTCGACAAACAGGACTAGATTTTGCGAACTTGTCGCACGAGTTGCTTTAAATTATGGACTGGCCGTCCGGTAAGATGCGTTTTTACAATTCCCTACACATTTTCAATGGGGTTGGCGTCTGAGGACTGGGAAGGCCAGTCCAAAACTGTGACGCCATTTTCTTGTTTTGTTGTTTCTCAATGTATTTTTCTGAGAGCAGTGGTTTTGATGATGTGAGATGGTAGGATATGTTCCTCCTTCAGTCGACGTTCGATGGTGTTGAAACTCACATCTATTCCCTTTTTAGCAAGAACTAATTGTGTTTGGCGTAGTCACAAAGTAGGGTCTCGCTTGAAAAGTTGAACGATCACTTTATCCTGCATTTTTGTCGTCACACGCTTCAAACCGCGCTCGGAAAAATCATCAACATTTTTTTCGCCCTATACCGCTGATTCCACATCACAACAAAATTTTTTGATTTTTTGCAGCCACGGAGTAAGATAAATTCGGCACTTTCGAATGCGTGCATAAAAATACCGCCTCAAAACGCTTCGCGTACTGCTCACTCATTTTTGTTTGGTTGCGTTTACGGAAAAGTTTCGAACGACACTAACCTGAGTTAGCACTGGCTTCGTAGCCCTTAAGTGCGACTGTTATGCAGCAAAAAGCAGAACGAAATATTAGAAAAAAAACGGTTATTTTCTTCTGACACAGACTGTATATATGTAACTCTGAGAATGCTTAATTGGCGTCGGTCTTCTCGTGCAAAGAGAAAATATTATAATTCTTGTTGGTTATATTTTATTTCTTACTTTTTGATTTTTCGCAAACCGGTTCACTAATAGCCTAGACAGACGGCGGCGGTTAATACTGATTAAAATTGTAGTGTGACAGACGGTGGTTACGCAGATGAGTGAACAACTGATTTGCTTATTGATTAGTTTTGTCGGTAAAAGATGGACCGCAGGCAACAAAGACGGGTATTCAATACAAGCTAACTCTCTTTTCAATTAATTTAACCAACGAGACCCTAGTCTGTATTAATACTGGCTATTCATCACATAGCGGCAGGCCAATCACCTACCCTGTCAAAAATCAAATAGACTAACGAAACCAATGCAAGACAAGCCTTGTTGAGTCCCTATGCTCCCTGAGGAGTGAATAAGAAAAAAATAACAAAAAATTCAACACATGAGTACAAATTATTCCTGCTGGGAAGCTTACATTCGTAAATATTTGTAGAGATTTGTGTAAAATTTATATTTGCAAAAAAAAAAAACAAAAAAGAACGAGAATGGTTCGTGACGTAATAAGTATTTGAGCAACAATACAAATTTTGCGCATTAATTGAGAAAACGTAAACAAAAAACAAATCTAATTCCTCTTAGTTGACGCAAAACTCGGCCCAAATAAGTAATGAGGCCGATATTAATTTTCACGAGGTTTTACTAAAAACAACACTTTTAGTCACATTTAGTTATAATTTTCCATTTCTTCATTTTACATAAATATTTTGTGCTAGTACCGATAATTCCATGACGTTATGCACGATTTATTTCTTACATGTAAAGGGTTTTCCAATAAGAGGTGTTATTTTGATATTCAAAGAAAAATGTTGTTTTTTAATATAAATGATCGGGGGTTTATTTCATTATAAGAGGTATGTGGTTAACAGTGGAAAATAACATCAGGCAAATGACCACCACGACCACGCTTACAGGACAATTGCAAAGTGGCTGCCATATGTTTGTTATTGGAAAACCCTTTATTTACATATACATGCATGTACATATCCATGCAGATGTAAGAGTAAGAAATGAGATCTTTATGGCTGCGCTGAAATCTAGATATCTTTCCTTAAGGGTTAAGACCAACCCGTTGTCATGAAAATTAGACTGTTAAAAATATGTATATTTCTTTGCGACCTTATTTGACTTAGAACTTCTACATATTGATTTAGGATTAGTACCTCCAAAAATTACAAACATGCAAAATTAGTTACTCTAACGGAAGATTTACAATCGACTTCAATCATATTTGACACTTGTGAAGTAGACAGCTGCAAAATACAAACAGACAAGAAATGGAGTGCGTAAAGGTCAAAGATTCCCATTAATCAAAAAAAAAAAAAAAAATTTTATATAGTAAAAAATTTATTAGAAAACAAAATGGATGATTAATTTTGCACCACCTTCTATAATACATCTCGAAACGTAATTAAATAATTAAATAAAAATATTTTAAACTGCGAAAATGGCTCCGCGTGAGGCTATTTTTCTAGCACACTCTTTCATGCAGACCCTAATAGGCACCAACATTTTTGTCAGAATCTGGTAAACTAAAATTTTTTTAAAGTTTGATAAATTATCCACACAGTGAACGATGAAAATCTTTTTAAAAAACATTTGTAAACTAACCAATTACAAAGATCTTACGTCACTCTGCGTGGAATGTACTAATTTTTAGCGCAATCGACCCAACGTTTTCAAAAATGTGGTGAGAGAGGAACGCAAAAAAAAAATCCTCTATGCTCTCCTTCAGCGTTATTTTCAATTTTTTCTCTCAATATTTAGATACTTTCAAGCAAGGCGCATTCACTAAATGTGGGAGTACTAAGTTAAGTCCAGATTTACACAAGGAAACTTTTGGAAAGGAAAAATTTTGTTTGTGGGAGAAGGACGGCGGGGAAGAGAGAGAAGTTTTTGTTTCCCGTACTGCCGACAGGATTTGTGCTTCTTATTCGTATTGTCAAACTTGAGGAGGTAAACGAATGTTGCCGAAAACAATTTTGCCGGTGTGACTGTTTCATTAAAAGTAAATTTTCAGTGTCTTCCTTTCGGGTGTCTCTGTGTGTAAATCGGGGCCATCGGTTTGTACATTGGAATGTTACGACAAAATAAAATAGAAAAGAAAGAGAAAACGATGAGCTGCGTTGAATGCCGGCTGACATGCATTTGAAGTTAGTGCGAATGGAAAGGCTTTTCGTCACTTTATTTTACGCTGGCATCCGAATGCAAACGGCGAAAGAAAAAAAAAACAAATCAGCTGATCTACTGATTTCTAGGATGACAGAATACAAGGTTGCGTCTTCCGAATTCGTTGTGTTGTCAAGCTCCATGAATAAACAAAAAAAAGGGGGATCACTTTTTCCTGAAGAGAAAGAGCAACCGATAACAATGAAAAAAAAAACAAACAAAAAAAATTATACGCACACGCAAAACACTGAATTTGGAGGCTTTATAATCATTTGTGCTTTAACAATTTAACACGCAGCACTTGGTTTCCATTAGTTTGTGTAGTTTAAATCTCAGAAATCGCAATATTACCAAGCCATACACTGAATTTTCACAAACATTTAAGGGATCTGACGTCAGACTTCTTAAAATCGTCATCTTCAGTATTCCATTCGCTTTGTACTGATATCATCTTTAATAGATTCGTTTTATTTTTATCTGAAACGTCTTGAGGAATGAGAGGCATCTTGAGGTTTTGATACTCAAAAAGTTTGCTTAGTTTTTTTTCTCCTTGCTCACTCCTCTCGGAAGCATAGGGCCTCGACAAGATTCAGTCTTGCGTTGGTTTCATTAATCTGTTTTTGATTAGCCTGCCGCTACTAGTCCTAAATAGTGGGAATGCCCACCTGTCGTTGCTTAGGAACAACGCCTTCTTACTGCTTGGAGCGCCATCTGTCTCTCACATTTTTCTGCCAGAAGGATCGCACAGATGGTTGAGGCCTTCGCTAAATTTGGTGTTTCTGAGCTATTACCGCGATTTCCCGCTTCCTCTTGCTGGCGCCACTGATGCAATGTGTAACTTCTTTTTTCTTTATTTTGTTTTTGTTTTTTTGCTTGTTTTAGCAGCCACAATGCAAATAATGCGCAGACTATTGTGCGGGAGTAAGGATGGAAAGGATAAGCTTTTAGGGTTGAAGAATGGAATTGGAGCATTTTTTTTTTATAAACAAGGAAAGTAGGTAAATTTGGAAAAGGGCGAGCCACAGCCTCTGGGATGGCAGGCTAGTGCACCTAGGCAGGCTAGAATACCGAGGCCGTTTGCTTAGTCTTACATAATATAAATTTGTGTATTTAAAATTTTTTTATCTTCAAAAATCCTTAGTGAACAATTCGACTCGTTAAGATTTCTAAATTTAATTTTTAAATTATATTATTAATAATTTGCTAAAAGTTCCCATCAATACGTTGGGACACTGAAGGTTAAGTTAGGTTAGACTTGGCTAATCCACTAGATCGTACATAGACTGGAAATTGATCCATAGTGTTACCAAGTGTTTGTATGGATAGTTTAATCCTCCGTTGGACAACTTCCTTAAAACCTTCGGTTGAGTACACGGGACTGGTCCTATTCGAGAATCCTTTTTAAAAGGTTATATCTATAAATCGATAGAAAATTAAATTTTATGAATCTACCTGGAAGCCCAAGTTGTTAGCTATGACAGAAATACGTTAAATTCATGTCCAAAGTCGAAAAAGTCTGACCAGATCCGGGTGCCCAATGGAGGGTTAAAAACTTTATATTTTGTCTTTAAAACACAGTTCAGATAATTTAAGTAGGCTTCTATTTTTATTTTATCTGCCACGTTTTCTTAGGTTGAAAATATTGCAGAACCTGAGCTTGTTTTGCTCGCGTTTGGCTAAGTGCAGAGCAGTGGCAGTGTAGGCGTTCCAGAGTTCCTCTCACGTTGACTTCGTTACGTGCGCATGAATTGTTCTGCACTAACTTCAGTTTGGCCGCGCACGATGGAGTGAAACTGTTTCTCGTCAGTATGCCCACTGCAAGTTTATACTTTTTCCTGTGAAGAGATAAAATATAGTTTGTAGACCTGATATTGTGAGTGCGCTGGCTCTGCATGCGCTGGTTCTTTCCCATCTTGAGTTCGCTTTTTGCATCACTGCTGCATCTTAATCCAGGCATTGTTTGAAAAGATGTGGTTGCACGCCGGCCGTGCTAGCTACAAGAAGATTTGCGCCTGCTTTGGCTGGTATAACCACTTTCTTGTTGCCTTCCACTCCCTTGTGTCCTGGATCGCAGTAGATAGTGGCTTGTTGCTAAGTTCCTAGCTCATCCTTCCTGTTCCGGCATTGTCGTACGCAGTGTGAGTTTGTTATTACAGCTGCTATTGCTTTGATGGCTGCTTGGCCGTTAATGTAAAAGTTTATTTGAGAGAGCTCAGAGGAGTGTCTTCTATGGTTAATGGTGCTTACACTCACCAACGTAAAGGTACGTTCCGTGTCAGTTGACACCATGTAAATGAAAACTCACCACAGTTCCGTTACGTAGTATCGTAGTTCGTGAGAGCTGATTGCTCTCTCACCACACAGTGTTGCCAAAGAGTCATCGAAATCATTTACAAAATAAACTTGGAAAAATTTTAATTATTATTAAAATAACTTAAAAACAATGTTGATTATAGATAAATGATCCATTTGAGTTTGTTGGCTTTTGACTTTGGTTTATTATAAAATGAAAAATTGTAACTGATAACGCAGATGTGTGTAAAAGTATGCATACAAAAATATGAATGGCAACATTGTGTCGATAAAACCAAACACAAACCCACACAAAGCAATGTATTGCGTAAATATGTAACCAAAGCCAAGCAAAGCTTTTCTACGGGCACAAGTTTTGCTTCATTTTGTGTATCTCACGGGCCACAGACAGGGACTACGATAACGTCGTTGGGTGCGCGCACCATAAATCTGCTGATTTCGTTTGTATGAAAAGCGTCACTGAAATTTCATTATAAAAAATTAAAAAAAATGACATCTCCCTAGATTTCCACAGTTCGTCAGAGGCCAATACTTTCTCTAAAACACGCAATTAAGTTTTTATGCACTTCGTGCATATGAATGCACATCCACACGCACGTATCTCCTTGTGTACGAGTGCTTACTTACCTACACACTTCTATACGCAAATGCGATTATTGCATTAAAGCAGCCTAAGAACGCACTTATGCCACAAAGTCTCATGAAAAATGACTTGCAACACAACTCATATCTCTTTCTATAATTTAATTCCTTTTACGCAAACTTTTACTTGTATTTTATTTGCCTTTTTATGAATAATATTTCATTTTTCATTTTTCCCTTTTTCGATTCTAATTTTTCCACTGATTCATTATTGTGTTATGTGTGTTTTCGTATATTCCTGCGCATATTCGTTCGTATCATTTGCTTTTATTAAAAGTCACGTCTTTTATTTCCGGCGCACAACGCCAGCGTCGGTCGCTCGGTTACCCGTTTGGCGTTGCTAGAAGTACATTTGCATTTAAAAAGTACATACATACATACATACATACCGACATATGTACATGCATACATATGTATGTATGCTCATGTGCACACTTTTTAAGCGATCCATAATCGCAATCGGCGACGGCGGCAGCAGCGGCGGGATGAGTTAATTCCTGCTTTAGCATAAGAAGTGACAAGTCCCTGCCAGCTGTGGAACAATTGTGGGACTTCAATTTTATGGCCATATGCCTACATGTTTGTGTGTACAGGTATACACGTAAATAAGTACCTCCCCACATAATCATATTCATAGATAGCACGGAATATGCCTGTTTGTTGTGTTCTAGCCGCGTCATGTTTTATTACAGTTGATAATTATTTTGCACTTAAACACTGCTACGTTTTATGTTTACTATAAAAATATAGAAAATAATGTTCAAATTTACGATTACTGGTGCTGGAAGAAAACAATCAAAGCAATTGAGTAAACCCAGTAGAAATCTGATATCTGATTTAACGCTCATGTAAAAGAAAGAGACGCAATATGAGTAGAGTTAGGTTAGGTTAGGTTGACCTGGCTGGCTGAAAGCCATCACATGACCTATTGGTCCTTAGTGTTACCAGATGGAGTTTGACACTTACGTTTCTTTGTAGTAGACATCTTTTAATATGTCTGCGTCTTTTGCGAATCTAACTAAGCTCTGAAGCTCTAACCCCTAGAGATATTCTAACTTCTCATATTGTAGAGCTCCTAAGCACTTCAAACTGGTTCTAGCTAATATAACGCAGCACAAGAACATAGAAGGTGCTCTAGAGTTTCCCTCTGTTCCAGTTCATTGCAAAATCTGCAGCTATCATTGTTTGTAATTCCCATCTTGCATGCGTATGCCGCTAACAAATTGTGACCTGTCAGTATACCTACGATAGTTCTGCTTTCCTTTCTAGACAGGGGCTAGTACGAATCTGGCGTATTTATCTGTTAAAAAATGATTTTCGCAGTTTTGCAAGTGACTAGATTGTTCCACCTCCTGCCTATCCGTGTCCGCAGCGATAGCATTCTATACCGCATTCAAAGGTTTCAGTATGTCGTTCACTTGTTCGAATTGTATGTAAACAGCGCTTTTGGCAATCTCATCTACAATTTCGTTTCCTGCAGTGCCTTTATGTCCGGGTACCCAATAGATGTGTAGTCGTCTATCTGTTTCTTTTTCTGTATCTATCGGCCTTTATTGCCGAGTAGTGTAATTTTCTATCAATATTGCAAGTTTCAGCCAAATCGGTCTACTTCTTTGTGTTTGGCATTCGAGTCGAAGAAGCCGAGTGAATTTCAAAAATATCATTTCCCATCACGACAACGCATCAGCTCACGCTTTAGCAAGGAAAAGTAATGGAAATGTGGTTTCGACTCGTTTCACATCCCCCTGTTCTCCTGACTTGGCTCGCTCGGATTCCTCGGGCTACTGCTATTGGGTCCGCAATTTGAAGAAATGGCTGGCGGGAAAAAGATTTCATTCACAGTGTATAAGCGTATAAGCCTTTACAAGACCATGTCGAAAAATAAAGAAAAGTTTACCCCAAACAATTAAGTAGTTTTCATTTTTGCCGCGTACAATGCGCCAAGGCTTTTAATCATCCATGTGCATTAGGCCGGGTCGATTTGTGGGGAGGCAAAAAAATCGCCCATTGCTCTGTGAAAATCATATTCTAGGGATCAAAATAAGAAACTTTGCCGAAGGAACCATACCTCTAAAACGAATTCTGATGTCCCCCAATTTGGGTCGAACTTTTTAGTTTCTTTTCTATAACTCACTTAAATTAATTATTTCATTTACATATGTTCTGACTAAATAAATTTCTTAAGAGAAAAAATAGATATTATTATAAATAAATAAAAATAAAGAAAAAACATAGCCATTTAGCTGTTTTTTCATGTTAAGGCCAAAAATGGTGATATTTTGAAATTGGGGGACATCAGACTTCGTTTTAGAGGTATGGTTCCTTCGGCAAAGTTTCTTATTTTGATCCCTAGAATACGATTTTCACAGAGCAATGAGCGATTTTTAAATCGACCCGCCCTAATGTGCATACAGCTTACCAGATAGATAGTTTCGAAAAAAGTTTAAATTATGCACCAAACGAAACTTCTACAAATGTGTTTTAATTACTCGCTTAATAACAAATAAGCAGAACTAAACTTCGTCCGGAACTAAGTTTACACGGTCCGGCACTCGAAGTGTAACCAATTAAAAAGACCATGAATTTAGTATGGAAAATTACTTTTATTCAATTCAAAGTAAAAAACGTGTGAAAATAATACAAAACTAAGAATCAATTTACTTTTGCTCGATATGACCTCCTTTTGCCTTGACTATGGCCTTGAGACGGTCCAGAAACGAATCGCAAGCTGCCCGAATGGGACTTCCAGGTATTTATTCCCTCTCGCGGACAATGGCTTCTTTCAGCGCCTCGAGACTGGTGAATCTTTTAGTTCGGACCTTGCGCTCCAAAATGGCCTGAAGAGAATAATCCATAGGTTTGGACGTTATGGAGTTCGGAACGTTGTTTCTCAGCCATTCTTGGTTCACTCGAGTTTTGTGAGACGGTGGTGAGTCCTGTTGAAACGTCCATAGTCTGCCACCGAAAGGTTTGTCTGCGCACGGCTTTAACGCAACTTCCAGAATACTTTCCCGATAATATTACGTCAGGCTCGATGAAAACGGTTGGAGAGCGTCCATCTGTGGTTATAGCAGCCCAAACCATTACCTGTGGTGGGTGCTATCCCCTGGTGACCAATCGATGACTCAAATTCTCGTATGAACGGTCGGTCAAATAAACCCCGTCGTTTTGGGAGTTCATGATGACCATCTTCCACCTCCATGACGTTTCGCGATGCTATGTATGCCAGTATCATTGTGACGAGTAATGGTGCGATAAACAAAAGCTTCATTTACTTTAAGGGGCTCGGGCTCACGAACAATCGCTGGTTATGATTTTCCAGCCAAATATAATGCAATCACACTATTACGTTTGAATTACTGATTTTCTTCTTTCGCGTTCACTCTCGGCAAAATGCTTCCGCGCGCTTGTAAACAATACTCTGGACTGTCATTTAGCCAACTAACAGACAGCTTATGCCCGTGCATCAGCTGCGCGAGCGGTCTGAAGTTGGTTACACTTCGAGTGCCGGACCCTGTATATACCCGCGCTGACTGCAGTAAAATTTAATTTGGCCTGGCTGTTAATTTTTGGAATCAAACGAAGAAAAATTTAGTCTTAAGACATCTATAAGAAAAAGGCGTGGTTTTTATCCGATCTCAATTATTTTTATGTTAGAACTAAATGAGCAGGGAAGCAAATTTTTGTAATTTTTCTTCATTAAATAAAATTACCGTTATATGGCTGTTGAGCGTAGTTACTGACTGATTCCACCCATTTTCAATACTAAAGAGTAATAAATGTGCGCTAAGTTTCGTTAAAATATATGAACTGGCACGAGTGGCTAAATCGATTTCTCTCATCCTTCTCAGCATTTTGATACAATAAAGTTTATATATAATTATATCGATTTCTTTAAGCTGTTGCACATAACTGCTTTCTGGACAAAATTATAATACTTGTAGGCATAAGTGCGATTTTATAAATTGAATAAACAAGTAAAAAAGTATGCACGAAACCGTACTTGAAATACCCGACCCATACTTTAGAATTTAATACTCAAAGAAATTTGATAGCCTTCGACATATCCCAATTCTCGCAGTGTTTTAAATATCTAAAAATGCCGCTCGCTTTACAGAATTCGGGCTTTGCGATCGGCTGTTTTCAGCAATTAAAAGTATCCGGATGACTGAAAAAACAGGATTATAAGTTTAAAAGTTCATGTCTAACTCACTCACTTACTTAGATGGCACTACAAACGTATGCCCTAATCGAAAACATTGCATCATCTAGCTCGATTCGCTGTTTGCTGGCGCCAGCTGTTGACACCGAGTGCTGCCAGATTATACCACACTTGATCTCCCCAACGTAGTCTAGGTCATCCTCTTCCTTGTTGTCTACCTGTGCGTTCCCTCTCGAAGGACTACCGTGCCGGAGCACTTTCGTTTATCCTCGAGAACGCTTCACTATGCACACATCTCGGTATAGCTCATACAGCTCGCTGTCCCAGAGGACTAACGATTTTTCAGAGAAAAGATATTTCACTCGCAGTGGTTTTTACGTTTTTGTACAGCGTTATTTTCGACTCTACTTCTCAATTGCCTACTGAAAATATTTATCGTCAGCATACGCCAATAGCATGACACTTTCGTAGTAGATAGTGCCAAAGCGGTCCAACTCAGTGGCAAGGTAAATTTTTCCAGTAGGAAATTAAAGAAATCACACGAACGGGAATCGCCTTTTCTGAAACCTCGATTGGTATCGAAGGGTGCGCACAAATCCTTTCCGATCCTGACCGAGCTCACCATAGCGCTCAATGCCATTTTACACAGCCGTATAAAATTTGCGAGGATATCAAACTTAACATAATTTCGAACAAAATCTAAAAATCTTTCTAAAAATCTACGACTATTTCAAAAAAAAATCAAGTTAAAAGAAATGTTCATCATTTGATTGTCAAAAATCGGCGCAGCAACAAACGTGGAAGGGTTAAATGGAAACAAACATACAGAAGTAAATATGTATTAAAAGGTTAAAAATATTTTTTTGACTTATTACAAAAGTAGAAACTGAAGTTTTTTTGCGGGTTTTATAAAAAGTACTCAACTTTCACTGAGGTCTTTAAAACAAAAATGTTTAACATATATTTATCCCAAATTTGTTTCATCATCCAATAGTGCTTTTGCATAATCTTTTTACTAAATCAAAAAAATAATAATAATTTTGATTGAGGAAATCTTTATTTTGACGTTTACGCGCTCCATTGCTTGTCTGTTTGTATACAAAAGCTGTGAACTAATTGCAACCATTTGCAAAAATTATAAATCGTTTTGGATGTATCATCTTTGCGAATGCAACATCCAAACAAGAAGTTAGTGAGAGGCTCAGGGCGGGGAATGTGGCTTTCTTTTCCCTATACTAGGCACTAAGTTCCTCGCTGCTTCCTAAGCGAACGAAGTTGAAACTCTATAGACCAATAATTAGGCCTTGAGTTACTTATCCTACTGAAACCTAGGAGATACGTAAGGCTCTTCATCCGTTTAATATATTTGAGTGGAAAATCCTACACCGCATTCTTGTGCCGGTGCGCCTAGATCACATCAACTATCGCCTACGTTACAACGATGATTGCCTAGCTGAGCATCAAACTTCAGCGGCTTAAGTCAGCTGGCATACTGCAAAAAAGATCTACAATCGTAAGCTGTATGTAGGGAAAGCTTAGATTGACACAGTTTACGACGACGCCCAGATCTTTGGACTGAAAACTGGAGGATGTCTGCAAAGGATCGAGATTCTTGGTCGAAGTTATAGCGGGAGGTCAAGGTCATGCCCGGACCGTCATGCCAATAATGTCGATGATGATGAATCTGAATGAAAATGAAATTCGTCATATCGCCAACAAGATATATTTAATATACCCCTGCATTTACATAATTTACATTTCATTATCATCAGTCAGTGCTAAAACCCGGCGTGGGTTTTGGCTTGTTAGTGACATCCAGTATCTCACTCCAATTATTTTCAGATCCTCTTCGAAGCAGTCTAGTCATCTTTTGCGCGGTTTTCTCTTTTTCTCTCCGCTTTGGACGTATACTCCATAATGTTTTTTCTTTGGGCGCGAATGCTTTCCTTTCTTATTATGTGTCCCAGCCATCTTGTCCTCTGCGATGAGCCTAACACTTAAGTAACTCCGAAAATTTAAACATACAAACATACCTCTTCCTAATATATATTCTGGACATATACTTTACATATGTATGTATATGCACATTTCGCTCATAGGAAAATAAAATAATGCCTAAGATTTATCTGAATAAATAGTTTTATTACTTTTTGTGCAGAGTAGTTTTTGAACCACCCTTGAACTAAACAATACTCGCTGAACTTTATGTTGGCATTGAAAAGTTCGAGATTGAAATACTGTGATAAAAGTGTTTTACATTTTGTGTGCACACACACACATACATATTAAATATACCATACACATTTCTTCGTACGGCTATCACGCGTTGCTATTTTCTGCTTCCCATTTATGTACTATTTGGGTACATACATACATACATATATGGAGTAGGTAATGCCTGGCGGGCGTTGCTATACCTCCGTGAGCGAAATATGTTCCTTTTGATTTGTTGAATACCCGCGAATTTTCACCCAAGCGTATTATATTTTGTTCACTTAACGGTTGTTGGTAGTAGCCACAATGCACGATGTGCAGAATGACCGTTAGCCGGCTCTCAGCGATTTTGCAGGAATCCGCTGATTGGCTGACGTAAGAGGGGTCATGGCAGCGGGTTGTTTACGAAAAAAACTGATATTGTGTTGGTGATATACGAATAAAGTCAAGTGTACCATTACTCAGGTTACTTCGCTGCCTTCTGAACTGCGACAGATTGGAAAAGTGTGTGAATAGATGTGAAATGAGCGGGCAGAGTGCTGCTGCCGAGTTCCCGGGGACGTAGCAGCCGAAGTTATTCTCATAACTTTGCTTCGGATGGCCGATCCTAGTAATCTATCATCCTTTTTAAGGAATGGATATATTTGTACATATGCAAGTGATCTTTAGTCATAGGCATATGCTCCTGTACAATAAAAAAGGTGTACGACAATTTCATCAGTTTCGGCTATTTCACTTTGGTTTATTTAGTGCTTATTAATTTCTTATCAAATCTTCATTCATTAAATAAAAAAACATGTGCATTGTTTTTTTCTAACTTAATGCAAAAATTATGAAAATTTTACTAAAATTTAAAGCTTTTGAATGAGAATTTTGAGATAAATTTTTTGCATTCAGTTTTATAGCACATTCAATTTTATAAGTATTTATATACATAGTATAATAAAGGGCTGGGATTCGCAATAATGTACATATATTGGGCAATTTTTGGCAAACTATAATGTCTTTATTAATGAAACTTGGTGGAGATGTTAGGGAGGTGTTAAAGAACAATCTTTATAATTTCAAATTGTTCGGGAAATAATAATTTCGTAATTCAGGCGGCCGCCGTAGCCGAATGGGTTGGTGCGTGATTACCATTCGGAATTCACAGAGAGGTCGTTGGTTCGAATCTCGGTGAAAGCAAAATTAATAAAAACATTTTTCTAATAGCGGTCGCCCCTCGGCAGGCAACGGCAAACCTCCGAGTGTATTTCTGCCATGAAAAAGCTCCTCATAAAAATATCTGCCGTTCGGAGTCGGCTTGAAACTGTAGGTCCCTCCATTTGTGGAACAACATCAAGACGCACACCACAAATAGGAGGAGGAGCTCGGAGAAGTGTACGCGCCAATTATTTATTTATTTTATTTAATTATTTGCTTTCAAATGCACTCGGGAACTTCACTATAGTTTGGCACATTACACTAAATATTTCTTAACACTTAATTAAAATTCACTAAATATACACTCACACGCGTATTTTTACTTATTTTTATCTTTATATTCGAATTATTTTCATTAAAATTAAATGCAAATGCATTTGTCCATACAATCACTTTCCAATTTTAAACGCGAATAAGAAGAAGATTGGAATGACAACAGTATGGTGTTGCCGGATGCCTGCAAATGAAAACAAAAATATGAACAAAAATGAAGTATTTGAGTTTAGTGCGTGACGTTTTAATTTTGGGTTCAATGGTTTTAACGCGAAAAGAAGTTCCACGCAAAAATACTGTGGATTGCGTAGCTGGAGTTGGACTGATGAGGGTTATTTTTTTGAAAGGAAACGAGTTTTTTTAATAAAGACAACTACGACTACTTTATTTGTTTTGCAGACATGATAATCGAAATTTTGTGGAGAAAATCTGTTTATAAAAAGCATGAGGACCCGTTTGTAAAACTTTTTATTTTCAAAAATATTACTTAATCCTAAATTATAGCAAAAAATACTGCAGTTTTACAATCAACCCTCCACTGAACATCTCTGCGTAAGAACTTCGTTTTTATTTCAGGTGTATGGCAACACCTACTTTTCGCTTATTACAGAAATTTAACATTAAATTACTTAAAAACTATAAGGCTCCGGAGGGTGCGGTTTTCAGTTTTAAGATAGGGATACACCGCTCTATTTTTCCCTTTTCACTTTTTTTTTTCAAAGCAATATACATTATACTAAATATTTCCCTAATAAAGTGTTAGCTGCAAGTTGCCTTAAAATACCATTGATTTTTGAGAATTATTTCTGATATTAGCTACTATATTTTCTTCCATATACAAATTTATCGAACGCACTTTAAAATCATCATTTATTTGTGAATTCATACAATTAAATTGAGCCCAATGTATAAGATAAAGGAATTTTATTGCATTTTCCTACACGTAAAAGTCTTAAGGTGACTTTTTTTAACGGCAATTAAATATTCTGCCATATATTATTATTTATATTAGGACCGAAATTAAAAGTCCAATGTGTAACTGTTACAAAAAGCTGAAAAATATCTATAATAAAAAAATACTTACATCTGATTTGAAAAATAAAAGCCGTAAATCACACATTGGGTTGAATTTCGTTGTGTGAGTTAATTATTATAATAGTTAAATTTGTTTCTTTCTTTTGTTGTTTGTTTTGTTTTTTAATTTTATTATTTTGATAAAAGTAAGAAAATTTCAATTTAAGGATTTATGGAAAAGCTTCATAACAGTTAAGCTTGCAGCATTGCTTGTAATACTCACATTTGTATGTGTAACAGAGAAAAGTAAAGAGAAACAGTGTTCTTTTTGTTGTCGACACTTTGCATGCGCCAGCTCATCTCATTCTCAGATCTTGCACATACATACAAACATACATATATTTGTAAGAACTATACATCTATGAAAACACACATGGTTTTGGGTATTTTTTGCCAGCGCATTTTGCGTACTTCATGGCAGTTGTTGTTTTTTGTTTTTAATGTATTTAAATGAAATGAATGAAAACATGTAGTGAATGCGACAGCTATCAGTCGTGTCTTCGTTGTTGTCGTCACACACTAAAAAGGGGAAAAGCGTAAAATTTATTTTTACACATGACCAACTGATCTTTATGCATTTTTTTTATATATTTGAATAAAATAAGCGATACATTTACTTTGTAGCGATGTTTATACTGTCCTAAAATAATATAAATATATTTATGCATGTGTGCATACAAATATTTACATATATCTATGTATATACATGCATACATATTTGCAGTGGGGTTCCCAATTGAGGTATCTTATCTTTGGACTTTCATATCAGCAACTGTGAAAAGATTCTAATCGAAATTTTGCTGTGGGGTTTCTTAGGTTCATTGGGACTCGCCTTCATCAAGGACGATTTATTAGAAACTGGAGTATGCAGCAATGCACCGTTTTAAATTTGTCATTCTCTCTCTCTCTCTCTCTCTCTCCTCTCTCTCTGGACAGCTGCAGTATACAAACAGACAAGCAATGGAGCGCGAAAAGGTCAAAATAAAGGCTGCCATCACTCAAAATTATTTTTTGATGCAGAAAAAAGTTATTCAAAAACAAAACTGGATGATTGAATTCTTTTGATAAGGTGATTAATTTTGCGCCACCTTGTACATTGCGCATACATAAGCATTAGAGCGGAGCAATTATTATGGAAAGTTTCTTTTTTAGATTAGACGATAAATCTTAAGTTGATGGGTTGCGTAAGGTATTAGGTTTAGGTTAAGTAAGCCAGGTTGTTTATCTAAGACAAGACACTCGGTGGCCCTAAGGCCCATTGTGATACGTGCTTTTGATATCCATCCACTAACAAAATTGCTTAAGCCACTTAGATCTTTTTAAGAAGTTAACTTACTCCCTCCAGTTCCAGTAAATCATTTTTCAATTTCCCAGGTCTTCAAGCAAATAATCGCCAAGATATTTGGTGCCTATTCTTCATTCTCATTCACAGAGGAGCTGTTGTATCGACTCATTGTCTTCTTCTTCTCCCCAACTCCTACAGAAGATATTGCAAAGTGCACCCATTCTGCAAGCAGACATTTTGTCCTTCTAGGATTCAGTTTTGGCCAGAGCACCTAGAAGACCCTGCGGTTAGTAGTCAGAGACCTTTTTCTATTGGCTTCCATAAGCGAGAGTGGCCGCCTGCACTCTTTAACACATCTTGAATTGATGTGCGCTGACGTCAGTACCTTGATCGCTGCTTGCCTATCATGGGTAAGGTATGAAATGTCAATATGAATTATAATATAAAAAGCGAGTACCTCAAGCCAACAACTGCTCCTACTTTTTTCAGTAAAATTGCATCGAATTCATTTTAATTTCACATTACAAGGCACAGTTCAGGTATATTCAAACATTTTCGACCGTATCTGTAAATTTTATTCGGATAAGCCAACAAATACCGCCACCTACCTAAAATTATGTATGCACTTAGTAAAATTACTTCGATGTTCTTTATAATTTTGCACTTTCAGCAATTATTTAATTGCACTTATTTTTTATTCACTTTTGAACTAACTATAAAAGAAAGAGATAAGGCTTTGTGTGCAGGTATTCGCCTATAAAAATGAAGAGCATAGAAGAGCTATTGGTTGGGTATCGTTTTGCGCGCATGACTTTAATTGCTCTTCTATTTTTAATGGCACGGCACACTGACAGTCTAAAAAATAACGGGTTGAAGTCATTTGCGATCGGTGAATAACATTCTTTATCTACATTCATTGTTCAGTTGAAAATGCTACATGCCATATTTGTTCCAATAAAATAGAATAAAATGTGCCTAATAGGAGTCGTTCGTTTTGTAAACGCGCGCAGCGAACATGCGATTGCTACAGGGTTGGCCATATTAAACTGAGCCATGTGATTATTAAAAAAATATGGAAAAAGAAACATTTTTTTGTGTTTCATTGTGAAAAACATTTAATTTAGTTCAAGGAGATTCGTTTACATCACTTTTTGAATATGATATCGCGCAAGTGGTCGCCCTTAGCTCGTATAGCGTAATGTGCCCGTTTTTCGGCGTTTTCCATAGTTTTGGCCAGCGTCTCGGCCGATATGGCGGCTATTTCCCGTCGGATATTGGCCTTAAGTGCGCCTAGTGTCTTTGGCTTGTTGACGTAAACCTTAGATTTCAAATAGCCCCAAAGAAAAAAGTCCGGTGGCGTCAAATCCGGTGATCGTGGCGGCCAGTCAAAATCGCCGCTTTTTGATATCAAACGGCCAGGGAACAAAGTCTTCAATAAGTTGACGGTGGCTCGTGCTGTGTGTGGTGGTGCGCCATCTTGCTGAAACCAGAAGTGCTCCATACCATTTTCACGAACAATCGGCATCACAAAATCGGTTATCATGGCCCGATAACGCTCTTGATTGACGGTCAATGGTTGGTGTTGACCATTTTCAAAGAAGAACGGCCCAATGACCATATCAGCGCAAATGCCACACCAGACTGTAACTTTTTGGTCGTGGAGAGGTACCTCTTCAATAATTTGAGGGTTTTCAGTGGCGTAGAAACGGCGATTTTGCTTATTTACGGTTCCGTTCAAGGAGAAATGGGCCTCATCACTCATAATGATTTGATGCCAAAAATCCTCATCAGTTTGGGCCATTCGGACGACAAAATTGGCATATTCCAAGCGACGAGGCTTGTCGGCCGGTAACAGTTGTTGATTTAGTTGTATTTTGTACGGGAATATCCCCAAATCCAAACGAATGATACGTCGTAGAGTGGTCCGAGGGATGTCAAACTGAGCAGAACGACGATTACCTGACGTTCGCGGCGATGACTCGATACTGGCTCGTATGGCCGCGATATTTTCGTTAGATCGTCTTGGCCGCTTTTTATTTGGACGTCGGGTATTAGCCACAGTGCCGGAAGACAAAAATCTTTTGTGCATTTGCTTGATTGCGTTCTTTGACGGCGTTTATTTTTTTTCTCCACGCACGTTGCGTTTTTACAATCGAGAAGGAATTTTGAATGTACAGCTGAACAATTTCAGCGCGTTCTATTGGGGTGTACTGTTTCATGGTATAAATCTCCTTCGACTGACGCTTCCAACGCGGTATGTCATTAGCTGATCTGAAATTACAGTAAAAAGTTATAGGGTTACTCAATGGGTCAGTTTAATATGGTCAACCCTGTATATGTAACTTTTTCTGCATTTAACCCTTGAGGAGCATTCTAATTTTTGGTTAGTCAACTAACGGGTTAGGCATATGAAAATAGGATATCTAAAAAGAGGCTACTTAAAAATAATAAAATTAAAATTTGTAGTTTTTATGATTTAGGGAAATTATAACTTACATTTTAGTTAAAAAAAAAAAATATACTTTTTTAATATTATCCAACCATTCCCTATTTTGTTCTTTTTAGCACATGAGATCTACTTGTATTGCAAATTGCCCCTTCACTCTGTTAAAGGAAATGGGATTGGTGGTAATTTTGCAATTAAAGGGATTCAGAGGTTTGTAGTTAAGGGGTTTTTTAAATATTTAAATTATGTTTGATAGTTCTTCTACTTTTTTGTTGTAATAAGTATTGCAAAAAGCTTGTGTTCATGGACTAAATAATAAACAAAACTCCCATTTCGATGTTTATATCTTAGTCAATTCATTGCGAAAAGGGCATTTCCACTCTCGCAATAATCAATGGCAAAAGTGGGGAAAAACATCACAAAAAAAACTTTGTCAACTCATTGAATGGCATTGAATGGAGAACTTTTGGAGATTTTAGCTAAACTTACCGTTACTACCACTCTCACCGTGGGAAACTTTTCTATACAAATTTTAAGATCCAACAGCTCATAGTTTCAAAAATGAACAAGATTGCGACCATCAGAGAGTGTGTGATGTCACATTGATGCAGTTGCATGAGAGAGATGTGAAAATGCAAACAACAATCCATGAATAAGGAGAAATTACATAAACAACAAACAAATAAACGCAGCGATTCTGTCAAATTCACTGAGAGCAAAGTAGCGGCAACTCGATCGGCGCCACTTAATTATTCTTTCCATCGTGTTGAAGTTCCAACGATCCAACGATATTAGGGGAAAATTTTCCGATGTCATTTTAATGCAGTTTGAAATCACCTCCCTTATTCCTTCTGCTTTAATTTTATTTTCGGTTTAAATTACCTGGAAAAGTAGATGAATGATCGTGTTCAACTTCAAGTCTTCGTTGAATAGCCCACTTCACCTTTTTTTCAATCTATCAATTTACTGCTCAGCTGCGTACCTACCTGCTTAAAAAGCCAACTGTCTGGTCGATTTAATGCGTTTAAAAGTTTCTGTGCCGGCTGATCGACCAGTAATTCAATTCGACACATCTTAATTCGACACTGCTGGCGGTCAGTTGATTGTTGCTCTTTACCGCTTTAATTTAATTTTTTATTTTGTTAGAAATGCGTTCATTCTGGTTTCTTTGTTTCCATCCTCGATTTCTTCTTTCCATTCAATTCAGTTTTGTTTTTCAAATTCTTACCTTATTTTACATTTCGTAAGCTCAAATGCATAAATTCGTCGAAAAAGCATTACACTTTGTAATAAATGCATTTAATCAGTTAGCAAATAGCTATTCGAAGTGGACGATATTTATGTACACGTACAGATGTGCCCATGAGTGTGTACATGCCCTGTAGGGAAATTAATTAGGTTAGTGTTTTATAGTTAATTGGTTGATTGCTTCATGTTCGATTAATTCTACAAAATTGTTATCAATTTAATTAGTTCGGAAATAATTATAAGATCGTAACAAATTCTCCTTCACTTAGTATTTAAAAATGAATAACTTGATTCAAACGGCCGCTTCGAGTGCCCATCCAGCAGCTCATCTTGTTAATCTCTCAGTTTTCGAAAACCACGTTGACGTTTTAGTGCTCTATCGCATGAATAGCTCACCATGTATGGGTCTGGACGGTTTTTGGACTCGATCGTTAATGACAATCAACCAATGACTCCTTTACTGAAATGGTGTTTTGGCAGTATTCAGAAAATGGACTACTACTCCAAAGTTTACATTAAACTGCCACTCTCTGGAGTTGGGTTGGCTTCTCGATAATCTCGTGCGGGGTTTTCCATCCCCAAATATGGTGATTTTGCTTGTTAATATAGCAAACTATATACAAATGTTGTTTAAAAACTTCTTCTATCCGTTATACAAGCTGAAAGGGATCTATGCCGGGCAGAAAACTAACCGAAATTGCATTCTTTCTTCCAGAAAACTAACCGAAATTGCATTCTTTATATCGTGCCAGTATACGGTCGAGTATCCTTCCTGATTCGCGGTAAACGCCTTAGTTCTGCTTTCCATTTTTAAGGTATCTGTATTCTGTTCATAGTTTTTGTTCATAACAGTGCAGTATTCAAAGCTTTTCCATGGACTGTTATGCGACAACTGCTATTAGACATTTATCTTCTGGAACCTATTTCTGTATTTTGTGCCTGAAATATTAAAATCTGACGTTTCCTATTTACAGCGGCTAGCGACATAGCGCTAGTTGTTGTTTTGAATGCACCACGAAACAAGTAGAGATTTTACGACACACATTGAGTTTGAAGTGTGTCATTTTTCCATTTAATTTAAACTATTTAGCTGTACATTTGCCTTTCAACTTAAGCCTAATCTCGCCCTACAGGGTTGTCGTCTACTCTTGTGCGCGTATACCATATATTTGTTGTATTGGGTATACCACTATTGCTGTCGCTGTATTCTCATGCAAAGCTCTCATATCTCCACCTATCTGTGCCCTCATTCCTTCGCCTTACCGTATCTTTTTTACTCCGGCTGCGGTGCTCTCTTTCGCAGTTGCTCCAACTTACCCACGGCGGGCAGCTAGCTAATGTCGGCGCAAACGTTGGCGATCGCGCTACGTCGCACATACACTCGTCTATATGTACATACTCATACATACGTGTGTATGTAGGTAGCTGTAGCCTGTTGACGTTACTCTCAGCCAACTTTAGCGTCCATTGAATCATTCATTCATTACTTTATTCATAGTTTTTCGTTCATTGTTTTTGTGGACGTTCTCTTGGTCTGCTTCACAAACACGTTCGTTTTCATTCACCGATGGGGGAAAAGACATTTTAATTTTTTGACTATTTTTGCATTTATTTGACTTTACTTTGCTTTTATTATCCACCACAGTTGTTGGGTTATTAGTAGTTTTTCATTCAGTCGATTTGCTTAAATGTTTTCTTGTTTTTTTTTTTTGCTTCAACTGCTGCGCTCGGCTACTGCTTCTGGTTATTGCTGGCAGCGCTGCTAACTTCGCCTACAGTTTGTGCCTGAATGCAATCCAAGAGAACTGAAGAGGATTCTCAATGGCAGCATTGTTACTGACTTTTGCTGATTGCTACTTTGTTTTTGTTTCTGTTCTTGGTTTTCTTTTTTGTTGCTATATTTAATGTTGCTGCTGCCATGGGTTTTTGTTGCGGCCTCTTCATTTCTGTTGTTATTTTCAGTTTTACTTTTCTGCACTGCTACAAGAAATTGTCGTTTACTTCGTTTTGCACAGCCATTCATTCATTCATCGATTGGACCTACATATGAGCATATGTATGTGCAGTAGGAAGCTTCGCTCTTTATAAAAAAAAAATAAAAAAATCGGTGCAGCTTTTCGTTCTGAATTGTAAGATGTATATATTTAAAGACTTTCAGCAAAATATGAAGATCTACGCGTCATTTGGAAATATCTTCAGAAATCGGGTTTTTTATAAGTAAAATAAGTTTTTAAAAACAAATTTTCCAGAAAATGACCTCAGATAAAAGAAAAATTTACAATTAAAAGGACTGCAAAAAATCGGCCAAAATTTAGAGACATTTTCAAATCGGTAAATCTATACATCTTTCCGAAATGTTTTGGAGGCAGTCATAGAACAAAATGATTTTTTTAATTGCGGTGGAACGATTACGACTTTTTTTTTGTGTGAGGCACCCTAATGTGCATACAAAAATTCGGGATTTCTTTAGTTTCTTGCCCATTCCATAGTTCTTTGCCAAATTTGCTTTTTATGTATTATCTTTTTTGCCACTGCTGTTTTTAGCTTTTTTCTTATAGCTTCACCACCACGACTGGCCATCTTTGCCGCTCTGACTGTAGACTCTTGTGCTTCTCCTGAGTTCCCCTCTGCAATATTTGCAAATTTTGTTTTCGTTTTCATTTTCATTTGTGTTTTTGTATTTGATTTAAAAGTGGGCATACGTATTTTTACCCACCTTTATGCTCATACAAGTCCATTGCATGTGTACGTGTGCATGTATGAGTTCGTGCGATCACGTCGCTGCCAGCATTGCCACCAAGCCAAGGCAACACTGATGTGCATTTGACTGATGAGTGCGCTATACGGCGCTCCCTACTTGCTGCCAGATATTTTCATTCATTTCTTCATAAGCACATACAAAAAATGCACACGTACACACATACATGCTTTCCTACCTTCCACTTTGTTTTCTGACGCTGCATTTAAACGACAGCTTGCCCCTACATACATACGTATGTTTTTTTTTCTATCAGTTTCTTTTATTTGGATTTTATTAGTATCTTTTATTTTGTTTTTATTAGTTTCTTTTATTTTATATTATATTGCCATGCTTTTGGTAGTGTTTTTGCTCTTTTCGTATCCCCACCGTGGGGAAACCGGCTTTGTTGCCTTGCAGCCACTGCTGTTTGCCACATGCAACAAGCAAGAACAGCAGGGGCGCTATTGTGTGAGTATGTATGGGTATATTTATGTATGTGTGTACGTAGGTTGTAAGTGGACCCTCGGCAAGCATAAGTTGGCTGGTAGTGTTGACTTTGCTATTGACCGTGGGCGATAGCAGCAAAAACGACAGCCACGTACACTGCGGCAATATGATCGTTGTTGTCACTGCATGCAGGCCCATTTATTCATTTGGCTAGCTGTGTGACGCTGGGTGCGTCCGTCATCCGTTGCATGCATTCATTCATATAATCGTACATTCGTGGCTTCCACTTACCAAGTGCCTAAGTACCGATCGACCGACTCACTGTTAGAACGAATATATGTTTGTTTGTTTGTAATTATGCCTGACTCCTGTGGTTCTTTCCTTTTGCAGTTTCATTCATAATTCCACACTTTCGATACATAATTTTTCGAGCATATGTTTGTATGTATGTAGATTTGTGTGCATGTGGTTACACATACACCGTTCACACACTTCTCTTTGAGTTAAAATTAAAAAATTTAACTTACTTAACACTATTTGATTTTATATCTTACCAGAGGAGGAAATAAAACGTAGTAAAATAGTGCAAATACTAAAATTTATTGAAAAAGTTGGGCCCAGAAAAAGCTCTGTATCCTCGAAAGAGAGCACACTAAATCTTCCAGGCTGCAGTGCTAAATGCTACAATAATAACAATAATAATAATTTATTTGCAAGTACAGGTATCGAGGAATCAGTACCCCTAGCAACTACTACATCAGTGAGAAAAGTTTACAATATCTTCCAGATGGCCGTATCATTTTCCAGGCCAATATATTTGCAATTGACTTATAGGAGAGCTGGTGAGCTTGATGTACCTCTTTTCTGTAAACCTCGACCTCGTCTTTGTTATATATTATGTAGGTATGACATCATTAAAGCCCTTGGGTCGGTAGTTCAGGAAAGTCGGCCCACATATATATACAGGGTCCAGCATTCGGGTGTAACCAACTTCAGATGCACGGGCATCAGCTGTCTGGCAGTTGGCTAAATGACAGTCCAGAGTATTGTTTAGAAGAGCGCGGAAGCTTTTTGCCGAGAGTAAACGCGAAGCCGCGACGCATTTGCTGTGAAGCCTTGGGCAGAGAAACCTTTCGGTGGCAGACCGTGGATGTTTCAACAGGACTCGGCACCGTCTCACAAAGCTCGAGTGTAAAAAACAACGTTCCGAACTTTAAATTTCACCAGACTCTCAAATTTTCCAGACGTCGACGACTTTGGGCCATCTTGGATAGCAGCAAGGTCCGTATTAAAAGATTCACCGGTCTCGAAGCGCTGAAAAAAAACATTGTCCGCGATTTGGCCATTTTAATTGGTGCCATATCCTGTAGTATACATCTATTATATTCAAAAGCGTAGCGTCGTTTGGTAGTGGATCTCATTATACGGAGTCCGAAAGGGAATTTGGTGAACGTAATCCAAAAATTCAAAACGCTCGCGCCCTCTGCATTCAATAGTGGAGGAAAATGCTGGAACACAAGTCTCGCGAGATCTCTATAAAAATTAACAAAAGTTATTCAACACTTCTCATGCAAATATCCAGAACCAACTTCTTTTTTTTTTGAACACTTTCAAAGGAAGCAAGCCTGGTATTAAATACACGGTGGCTGGTACTAAATTAAGCATGCAATATGTGTTTTAATATTTTTTTCTTTTTTTAGTTTGACTTTTACGTGCTGTTTATGTACCTACTACAACTGTCTAGTTTACAAGTGTCAAAAATGAATGATGTACACCGCCATTTGCAAAAATTATAAATTCTCCGATGGGGTGATTAATTTTGCGCCGTCTAGTAGTATGTAGCGGCAGGCTAATCATCTACCTGGTCAGAAATCAACATAGATTAACGAAACCAAGGCCCTATACTCCCGTGAGGAGTGAACAAGGAAAAAAAAGTAGTATGTACTAGATTAAATCCAAGCAAACTACTTAGAGTGACTTTGGCTGGTACGTCATTGGGGCTTCACACACGTATTGGTCGTTCTTCAGACCAAAAATGATGGATTCTCTATATTCTTTCTACCCACCATGGAGAGAATAATAAGGTATTGGTTTGATTGTGTTACCACATATGAGAAATTAATTTACACCCTTGAGAAAGTAGCAAACTCTCACTCAAGAAAGGTAAGATTTTATCTACGAAGTACGAAGTACAGTCTGTGGTAGCTCTTATGCAATATAGTCGTTTGTTGTTTGTGTAATTTCTCCTTCTTGCATTCTTATTTGTATTTGAAAATCTCTCTCATGTAACTGCACCAATGCGAGGTCACGCACTCGCTGATGGACGCAATCTTGTTTGTATTATTTTCGCTCTCCATATTGGCCCAGAACAAGAATGATAGAAAGAAGATTGCGCCCATCACAGCGTACGTAACGTCACGTTTGCTGAGTTGTGCAGTATTGCCAACCATTTGCTCTTCGCAATAAATTTAGTGCTTTTTTATACCGAAAATTCGAAAATTTTGAAGTTTCGTGTTTGTTTCTTTTTTTTTTAATTTAAAGCTACCGAAACTTTAGGATAAAAAACAAACTATATTATTAAACAAAAAAAGGTTAAAAAAGGTCACTCTCAGAAGATTTTAGTGCTAATTAAAATTTTTTTACTCTTATAAAATTTGATAATTTGAAATAGCAAATTTAATTTTTGGCTCCATTTAAGGTTATGCAAAAATATTAAATGCCCCTCTCTCAACTCTTCTTAAGATGCAAAACCTTTTTACACATTTTAAAAAGCCTTTGAATTTATTGAATGCGAATTAAAACCATAGAGGTGTAATCATTTCTTCCGGTCATCAATCCTTAGTGAGACATAGGACATTAAGAGTTATATTCATTGTAAAGAAAATACCAGAAAATACTAACGAAACCATACTGACATTTTTACAAAAAGAGTACTTTATCTAGTTACATAACTTCAAATATAGCAAAAAAGTCGTTCCCTTAACAAAAGAGTCTCGCTTAACAAAAAAACCTCATACATTAAATTGTACATAAGCATAACACATTTATTTAAAAAAACGCACATTTTAAAGACAATTTGTCACGCATACAAAGTTCTTTAAGTGATTCAATAAAAATTTGTTGGGTTATTTTCTTTGAATGGGCATTTTAGTGCGTTTTTATATCCAAAGCAACACTGCAGTAGCGAGAGAGAGATTTGACTGCCGAAAGCAGAAGAACACCAACAACACCTGCAATCGCGGTCAATGCCACCAGATGTTAAAAAACAGGAAAGCTAAATAAAACTGAGTGAATTCTTTAAATAATTATTAAAAAATGTATATTTTGAAAAATTATAAACATGACATTTTAATTAGAACAGCTAGAAAAATGTCATGAAGAAAAACCTAAAACTCCGAGACTAAATAACAAAAAAAAAAATGCTAAATCAAGTTACGAGAATGGTAATCTGGCCATACTGGAGCTAAAATCACGTAACTAGTTGTCAAATTCGCTGAGCGCAAAGTAACGGGATCACGATAGGCGCCATCTTATTATTCTTTCCATCTTCTTCTTCTTAATTGGCGCTATAACCGCTTACGCGATTTTGGCCGAGTTTAACAAAGCGCGCCAGTCGTTTCTTTCTCGTGCTAACCGGCGCCAGTTGGACACACCAAGTGAAGCCAAGTCCTTCTCCACCTGATCTTTCCAACGCAGTGGAGGCCGCCCTCTTCCTCTGCTACCACCAGCTGGTACCGCATCGAATACTTTCAAAGCCGGAGCGTTTGTATCCATTCGGACGACATGACCCAGCCAACGTAGCCGCTGGATCTTTATTCGCTGCGCTATGTCTATGTCGTCGTAAAGCTCATACAGCTCATCGTTCCATCGTCTGCGATATTCGCCGTTGCCAACGTGCAAAGGTCCAAAAATCTTACGCAGAATCTTTCTCTCGAACACTCCAAGCGTCGCTTCATCGGATGTTGTCATCGTCCAAGCTTCTGCGCCATACGTTAGGACGGGCATGATGAGAGTCTTGTAGAGTGTTAGTTTTGTTCGTCGAGAGAGGACTTTACTACTCAATTGCCTACTTAGTCCAAAGTAGCACTTGTTGGCAAGAGAGATTCTACGTTGGATTTCAAGGCTGACATTGTTATCGGTGTTAATGCTGGTTCCTAAATAGACGAAGTCTTTTACAACCTCGAAATTATA
Organism: Anastrepha obliqua; assembly: GCF_027943255.1. Lineage (NCBI taxonomy): Eukaryota > Metazoa > Arthropoda > Insecta > Diptera > Tephritidae > Anastrepha > Anastrepha obliqua. The sequence continues at coordinate 141,907,195 of NC_072892.1, read as the reverse complement.
ACTGTCTACAGTGACGTGGGTGCCGATACGCGAGTGCGCCGACTGTTTGTTTGAAGACAGGAGGTACTTCGTTTTGTCCTCGTTCACCACCAGACCCATTCGCTTTGCCTCTTTATCCAGTTTGGAGAAGGCAGAACTAACAGCGCGGTTGTTAAGGCCGATGGTGTCAATATTATCGGTATACGCCAGCAATTGTACGCTCTTATAAAAAATTGTGCCCGAGCGATTAAGTTCTGCGGCTCGTACGATGCTCTCCAACATCAGGTTAAAGAAGTCACACGACAGCGAGTCACCCTGTCTGAAACCTCGTTTGGTATCAAACGGCTCGGAGAGGTCCTTCCCAATTCTGACGGCGCTGCTGGTGTTGAGCAACGTCATCTTACATAGCCGTATTAGTTTTGCGGGGATACCAAATTCAGACATCGCGGCATACAGGTAACTCCTTTCCGTACTGTCGAATGCAGCTTTGAAGTCGACGAAAAGATGGTGTGTGTCGATTCTCCTTTCATGGGTCTTTTCCAAGATTTGGCGTATTGAGAATATTTGGTCGATGGTAGACTTTCCAGGTCTGAAGCCACACTGATAAGGTCCAATCAGTTGGTTGACGGTGGGCTTCAGCCTTTCACACAATACGCTCACTAGAACCTTATAGGCGATATTTAGAAGACTAATCCCGCGGTAATTGGCACAAATTGCAGGATCGCCCTTCTTATGGATTGGGCAGAGCACACTTAAATTCCAATCGGCAGGCATGCTTTCATCCGACCATATTTTGCATAGGAGCTGATGCATGCACCTTACCAGCTCCTCGCCGCCATGTTTGAATAGCTCAGCCGGCAGTCCGTCGGCGCCCGCGGCTTTGTTGTTCTTTAGCCGCGTTATCGCTATTCTCACCTCGTCATGATCGGGTAGCGGAACGACAATTCCGTCGTCAACGATTGGGGTATCGGGATCTTCACTTTCTCGGTGACATGCGCAGCTGTCACTGTTTAATAGGTTCGAGAAGTGTTCCCTCCATAATCTAAGATTGCTCTGTACGTCAGTCACCAGTTCGCCGTCTTTGTTCTTACAGGAAAACGCCCCGGTCTTGAAACCTTCTGTAAGCCGCCGAACTTTCTGGTAGAATTTTCGGGCGTTGTTCCTGTTGGCCAGCATCTCAAGCTCTTCGCACTCACGTATTTCGGCCTCTCGTTTCTTCTTTCGGATAATACGTCTCTCTTCCTCTCTGTAGCGATCCCACATGGCTCGCGTTGCGCCCGATCGCAGCGTGGCTCTATAGGCGGCATCCTTTCTTTCTGCGGCAGTATGACATTCCTCGTCGTACCAGTTGTTTTTTCGGGCTCGCCGGAATCCGATTTCTTCTTCGGCGGCGGTACGTAGAGAACGAGAAATGTTGCTCCATTGTTCGTGGATGCCGGTTTGTTGGGCAGTACTCTCTGAGAGCAGGAGTGAGAGTCGAGTGGCGAATCTTCTGGCTGTCTGTTGTGATTGCAGCTTTTCGATGCCGAACATTCTTTGCGTAGGTAGATGCACGTTTTTTGCTGCACAGAGGCGTATGCGCAGTTTGGCTGCAACAAGGTAGTGATCCGAGTCAATGTTGGGTCCTCGGATCGTACGTACATCTAATACACTAGAAGCGTGTCTTCCATCTATCACAACATGATCGATCTGGTTTCGTGTTTTTCGATCAGGAGACAGCCAGGTGGCTTGGTGAATCTTCTTATGCTGGAATCTGGTGCTGCAGACTACCATGTTTCGGGCCCCGGCGAAGTCGATCAGCCTCTGTCCGTTACCGGATGTTTCGTTGTGCAGGCTGAATTTTCCGACTGTTGGACCAAAAATTCCCTCCTTGCCCACCCTGGCGTTGAAGTCGCCAAGCACGATTTTTATGTCGTGGCGGGGGCAGCGCTCATAGGAACGTTCCTGGCGCTCATAGAAGGAATCTTTGGTCGCATCGTCCTTCTCTTCCGTCGGGGCGTGGGCGCAAATTAGCGATATGTTGAAAAATCTGGCTTTGATGCGGATTGTTGCGAGACGCTCGTCCACCGGAGTGAACGACAGTACTTGGCGACGAAGTCTCTCTCCCACAACAAATCCGACACCGAATTTGCGCTCCTTTACATGGCAGCTGTAGTAGACGTCGCAAGGTCCTATGGTTTTCTTTCCTTGCCCCGTCCATCGCATCTCTTGGATGGCAGTGATGTCAGCCTTTACTCTCACGAGGACATCAACCAGCCGGGCAGAGGCACCTTCCCCATTAAGGGACCGGACATTCCAGGTGCATGCCCTCAAATCGTATTCCTTAGTTCGTTTGCAGGGGTCGTCATCAGTATAGGGAGGTCTCATCCGAGGCTTTTTTAAAGTTTTCATTGGGGGGGATTTTTAAGTGGCGGGTCCCAAACCCAACGCACAACCAGCTATCCTGGAGTGTTTCGCCTTCTCACTTTAGCTCACTCCCGAACGGGTGTTCGGAAGCTACCCAGAGGATACGTGGGCTAATCCCGGCCGTTGTGAGCTGCTTGAACCATATGCAGAAGAATCGTCCTGGCCATTCCCAAGTGAATGGCGATCAGTAACTTTCCCCACTTGCGTGGACTTCTACACATGGAACCATCCTCCTCTTTCCATCACGGGCCCAGAAAAAGTCCAGTTTACCAGGCTTGGCCTTTAGGCTGTCACATTATCGGGGTGTTTGGCAGCAGAATTCCGCATGCTCATTTCATACATATTCACACTTTCTTCCAATCAGTCGTTATTCAGACGGCAACATAAGCGGAGACTGTGGTGATCTTTTTCGTATCTTACCAACACAGGCTGAGTTAAGTCTTTCATAAACAAATTGCTCTCATAATTCCAGTTACATCAGCCAATCTGCTAATTCTTTCAAATTCGCTGAGAGCCGGTTAACGGTTTGATGGATTTTTTCAGTATGGGCATACATGGCAGCATAGCAACATAAGCGAAAATTGTGTTGATCTTTTTCGCATATCACCAACACAATCTCAGTTTTTACCGACCTCTGTTGTAAATAAACCGCAGTCATATCCCTTATTTAGTTATTTATTTAATTTCTTACAGACTAATGAACAATTCTACTTAAATTAGGGCATCGTATAAATTATTTTAGGCAAAGAAAAATCAAGGACAACAGATTTTGAGATTTGGTTAAATTCGCAAATAGCCCTTCCAATAGGTGCATTACGTGCATAATTCCTTCTGGCGTTAACTGCATAGAAAGGCAACAAAGCACGAAGATATATCCGCGCAACATTAAAAATTATTCTTTCTAAATCAGAGTTAAAAATAATATTGTCCTTCTTTTGTCGAGTGAGGTGCAATATAAAAGGCATAGGGGCCGATAAGCTCAATGAACGTTAGGCAAATTATAGACACATCTTCTGCATGCGCCAGCACACGTCAGCAAATCAGCTGATTCCTTCAAATTCGCTGACAGCCGTTTAACCGTTTGATGTTGACGACACCTTTGCATTCTGTATGTCGTAGATAAAATCTTACCTTTCTCGAGTGAGAGTTTGCTACTTTCTCAAGGGTATACAATAATTTCTCATATTCTTTTATCTGCCTTCGCACCCTCTTGTATATTCCTATTCACTACCAAATTTATCGGTCTGTTCAGTTCCCCACAATTTCTTTTTGGTTTCATTAGGGCAAATCAAGTTTTTTGTTTATGTTGCAGTTGAATTTATTGTGATCCATTCGCGTGCAGCTGGTTAAGCTTTTCATTTGCGACAGGCAAGCAGTCAGGCCGGCAAATACTTTTTGAGTAGCCGACGGCGTCTCTTGTGCTCCATGTCTCTCTGCGTCTGTTGCTTGCTGCTTGCTGCCTGTTGGCTTGGCCCTTTTGCTGTTGCGTCTAATCGCATGATTGAATGTATCCACATTTGTATAAAAGTATCTATCAGCATAATCACTTCCACACAAGTGTGCTCCATAAAAGCGCATATGTACATACGTGTGTATGTATGTAGGCATGTGGGGTTGTTGGTTTGTATGCAGATACATACACACATATTTACGTGCCGCAGTGCTGATTATATTCAACCATTCATGTGAACTTGATGATGATGATGATGTTCAAAGTGCCCAAACTGGTTGTTTCTTTGCTACAAAAATACATTTATACATATGCATATATGTATGTGTGTATATATGTATGTATGCATGGAGATGTACACAAATGTGGATTTGTTTGCATGCAGGTTTGTCCACATGTTGCTCGCGTTTCATATGTGCCATCACTTTTGCGGTCGGTGTTGTTGCCGCCTTAGGAGATCACTTGCCTGCCTGCCTGCCTGCCATAGCGTTTGTCTACATGTGCTGTTGTTGCTGTTGCTTGGTTTGTATGTTTTTCTTTGCTGTTGATATTGCTGTTGCCGCTGTTGCTTTTGATCCCCTGCTCGTATTTCCATGAAATAGCTGCGTTAACAATTTTTATGTTTTTACAATTTTCATTCATAAACTTTTGTGTGCTTACAAGTATTTCTAGCCGGTTTTATTGCTTGGCTGTGGGCAATTCGTTCATTCTCTCCTGCACTCATTCATTCATTCATTTAGACATTCATTCATATTTACAGACATATGCATGTATGGATGTATGCATGTATGCTTGTGTGTATGCATTTACTTTTCATTCATAATTCGCTTTTACGCGCAATCGATTATGGCAACTGCAGTTAAAAGTTCTGTTGTTGCTTTTTTCCCCTTGATCTAGGTTTGGGTTTGTTGTTTCTGCTTATTGCCATTACGTGATTGCAAAAGCATTATAATTATTCCCCTGCAGTCAAGCAGACGCTCACTCATGCTGCCCCTTGGTGTTAGCACCAGCACTGACACTACATATACATACATATACATACATACATACACGCATACATACTCTTCATAAGTGTGAATTACATATAAATGAAAAAGTTTCATAATTACTGCAGCCAGTCAAATTTCTTTAAATACTCCTAAATCTGTAATCTATAAATCTCTACAAAATTATTGTTGCACCAAGAGGTTTATGCTATTATCCTCTGTTTCTAAATACTGGCATATTCTCTTATTATTCTTGGAATTGTATTTTTCTTTGCTTATGCATTGCGTTTTTTATATTTCTTTCTTTTTAAAATTCGCAATGTTGTTGCATGCTTCAAATGGCACAAGTATGTGTGGGTTAGTAATTTTATGCAATGCAATAAAAACTTTGCACGCGCCCACGTGCCCGTGCCTATCGCCAACACTTAACGCTGCCAAATGAGCGCTGGCGTGAGTAGAGTGATTCACATTCTGATTCAAGCTAACAAATAAGTTAAACATTTTCTTTGTTTCATCAGGTGTTTTAACCGTTTCTTTACTACTTATTTCATTTAATATAATTTAATTTTACCTTATTTTATTAAACTTACTTTTTTTATGTTATGTTATGTTATGTTAGGTTAGGTTAGGTTAAATGGGTACTAATGCAAGAGTCCACTTGGACAAAAACCCGAATTTATCCTCATACAGGGGCTAAAGGACAACATAGAGGGGAAAAAGGAAAAAGGGGGACTTTGGATTAGAGAAGGGTGACGATCGAACGATGGCTAATTAATAATTTGCATTAACCGCTTCAAGCTACTAATGAAATTCATCAGATGTGTGATATCTAAATCTGTCATATCCGCAGGTGTAACAAAAAGTGAGAGCTAAGGCGCCACAGTGTAGAAGAAGGTGCTTAGATGATTCCACCTCATTACCCAATCAACTGCTGCAGAAAGAACTAGAACCAATATCAGGTATCACGGAATTTGTTAGCCTTAGAAGTTCCTTTAAGCGTATTCGATCCACCTGTAACCAGAATTATCTCGCGACTTTACACGCACTAACCTAGCGCTCGCTGAGTCTATCCATAATCTCATCAATCCTGCAGGTTCGCGCTTTGTCACTTTGACCAGAAACCCAAATGAGCTCAATAAAAAATAAAAAATTAATAAATAATTGGCGTGTACACTTCTGTTAGGTGTTTGGCCAAGCTCCTCCTTCTATTTGTTGTGTGCGTGTTGATGTTGTTCCACAAATGGATGGATCTGCAATTTTAAGCCGACTCCGAACGGCAAATGGTGTTTTTATGAGAAGCTTTTTCGTAGCAGAAATACATTCGGAGGTTTGCCATTGTCCGCCGAGGGGCGACCGCTATTAGAAAAAACTTTTTCTATCATTTTGGTGTTTCATGCACGGAGATTTGAACCTACGCACTTCCGAATGGTGGTCGCACACCAACCCATTCGGCTAATTTCGAGCGTAGCAACAACGGGAACAGTGCCCTAATTGCCGAAGAAGCAAGCAATTAATCTCCTGCTTCTTTGATTGCGGCTCCCTTCGCTTAGAAAATATTATAGTGGTCGGGTAGCCTGCATTTGAGCTTAATAGGGAGCACCTCGCAAAATACTCCGCTACCAATTCTTCCTTCCAATTTCATATCGCCCGCAAATATATTCAGCGAATATGGATAGAAAAAGTGTCGGTACGTTAGGTTAAATGGCTGTCCTTACGAGGGGCCCACTTGGACAAAAATATGTCCGTTGTGATACCATACAGGGGGAGGGGAGGAGAACAGGAGAGGGGGAGGAACCAGAAAGAATCAAAGGGTTGGATTAGAGGATTTGAGGATGGCGTCCAACGAGTGGCGATTTATGTTTGCAATAAACGCTTCAAGCTGCTGATAAATTTCACCAGATGTGTGAAATTTAAACCCGCAACATCCACTTGTTTAGCGAAAAAGTGAGAGCTCAGATGCTTAAATCTTAGCACGACGAGAGCAGGGCAGCTGAGAAGAAGGTGTTGAGATGATTCCACTTCGTCTTCCAAACAGCTTCTGCAGAAAGGGCTTGAAGCAATGCCAAGCCTCACCGCATGGACACCTAACGAACAGTGTCCGGTGAGGATACCTACCAAATTCGAAAGCTGTAGCTTTGTTAGTCTTATAAGCTCCTACGAGCGCCCCCAATCTACCCGCGGTCAGAATGATCTCGCGACTTTGCATGTTTGCGCACTAGCCCAGCACTCGCTGAGTTGACGCGAGTCCCATCTTTCCAGTAGCATATCACAGGTTCTTAAGGGAACTCCTATTCTCTCATATTGCGTTGATGCCGTCTAAGGGGCCCTGTCTGGCCAACTCATTGGCACAGCAGTTTCCCTCTAAGGCGCTGTGACCGGAAACCCAAAGTGTCGGTAGCAAGATGTTTAAAAGACAAAGTTTCTAAGGGTACTGCACTGCCCGTAACTTAAGTCTAGTTTCTGGGGCCCGAACTCCTCAATCTGACAGCGGCACGTGCAGCGGCGTTTTGCCTGCTATGTCTACGGTTACCACATTCAGCATATCGTTAAGTCAATGTCGCATCTCTGTCTGGGGGGTAGCTGGGTGGGTCCAAAAGATTATAGGTAGGCCTATAGACGACAGGAAATGCGATATTAATTTTTAATAATTTTCACACATTTGGCAATTGGGAAGCGACGCACCTTGAATTAAGTCCAGTAGTCAATCCGTATTAGTTGAAATTAAGTCCTGAGGTAATTCCAAATTAAGTCGTCAATCCCGATTAACGCCACCATCTGTCGTTTTTACCTTCAAAACGACTACATGTGCACATCTCTCTCCCATTCTTCCCCTTTCTTTGTGTAATACTGTTGTGATAGAGCGTTACAGTAGGGTGGCAGTTATTTTGCAAGATTATTTTTTTATTGGTGCTACCCCCCAGATTGGTTCCTTTATATATAAAAATGTTGGAAAAAAAGTTTGAAGTAAATCTGGTAAGTGGAAAGTGTGCCCCCGGGCCTTCAAAGTTTCAACAAACCCGAAAATTTGTAGTATAAGTACTAGTAGTAAGTAAAGTAGCCGAGCACTTAGTTTATCACATTACAATGATAATTCAAATTATTACGCTTAAAAAAAATATATTCAATGCAGAATCTACCAAGTCGTTCGACCCTTGCTTTTTGACTACACATCGTGTCTTGGATAATATCAATATCAAAAACTAGTACTAGTATCAAATAAAGTAGGCGAGCATTTCGTTTCTGAAATAACAACGGTAATTCAAATTTGTATGGCTAAAAAAGTTTTGTATTAAAGTTTTTTAAAAAAATCATTAGTTGCGTACAACATTTGAAGTGAAGACATTCGGTAGTACAATGTCGCGACCTCTATTACGAGAAAAAGTTTATCTGCTCGGGTATCATTCAAATGAAATTTTTGGAAACAAACTTCCATCTGTAAAACAAACGTTACAAGTTTTTTTTTTTCAATTTACGGGTGTGTAAGTCAACAATACGAGGCAGTGCTTCACTAGTTGTGCGGGAAGTGATGATATATTGGGAGAAAGCCCGAATTCCGACGCAACAACTAAAGAACTGTATACCAAAGTTAGAAGGTCTCTATCAGCAGTGGCGGAAACTTCAAAAGCATGCTGCAAGAACGTCGATGGATCATAAGAAAAAAATAAAAAGATCTCGTTGAAAAACTCGAGGATCTCTTCGATATTGCACACGCTAATGCATTGAATATCATATCCATTGAAGAAGATAAGCAGTTCTTAAACAATCAGCGGATGAAAGGACGCCCGGGGTTTATGTATGGAATTGATTACCAGCTAAGTGCGAAAGAGACTCGAGTTTCTGAGCGAAAATTACGAGAGGAGAAAAGAAAAGAACGAAGCAATAATGAAGTTCTTCAATTGAGTAAGTATTTACATATCTTCATCTTCTCTAGCTACCTATTTAACATGAATATTTATGTATATCGAACTAAATCATACTTATATTGTTAATACTATTTCTAGCTCAATCTGATATACTGATGACGTCGAGTTCAAGCAGCGGAGAAGATTTAGAAGCGTGCTTCAGAGGAAATTCCGCAATGCTCAAAACATTTGTCTGTACCAGCAAAACAAAAAAGAGGACGACAAATAATAATAACTCCTAAGCTTGCTGCTGCTTTGGATAAGTGCAAGATCAGTGACAGGAATGCAGTTCATATTCTTATAGCTACACTTGAAGCCCTTGGTCAAGATGTGGAGACTTTTGCGATCAACAGGTGGTCTATTAACAATTCTCGTGAGAAACTCCGCGAAAAGAAAGCTACCGAATCTTTAAGGATAAGGAATTGTCTGCCGCTACGATACATTGGGATAGTAAATTACTGCCATCACTAACAGGTAAAGAGACAGTAGACCGACTTCCTGTTATTCTTTCAAATTGCGGTGCTGATCAACTTCTTGGTGTACCTGCATTGCAATTAGGGAGTGGAAAAGAACAGGCAACAGCTGTTTGCGAAACCCTTGCGGAATGGGGCCTTCAGGACTACGTAAAAGCATTGGTTTTTGACACTACTGCCTCTAAGACGGGCGCTTTTAATGGTGCGTGTGTTTTGATTGAAAGCTTTCTAGAAAAAGATCTCTTATATTTGCCTTGCTGCCATCACATATACGAAATCATTTTAAAAGCCGTTTTCGAGGAGAAGATGGGTAAAACTACCGGCCCAACCGTACCAATCTTAAAAAAGTTCCAAACTGCTTGGGGTAAAATAAATGTAAATAATTTTAAAACCGGAATTGTGAATAAGAAGATCAGAAAACATTTGGATCCGGTCGATGTTTCCCGAGTTCTTAATTTTATACGAAGCACGTTGCAAGAACAACAACCGAGAGAGGATTATCGAGAATTTTTACAATTGGCTGCTACTTTTCCTTCCGTGCTCCAGGAGCTATCCATCATGCAAGGTGGATGGCTAAGGCTATTTATTGCTTTAAGATATTCATGTTTCGCGATGAATTTAAATTATCACCGCGTGAGGAAAATGCAATTTGTGATATTTGCATTTTCCTTATCAGTATATATATCGAAGCGTGGTTTTGTGCACCTTCTGCAGCCAAAGCACCATTTTTGGATTTCAGTGTTCTTTCCAAAATTTATAAATACCGGACAGTTGACGAAGACATCTCTCGTGCGGCTTTACAAAAAATCAAAAATTATTTGTGGTATTTATATCCTGAATCCATCGCCTTGGCCTTCTTTGACCCAAATGTGACGGCAGAATCAAAAATAAAAATGGTAAAGGCGTTGAATCGTGAAACTGATGCTGAATGTGAAAAAAGTATTAAAAGAATAACCGTGGAAACAAGCCAAGTTCCTGAATTATTAAACCAAGGACTTGTACAATTTGTCTCCAACAAAACAAAACGATTCTTTGCAAGATTTAACATAAATGACGAATTCCTATGCACAGATCTTGCCCGGTGGCACAAACATGAAGATTTCGTCCAAGCTTTAAAAGTAGTTAATAAACTTAAAGTAACAAATGATACGGTGGAGAGAGGTGTTAAACTAGTAGAGGATTTTAATAAGTTATATACAAAAAACGAGCGACAAATGCAGTACGTGCTCCAAGTTGTAAGTGACTATCGACAGAAGTTCCCAGACAGCAATAAACAAACTATATATAAAAATAAAGATTTTTAATTCATTTTTATTTTATTTTCTTCAATGAGTTATTTCTTTTTTTTGTTTTTTATTTTATGTTGCTATTAAACTATTGTAAATTGCAATGAAGTAAGCGTCATACGGAACTACCTATATATGCTAAATACTGTATGGATAATAATTTCCTTCTTCAATTTATATATGTATAACTTAATATACTTTACCAATTAAATTTTTTTACTACTTATTTACGCTGTATATATACTCATGTAAAATGAAAAACACACTTTTAATGAAATTAAAATTTTTTGTCATTTTGGGGTAAATTTTGCATATTGAAAGGCTCGGGGCACACCTTTCCCCTATCCGATTGGCACCAAATTTCACAGAGGTCATTTTTATATAGAATGGAACCAAACTGGAGGGAGGCCCGCGAAAAAATATTGTATATAAAAAAACAGGTCAAATAACTGCCACGCTAGTGTTACAGCGTTGCAGTTAAACTTAAATTTTTCCCTCTCGAATTTTATCGAAAAAAGATGATTCGCATCAGATGTTTGATGGATATCTTGGAAATCTAGCAGTAACTGCACAATCACACAATTTACATGTGTACTTACATATGTACATACATACATACCCCGTTCATTTGGAAGGTAACTATAATATATTAATGATTTCCAAGGTTACATAATTCTTCCCACTAAGCTAACAAATATGAACTTAAAAATTAATGAGTGAGCGTAAAAATGTAAATTGTTGTTGTTGTTATGTAACAAAGAGAAATAGATTGGCTTAAAGTAGGGAGAGATTGAATAAGGAAGTGTGTGTTGTTGGTAGTGGAAGCAAGGGATGTGACCATATCTTTTAGGTGCAATTTTTGCAGCTCACTGCTGTGGTATATCTTCCTCTCATTAACTATTGTACTTATCTAATCTGAAATTTGTATGCTCCCCCCTCCCCTATTATCACGCATGCATGTAGGTCGATACATATGCACATATGTGTGTAAATATGTAAATATACAATAATCCCCTTCAGGGGCTGGCCTCCCTAACATACACTACAGTATACACATTCATACATACACACAGTATACACATTCATACATACATACATACATGTGTATGTACCTTTAACCGTGGTCTGATTACTTCCATATCCCCGCTTCATTTACGCTAAGAGTGCGGATTTTGTTTTAATATTCTCGTTACTTTTCGCCTTGACGGACTGCTGCTGCTTTTATTATTATTGTTGTTTTTTTTTACGTCAAACTTTTTGTATATCAGCGGTTTTTTGTTTGTGCACCGGAAATGACTAAATTGTCGCATCCCGTTCTCTAGTAATTTGTTCACCGTCGTGTACTCTACATTCGAGTAGTTATTTGCATATGAAAATTTACATGTGTGTATGTATGTACATGCGTGTACATATGTATGTATATGCATAAATACAGACTAGGGATGTCAGTATTAGCGACTAATTTTTAGTCTCTGATTCTTGAGATATTTTTCAAGAAATTTCGGGATTCCAGGATATAATTTGGGACATAACTGTAAAACTGAGTAAAAATTCAATAATCGAAAGCATTTAACTGTTAAGTATAAATTGATTTTAAAAACCACCCATTTATTAATTAAGACAAATTTTAAGTCTTGGGTACATTTGATGTATCAGAATAAATCAACAGTGCCTTGGATTTGCATTCTTATTTCCAATCCTCTTACTTCTATTTATGCTCCTAATCACAATTTGAAAAATATTTTACCTTAACCCTTTGGGTACACATTTATTTAATATGATAGAAAAGTTACGTTTGAGAACCCGGGATGGTCATCACTAATAAATGGCTACAGTTGTGGTCATAAAATTACGAACACCAAAAAGTGATGCATTATTGCGATTTTCTTTTTTAAGTTATAGTTGTTAGTTTGTATGTAAAAGGTTGATTGAAAAAGATGCTGCATATGACTTTGTTTTTTTTTTTTTGGGATACAAATTTGCTAATTTTGTATGTTTACATTTTCAATGGAATATTTTTGTGGTTTACATATATAACTTAGTCTACATTATCACCATAAAGATTATAGCACATTCTTAACAAGTCATTAGACATTAGATTAAAAAGATATTTTGAATATTTGTCGAACCTCTGTTAACTTAAACAACGGCTTAAATGGCGTTGAATTAATCAGATTTCTCAGACTCATCCAAATTTCTGCACAAATTCGTTTCCACGCACAAAATGTCTTGCATATCCTCTCTAGCGTTTATTAATTTAAAATAAGGCGGATTGATTTTAAGGAATCTGATTATCTAGAAGCTTCTTTACTCTAAGATCCTCTCTTGCTCTCTATCCTTTTCAATATGATAAGGGGCATAAAATCGTCTTCAAAGTTAAGCTCATTGATCAGTGCTTCGAGATGGTATTGTTTAAGTCTTACTCTCTTTGACGTATCTTTAGTTCTCCTCTTCACACACCTGGTTAGTCATGGTTGGTTCGTTGAAGTGGTGACTCATCCAGAATCCTTCCAGCGCTTCCGCATCATTTGATTGCCACATCCTCGTTACCAACTTGTTTAACGGTTATTTACAGCATGACTATGTCCAATCTGTGCGATTTAAGAACGTTATTTGGTTGTTGGCGTCTAGGTCAGACAGTTCTTCGAGACTTTCATACAATGGTTTCCCCAGGGTTGAATTCTCTTCTTCCATTGGGCAGATCATTCACAAAGGAAATGGAAAATTGTTTCCTTTTTCTCTGGTTGTTTAAAACTGTGACAGTGTGAGTTGTGAGGGATGCGCATTTTGGCTGCTTGTTCCCAGCCAAACCAAAATCCAGTTATGACTGTCGGAAGTCTCCATGCGTCCCTTCGTTTCATGCTTATCAATGTTGACATTTGTTTGAGGTTGTAGGTGGGCTGGTTTCTCCATCTCTGCTACGACACCACAATCCATGTTATTTTAGGGTCATCTCTATAGATTGTAGTGTTGAAATTGTTTAGTGAAAGTCTCTTATTCCAATCCTCCTGAGATGGGAAGAGAGTGGCGAAATTCCTTTTGAATGTTACCGTTGGGACGATGTAGTCAGTCCTCTCCGGGGTGTGTGAGTTTGTCGCAGATTGGGATGGGCAAAAGTTTTTCTTTCCAGTGACCCGCTTCATTTAACCGACACGTACTCATGGTTGCCATCTTCTTGATATGTAGATCTATGGGAATAAGGTGTTTCAGGGCGGTAAGGGTCTCCCTGGGTAATGATCTGATCTGATTACACCGACCGTTATTGCACAGGCTGATCTTTGTAATCTGAAAAAAAAATTAGTTATAACTCTTTAATAAATACTTATACTTATAAAACCCAATTCTTTGGTTCGCATATATCGTATGGTATATTTTCCATTCGTGAAACAATATCAGGACTTACACCACAAATAGGAGGAAGAGCTCGGTTAAACACTCAATAAAGGATGTTAGCGCCAATATATATACATATATCTATTTATTTATTTCCGTAGAACTCCAAAATTTTGCTCTTCAACCAATTTCGGTTATTTTCTAAAAATCGGCATACCTTAACTTGCCTTTTAAATGCAAGTTTACCATTTGTCCCGATTTTTATGCCCACCACTGTGTGTGTCTCCGAAGGTACTGACCACGTTCAACAAGTGGCTTGTTTGCCGCATGAATGTGTGCTAAATTCATTTCAGACAAATCATTTTAAAATGCATGAGTTTGTAGGTACTCTTGAGGGTGACATCAATTTTTACGAATGCAATGAATTTGAAGAGGTATTTATTTTTGCTTAGCCGTTGCAAACAATCTACTAAAAGGTGGTGTTAGAAGAGTAGTTTACTCGTACCGTCGGACTACATAAATTTGTGTAAAATATAGTGCGCGTGTATAAATACGAGTATTCGTGCAATTGAAGGCTTTCTGAATAAATATTACGTGCGAGCCTAAATAAAAACAAATTTCTGTCCGCATATGAATCACATTTCTATTCAAATGAATTTAAATTAACAATCTGGGGCATTAGGTATATTATACGTGTTTGCAAGTAATCTGAAGACAAGGGGACTCTATCCCTGCATCGGATTTGCAATTTTTTTCCGTGCGTATCCCTATGCAGTCAGTAACAAGTCTCACTGTGAACTTCAACCGTAAACAAACTTTTCATTGAGATTAGAGTTCTCTCGGCAGTACTCGAAATCTATCATCCACTTGAACAAAAACATAGCACGAATCTGTTATTGTTGAGGTATTGCGATAGAATGAGCAAATATTTTTTTTGCGCACCTCTAATGGGGTATAACCTTTTACCGTTGCTTGGCCGGTGTAACCTCACCTCATGGAGGTAGAGCTTGAAGAAATGGAAGAAAATAATTCAAAAGGTGTAGCCGTGTGTCAGACCGTTAACCTGCTCTCAGCGATTTTGAAAGAATCAGCTGATTAACTAACGCCAGTGGGGTTATGACAGAGGTTTGTTTACGAAAAACTGAGATTGTATTTGTAATTTACGAAAAAAATCAACACAATCTCTGTGTGTGTTACTTTCTTGGCCTCTGAACAATGACTGAGTGGACCAGTGTTTGAAAACGTGCGAAATAAGCGGAGAGAATTCTGCTACAGAATAGCGGATGACATGACAGCCGAAGTTACTCTCCCATTTCGCTTCGGATGACAAAAATCTGGCACTCATTTGTTTCGAAGGCACAATCGCTTAGATCAGCTATTGTCAGATGACTTCTGTAAACAGGCACATTGTCAAGGATGATAGAATACAAGGTTGTGTCTTCCGAATTCGCCGTGTCGTAAGAGTCCTTCAATAAACAAACAAAAGGAAGGGGAATTACTTATTTGTGAAGAAGAAGAATAGGCGAAAGTAATGAAAACAATCAAACACAAGAAATTATACACACACACACACTTTTTGCCACAGTTGCATTTCCGTATAAAAACGCAAAAAACTGCATTTCTCCTTCGTCTTAATTGGCGCGATAACCGCTTACGCGATTTTGGCCCAGTTTAACAAAGCGCGGCAGTCGTTTCTTTCTCGCGCTAACCGGCGCCAGTTGGACAGACCAAGTGAAGCCAAGTCCTTCTCCACCTGATCTTTCCAACGCAGAGAAGGACTTCCTCTGCTACCACCAGTTGGTACCACATCGAATACTTTCAGAGCCGGAGCTTTTGTATCCATTCGGACGAGATGACTCAGCCAACGTAGCCGCTGAATCTTTATTCGCTGCGCTATGTCTATGTCGTCGTTTTTTTGACAACGTTGACGACAAAAAACTGCATTTGGAGGCTTTGTATTCATTTGTGCTTTAACTTAGTTTGTTTAATTTAAATCTCAGAAATCACAATATTACCAAGCCATTCGCCGAATTTTCACAAACATGCAATTTCTCCTACTTTTTTTTTGGTTTGTATTGCGAAGGGAGCTGACGTGAGACTTATCAAAATCGCGAAAAATGAAGTAACCACCTTCGATGCTCAATTCGCCTTGAGTGTCTCTGTCTCTCCCTCACTATAAGTTTCTCTCTCCACAGCTCTTGCATTTGTACAACGCTTCGAAACAATGCCTAAGAATCATAATTTTCCCAATAGCTATTTCTTTTTTTCGATTGATTTGTGGAAAACTCGATATTTCAAATGCCAGTAAAGTAATTTTACTGAAGTTTAGTATTTATAGCTGCATTAAACCGTTCAAGAGGGGTAAGTAAAAAAATCCTCTCTCCTCTCCCCTCGTTTATGCATTTGTAACCATGCACTTGTGCATGAATGCGCACCAATTCCACTCCACCAGACTAGGTTACTCTATTTATGAGTTCGATTAACACAGTCGTCAATATACATACATAAGTATATGACTAAAACAAAGTGCAAGCGATAAAAATATTATTAAATGCATATAAATTTTCTTTATTTATGATTTTTCGTATGTGTTTGTGTGCATGTATTTTCTAGTACTCAAGCAAAAGCCCATTCCGTAGAGTCTGCGAAGAGTAGAGACGCCGCATATTCAAAGGTTAAAGAAAGAGAAAAAAATACATAATACAAAATAACGAATTAAAACATTATATGTATGTAACGAAAGCACCCAGGCGCACTCATAAGCGCACAAACACACCAACAAATTCACATTTGTATAAGGAATTTGTGCGATAAGCCTAGTAGAATTTATCGTGCACGAAATAAACAAGTAAGGAGAAATACAAAAACAAAAAAAGTCAAATAAACAATAACAAATTTTACCAAAGAGCAACAAAAAATAAAATTCAACAATATCTTAACGGCGGCACTCCATTAGTCATTCGGCGAATTGTGCACAAAGAAAACACACGCGAATATAAATACATAAACGCTCCAAGTCGGTCGCATTTCTTTCTCTCTAATTTCAACACACTCACCCACCACCACCCTCATTCAACACATGCAACAGCTACAACAAATTGCAGAGCCAGAAAATTTTTCACCACCTGAGCACCTGAATGGAAATAAAATTTCATTGCAGAAAATGAATTGATTGACGTTCGAGATCGGCTGTTCGGCTTGCTTAGTTTATAGTATGTATGTGTGCACATACATACCCACATACGTTTTTTGTTGGGAATGCGTTCATTGGTGGGAGTTTTTTTGTTTTTAATTTTCCCCTAGTCCCCTAATTTATTATGTTCTTGCGTTTTGATTGACTTTCATAAAATTTTCGCATGCTCGCATAATTTTTTTTAGGATTTACATGCATTTGTAGGTATGTACATATGCTAAAAAAAAAGAAATTCGAATTTTCAATACCCAAAAGACAACAGAAAATACACCGACCGTAAATAAATGAAAACAGAAACAAATTAGTGGTACGAAATTTAACTCAAAATAGATTTTATAAATCATTGTGATAGGTTTGATGCCGATTTCAAGGTCCTCACAACCACCTACACTGGTGGTCATAAAAATGTGCGCACTAAAAATTAATACGAAGTGCAATTTTATGCAGTTGAATTTCTAAGGGGAAGTCAAAGTAGTGAATATTACAAGAACAGAGGTGCATTGAGTCTAAGAAGATCTTTACACCTCTCAATTGCGGTCCTAACTCCTAATACCCAAGAACCCTGCGGACTACCTAATAAAAATTATATGATCCTGGTAGCTAACTTCTCGCTTAGCCTGGAGCAGATATTGAACAGCAGTTCAAGAAATGAGCCCTCAAAAGTTGCGCTAACATTACGCAAATTTTAAATCCAAAATCTGTCTTACCTTGGGATCAATCAAGGCGGTTTGAAGAATTAGTTGGTTGTGCCATAAGTTCAGTCACCACTGAAGATTAGTTTAAAAATTTAAGAGACGAGTTTTTAATTGCATTGCAATTTTTATTTTTCATTAAGTAATAATATTTTTTAAAACTAGAAAATTATTCAAAATGTTCGCCTTTTGTTTTACTACAGGTTTGCTTGAGATTTCCGAATTTTGCTGGCAAGCTCTCTAGCTCCAGGCTAATTGATGGGCCATTCTTCAAATAATAAAAGTTGAAATATTCTCCCGCAATCACACTTGAGTTGTTTTAGCTGTGTGCATCGAGGCAGATTACTTGATGAAAGGCCCAGTGTTCTTTATAAACCCTAGACATCTAATCTTCTTCGAGTACGCGTCAGAAAATTCGCTTGCTCCTTTCAGTCTGGCGATAAATGGCCCATATACCTACATATATAACGAAAAATTATATTAATGCATGAAAGAAAAACATTCCAAAAATTGAGGGTGGGCGAATATTAGATCTATACCGTTCCTGTTGAATTCTTCACTAAGACATCATTTGTACTTTTCCCTCAGTTTTTATGCCCAGCTCAAAGAACACAGTTTTTTGCAGGGATAATAGATTTACAAGGTTTGTCCAATTACTACGGAGAGAAACAAAATTGTGCGAGCAACTTCGGCTGCCACGTCGTGGGCGATTCGGCAGTTGAATTCTGCACAATCATTTCACTCGTCCAATCAGTCGTTGTTGACGGCAAGGAAATGCCATTGTGTTGATTTTTTTTGTATGCCACCAACACATTTTTAGTTTTTTCGTAAATAAACCGATTCATAACCCCGGCTACGTCAGATCATCAGCTGATTCTATTCAATTCGCTGTAGCCCGGATAATAGTAACGATCTGTTATTAACCACAGCTTCTCAACTCTTTTCACCATGATTTTTGGAGCCTCTTTAACAAATTCAGGTCGATAATACCGCCGTATCAAAATATGCATCAATCCATGATTTTGCTGGAATTTAGAAGCATCTAATGAATATTCCGGAAATTTTCTTTGATCCAAATGTCGCAATATCGGATGTTTACTAAATAACAAGAAATGGGTTGATTTGATGGGTTAAAGCGAATGAAGTACTTCTTGAAAACCATTTGCGATTCTTATTTTTTTGAATTTAAATTTTTGATTTTTTTGGATTTTTAATTAGTACACATATTTTGGGCTTTTAACATTTTATTTAAAATCTTACTTAGACTGTGTTTGGCCCGTTGTGGTACCACTGTGTAATATGGGAACCTGACTACTTATTTATCATGGAACCTCTTTTATGAGGCGTAGGATAGGCTTTATCCCAATACCGGATTTTTTTTTTGTCGGACCAGACTAGCAAGTGCAATACTCAGACATAATTAAGTCCATTGTACTGCACTTGGATTCCCTTTTTAATTTTCTGTAAATCTACTCGACCTCCGAAGAAATCTGAGTAGATCTTGGGGTGCCAAGGAGCCAAGGTGGTCGCTTCTTAACACATCAGTGCCAAAGACCTCAAACCTGATTCGAACGAAGACGGGGCAGACGCACAGGAAGTGGTCCGCCGTCTGGGCAGAGTCCACTATCTGAGATGCCCACCTTTCCATGTGCCTTGCCCATAGAAAGTGGCCCGTCATCAGCCCAACCAGCCTCCTACAGTCTCCTCTGCTTACTGACAGAAGGAACTGCGAAAACAGTGTTTGCCGGACTCATTTTCTGAGTTTGACCACAGTTCTCTTCTCAAGCTTATCTCTTATCTTCTCAAGCACGACTCTGGATTGTATGGAGTCAGGGGGCATGGTGAGAATCGTTGCATCGAAGTCCATGCATACTCTGTTGTCAAATGCCGGACAGGAGCTGTACCAATTCCCATTGTGTTTCAGCCTGCAGATGGCTTCTCCTCGAAATAATATTTTCTTCACAACTTTGCTCTACTTTTAGCTAAGGCTGGGCAATTACAGAGGAAGTGTTCGCCTGTTCCTTGTATTCATCGTTTCTACCAGGATATTATATTTCTAGCCTAGAAGAGTGCCTACCTAAGAGCCAATGACCGGTAGCACAAGCCACGACCTTCGAGATGTTCTCCCTTGAGAGGTTGGGCAATTTTCCTGAACTTTTCTTATCTATTTGCGGCCAAATTAACCATGACCTATTGGCCTTCTGGAGAGTAATTTTTTTATCCTTAATTTGCAAGTTGCCACAGGAATTCCCATATTACATTGCTTCTATTTTAGTTTTCAAGTATTTTTTATTTTTCTCTCTATTTAATTCAAAATTATTAAAAAATTTATATTAATTTGTTATTGTTAGTGGGATTTCATTGTATAAATTTCTATTTTATTTTAGTTTTTTTATAATTAATCAAAATTAAGAATAAAACAGATGAAACAGATTTTGATATAATATAACAAAAATAATTTATATAAATTTCTAGACCTTATTTTATTATCATTATTTTTTGTTAAATCCCACAATTACATAAATAATATCGTATAAAACCACATTTAGCATAACTTCCAAATACCTTTTCTTAGCTCATTCAATGTTATAAGTTCACTTTATTTTTTACTCTTACACTACTGTACACTGCGTGCCTAAAACTATGCAACAGAAGATAGCGTTCGTCCGCATCTAAACCATATGGGTAGAATTTGTTAGCAAATACTGCAACCATTTGCGAGCAAACATAGGCTGATTCCAAAGAAGCGAAAATCAAACAACAATAAAAAGTAAAAAAATGTTGTATCTACTTGAGGCTCGGTTTCTTTTGTTTTTCTGTTACTGATATGTCGTGTCGCGTTGGTACATTAAGTTGGATGGCTCATATGGATGTACGTGAACTCAATCATATAAAATAAAAAACCTGTAAATTTTTTATTAATAAAAAATGCTCTGCGATCGGAAAACAAAGCATGCGAGTGGAACCCACTTACTAAGTAGTTAGAGCACTTTGGTCGGCAATAAGTTCTTATCGCACAAAGTCTTTACTTTGGGATCACTTAAAAATCGCGGTCCTTATTGGATATTGTTTGATTGACATACAGTGGTCACACAATTTATTCGTACACTCACAGTTTATTAACAAATATGCGTGATACTTTGCACGATGTATACAAAAGAACGAAATTTTGATATATTCGTAAAAAGTTCATATTTATTCAATATTTAATGAACAAAAAATTTCAAGTTCATTTCTGGAATTAGAGAACTGAAGGGGTTACATGGGTTTCGTCGGGTAAAAAAGGAATATTTTCAATATTTTTTTTTTATTTCAAAAATTATTTATTTTCAAACTTGTTTCTGTCTTATAGATACATATTTAAAGAATAATTTCCGAAATTTTCAAAAAAAGAAATTAAATATCCTCCATTGTGACGTCATTTCCGGTGACCCCTCGAAAAAAGGTGCGTCCGCGTTGTCAGCATAACTCCTGACAGGATCATCGAAATTGAAAAAAACAAAAATAAGTGTTTTAGTTAAGCGCATAAACTGGTGCTTGAACGAAGGAAAAATTGGAATTTTGGCAGACATTTTTGCAAAAAAATGAAAATTTCGGTCAAATTTGCTTGACATTTTGTTTTTTTTAAATAGTTGTAATTGAAAAAAAGACAAAATCCTTCGTTCAATCACGAGTACATTGTATTTCGAACACCTGTGTAAATAAAATTTCATCAAGATCGGTTGAGTAGTTTTCGAGAACATTTGACAACCGACTTTGAAAACACAGTTCCGAGAAAAACGCGTTTAAAGTTTTGAGTAACAATAAAAGTGGCTTGGAGCGCACACCTTCCAAGGACTGTATCTCTCTATTATTTGGATCGACTTGAAAATTTAGGATAATATTCCTTAGATTCTTGAGTAGAAATTAATAAGCCAAAAAAAAAAATCGAGGTTTTGAACCCACGAAACCCATGTAACCCCTTAAGGCAATAACAAAATAAGGCACAATTTTATGCAAAAATATTATTCCTACATAGCCTTATAAAAAATATTTTATTATAAAAAAATAAAAAAAAAAAATACGAGTATTCAGTACTGCTTTGGACCGCCTTTAGCTTTAATATCTGCTTCCAAGCGTCGATGCATACTTTTTACCAATGCCTTGGTTTCATTAGCAGCAATTTTCTCCCGCTCAAAATTTAAAGCTGTTGTTGTTGTTGTTGTTGCAGCAGCATAAACATACATACGGGGAATTCTGCTGGAGTGACAGTCCTTGGCCGCATTTAAATTCGGGTCGTTTCGGTAACGTAGAACCGACTGTCGTGGGAACACACTTAAAGCTGCCTTTAATTACGCTTTTTATGTTATTTTGAGCTTTCTGATTCTCCTTTCTCAGAGCTCCCAGACATGCTCAATTGGGTTTAGATCCAGTAATTGAGGAGGAATTTTACGCTGCTTACAAATAAGCCATTCTTGCACGAGACAAGATGAGTGTTTTGGGTCATTGTCTTGTTGGAACAAGAGCCCTTTAGCACCCAGTCCAAGTTTAATGGCACTATCATGCAAATTATTCTTCAAAATGTTTAAATACAGATGTTTGGCCATTTTGTAATCAATAAAAACCATTTTCCCTACTCCGGATGCAGCTGTGCACCCCCAACCACTGCATTTCCTCCTCCATGCTTAACGGTGGAAATAAGATATTTTCATTCTGTTCTGTATTTTCTGATCAGAAAACATGAAATTTCGACTTATCGTTGAATCTGACGTTTTTGCAAAAAGAATTTGGCTCATTTATATAGCGCCTGGCGAACTCCAATCTCTTCTTTCTGCTAATATCTGAAATGTAGGGCTTGCGGCGTGCCACTCTGCTATGATAACCAGCATTTGGCAGACAACTACGACTATTTATGGGCTTACTTTTTTAGGCCAAGACTCTTGAATATCTCGGAATGGTATCGTGGAGGTTATTTTTCAACTTTTCGCGCGACTGATGCTACTTTGTTGCGTTCCGCACGTGAGGTCAATACTTTTCGCCTTCCGGCTTGTGTGACCACTGTATTTATTTTTGTGTCCGTTGTTGTCTTGATAAACTCGATATTCTAACCACGAATTGCACACTGCTTAATTAATAAAGTGTTCAAATATATATCTTGAGAGTCCACCATAGATTGACAACACAACTTGCACAATTCCTCCGTCAAGCCATGTGAGAAGAAAAATACATGTTAGAAGAACTTCCAAAGCCTTCGTTTAGCTTTTCAGTTTTGAAATGAATTTTGTCAAATCTATTTCCTCTGAAACATGGAACACACAAATCAAAAGTCATGCAAACGACAGAACAGCTTGGAAAGAACTTTTTACGGGTCTTTGCTCCTTAACGGAACGAGAGGAACTCTTGTAGACTAGGTTGTTCAATAAGTTTTGCGGCTCGATAAGAAAAACACAATTTTATGGTTTCAAATTCATTTTGTTATTCAGTATAGTCTCCCTGAACATCAATTCACTTGCTCCAACGAGATTACAATTTATGAATTCCATCTTTGAAGTGAGAATCTGGAAGGGCTCCAAAATACGCTTCCACAGATGTTATGACCTCGTCATTTAATAAAAAAATGCTTTCGACCCATGAAATTTTTTAGGTCTGGAAACAGATGGAAGTCGCTAGTGGCCAAATCTGGTGAATACAGGGGATGCTCCAACAATTCGAACTGTAATTCATGGATGCGGTGCATTGTCCTGGTGAAAGAGAATTCGTTCGAATATCGGTGTAAGACCAAAATGAAGACAAAGTTTTTCCTAATAGCGGTCGCCCTCGGCAGGCAATGGCAAACCTCCGAGTGTATTTCTGGCATGAAAAAGTTCTTCATAAAGAAGATCTGCTGTGCGGCTTGAAACTGGAACAACATCAAGACGCATGCCACAAATAGGTGGAGAAGCTCGGCCAACTCCTATTATATATGTATATATAAGTAATCCACAAACAAAATTCCTTTTGCATCCCAGAAAACTAGTGCTAAAACCTTCTTGGATGATTTCTGGACACGAACTCGTTTCGAAGCCGAAGAACCACTCTTTAACTTCTTGGTTTGATTTAGGACCATGGTGAGTGACCCAAGTCTCATCCACTGAGATGAATTGATGCACAAAACCCACTTTATCATTTCGAAGACGCTCTAAATGTTGTTGAGAATGTGGCACTCGAATATGTTTTTGTTCCATTGTTAGCGAATGCGGCACCCATTGTGCACCCACCTTAGGTTAGGTTATGGTGGTAGTCGGTCTGCAAGACCAACTCACTTAGACCTTACAGGTCTGTTGTGATACCACTGTGCTACACGGGAACCTCATTTATCTTCCTTCGTGGAATCATTTTGTGGCTCTTATGAAACGTAGTATTGATCCCAACCCCACGCCAGACAGTTCTGTGAGAGAATTAAAGAAGTAATATATTTACCTAGATAACCTGCTCTGACTTTAGCTAGGGCTGGACAATTGCAAAGGAAGTGCTTGACTGTTTCCTCCTCTTCCTCTTCCTCTTCCTCTTCCTCTTCCTCATCTCTGCAACTTCTGCAATGTTCATGGAAGAAAACTCCTAGTCTCGGGGAATGCCTGCCAAATAGCCAGTGACCGGTTAAACAAGCCACGACCTTCGAGATATTGTCTCTTGAGAGACTAAGCAATTCCTTGGTTCTTTTCTTGTTTATTTGCGGCCATAGTAGCCTAGCTGTTAGACACGTATCTTCATTTCTCCATGACCTATTGGCCTCTTGGATAATGTGGTTTTTTATTATTAGTTTACTCGTGGCCATGGG
The DNA here is from genome assembly GCF_027943255.1 of Anastrepha obliqua. Classification (NCBI taxonomy): domain Eukaryota; kingdom Metazoa; phylum Arthropoda; class Insecta; order Diptera; family Tephritidae; genus Anastrepha; species Anastrepha obliqua. The sequence goes on along the minus strand of NC_072892.1, from coordinate 141,882,699 downwards.
TATTCCAATGGTACTTTTATCACTGAACAGTTCAGGAGCAGTACCTTTTCTGGCTAGCTCATCAGCTTTAAAGTTTCCCTCAATATTTCTATGGGTGTTGCGCACCCAACTTTCTGAAATACAATACTTCACTCAATGAGATGCCTAGGCCTTCTTCTGAATCGCTTTCAGTCACTCGACGATTTTCCAATACGATATTCAGTATTTTTCCAATAATTTCTGGTGTTGCTGCTGTTTTTGGACGTCTTTGACGTGGATCGTCTTCAAGGCTTGGACGTTTAAGGACGCCCATCTTTCTAGTATACTAATTTATGGAAAAAAGTCTTTATACATACAATATTCGTTCATAAATTCCGTTGTTTTTAAATCTTCCAAAAATAAAAATTCAATCTCTGTACGATACTAGATTTTTGATTTTTTTCCACTGTAGAAAATACTGTGACACGTCGGTACTAAATAGCTTGTAAACAAAGAATGAATTGACAGATTGAAATGAAACTTCGCATGCGTTCATATGAAGAGTGGACCAACATAACAAAAAAATGTAGTCTAATAGCAACGCCTTCTTTCAACGAACCACAAAACTTATTGAAGAGCCTGGTATATAAAGGGTTTTCCTATAACAGGTGTTATTTAAATATATAAAAGGCTATCGAGAGATGATTAACGATTTTTTATGGCCGGAATTGGATGGTATTGATCTGGACAACGTTTATTTTCAACAAGACGGCGGTATGCGCCACACAAGCAACGAAACCATAGATCTTTTACGGGAAAAGTTTTCGGACCGTGTTATCTCTCGAAGAGGCGATCACAATTCTCGGCGGCCAATTCTTGTGATTTAACACCTTGTGACTTTTTTCTTTGGGGCCACGTGAAAGAGAAGGTCTACGCCAACAGCCCAGGGTCGTTTCAAGACCTCGAAGATGGAATTCGTGAGGCTATCGAGGACATAGAGCAGCCACTTAGCAATTCGGTTATGGAAAATTTCATGAAAAGGATATTGTCCTGTAAGCGTAGTCGTGGTGGTCATTTGCCTGATGTTATTTTCCACTATTAACGGCATACCTTCCTCTTTATAATGAAATAAACATCCGATCATTTATGTTAAAAAATATCATTTTTCTTTGAATATCAAAATAACACATCTGTTTGCATAACCCTTTATATTGGGATTCAGGGTACTCACGTTGCTTAATTGACTTATGTAGCACATACCCATTATTGGGAGCTCCCTGCAATAACTTCTGTAGGAGTTGTTGGGATGTGGAAATCGAAATTTTTTTTGAGGTGCTTAATGACCGTTTGCCATTCAAAGTTGGGAAGTCAATGAAAATGATACTGAGTTTACCACTTGGTTTTAGGAAAATAGGAGTCCACTCTGTTATATCACAAAGCTGCGTAGTCTAATTAGGACCTGTCATAGAACACCTCTAACCTAACCTAACCTGAACTAGAATATATTTTCAATCAAACTTGGGGGCGAGTCAATTAATATTTATTAATTACTAATATATGTACATATACATATGCACAATATTTACATTACAAAAAAATGCCAATACTCACACGCAAACGTCTGTATGTAAACAGATAGCAAATAAAGCAAGTCGTCTCATTTGTATTGTTAATTTATGCAAAATCATTAATTTACGGGAATAGTGAAAACAAAAAGCGTCTTGTGTGAGCGACAATAAATGCGGAGATACGCTAACCGGTCAACCAACCAGCAAACGGAGCATCTCTAGCCAGTCATCGCAAGCAACAGCTTCCACTTCAATCAGAGAATAAGCTACTGCCAGTGCTTCACATACATACATACACAGGCACATTCATTCATTATTCGATTCTCACACACAAACCGCCTCAAACGTCCATTCATTAATTTCTCATCAGCTACAAAAATTAAGCGAACTCAGGTAAAGCTGCGATCAGACATGGCGAGGAAGTACTTTTCGCTTAAGTTTGCTGTCAGAAATGTTAGTTTGGGAAAAATAAATCCATTATTTTTGCGTGTGTAATGTCTAAACTTTAAATTGCTTGACCGATTCTTTACGAGATATCGATCACTACAACCATCTACTGTAAAAATAATGGACTTCTTTTTCTCCACAAATTACTTTCAGTGCGAACATTTCAAAAATGCATTTCGATAGTTCTTTTGAGTAGCTTTAGCAAATAAAATGACTCTTTGAAAACAGTAATGAGATTCCTCCCAACAGCAGTTACATGTATCCTTTGGCCCATACTAGACACTGAGCCCAAACAAATAAATAAAACAGCAAACGAGTTGGACTTGAAGCTCAGGTTATGTCCCTTCACTACTTAAGACCCTTCAAGGAGGCCAGAGCTAAACAAAATATGTATTTAACTTCATACCGTAATGCGTTTTTAATTTCTTTATATGATTTGTGCAAATTTAAAAAATGGTGCACTGCATACGAGGTGTAGCTACTAAATAAGCAGACCTCTGTTGTTGTTGAAATAATCCTCATTAGGGACTAGCGTCGTTTTACTACCACTGTTCTCGTGTGATCTCTATGTTTTTGTTTGATGTTTTTTTTTTGTTTTGAGTCAGATCCATTTCGTGAGATTCAAGTATAGCAACAAACTTTTTATCCCTATGTCTGAGATTTCATTAATTTGCTGGACATTCAGTTAAGTTGTGAGAAAAGCTTTCTTTCACTACCTTCGCCTGTCAGCTTCTGCAGATGGGATTGAAAGGAAGGTTAAGTCTGGCTGTTAAGGTTAAGTCCTTCCAATGAGGGTGCTAGTTGCCCTCTACTCTGTAAAAGTAGTTTACAGACTGTAAAACTAGTTGCTAGACTAACGCTGTGAAATATTTTATACTGATTTCAAATTTATTTACTTATCTTCAACTTCATTATACACCCATCCCAAAACTATGGTAATCTTAAATTCTTTGAAATAGTAGTGGACACCTTCTTTTGTTAGCTCTTTCAAAATGCAAGGATGCACGATTCCTGATTCCTTCAAAATCGCTGAGAGCCAGTTGACGGTCTGATGTTGGCCACACCTTTGCATTCCGTACATCGCTTTCAGAACGCATGTCGCTCTTATCTCCTTAGCTTTAACAGATTCAATTCTTGTTCTCATTGCAAATGCAAATTTCAATTCGAGAAATAGCTATAAGCCGTATGGCGCAAGATTTGGAGAATAAAGCGGATGGACTAACAGTTGGGGGCTTAATAGACTAAAAGCCTAGAAATTGAGCCGACGCATTGTTTAGGTGCAGAACCCATGACTAGTCGTTCTACAATAAGAGAACAACAAATTGTTTTGAATATTCCGTTATGGAAACTTATAATTTGGGAAGAAGTGTGAGTGGTCTAAGCATTTTTACGGTGTGTGAGGCACCTTCACTCAGTTTTTAAAAGGTCAACAAACTATTATTAAATAATGAGGAAAAAACTATCCTAATTCTTTTGCTACAATCAAAATGCGAAACAAAATGTGAGAAAAATCTCTCATGCGAATAACGAAGAGCAAGTAGAGGAAAATATTAACAATATCGGTATAAGCAGAATAAAAAATATCGATATATCCACATCGATATATATAACAATAATTTATAATAATAAATATCGATAAACATAAAAATAAATATCGGTATAGATATACTTATATAACAGTAAATAGCGATAAATATAATAAAATATATCGATATGTCGATATCGATACATATTACAAAATATATCGATATATATGAAAATAAATATCCAAATATCGATATCGATATAAATACCAATAAATATCGATATATCAATATCGATATATATAATATTATAACAAATATCGATATATCGATACATATGAAATATCTATATCAATATATATTACACAACATTTGATGCATCGATATTTTCATAGCATCATCATCATAAGAATCTTGTGCAGACCATTGCTTCCACAACTACGGTTCGCCACTACGATCGATCCTGTACTACGCCTTTCCAGTTTGTCAATTCCATTTGCCACAGGTCCACAGTGACCTCATTAATTCAGCGTTTACTTAGTCTCTCTCTACCTCTCCGCCCAATTCATTGTCTATGTACCCCATCCATCTTACTTCGTTGACTTTTTACAAAGCGTACTGCGTTTCCGTTATCTATCAATGCGTTCAGCTTATCCGATAAGCTCCGTCATCTCGAGGGAATGGATCAAACTCGTACAAACATTGTCTCTTTCTTTCAAATCTCAGTATTTGGTCGATGTCTGTTCTTTTAAGTACCCATACCTCGCTGCTGTATGTTCGTATGGGTCTTACAATCGCTTTATACATTGTCATCTTTTGAGCTCTTGATAGCAATTGAGGCTTTAATAATTTTTTGATATGTGTGCGAAGAATGATTGATTTGGCGCGCTTAATCGGTCATTTATTACCACGGAAGTGTCAGAATTACTGCTGATGAAGAGGCCTAAGTAGCTCCTTCAATTTGTTAACTCTCAGTACGCATTCACGATCGATTTCATCACTCGGTTTCTTTGCGAAGTCCATATATTTCGTTTTCTCTGTGTTTACACGTAGACCAACATCTAAAGTTGAATTTTTCCATCGCTTATATGGTACAGGTGCATATATTTTCTGACATTCATGAATCCGATATTTTTTACCCAAACCTAAATCCGAATGCAGTTCACGGCTAGACCGAGGCGAGAGGTACTGCATTAGAAAGAGAGAGACTTCATACTAAAGAACTGCTGACCGCTGGTGCTTGACGGATATGTATATTACTTGTGCGTTAATGACTACTTCGAGATTGAAAAGCAACAAACATAATAAGAATTTTTCCAAATCACGCTCGAAAAACTCGTTCAGCCAAACTGACCTGTACATTGGCAAATCCATTTCTTCTCTTTTTGGTAACGTAACCGCAATCATATTCACCCGCGGGCTGATCAGCATTATTTTCTTTTTTTATTGAAAATTTATCGGTAGTCATTTGCACGTCCACAAGACCGATGGTAAAAATAAAAAGCTCGATCAGAGTTGAAATTTAAATTCAAAAAGTAGTGAAGAGGTTTTAGTTATCGCCGAAAAGTAATTTCAGAAAATTAATAAAATTAATTTCTTAGTAAAATTACGGAAATAAAAACCTACTTTTAAGGGCTCACGGAATTTGGCGTGCTTATTGCAAGTACTTTCCTTGCCGCGTCTGATGGCACCTTTACTCGAACAGTTCGCTTTCAAAGATCGGCTAAATATCGAGTAGCTGGTCAATGGACTAAGAAGATATATTAGACAAATATTTAATTATTTAAAAGTGTACATTTTATGGTTCGGAGAACAAACGTAAAAAATGGAAATAAATGCAAAAGACTAACACACAAAGGAAATGAACAATCGAAAACAAAGTGGCGCTCAAGCAGCAAGAAATACAATAAAAAAATAAAAATAAACGAAAAAAGTCGAAAAAAAAACAGCAATCAATAAAAGGGAGGAACTAACTGCTCATAGTTTGTAACTTTATGCCATAAATTCATGTTAATCACAATTTTAGTCTATGTTTAGCCGCAATTAATATGCATCGCCACCATTGGAGTGACGACGTTGGGGGGTTCGAGTTGAGTTTACTGAACTGGCGTACAAAAAAAAAGGTTGATTATTGGTTTGGTTTGTTAGGCGCGCTAGAAGAGTTGGAGATGGCGATGGAGGAAGGCAGAATACCCCTGGCTACCGTTCATCAATTAATTTGCGGTCTTGCGGTTAAATCGCTCCCACAACTAACCGGTTTGGCGGAATAGCTAAGTAGTAGACGATGCCAACTGTTGCGATCAATGAATGAAACTATTATTTTTTTATTATCTTATTCCAATAACTTCATAATTATTTACATAAGATTATGATTCAGCTGTGTGAGCAGCTCTGGAGATCTGCTGAAGCTTCTTCGTATTTGAAAGTGATTCCATTTATTAATGGAGCTCTGCAGTTAAAGTTTTAAATCTGAAAGCAGAGGAACAGTGCTCAAATGCTCGTTCTAAAAATACGGACTTGTGTCTTCTTTGCTCTAAAAAAGAGAAACGTTGTAATCAAATCTTTAGAAAGGTCGGAACACTTGAAATGCATTTAAATTTTAATTCATATCCTGTTCTTCCTCGCTTGAGTATATGAAAAGCTTTTTTAGTGCAAGTTAGTTGCCCTCAGGTCAGAGAAAGAGACCCTGAATAGCACATGAAGAAATGGAGCTCCATCTCTTCTGCGCTTTCCTTAAAAGTGAATTGTGCAATTTCCCTTTAAAAACAGTCAAGGTGATGCTGATGATTGTGTAGTAGACCACTGAGACGAATTAAGTCGGTCCCTTCCTGGTAGGCTCATCAGCAATTTCATTCCTCTCTATGTTCTTATGTCCTGGAAACTAGATCAGAGAAATGATATCTTCTTCTTAATTGGCGCTATAATCGCTTGCGCGATTTTGGCCGTGTTTAACAAAGCGCGCCAGTCGTTTCTTTCTCGTGCTAACTGCCGCCAGTTGGACACACCAAGTGAAGCCGAGTCCTTCCCCACCTAATCTTTCCTACGCAGAGAACGACTTCCTCTTCCTCTGCTATCACCAGCTGGTAGCGCATCGAATACTTTCAGAGCCGGAGCGTTTGTATCCATTCGGACATATGACCCAGTCAACGTAGCCGCTGGATCTTTATTCGCTGCGCTATGTCTATGTCGTCGTAAAGCTCATACAGCTCATCGTTCCATCACCTGCGACATTCGCCGCTGCCAACGTGCAAAGGTCCAAAAATCTTGCGCAGAATCTTTCTCTCAAACACTCCAAGCGTCGCTTCATCGGATGTTGTCATCGACCAAGCTTCTGCGCCATACGTTAGGACGAGCAAGGAGAGAGCCTTGTAGAGTGTTAGTTTTGTTCGTCGAGAGAGAACTTTACTGCTCAGTTGCCTACTCAGTCCAAAGTAGCACTTGCTGGCAAAAGAGATGCTATCTGCACCTCCAAGATATTTGATCTCCTCCTTACAGGAGTTGACCAGGTTTGGATCTTGAAAATATTGCCCGCACACGATCCTCAAACTACAGTTTGCGGATGGAGAGATCTGTACGAAGTTCAGATAAATGCGGAATTAACTACCTAAAAATGCTACCACGTTCCTTGTGGGATGGCCTCCAGGTGCCAACCCATTTTAACCTGATTGCACTTTGAGCAGCGATGGAAATAACGCGAAAGTCAATGGGAAATAAGTGCAAAACTACATTAACGGCAGCACTGGAATAAGTGTTAGATGCTTCGGTGGAAGCAGTCTCTTACACGTGTTTGTCCCTCCCAAGGATAAACTCAGAATACTCACGGGCATTCTCATAGGCCATTGCAGACTGCGCAGTCATCTGCACATGATCGGGATTTGGTTTATGGATTATTGTCGTTTCTGCAATCTCAGGAGACTTTAATGCACCTTCTTCTGGAATGCAGCGCTATAGCACGGAACAGGCCCGGATACTTCTCGGCCAACTGCAGCCAGAAGAAAGGCACATGCGCTCAATCCAACCCAGCTCCATTCTGAGTTTAATAACTGCGAACTGGGTCTGGATGTGGTACTGTGATTAGTAGAGAGGACACAAAATACCATGAGTTTGGGGTGTAAACCTCATAAAGAATCTAATCTAATCTAAGTCCTTTGCATCTTCCCCAGTTTAGTGATGTTATAGCCCTTCCGAAGAGCTTCTCACCAAACCAGGCGATAAAATTGGCAGAATCACTTCGTTTTACATCCAAAGAACGACCTGTTGCTTGAGTCCCCATTTTTTGCCGAAGATAGATTTGCAGAAGTAGAAAGTTAGCTGGACTTCATTACTCGATATTCAATATGTAACTTCCAATGGACTTTGGAGCCAAGTATCACTCCAAGATACCTAACTTCCGATGCAAGCGGGAAAACGTGGTAATTTAAATTGGGAAGTCCAAAGAGTGGAGGTTTATATTTTTTGGTAAATAGCATCACCATCTATTAGTTCACCAAGATTTAAAAGGTTAAGTGTAAAAAATGCCCACAACCTTACATTTGTATGTATGGCCGATTTTTGTGTCATACTAATAATTTTTTCTAATCGCTCGAATATTTTTGGCTTATTTCACAAAACCTGTCTTTACATTACCCGCTCGATTGAGACGTTCGTAAATATGTAAGTGTGTAGAAGAAAATGCACATAAGAATGAATTTATATTTGCATAGATGTATGCATGTATGTATGTAAGCACGCACTCACACACGAACTGGAGTAGTAGTTCCTTATTGCACCGTTTTCGCTGCCATTCTACTACTTTAAATACTCCTATTTTTGTAGTTCTTGTACTCCTTGTAACCGCAATGTAATTGTTTGATTGGAGTTGTTGCAGAACAGAAACGGCACATGCAATTCCTATAACACACACACACACATGTATGTGTATTTGCATCGGTGTGTAAGCATAAAAAAATAACAACTTTAGCGATCACTTGCCGCCAGTTAGCTGCGAGTCATAAAAATCACTTGGAATGATCAGATTTGAAAAGAACAGCTGGAGTTGCGGCAGCAGCAGCAGCTGAAGCTTAGTGCGAAACAGGAGCCCGCGTGAAGCTGGAGCAGGAGACAGGCAAATAGATACGTACATACATAGGTATGTATATAGACGCACCAAAACGAGCAAAAGTTGCTCTAAAATCATAAGGAAATGTGAAAATTTAATGGCATTGCGAGCACGGCAATGAAGACGGCAAGAGGTGGGCAAAAGGAGAAAAAATTGAGGGGGCAAGCTTAGATAGCAGCGGAGTAGTTAGCTGCAAAATTTTAAACATGCACAAATGTATGTTTGTATGTATGTGTGCATGTATGTGTTTACGTATGTGCGTTTATGTATTAGTACGGAGGTTTTCACCTACAGTGCCTGCATGAGATTTTATTGGCGTATGCGTATATGCATTAATATGTAAAAATATATTACATACATACGAAATCACCGACACCAGTGCATGCATAAGCATGTATGTACACGTGTCAATGTATGGATATGCATTTTACTACAGAAACATACAATTACTTTTTACTATTTTTCTCAACAGGTGCCATAGAATATACTTATGTTTTAACGGTATGTAGCAGGGACTTAAATCCCGTGATCCCGAAAAATTTTAAGTATCGAATTGAAAGAAGTGAAAACTTGTTTATTACCACATTTGATTGCAATAAAAGCCTTTAAATTTTCTACTTGTTTTGAAACTTGTTTTAATTTACCTATGCGAAATTATGTAAACTGATTCGAATTAAAAACTGCATCCTTAATATAGTATTTATTAGCAAAACAACTCATTCAATTGCACTGAGTAAGCTTCTGTTGTTTACAAATTACAAAGAAAAAAATTTCATCTTCGACTAAAATTAAGAAAAAGCTTGAAACAGCGAGAGTTGCTTTTTATATTTCTGACTTTGGAAACTTTTTGTGTTGCAAGGCGCCATCTGACATTTACATTGGATGGTTGGTTGGCTGGTTAACGTAGTGATTCATGCAGAATCCTACCAGCGCATACGCACCATTTTGTTGCCACATCCTCGTTACTAGTTATTTACGGCATGACTATATCCAGTCTGTGCGGTTTAAGAACCTTATTATGTTGTTGACATCTAAGCCAGACAGTTGTTCGAGACCCTCGAGCAGCGGTTTGCCCAGGGTTAACATTCTGTCCTTCCGTAGGGCAAGGCATTCCCAGAGGAAGTGGAAGATTGTTTCCTTTTTCTCCGGCTATTTACAACTATGACAGTATGTGCTGTGAGGGATGCCCATTTTGGCGGCTTGTTCTCCGATAAATCAAAAGTCAGTTATGACTGCCGTTAGTCTACAGGCGTCCCGTCGTTTCATGTTTATCAATGTCGACGATTGCTTGAGGTTGTAGGTGGGCCATAACGTCCTGCTGATTTTGCATTTCGTCTGGTCTCTACATCTACAATCCGTGATTCGAAGGTATTTTAGGGAAATTGCATTCTTGCAAGAACGTTATTGCCTGTTCATCTGCTTTTTCGTTACCTTCAATGTTCCGGTGCCCCGGGACCCAGATTAAGCTTACTTTATGGTTTTCACTCAAGATGGTAAGGCTATTCCTACTTTGCTCCACCACTTGTTGTAGCCAAACCCAGTGCCTGCGTTGCAGCTTGGCTATCCGAAAGAATAGCGATATTGCCTTTAAAAGAGAAATCTGTGATTCGTAGCCTACAAGCTTCCCCAATTTTCAGCACTTCCGCCTGTAAGAAGCTGCTGGTATTAAGGAGACGCACAGATTTTCCAATTCCAAGTCTATGAGAATACATACCAGCTCCAACACCACAATCCATTTACTGCATTTTTTTAAAGCTAGGCATTTTATCTCTCTCCAGCTTTTGTTTTTTGCTGCGATTTCGAGCTTGGTCTGCCTTCTCCAGATTTGTGCTGGGCGTCCTGGTTTACGGCTGCCCTGCAGATTCCATTCGATGACCATTTTCGTTACGTCGCCCGTTGGTTTAGGCAGGACGTGACCAATCCATTGTCATTTCGTTCTGCTAAGCTTCTCATGTACCGTAAGTTTAAGGCATCCTTAGGCATTAGTACAACGCCAATAATAAGAATAACTACATGTGGTTAGAGGTTTCTATTTTATATATTTTTGTTTAATGATTTTTATATTAAGGCAAATTAAATTATTGCTTTTATCATTTATCAAGAACTCTTAGCTGTGCTTGGCCGACTAAAAGATGTTATTTCATCGTCTATTTAAGTTAGATTTAGCTTTATTTGAGGTTTTCACTTCCAACTCATGGTGTTTTGTGCCATCTACTCATCACTGTACCTCATTCAGACCCAGTTCCCGTATTGAACTTAAGATAGAGCTGGGTTGGACTGAGCGCACATGCCTTTCTGTTGACTGCAAATGGCCGAGATGTCTCTATCTTCTCCGCGCTGCATCCATTTATATTGAAATGCTTTCAGTGAATTTTTGCTCATTTTAGGAAGGTTATGTTCCAAGGAAAATCCCGAAACCTCGAGTTCAAAATTTTCCGTCAATACTAGCATCCCTAGTACGTACACATGCACGCACGTAAAGGCTTGCCAAGTGTTTGTATGTCAATCGTCGTTAATTTTTTCATCGCTAATTAGTCACATCTTCAGGCAGTTCGATTTGAGCAGTAAAATTGTATCAGAAAATTTTATATTTAGTGTTATAGCACTTTTACTGGAAGGTGATATGTCAAAGTTCCAAGCCAATCAGAGCAAAATTGAGAGAATTACTGCACTTTTTCCGAGAAGATTTGACAGTTTTAGTATTTGACAACCGATTTTCATGATTTTTGCATATTTAGAAAGGCTGACGCTCCTGCAATTTACAGTTTTTGTAATAGTACATATAATAGAAGTAAAATCGACTGCCGCCACAGTGTTTCCATAATTAGTACATTATTTAATACACCTAAATTTATTGGATTTGGGAATAAGTTCATAGCTGCTTGGCAAAGGGTAAGTATTCATTCGGTAGAACTCTTTCTCCACTACAAAACTATGTGAGTTGTATTTTTGAGTTATTTAATTTTTTATTAGTTTTGAGGCTTAGAATTGGAATACCCAGTAGGCATAAAAAAACATTTTCGACATTTGCTCTTCTTTGTTTTTTATCGAGTTCAAAACGCTGCCGAAGCAGCCCAGGAGACTTACGACGTCTATGGAAAAGGTGTTATAGGTGAGTCTGCAGCACGGAAATGGTTGGCAAAGTTCAAAAATGGCGACTTTGACGTCATTGACACGTCCCGCCGCGGAAGACCTTCTTCGATGAGGAACGTCTCAAATCACTTTTGAAGCAGAACGGTCGGCAAACCAGTCGTGGATTGACGGAAAAAATGAACTGCAATCATGAAAAGATTCTCAATCACCTTCATTCAATGGGATTTACCGAAAAATTAGCAGCCTGGGCGCCTCACCAGCTCAACAAAAACAAACAAAGAAAGTCGCCTTCAAATTGCTTCTCAGCATCTCGCCCGCCATCGAGCAACACGCGGTCGTAAATAGCGCTTTTTGTACCGAATCATCACGGGAGATGAGAAATGGTACCCATGCGTTAATATGAAGCAAAGAAAGGAGTGGATGGCTCCAGGAGATACGTCAATGCCGAGAGTTAAGCCCGATCTGCATCCAAAGAAGATCATGATATGTGTTTGGAGGGACTGGGAGGGCATGGTGCACTGGAAAATGCTCGAAAAGAATGCCACGGTGAACAAGGCACTCTACATCATTGCCCAGCTGCACCGCGTGAAAAGACCTCATTGACATGGTCAAATCAAACTCCTTCACGACAACGCCAGGCCTCATGTTGCACAAGTGGGATACGGTACATAAGACAGGGCTAGTTTACTGGGGCGGCAACCCTTGGCCAGGAGAAACCCGAGTCATTGTTGCACAAGTCGTCAAAGCCGATTTCCAAGAGCTCGAATGGGAGTTCCTTCAGCATCCTTCGTGCTCTCCGGACCTTGCTCCGACCGATTACCATATTTTACGCTCCCTGCCAAACCATATAAAAGTCGTTACTATCGATAACAAAGAGGTCCTTAAAAAGTGGCTCAACAACTTCTTTGACACCAGGCGATTTTTGGCGGAACGGTGTTAACAAATTCGTCGAGAGGTGGAAATAGGTTGTAAACAGCAACGGGGAATATATAATTGATTAACTTATTGACATAATTATTGTTTTTGTTTAAATAAAAGTCAATACATCCACAATAACATCCATATAATGTAAACAGCAATCAGTATTCCGTACTAGCAGCAGCAGTGTGGTGTCACTGAGTGGCTGGTGCGAAACTAATTTTTTAGCTGTAGGATTCCTATGACAGCAACCATTACTTCATATCAGTACTAATGCCAATTCCTCAGCGATTAGAAGTACCAATACGAGTAAGAACAAACCCCATCAGCCATCAGCCTGTTAAATACCAATGGACACATGGATTACTACGACTGCGTTTCATTTCGCCTCTATGCTGCCCAAGTAAAAGTAATTCAAACATTTTATTTCTTCGGTCAGAAGCTGTTCTTTTACGATGCTCATAAAAGAAAGAAAATTTGAGCGTTCTTGTCTTAAGCTGGCCTTACAAAGCCGTCAATGCATGCACGCCGCAGTGAGGGAGACTGGGGTGGTGGAGTTGAAGCATGAACTATTTCTTTGATTTTGCTTTTATTTCATTTGAACGGGCGCGCGCCACCACTTTACTGCAGGCAATAATATGTGCATATGTATGTGTATGTGTGTGTACAGTTGTGTGGCAGGAGGCTCTGTAAGACAGAAATGCATAGGGACAGTGGGAGCCACATGGCTTGGCTTACGAAGTAGCACCTGGTGTGATTAATGCGCTTGCCGTGGCACATGGCGTACATACATGGATACGGACTGACATCTATATGTTTATATGTATGCGCCTATCTAGTTACGAGTAGGTACTTAAGAATGTAAGTCAGTCCACGGAGCAACAATTGCTGCTCACCCTACATTTGCGCTGTGTAGATATAGAATTGTTGCTTTTGGCATTATTGCAGTGGCACTTTTCATAGCAAATTGTAAAATACGAAGGCGAATATGTGCAATTGTATACCTACACATGCAATCTGTGTGTATGTGTGCTTAGGCTTGAGTACGCTTGGGAATTGACGCGGCGCGTGGATTGCCACTTGACCAACATTTTTACAATTGCATGCCACCAATTGCAACAATAATAATAATAGACCCATGTGTTATAGTTTGTGTATTTGTTGGCATACCCCTCAACGATAATGAAATGCAAGTACGCACAGTGCAGGACAATCAAATGGGGACACTTGGGTGACTAGAAATTAGCTAAAGCTCTTCAAACTCATCTAATTCGTGTCTTTAAGCTAAGATTATTCTTCGCTGATGTAGGAAATGCTTGGTGGATGTGATAGAGATTTTTAATTTAACTGTTTGAGAATCTTTACGAGTTATTTGATTTGATTTATGGCAGCAGGCCCCAGCATATAGAAGATACAGTCGGGTTCACTCGACTAGAGGCAATCATTTTTCTGGAAGAAAAAATCAACCGTGTCGGTCAACATTGTAATACAAGGTTTTCCTATTTTTTTTTAGTCATGAGAATAGTAATTGCATCAATCGGGCCCATCCAGATTGAACTTCTTTTCGTCATTAAATACTACTTTTTTCCATTTACCGCGATCATTATTTGTAACATTTTTGCGAAATTTATTCAAAGGTAGTTTTTTTTCTAAGTTTTTGTGCTTCAGATGCGGCTGTTTTAGAAAAGCTCTTCGAAAGGTAGATTTGCTGCCTGCAAACATTTGGGAATTCTTCAATTTTTGCTGTTGGAAGAGCGGAATTTGATGCAATCCTAAAGATTTGTTGGGTTTCTTTCGTTGTCAAAGCCATCGCAGTTCTGCTTTGTAGTTTTTACCATAGAATACACTTTTTTCACTTCAAGATCCACAACGTTTGGACTTCGACCAATCTTTTTAGCAATTTGGCGATTTGGAAGTCCATCTGAGCTTAAGATATCGAGTTGTCCGTTTGTTTCAATTTTCCTTTTTACCTCAAGACCCTCGGTATGAAATATTCTAGAAACGCGCCATTAGTGAGCTCGCTTTGAGCATTCAACAGGATTTCGAAATATATATATTTTGCTTGATTTTTCGTTGCCCTTTATTTCTAAGTTATCGTTTTAAATAGTCAGTAAGAATATTTAAATGTTTATTTCACTTTTTTGAAATAAATAAAAAATAATTGTTAAAGCTCCGGCGGCTGCCGTGGTAGAATGAGTTGGTGCGTGACTACCATTCGGAATTCAGAGTGAGAATTCTCGGTGAAAGATCAAAATTAAGAAAAAGTTTTTTCTGATAGCGGTCGCCCCTCGGCAGGCAACGGCAAACCTCCGAGTTTATTTTTGCCATGAAAAAGCTCCACATAAAAATATCTGCCGTTCGGAGTCGGCTTGAAACTGTAGGTCCCTCCATTTGTGGAACAACATCAAGACGCACACCACAAATAGGAGGAGGAGCTCGGCTTAACACTCAAAGAGGGTGTATGCGCCAATTATACATACATTTTTTTTTTATTTCTTGATATCTCTTGCCAAATTAACAATACAGAGTTTGTACATGAAATTATTTATATAGTTATATGAAGAAATACCGCTCCTGATCAGAGCATAGGGCGGAAACAAACTCAAAGCAACGTGAGCGATCTTGTGCAATTTTTCGAATTTCATGCCAGGAATATCTTGATTGGTATTCCGCGTGTGCTAATCGCATCCAAGTTGTTCGTGATATTTAAAAGATTTTCGTAGGTGATAATCTTAGCCAATTATACATACATACATACTGTTAAAGTTTCACGGACAGTGGATAGAACCTCTCTTTTTCAGAGCGTATACTTTAATTGATAGACTCGGACCGCATATATTTTCAGCGAGGACAGTTTTGGAAGAAAATTTGCTTCAAGCTGGTGTTCTTTTCTCGTCCGACACTGTCTACATATGAGTACTCAAATGGAATATCTCGCATTTAAATCAAACTCAGATCCCCTACAATCATAAGCCTGAAATGTGTATGTGTATGTGTCTAGTTTGTCAGTAGGCAGGCTAGCAAACTATACTTGCAACATAAGCCAAAGCTGCTTGCTGCTGTAACGCTGGTAACTAAAAAACAACCTCACCACCATCAGCCCCAATACCACCTCCATCGCCGTCCCCATTATCAATCGGCTACGTCATTAATATTCCAAGCAACGGCGCAGCAACAATTGTTTTGCTCAATGAACGTTTGCTGCCTCCGCTGACACTGCTGCCACTGCTGCTGCTTGCAATAATGTTGCAACAAAGTTTGTCTCTTCAAATCGAGATGAAACCATTTGACTGCAGCAATTGTTCCGTGGCAACTCACAACCCATAACTCCGAATGGACAGCGGCGGTGCAGCATTTCATTGCGATTGCAGCAAATACAATACATGCAACATGTGGAATTAGCATGCAACCAATGAAGGCAGCAATGAATTTATTTTCGATATGCACACACATACAAATATGGTTTCAATTGCTTCAGATGCTTCGCAAAACTGCAAAGTGTGGCAACTCTGTGTCACACTTTGGTCATTAGACTGCGATGATACGATAGATTTGTTGCGAAATTCAAAACAACAGCGGACAGCATAAAAACAATCACGGCAGCAAGTAGTAGAGTAATATACAGATGGACATGTGAGTATACACACACACACACACACATACAAGCCCATATAAATTTGTAATGTACACGGTGCTTTTGCTCGTTTTGTGACGACTGCGGCAACGGAAAAAGTGGTCCAGTCCGGTCAGTCAGTGTCGGTTGGCGTAAAGTTTCACCTGCTCCTTTTTAATAATATTAAAAGTTTATGCTTTGATACTCGCACATATGCATGTATACGTGTGTGTATGTGTGTAACTACGTAGCGCGTCAATAACCCAGCGTAACTGACGATCCGATACTGCCATTAACTGGCACAGCACCGCCACACGGGAACGAACAACTTGGTCACCCCACTACTTTGACTCCGTTTGACTGGCATAAACGCCATAACCATCAACCGACTGCGTGCAAAACAAGTTGTTAAAATGCAAAAAACAAAAAAAAAAACAACGAAGTAAATTAAAAAAGTAAAAAGCAGTTGGTGGGGGGAGACTGTTTTTTTTTTAAATATATTAAAATAATGAAATCTCTATAAAAACCGTTTGACTTAATTTTTTTCCATTTTCACTCAAGCAACTTTTGTTTGCTCTTCTCTTTTTGCTTTCCACTGCTACTTATTCAATTTTCTCTACTAATTGTTATGAGTGCGGCAATTTATTGGCAAATATATTTGAATTTTGTGTTAATTTTTGCAATTTTCTGCTTTTAGCTATAATCATTATTATTACGCATGCATTTGTGGTGATTAGCCATAATTTTTTATTCAAAAGCTTTTTAGAGATATTTCGCTTTGCGGCGCATAATGGAAAGAGGCGGGCACAGGTAAAAAAGTTCAAGTCTGTGAAATTAAATATTGGTCTATAATTTGAAAATATCCCTCATTTTTTCTAAAAACTATGGCCTTATTTCAATTGCATATCAATGAGTCTATTATTCAAGCTATTGCCCGTATTCCGGCCGACTTATTCGCGTGGTTGCGTGACTACCATTCGGGTGTGCGTAGGTTCAAATCTGCGTGCATGAACATCAGATAATAGAACCAGGGTTTTCTAATAGCGGTCGCCCCTAAAACAATGGCAACCCTCCCAGTGTTTTTCTGCCATGAAAAAGCTGCTCGTAAACTAAGTAACTACGCTGTTAGATTTCTCAGTGTGCTCTTTTACGCAATTCTTGAAGTTGCCACTTTCCTTCTCAATGGAAAAAATCGAATATTATAATGATCCCGAAGCCAGGATGAGCTATAAGACCTATACGAAAACTGATGCCGCATCTGCAGCAAAACAATATTGTTCCAGCTCATCAGTTCAGTTTTCGTGAGAAACACAGCACGATTGAGCAAGTCAATCGTATCAGCTCCGAAATAAGAATGGTTTTGAACGATGGGAATATCTCTCAGCCATATTTATTGATGTAGCTCAAGCGATTGACAGAGTATGGCACGAGGGACTTGTCTACAAAATCCAACTCACACTGCCACAAAACTCACACAAAATATTATAATATTATCTTACAAATCGGGTGTTTATGATAAGATATATATAAAAACTACCTAACTGATGATATTAAAGCCGGCGTACCACAGGGCAGTGTACTGGGCCCGCTTTTATATGTAATATACACGTCTGATCTTCCAACAAACCCGCTGACGCCACTGCAATCCTTTGTCGCTCCGAATGTCTAATAAGAGCGTTGGGTGAACTCAACAGTCATCTGAAACACATAAGAAGGTGGTTGGCAGACTGAGGCCAAAAGTGGACAGATGAAGCTAAAAACGAAAGATCTTCATTGGCTAATCAATTTCCGTTCCGGGCTTAGCCTTGATCACAGAATTCTTCTCTACAATATAATCATTAAGCCAATCTGGATGTATGCGTCACTACTGTGGGGTAATGCAAGTGCCAGCAATATTGCAATTATACAACGAAGAAAATCTAAAATATTAAAAATGGTTACTGGAGTGCCGTGGTATATAACCAATGAAAATATCCATCGAGACCTAAATGTTCCTAGGGGGATAAACGCTAAAAAAACACTTTTTTCATGAATTTATTGTAGCGAAACGGTTCAAGTCAGTTTATTAAAAGTTGTTGCATATTATAAAGTAACATTTCAAGAATATTTGACAAAATTTTCATGTAAAAATATTGCAACATGAGCGAATGAGAGAAGATTTACGTAGACGTCTTTTCAAAAATACATTTTGCAGTAGTCAGCATATCTCAGCGTAGAATCATCTGAAATCAAAAAAATCGAATAATTTAGTTAAAGTATGAGTTAAACTTCCCCCCAACGTTTATTTTGACGATTTATTTTCATTTTCAGCCATTTGGTAGTCGTTTGAAGTAAAAAGTGATTTTTGACGAAAAAATGCCGCCATTTTGTAGGTGTAAAACCACCTTAATATAAAAAAAAATGGCGAAAAAAAACGTTGGGGGGAGGTTTTTTATATGTAAAATATGTGTGCAAAATTTCAAAAGGATCGGTTGAGTAGTTTTCAAATGCCAATGACTACGCACTTTAAAAAAAAAGGTTCGAGAAAACCGCGTTTAAAGTTTGTAACGGACTACGCGCGCAACTGCTGCGTCTCGGCAAATGCTTGAGGCGGCTCGGCTTTATGCTCTGCTCGGATTGACTTAAAATTTTAACACGGTATTTTTGAAATGTTTTACTACAATAACATGCAAAAAAAAAATCGATTTTTATCCCTTACCCCCGCCCCCCCTTAAAACTGCTCCAGTTTCACGCAACGATAAGTTCAGCTTTGTCACAAACTAATCGATGATCTTCTGCCCTTGTTTTGGAAAGGTATTTTGCATTTTTGTTTTTGGACTTTGTCCGGAGAACGCGTCAACGTTTTAAACTTCGGTATACCATTGCACCATTGACTTCTTCAAATATTTTCCTGAAGATCCACGTATCATTTTTAAACTTTTAGGGTATAATAGATAGGAATAGTTCTTCAAATCCATTTTCCATACGCGGAATTCATTTTGAAAAAACAACCTACGCTTTCTAAGTTTCTCACAAAACTAACAAATTGCCCAACGTGTATTGCGAAAAGGATACGCCTATTTAGCAGCATTTAAATTTTTTTTGTAACTGAAATCTAAGCTTGAATTTTGCCAGTCACGCTTCCATTGACTGATAGAGAAACTGCATCTGACAAATGTATGCTATAAATTTACGTTCAACTATTTTTGTTTTCAGTTTGACTTTAAAAGCTGAAGACGGCAGAAGAAGGAAAAGTTATTTATTTAATAATATGTTGATATACACCTGAGTTCACAGCAACAGCGTGACATGTTGCAAAATTGTTTTTTTTTTTTTCTAACTATACCTCATCATCATCATCATTCATAGCGTTACAACACGGAGTGCGTCAAAGTTTCCTCCACAAGGCTCCTCCGAAGCGGCCGACTTGGAGCTTTTGCTTCGTAGTTACGAATTCCCAATCCTTTAAGATCGTTTTCCAATGCGTCTATTTATCAGCTTCCCGGTCTGCCTTCGGCCTTCACGCCCATTATGGATGGCATATGGATAACGTGACCTAGCCATCTTATGCGCTACGCGTTAACAAATCGCACAGCAGTTGCGTTCTGGGTAAAATCATTTAGTTCCGAGTTATACCGGGTTCTATAGATACATATATTATGTTTTTCTTTTTTTTTCCTTGTTCACTCCTCTCGGGTGCATAGGGCCTCGACCAGGCTTGTCTTGCGTTGGTTACGTTAATCTATTTGATTTCTGACAGGGTAGGTGATTAGCCTGCCGCTATTAGATAGTTATTATTGGGCAAAAAATCTTTTCGAAAAAAATTTTCTCGCCATGTTAGCAGTCTATGCGAAGTCAGCAACCTTAAGAATCCCGATAAGGGCTTTGTACATATTTAGCTTTACAGTTACTTACTTACAGTCGATACTTGAACAAACTAAGGTGACCATAATACGCTTTATTGTCTGCGTCGATGTGATACTTGACTGCAGGAGTTGAATCACAGCTACATATATGTGAACATGGCTCCCAGATATACATATATGTAACATGTTGCACTGTTTCAAACATATAGCCTTCCACATGAAGTATTTGTACCTGCATAAGTCGCCACGCTTTCAACAAATATTTGGTTTTGCTTTCGCTTACAGTAAGGCCAATATCGTTCGCAATTTTGTTAATTTTTGGTAACGTTTCGCTTAAATTCTACGTACTCCTCGAGAGAATAGTGATGTCATCAGCGTAAGCGCACATTTGGTTTGTTTTATCTAACGAGGTACCACCTTTGTTGACTTTCTTTACGACGAAGTGCAGCATTGCATTGAATATGCCAGTAGATAGATCCCTTGAAAGATCACTTGTACTGTTGTATGTGTGAACGTTGCGATAACGAGCCCTATCATAGTCATTAAAGCTCAAATACGGCGGTCGCCGTAGCCGAAGGCTACCATTCGGAAGTTTGTAGGTGGACATCTCTGTGCATGAAACACAAAAATTATAGAAGCAGTTTTTTCTAATAGCGGCCGCCCTTCGGCGCGCAATGGCAAACCTCTGAGTGTATTTCTGTCATGAAAAAGTTCCTCATAAAAAAATATCTGCCGTTCGAAGTCGGCTTGCAACTGTAGGTCCTTCTATTTGTGGAACAACATCAAGAAGCACACCACAAGTAGGAGAAGGAGCTCGGCCAAACACCCAAAAAATGCAACCAATAAGAAATCCAATGTTAACTGGGGCAGCTTTTGCAGGTTGGCAGGGAGGCATTTGAACAGAAAACCTTTAACTGAGCTTCTCAGTAGGCTTGATTAGAAGGGCAATAAAGGGCAATATGTTTATAAGTCTGGGAAGGTATGTGAGAAGAGCTTTGTAAATCCGAACTGGTTTTTTCCACTACATCTACGCTGGGTTATATGTACTTATAATTATGCGATATTTATCTCGGAGCGCTCCTTGTTTATTTTCTTACCTATGTTCGAAAACTCCTAATTAAAACATTAATTTCTGTTTAACTAAAAAAAAAATAAAATGTGTGTATGTATGTATATATTTACTATTTTAGGCTTGTATTGAGAAGAAATACAGCCATAATTGTAAGAATTAAAGTGTGAATTTCAAGTGCTGTCAACATTACGTAACTGCGTAAGTTATACAAACGTATGGATTCACATACACAAGCGTACATACATACACACATGCATACACACAGAGGTTATTGGTATGTATAGAAGCATTTATTTATGTTTATTTGAAAGAGGTAGTCAACACGTCATATAGACAGACACACATGCATATACATATATACATATACATACATGCATAGTTAACGGCAAACAGTCGCAATCCTTCTACACGTTTACACGAATACTTACGTATTTCAGTGCAGGATTTTTGTTTGGAAACAACGAGTGACAAACAAATTTATGAGGCTGCCAAGTAAATCGACCAACGAAAGCAAAAAATAAACACATTCCCGTTTGGAGTGGAATGCAGCGCCTTTAACTGAAAAAGAGAAATTTATATTTAGAAAATAAAATATTTTTTTAATTTCATACCACGCTTAAAAATAAATTTCAATTTAACTTTCCTTTGGAAGATGAGTCGGATTAGGTTTTTTATTTAAATTGTAAATAAAAGATATTCTTAATCTTCATGAAATTTTGTATATCTTACTAAAGTTTTATTGGCTATATATCTACATAATTATCTAAATGTAAGAAAAAAAATATTGCATTATCTTCTTTACAAATATATAAACAACAAATGAATATACAGTCGCACAAAGAATTATGCGTACCTGAAAATTATACGTACAAATACTGCGTTTAGAAGAAAATTGGTTTCGGTGTCACGGACACACTTTTAAGTTTATTTACGTAAAACTATGTTATATGATAAACCTTGGTGATAATGTGCAATTAAATGACAAATTAGTATATTTTTAACATGAATAGTTTAATATACATATGTAACCAATGTAGGGAAATAGTAACTTATAAACCCACAAATAAATAACCTTAAAATTCAATTAATTGAATTTCGTAATACAGTAGTTTCTGTTTTTATGCGGTATATACGTTCCGCAAGAAGCAGCATAAAAAACAGCATAAAAAAAGCTACCAGTTCTATAGTAAAACTATAGATACGTTTCAAATGCTAAGAACCGCATAAACCTGAAATAATGTAATAAAATCGCATAAAAAAGGGTACTAGTCCCATATTATAACTATAGATACGTTCCATAGACCGCATGAATCTGAAATAATTAAATAAAATCTCATAAACAAAAAATTGTATTTTTGAAAGTTATATCTTTATTTAAGAAACGTCAGAATCGAAAAATAAATTTACATCGTCAGAAATAGAATCAGACAATACCCGCATGTTTATTTATTTATTTATTTATTTATTTATTGTCTTTGAATGGATACATTCTTACAGACTATATTAAGCTAATGTACAATAGTTTAATAGTTACTAAGAAAAGAACGATTTAAGATGATTGACTAAGATGCCATACGGCCATGTAAAATCAGCACCAGAAGAATTGAAAAACATATTTAAATCTGCACATGCCCTAGGAATCGGAGCATTCACCCCATAGTTGGTTCTCGAGAAGCCAATTTTAAAGGTTTCATACTGTCGGAGCCTCATATTGGGTATATGGTATTAAATTGAATTTTACTTAAAAGGGAAGGACAATCAATAGATCCAGAAATGATACGAATAATAAATGAGCACGATAGAATAGATCGTCTGCTATCAAGTGGTTTTAAGTCAATTAATAAGCATCGAGAGCGGTACGATGGTACAGGTTCAGAAAAGTTTAAAGATCGGAGCGCAAAACGAAGAAAGACTTTCAGAACTCTCTCAATCCGATTAGACAGACCTATTTGATACGGTCTCCAAATAATAGCGGCATACTCTAATCTTGATCTAACAAAGGCACAATACAATGTTTTGAGAGTGTGTGGGTTGGTAAATGCAGAACAATTTCGGCGAACGAATGCTAGCATCGCATATGATCGTCTTATGACGTGTTGCGCATTCGTTTAGGATTTGGCGTGAAATCACTTCCGTCACTTAAGGAAATGAACACGTCTGATCTGGATGGTGATGCAGGCGGTTCCATACTTGTAGGGTTAGCATTTTTGATATAATCTGTGATGAGTACAAGGTGAGTTTTTGCTTAGCTGGTTTAGAATCTTGTTTATATGTACAATTCCCGATAGGTCGACATGCATTTTTTAATTTAAAAAAAAAAAAACAGCACTATTTCAAAACCGCATAAAAATAAACCGCATAAAAACAGAATCTACTGTACTTAAATATACAAACGAATTGGTAATACAAGAAAGTAAGTTTGAAGTATGTTATACAAGGTGGCGCAAAATTAATGATCCTATCGCAAAATTTATAATTTTTGCAATTGGCGTCGTACGTCAATAATATTTGACACTTGTGAACTAAACAGCTGCAGCATACAAACAGATAAGCAATGTAGCGCGTAAAGGCTAAAAGAAGAGACTACGTTATGGGCATCTTTTTGGATATAGAGGAGGCTTTTGATAATGCCACTTTCGACAGTATGTGCAGCTCTGCCAGCAGACTTGGTGTAGACCGGGTGCTGGTGAATTGGTCACAATCCAGCTATCCAAAGAAATCAAATATCTTGGAATAATCCTCGATGGTAAACTTCTTTGGAAGTCACACGTTGAAACAAAAACATCCAAAGCACTGACAGCCTTCTGGCAGTGCAAAGGTGTCTTTGGAAAAACATGGAGGCTTTCTCCTAGCAAGGTCCTATGGATCTATACGGCTATGATAAGACCTATTATCACCTATGTATCAGTGGTCTGGATGAGTAGACTTTCTTTCGTGGGAGTCAGGAGGACCTTATCGAGACTACAACGCACTGTGGCCATCTGTTGCACCGGACTTCTTCAGGCCCGGCGTTAGATGCTCTGATTGGTTTGGCACCACTTGATGCTTTCATCCAAGGAGAGGCCTTGAAGGCCATCTGCAGGCTAAAACACAATGGAAACTGGTACGGACCCTGTCTGGCATTGGAAAACAGAGAACGCATGAACTTCGATCCAACGATTCTCTCCATGCCCCTTGACTCCATGCCATCAAGAGTCGTACTTGAAAAGAGATACAGTGTAGTGCTGCCAGAGGCTCAGTTGTGATCAAACTCTGAAAATGTGCCCGGCAAACACTGTTTTCGCATTTTCACGGATGGCTCGAGGACCAAGCATGGTTCCGGCTCTGGGGTCTAAGTGGAATCCAGGAGGACAAGAAGCGATGAACTTTGTTGTGGAAAACCGATGGAGAGGCAGATCTATATGTGCCTGCAGCGACAGCCAAGCTGCGCTCATGGCCTTAGACAACCCTCCAACCACATCAGGGGTAGTCGAGTCCTGTAAATCTAGGCTGAACTATGTCGGTAGATATAACAGCCTGATGCTAACATGGGTCCCGGGACACGTAGGTATCGTGGGAAGCGAGGGTATCGTAACTCCTTAGCTAAGATGGGCTCTGAGTCCAACTTCTTCGTTTTCCCACTCCTTTCTGCGGCCATCAAAGCCACGGTTAGCAAATGGGTTACTACAACCCACAAGCGAGCTTGGCAGGTGGAGAGAGGCTGCAGATGGACTAAACTAATGTTACCTGTCATGTCCGATCGACTGTCGCAAACCCTCCTGTCCTTAAGCAGAGGGGAGTGCAGACAGCTGGTTGGACTGATGACCTGCCACTTTCTGTGGGCGAAGCACATGTAAAGGGTGGGCATCTCAGACAGTGTACTCTGCCCAACTTGTGAAGTGGAGGATGAGACGGCGGACCACTTCCTGTGCGTCTGCCCCGTCTTCGTTCGAATCAGGTTTGAGGTCTTTGGCACCGATGTGTTAAGAAGCGACCACCTTGGCTCCTTGGCACCACAAGATCTACTCAGATTTCTTCGGAGATCGGGTAGATTTAAAGAAAATTAGAAGGGAATCCAAGTGTAGTGCAATGTACTTAATTAATGTCTGAGTTGTGTTCTTGCTAGTTGTCCCGCCAAAAAAGGTTAAAATAAGATATCTATCGCTCAAAATATTTTTTTATTTAATATAAAAGTTACTCGAAACAAAATTGGATGATTAATTTTGCGTCACCTTGTACTAATACATTTTTTGCAATCAAAATGTTTTTGCTTTCTTTCAAAAATCTTTTAGATTTATTTGTTCGTGGGGATACTGGGAAGTGAAGGGGTTAGGGGGTATATTTGAGGTATATATTAAAATACTTTGGTACAATTTTTTTTTATATAGATCATTTATTTAGTTAATAAGCTCTTATTTTCAATAGTTTTTAAAAAGACTGAGAGAGATAAAATTTCTTAAGAAAGATGTAAGTTACCTCAGCAGGGTTAAACAGTGAATATACAAAAAAATGAAATAATTTAAAACCAGATCCCGCGAAGAAAATGTAGCACCTCACAGTGTTGATTAGTGTTAACTATTTTTCTTTTTTTAATGTTTATTATTTTTTTTATAAAAGTATAGTCTAAAAAAACCTTATTAATCCAATTTTTAAAACTTATACAAGAATTGGACAAATATGTATAATAATTGTAAAATTGCTAGCAAAAAAAATATTGGGTATGCAATTTTAAGGCCCATTAAACTTTCAAACTTTGTACAAACTTTATTAAAAAGCTACAAATTTTCCTAAAAATTTAAAATTTTTTAATCGGAATTAAAACAAAAAAATTGGTTGGGCATTATATGGTTTGAAGTTGCCAGTTTGCGCGCCTTTTGAAAGACCCTTTATAAAGGTTACGTCGCTTAGAAATAAACAGCTTGCCTCAAATACCACTTTTAGTGCGGGTCCGTACAGTTTCTTGTGTGACTGTATGTGAGTCTGGCCAGACTGCATTGCCGAGGTGCGAAAGTGATTATCGGAACATCTTCCAAACGGAGAGTTAAATATAAACTCGAAAGAAAAAGTATATAATTTTCTCTGTTCTATATTCACCGTTTTGGCCAAATAATTTTAAATGCTGTCTTCTACCCAACTTTATTGCGATCGTTTAATTACTGCAATATATTCTTTCCTAGATTTAATTAAACATTCGACGCTCGCCGCTCATTGAGCGCAGATGTAAGTGGGCATTTGTTGTAATAAAGTATTTGTTTAGACTTTATGTAACTTTTTTCCTAATTTTTCACATGAAGTGTTTGCTATAAATTAGACTAATCTGCCTAATCGATATCGCCGCCACCAGCAATAGAAACTTGGCGATGCACAGCTACGCAGCGCACAAAATTCGCTGGCGAAGTGTGTACGATTTTGTGCTTGGCATTGTGGGTGTTATGGTCAGCGTCAAGACATTTGCAATACATACGTCCGCCACTCTTCCCATTTCTCTTCTAAACACCTATGCGACTATAAATCGCTCGAATACGAATTCGTTTTGAATAAACAGTAATTTCGAAAAAGATTTAATAGCTGACGGACACTAAAAGACAGGTCAATCAACAAAGGCGAACGCGAAATGCAATAAAAATGTTTAATAAATTGTGTAACAAAAGAATTATAAACGCTTACAAAGATTATTGGAAAGAGGATGGCAAATAGTTAGACGAAAAGATACGAGCGTTTGCGTTCTGCGTCGAGCGACCGGGAGAAGTGTTGAAGTGGTGAAACAATAGCGAGATGGCAGCTACAAGTGGCGCTGACTTGACTAGCCATGACTTGGCATTTAGCAGCCGCATCAAAGCGTTTTTCAGCGCATCCCGCTGTGCGTGTGGCGCTTACGCTGCAAAGCAATACGCTCCTGCCCCAATGCCATGCCCGAGTAGCTTATTTGTGTAAGCGCCAGATCGCTGGCTACAAGCACTTAAGCTACTTACACACACACACACACACGCGCACTGCTTATTATTATCACTCGTTGTAGTTTTTTGGTGAAAAATGTGAAACAAGCACACAAACACATACATATACGTATATTTAGTAGAAGAAGCGGAGCTAGCTGGCAATGTGCAAGTAGCCTTTGGCGGCACAGACACAAAAGCGCCACATGATATTTTCACGGCAGCCAACCTGGCACAAACAAAAACATAAACAGCAATTAATTGATGTTCTCGCTGTTGTTGGCGCTATTGCAATGCGCACTGCCGTCTAAAGTTTTTGTTATTATGATATTTTCTTTTTTGCTTTTGTTTTTTGTTTTTCAGGCATGATTTTATTCATTGATTTATACTTTTCCAAACGCTTGCTTCCCCTTGCGCGTCGAAAATTTCAGACGGTAGGCAGCAATACCGTCTCAGGATGCTTGGAATATCTTTCAAGTGGGTAACTTTGGCAGATGATAAAAATATCAGAGTCTACGTAAGCGCTGAGTACAGCAGACAAGTGTAAAGTGTTAGGTTGCTAGCGTCGTATGTTGACAGAAATAATCTCATAAATTCAGCATGTTTTTGCTATTGGTGAATACCACATTAATCTTCGTACATACATAAGCATTTTGATATAAGGCTAGTGTAGGGCTTATTATACGATTGGTCGAAAGTTCATCCTCATGCAAATTATTTTATGCCAAATCTGTTTATACCGATTTTTTACGAATTGTTATGTGGGTTGCGCAAATACTAAACTCACACTGAAATTTTTCGCAATTTGGAGTTAATAACCACTGCAACTGACCAGTTTACACCTACGTTAAATTCAAGCGAATCCTTCATCACCCACATTTTCTGAACAGAGGAATATGAAGGGTGTAACACTTAGAAAGAGGTCACAGTTCACCTGTTCATAGATGGTTCGAAGTTGGACGTAAAGATTTGAGTGGAAATATTTCGCTCATCGGCTGGACTTCGCACTGGCGCAGTACTTCAGGTTATCAACATTTTTTTCTGTTAGCCAAGTGACTATCAGTAATGAAAATATTAGGCTAAACGCTTCTAAGATTGTTGTGTTTTTAACCTTGTCTTTACTATCTCCTTCTCTGATACTTTTCTCTTTTCCTCCTTGACTATCTACCCTATTTCCAGAGCTCTAATATTGGGTGGTTAAGTTTCAAGGGCCGGTGTTGATTTTGAATAAAATACAATTTTTTTAGGAAATTATTGTCATTTCTCTTTATTATGATAATATTGGTATGGCTCAATTTCTTATGGAACAAAATATCGGCAAAATAGCCTCGGCGGCACACCTCCATCCGATGGTCCAAATTTTCGATGACGCTGAGGCATAATTGAGGTTCTATGCCGTTAATGTGCCGAATTATCTCATCCTTTAGCTCTTGAATTGTGTCTGGCTTATCGACGTACACCTTTTCTTTCAAATAATCGCAAAGAAAGAAGTCCAACGGTGTCAAATCACATGATCTTGGCGGCCAATTGACATTGCCGCGACGTGAGATTGTTCGGCCATCAAATTTTCCACGCAAAAGAACCATTGTTTTGTTAGCTGTGTGACAAGTGGCACCGTCCTGTTGAAACCACATATCGTCCACATCCATATCTTCCAATTCGGGCCATAAAAAGTTCGTTATCATCTTACGATAGCGAACACTATTCACAGTAACTGCCTGACCGGCCTCATTTTGGAAAAAATACGGCCCTATGATGCCGCCGGTACATAAACCGCACCAAACAGTCACTCTTTGTGGGTGCATTGATTTTTCGGCAACCACTCTTGGAGTATCATTCGCCCAAATGCGGCAATTCTGCTTATTGACGAATCCACTGAGGTGAAAATGTGCCTCATCACTGAAGATGATTTTCTTCACGAAGTGCGCGATATGCATTTTGATTTGAACGCCCGTTTTCATATAAACCTGAATAACTTTAACGCGTTGCTCGATTATGTATCTTTCCATGGTTCAAAATGGTTAGTCTCTAATTGAAAAATGTCAAATGAAATGCAGAAAAAAACTTGACGTTTAGGTGTGGTTCACATTCAACATCGGCCCTTAAAATTTAACCACCCTGTACAATGAGCCTTTTAGGCTGAGTGTTTCAGGAGCCTCCAAATCGCTTGGTGCTCCTTGGCACGACCTATTAAATTTTCAATTTCAATTTTCAACCTTGTCGTTCTTCAAAAAGTAATGTAGTATGATTTTTTTCCGTTCCTGAACTTTGTATAACTCAATCACAATATGATAGCCTAATAGCTATTTTCTACTTTTTTATGAGTTTGGTTGTGTGACAGATACCGAGGTGTTTCGAATTCGGATATATGTAGTTTCTTAAAAGGAACTCATTTTTATTTTGTTAGCTCCTCTTCTCGATTTTCTTATAATTTTCCTAGATAAGAAATTGCAGGCAATAAAGTAATAACTGTAGCGACTTGCATCGTCATATTAATCTCAGTGGTAGAAGGAGCTTTTTACTTCCTATATATGTATGTTTTCCTATCTTAATGAGCCACGAGGCTTTCCTGTTTTATATAGTTTGCCCTTAATAATGAAAACACAGTAAAATAATAACGAAAATGGCTTTATAAAATATTCTCTTTGGAAGTCAATATATTTCTGCATTCGCGTGAACCAATTTTCAAAGCCCTTTTGCCACTAATAAGTGGATTCCTCTAAAACGAGCTGTTTAAAGGCTTCAACAGCTTCTTCAAGCGCTGGAAAACGTTGACCTCGCACCTTATTTTTGTTCAAATTTCAACAAAAAGAAATCATTAGATGCCAAATCAGGCCTCTCTTCTTTCGGATGGCTGAAATGACTGTTTTAAGTTTCTCTAGTGGTAAATTTGCGACATGATCACATTTTTCGAGCCGGCGTACAGGTAACCATTTGCCTTGATTTTACCTTGCGCAATAAGTTGCAATCACAATATTTATTTAGGGCCACGCATAATATGACCAAAATATGCGGTTTTGCGGCGCTTCATCGTTACTCGCTTCTTTGCAGTGTCCATAAATTTTATAATAGAATTGTTCAGTGTCACTGCATTGCAGTCGTCAAGTTAAAATGTCTTCTTGTAAATAACGATGCACTGTTATTTGTTTGAATTTAAGACCAATCCATTAACGCAGGCCCACTTGTTAACGTTTTCTAAGTCAGTGTTGGGGTTATTAATACATTTATATGCATGGCTTCTTTACGACCGCTTTACTAGGTGTATACATCGAAGCTTCTGAGGAACGACGGATTATTTTAGCTAAAACCTTCTTCCCTTTTTCTCTTTCTAATACACTTTTTAATCTTTCCGACAAAGAAAAAGGATCCTTGTCAATAATTCATCTTATAAACTTCTTCTGAGCTTTTGTAAGTCTCTTTCCTTGACCATGCCTACTAATATATTTTATGTACCCTACTCTGCGCAATTTCTGATAATATCGTGGATCGTTGAAGTGCTCCTTTTAACGATATTTGAAATTTCTTTTATTGTTTTTTTGTCTTCTCGCAACTGAATAATTAGCTTCCGAATTTCAATGGAAGTATAAGTAGGTAAGAGCGTCATATTAGTGTGTTGCTATGTCAAAGACTGATCAATAACTATTGATGTTTAAAACAGAACAGGCAAACGAAATTTCACAACAATCGAAAGCCCCTTTACTTGCAAAATCGTGCTTTTTGTAACTTTTCGGTTAGTTTTGTGGAGCGATTTTGTATGTTTTGAGTTTTGTTTTTAATTTTTACTCAGTGAATTGAAAAGTCACACTTTTGTGTTTGCAAGGAATATTATAAGTAGGTACAAACTATTTTTTTAAATTTAAATTGTCCTATGTGTATTAAATTTATTATTATTATTATTTATTAACAAATTAAACTAAATTACCATAAGTACGTTAATATTGAAAAAGAACACTAGCTGCCAAGGCTATCAGCTCTAAAAAAAATTTTAAAACAGGAAGATTAGTAGGCTCGTGTAGAAATAAAACTAAATATGCTTGTACTTTTAAACTTATATACTAAAAACTAAATACGCACAATTTATACAGGGTGGCCCATATAGCGTTTGCTTTTTGAACCACCTATTTTTTGAGAATGTTAACACAAATGACATGTCAAATGTGGTCATAATTTACTTAAAGGTTTGACATTTACGAAATGGGACGCTATAAGCTTGAACAAAATTGGGAAATATTGAAAACCTATTTCCAAAGTGGTGAGTCTTCTTCTTCTTTTCTGATGAAGCTCATTTTCACATCGGTGGCTATGTCAATAAGCAAAATTGTCGGATTTGGGGCTCAGAAAATCCACACGTTACTGTAGAGAAGCAAATGCATCCACAACGAGTCACTTTTTGGTGCGATTTTTAGTCTGGCGGCATCATCGGGCCATTTTTTTCGAAAATGAGCGAGGAGCCGCGGTTACAGTAAATGGCGAGCGTTACCGTGACATGCTCAACGAGTTGTTTCCAAAAATTGAAGAGGATGACATGGACGACATTTGGTTTCAACAGGACGGTGCAACTTGTCACACTGCCAAAGTTACACTCGAACTTTTGGCTACCGTTTTTGAAAACCGAATAATCAGCCGAAATTCCGATATCAATTTTTTGTGGGGAGCCGTTAAGGACAAATGCTATGCGAACCATCCAGAGACGATTGATGCTTTAAAACACGAAATCGAAGTTGCCATTCATGAAATTGGAGCCCAAACAATCGAAAATGTGCTTAAAAATTGGGTTGATCGAATGGCCTACTGTAAAGCCAGTCGTGGCAATCATTTGAACGATATTATTCTTCATTCATAAATGACAATGTTCAATCTTCAGAATAAAAAAAAGGTTTGAAAAAAATTGATTTGTTTTTTTTATAGTCGATTCAAAAAGCAAATTTTACATGACCCACCCTATACTTAATTCAAATTCGGGCTCGGATGTGCTCTATAAAGTTCTTAATAGCGATGATATTATCGGATGTGGGGTTTTTTAACAATTTAATTCAGTTCTTAATCAGGTAATGATTTGTGGCGTCTACCAGGGCGGGTCAATCCTGGAATATTTGGTTTAAAGATAGAGCTTCTCCGCAATGTGCGCAGACTCGAGGTGGCTCCCCAGTCGGGATGTGTTGATGTGTGTCAATAGTGTGGCCAAGACGTAGCCGGAAGAAGTGTCTTATTTGTGCTTTCCCTTCGCCGGTGGGGTATTGTAGGGGTATATGCTCTAAGTTTATGGTAATGTAGTGGTGGTGGGTGTAGTTTAACCACTCGAGTTTCGTTCTGGTGTCGCAATATCGTCTTTTGTAATCGATGCTGAGGCGGCTTGCTTGGCCGCACTGTCTGCCATCTCGTTCCCGTGAATTCCTATATGGCTTGGTATCCAAAGTAAGCGTAAGGAAGCCTCCTTGCCAATGAGCGTATCTCTTATTCTGCTAATGGTGGATGAATTGGATAGAGGACTTAAAATTTTTCTAATATATTATGATTGAAAAGTTTCAAAGTCGACGTTGCATGCATCCGTTAGACGTGTGAGTCACTGTATGAGCTCAAAATTAGTTTTTAGTATCGGTGTTGTTATGCTACTACAGTATAATAGGCACACCTCTTATACATATATTATACATACATAGAAGTATACTATATAGAAGTGCGTAGGCCGAGCAAAATTAGAAATTTTCTGTTCACCGAGGTCAAATATAAAATATAAAAAAGCCATGTTGACCGATGCAGTACATCATTAATAGTAAAATTATGTTGATTAAAGCGTGAATTAATTGCTTTTAAATGTAGTGACATAGACACAAAATTTTTCTAAAACTTTTAGTTGGTATCGCTAATGCTAATATTAAAAAAAAGTACAGATATATTCTATCAATCACCAGCGACATATTTGTCAAGCCTTTTGAACGCATTAGAAACACTTGGCAGTATGAATGTGGCCAACAATGCAACAAAAAATATAAGTAATGTAATGCATTTGTGAAGTGATGCAGTGACTTGCAATAGGTTGCACGCCCCTATTACGCAGAAGTGCACGGGCAGGGCTTATGCTCTAATATGAGCCGCCATGTACGTAGTTAATAAATAATTTTTATGATGAGCCTGACTTTTGAAATTTATTTGCATACAGATCGACTAGTCATACAATTGTAGGAGCGATTGCAACAACATAGCAGGGACGAATAGATGAAGCATTAAATTGCAAATTGACCCACTATGCAAGGCAAAATAAAAACAAACACTGAACTACATATTATGAAACGCAACTGATCCTCATATCAATAGCAAGCAAAAAAATTAATTCAAACAAATAGGAACAGTAGAAATTCATATGAAACCATGGCTGCCACATTTGTGTGGTTAATTTTCATATATTCGTGCAGTTGTTGACTGCATCGTTTGCTGCTCAACTGCCATTAAAATAATGCAACGCTTCATTTGCCACAAATGTGGCAATGACAGGCAGTCGCTCGCAAACAACTCATTAACTATGCTTTTCTGCCACACAGCCGCAAGTAAGCAGTACTCAACAAGCCATACTTGCACGGCGTTGCTTGCAGCATTTTTTTACCGTACATAAAGCAAGTCGACTGGTGGCAGGTGCGTTTTCTAATGACTGCACCGCGGCGCGATTGCCAATCGATTGAGGCAATCGTATGTAAATACTTACCACTCACAAACATGTGCACATTCTTACCAATGATACATACACACACGCATACATACACGCATAAAAACATATATAGTATCCCTGTGGCATGGCAAGGCATGACAATGATGTGTTGCAACTGAAACTCGCTCGCGCCAACTTTTTCTATGCTTTCATCAAAAACAAACCAACAATCAATCTTTGCGTTTGGTTCGCGTTTTTACTGTAACAGCCAAGAAATAAGTTTAAGTTGCACGCCGAATTGCATTGTGAAATCGTAAAGGGGCGGCAACATTGCTGCCACATGTAAAGTTGACCGGTCGGTGAAGATGCAATTGCCAGATTATTGCTGGATTGGTAGTGGCAAAATTAGAAGGTGTAACTGGTGATTATGGCACATAAGTGAGTTGGCCCACTGGGTAATATGCGATTGGCACCGAATTACGAGTGTTGCATATTAATTATTGGGGGTTGAAAAATGAAAAATTCGTGATATATTCGTATTAGTTTTTCCATTTTGCTCCGCAATTATGGCAGCTGCTCGGGTTAATGCGTGCTTTTCCGCATTCAGATTTGCGAAGCTTAAAGAAGTCTATTGGGAAGCCTAAAGATGATGCTAGCAGATTTGTACTTTATTAAACCAATTATGGTGGTGATTTGTTGTTGTTATATTGCATCAGTATAGAGCTTCCAAGAATTTTTAATGAAAAACTAGTTCAAGAGTATTTTCAAACGTCTATTTTAAAATTAATCAATAAAATGAGAATTTTGAACTGCGATGGCTTTAACACCGAAGGAACCCCGCAAAATCCTTAGAATTGCATTGAATTACGCGCTTTCAACATCGAAAATTAAAGAAATGGCAAATGTTGCAGCCAGCGAATCCTCCGTTTGAAGGGCTATTCTAAAGCGCCACATCTGAAGCGGATAAAATTGTAAAAAAAAAACACATTTGAATAAATTTCGGAAAGAATCATTTTACACCACGGACCACATGGCTTTGAGTTCTGGTACAAATAACACGACATCACTTCTCCAGCGAGTGGCGCGGAAACCAGATTACTACTGTGTGCAAAAAGTAAGGTGCATTTGGTTGTAAAATGAAAAATCTTTATTTATTCTTGTAAATCAATTTCATCCCCTTCAAAATAATCCCCTCTCTATGAAATACACTTATGCCAACGATTTTTCCAATCCCCGAAACATGCCAAATAGTCCATTTCCGGTATAGTCATCAGCACCTTCTTCGATTCAGCTTTTATCTCCTCAATCGACTCGAAACGCGTTCCCCGGAGTGGTCTCTTGAGTTTTGGGAATAGCCAGAAGTCACACGGAGCCAAATCAGGCGAATAAGATGGTTTCGGAACGATATGCGTGGAATTTTTGGCGAAATGGTCAGGAAGAACGACTGCAGTGTGAGACGGTGCATTATCGTAATGCAAAAACCAAGAGTTGTTGGCCCATAATTCTGGTCTTTTTAGGCGAATTGCTTCACATAAACGACGCATAACGCTCAAATAATACTCCTTATTAACAGTTTGGCCAGGTGGAAGGAATTCATAGTGCACCACACCACGAAAATCGAAAAAAACTGTCATCATGACCTTTATTTTTGAACGACTTTGACGTGCTCTTTTCGGTCTGGCCTCGCCTTTAGCACGATATTCGCTTGATTGGACGGTTGTTTCAGGGTCGTAAGCATAAATCCAAGTCTCATCTTCCGTAACGATGCATTTGAGCTTGTCCTGATAGTCTGAAAGCATTGTTTCACACACATCAACGCGACGACTTTTTCCCAAGAAATTGAGTTTTCGGTACCAAACGAGATTTGACTTTTCGTAGGCAAATGGTCTTTCAAAATGGTTTTCACAGATCCTTCTGATATTCCGATCATATCAGTAAGGTCTTTAACAGTCAACCGACGATTTTTGAGCACTAACTCCTTCACTTTATTGACGTGTTGGTCATCTGTTGACGTCGATGGTCGTTCGGAGCGCTTGAAGTCTTTGTACCACTTATAAACATTTTTCTGTGACATGGTCGAATCACCAAATGCCTTCTGCAACATGCTAAACGTTTCCGCAGCCGAAATTTCATTCCGCAAACAAAATTTGATGGCACTATTCTGCTCAGTCAAATCAGACATTGTAAAAATCGAAAAATGCACTCTTGGTCGTTTGGTAAACACAAACGTAAATATATTACTGATAATGACATTCACATGAAAGTTGGCCCAGATGTTATTAACAGTGCTGCCAACTCATGAAAAAAATAACTAGAGCAAAATTTTAATCCCGCGAAGTTTGACAAATAAATTCACCCTACTTTTTGCCCACAGTAGTACATGAGTTTAATCGACGGATACCAGATTAAAAGAGTTTTAATTTAAAAACATAAAATCCGCACTTGTCTTCTTTGTAAGAGTTATCGAGATAAACCTTTTTAATTTGGTTTTTAATTCCTAATTCTGCCTTCGGACACCCTGTATACATATATAAGTACATAATCGCTTAGTGCTGCTGATGAAATTAGTCAGGTGGCTAATATCTGGGCCTAATATATCAGCGAGAGCAGTTCAGCAAAGAAGTGAGAGCCAAGTTGACTAAATCTTACGGTGTTTTCTTTTCTCGCAATAATGCCGCATTTAGGTATTTCGTCCTGTGTCAGGCTGTCGAATTTTCTTTTTCTTCTCTGGGTATATTCATAGGGTAGCGTTTTCTTCTCTCAAACCTTTTGTGATCACACCAGGCGATTGTGTGACATTTTCTATCACGTACAAAAAGTGTGGATGAGCGTTGTTCAGCTGACTTTAGTTTATCTGTATACATAAGTTCGTCAAAATAGTAGTACGAAAACTTGAAGTTCTGCAAAAAAATGGAAGTAAATCATGCAACCCATTAATGAATGAGAAAGGGGGAACTTGAAGCTTTCAGAAATGACTCAAAACGGTTTGGTGTGAGGGTTATGTAGTTCCTTAGCACTGTCAAGACTGCTTCCTTAAGTTTTTTGACTTTCACGGGGTGAAGTTTGGACGGCTGGTTGATATGGTCAGAGATTGTGACATTTAGCTATGAAAAGTCGCTAACATAAAGGCAAAAACAGTTGCGAAATTTTCATGGAAGCGATCTGAATAGAAAGCCTCTTATTTCTTAAAATCCAGCCCGTAAAGTGGAGTTTAAAAATTCAGTCAATTAATCTAGCACATCTCTGTTAAATAATCAAAACAAGATTTGCTCGAACATCTCAATGTAACCCTGCACA
The DNA here is from genome assembly GCF_027943255.1 of Anastrepha obliqua. Classification (NCBI taxonomy): domain Eukaryota; kingdom Metazoa; phylum Arthropoda; class Insecta; order Diptera; family Tephritidae; genus Anastrepha; species Anastrepha obliqua. The sequence goes on along the minus strand of NC_072892.1, from coordinate 141,845,709 downwards.
ATTCCGAGTTGATGCACTAGAAATGTTGAACCGTTCAAAAAATAACTACGCTAGTGTCCTGGTACTCCGGATATTGTTTACTCGAGTATGAAGAAAATTTGAGAACTCCGATAGCTAAGAGAGCTAAAATCCTGTGGAGAGATTATATCCTTAAAAAAACACAAAATCATTGTTGTTGTAGCAGCATGGGCATACGGAGAATGCTGCTGAAGTGGCAATCCTTGGACGGATATACATCCGGGTCGTTACGGTAACGTAGAACCAACTGCCGTGGGAACACAAAATCATTCTCTTACTCTTCTGTTTTCGTATGATTGAGATTCGCGTACTTAGCTTCATAATATCAGGCTCTCAAGAATATTTCAAATTTAGTAGACAGTAAATTTTTGGCCCAATATGCAATGGGGTTCATAGCAGCGATTTTCTCGTCCCATGGCATTGCAATAGATACAAGTTTTTGCGCGTCGTTTTAAGCTTTAGAAAGTTGTCAACTCTTTTTTATTTGTTAATCTATCCTAGGCAGTGGCAGTTTTCATATTTTTGGCGATTTGCTTCCTTTCCCTGAGCTAATTTTATTTTAAAGAATCTTGGCGCTAAATAATAATTTCATTCAAGAAAATCTAGACTAACCTCGAAAGCTTCACAGCTCGATGGTCTATTCCATTGGCTGAGGTTCAACGATCGCTTTATGCGATCATCAATTATAACTCGAGATGATGCTCAATGCGGCCATTAATGTGTACTTACATACACACACAAACACACACATACATATCCAATTTTAGCTCGGCTTCAGTAGCTTAGCTTTTTTGTTTTTGCTTTTAATAAGCATAATTCATTGCAATTAGTTTACATACTAGCGAATATGTGGATACTGCCATATGCATAAAAATGTATGTATGTATGTGTGTATGTATGTTTGTACGCGCACACACTTATTTTGTGAAATGAAAAGCTGGGGTCAATTTCACTTCAAACCGCAGATATGCATGGGGACACATCAATAAATTGCAATTTAATTGATTATCATCAAGCCAGCAGTGCAATCGAATGCAACTAATGGAGAAGCACTTCATCGGCTAACGGCAATGACACCACAATCGCCAACAACAACAACAAAACCACAATCGATCATATTAAATTGGATGTAAACAGCAATAATATGCCTAAATGCTTATAATTGTGGCTAATTACGCTCATAAATACAATAGAGTACACCTACATTCATACGCACACACACACACACGCATACAAACATATGTACATGCATGGATATGTAAATATGTTTGCATTTTTTTGTAAAATTATGCAGTGCGCATGAAAATGGCAAAACGAAGTAAAACGTTCCGTAGCAAAAACAACAAATATTAACCGAAACAGTGCCGGAGAATGGAGTGCAAAGAGGCGAAAGCTATCGCATGCTAAATGGCTTGTGGTTCAGGTTTGAATCGATGAAAGGATGGTGATGACATTTTTCTACAATATGGCGCCAAATGAATCATCCAATTTCGTTTTTGAATAACTTTTTTATTTAATAATATTTATTATTTTGAGCGATGAAATTCCTTACTCTGACCTATACGCGCTCCATTGCTTATAAGTTTCTAGACGCCATTCTATGCGCAAAAATTATAAACCTTCCGATAGGCTGATTAAATTTGCGCCACGCTGTATAATGTCTAAACTCTTACATAGATTTGCTTAGCATAAATGGTAGAAAATTATTATTAGAAACAAATCGAAGACGGCAATCTCGTTAAATTTTTAACTTTCGTTAGATACATTGGGGTGTGAGTCACCCCACAAAATATTTGATGGGTTGTAGTTTGCTTATTTCTGGCATCTGGAAATATGTCGTCGGCAGTATTTCAGTAATGCCCATTTTAGTTTTCGACTTCATGCAGTACGTCCTCCAAGAATGATAGAAACAAGATTGCGCCCATCAGAGAGTACGTGACGTCACGTTTGCCAAGTTTTGCAGTGTTGCCAACAATTGGCTTTTCACAATAAATTTAGTGCTTTTTCCCCAAAATACGAAAATTTTTATGTTTGGTGTTTGTTTCTTTTTGTTTATGATTTGAAGATACTGAAACTGTAAGTTAGAAAAAAACTGTATTATTAAACAAAAGAATGTTCAAAAAAGTCACTCTGAGAAGGTTTTAGTGCTAATGCAAATTTTTTGATTCTTATAAAGTTTGATATTTTGAAAGTGAAAATTTAATTTTTTGCTCCTTTTAAGGATATGCAAGAATATTAAATGTTCTTCTCTCAACTCTTCTTAATATTGAAAATCTTTTTACCTTTTATTTAAAAAAAGCGTTTGAATTTACTGAATGCGAATTAAAACCAAAGATATGTAATCATTTCTTCCGGTCCTCAATCCTTAGTGGGACAAAGGGCATCAAGATGTGTATTCATAGTTAAAATAAGCAAAAAAATACCAGAAAATACTGAAGAAACCATAACGACATTTTTTCAAAAAGAGTACTCTATTTTGTAACATAATCTGAAATATACCAAATAAGTCGTTCCCTTAACAAAAGAGTTTCTTTTAACAAAAAAACTCATAAATTAAATTGTATAAATCGATAAACCATTTATTTAAAAAAACGCACATTTTAAAGACAATTTGTCACGCATACAAAGTTCGCTATGTAATTCAATACAAATTTGGTATTTTATTTTCTTTAAATGGGCATTTTAGTGCGTTTTTATATCCAAAGCTGGGCAACACTGCAGTAGCGAGAGAGAGATTTGACTGCTAAAAGCAGAAGAACAGCAACAATAACTGCAAGCGCGGGCAATGTCACCAGATGTTAAAAAAAGTAAAGCTAAATAAAACTGAGTGAATTATTGAAGTAATTTAAAAAAAAAATATATTTTACAAAATTATAAACTTTACTTTTAATTATAACAGGCTAGAAAAATGTCATGAAGAAAGAATTAAAACTCCGAGACTAAATAACAAAAAAAAATGCTAAATCAAGTTACGAAAATGGTAATCTGGCCATACTGGTGCTAAAATCACGTAACTCATTGTGAAATTAGCTGAGAGCAAAGTAACGGTATCACGATAGGCGCCATCTCATTATACTTTCCATCATGTACGTCCTCAGTAATTGGTGTGCACCAAATTGATGGAGGTCTAAATTTACTGATTTGCTGATAAAAGTGATTGAGTGAAATTTACCCCCGTGGGATACTGATATCGTCATTAAAATTATTATTTGATCATCCAAATCAGATAAAGATATTTGCACCTCGCTATCTTTAGAGGCTTACTTCTTGACCACATTGCCATTGTTGCTTTAAACGAAAATCCCCCAAATCACTGGAATTAAAAAAGATTAAAAATTCAATTTTGACAAAACTAAGCTAAATATATGCACGTGCATACTGTCGGCGTCAAAGGAAAGTGTGCACCACATATCGATAAATTTTGACTTCTTATTTATTTATCTTTTAATTTCAATTAATTCTATACAAAAATATAGTTCACACTAGTACATAAACCATATAATTCAACCAACCAACTAACTGATCATTCAATAACTCATTTTTATGAATTTGCTATTATAGTTTTCTAAAGTCCAAGATAGTTTCCCCATATATTTTTTCATAAGAACGCAAAGCCTATTTCTAATAAAATGTTTCGTTATGTGAATAAAATACAAGCATTTTATTATATAATACAATATTATCTGATGTCTTTGAATAAATTAAATTCAAAAATTCATTTTGAATTTATTTTATCTGAATACTTACAAACAAAAGTGTAAATAAAAACTTTGTTTGATACATACATACATACAAGGTGAAGTCCAAAATAAACAAGACTGAGCTGAAATAGAAAGGACAGGAGCTTTGCTTTGATAACTTCGAGTTTATTTATTCAAAATAGTCCCCTCTGGCATCGATGCACTGCTTTGCGCGATCTACAAGCTTTTCGAAAAAGCGTTTCTGGTCATTGACCGGAATGTCCTTCAGAATGTCGGTACAATTCTTTTGGATGGTATCTACGGACGCAAAACGTTTTCTTTTCATGGCCAAATGCAATTTTCCGAATAGATAGGAGTCACAGCGAGCCATATCAGACGAATACGGTAAGTGATTGATGGTTAAAATGCGATTTCTGGTCAAAAAATCAATCACAAGAGTGGATCAATGAGATGGTTAGGTTAGGTTAGGTTGGTATGGTTGCCCAGGGAATGGGTACACTTGGACGAAGAAAAATTCGTCCTTTGTGATACCATTATGAAGGGGTGAGGCGAGAGAGAAAGACCGATGGGATGCAGGGAGAGGGCGGGGAGAGGTGGTGCTGGGATGGTTAGGAGTGTGCGGATGAGATGGTGCATTATCATGCAATAAGCGCCAGTTTCCTCTTTCGCGGTATCCAAGGCGCCTATTCGACAACAAACGCTTCAAAACGCCAGGATAGATTGATTGACTTGACTTGATTTTTGACTTCTCCAAACGCGATTTTTTGGGAAGTGGCTCGTCTGGAGCATTTCATTCGGCACTTTGACGTTTAGTTTCAGGTTCATGTTGGAAACACTGCGTTTTATCACCAGTTACAATGTAGTAAAGGAAGTTCTTGCTTCTTTAATGAGACCTTTCGAATTTGTGCACAGACCTTTCGTACGCCCAAGTGGTTAGTTAAAATGCGATAAATCGATGTTTTGAAGATACTCAACTCCGATTCCATAAATATTAGCAATGATTTCGGTTCATTTTTGATAAATTTACGAACTATTTCAATGGCGTGTTCGGTGATTACTGATTTTGGGCGGCCCGTATGTTCATTGTCATTTATGTGCTCACAACCATCTATAAACGCGTACACCACTCATGGACTCTTGCGCGAGATAGACAATCATCATCATAAACTTTTTTCATCAATTCAAATATTTCGGTAAACGTTTCACCGATTTTAAAACAAAATTTGATATTAGCTCTTTGTTTGAAACTTATTTTTGTACCGATGACACAAACATACTGACACTTTAGATGCAAAAATTTCGCTTCCACTGAGCCAAATGTCACAAATCTTTCAGCTGATCCACGAACTCTGGCGTGTTTTTTTCCCCACTATCAAATTCGAAACGTATGGGTCAACCTTCGTTTTTCTGATGGACCTTACTTTGACTGATTCATCAGTCGTAATCTCACGCACAAGTCCTTCAGCACATCTGCATAGCTATGACCTTCTGCGGGTTTTATCACAACAGCTTCTGGCTTGGCGTGCTGTGTTAGCGGCTTGCTCCTTTTGCTTGGTTCGGCTAGATTCTCCATCGGTTTTTTTTTTGGTTGCCCCTCTTAGTAACTGTCTGCCAGTCTTCATCCGTTCTCTCAGGGGGTCCGTTTTTGTTGCCTGTTGGTCCATTTGCGCTGGCTTTCTTACAGCTCTCAGGGGCAGCCAGGTTGATTGCCATTCGCTTCGCGTTTGTCGTCGCAGAGGTGGGAGTATCTGTTATTTGCTGGATGGCAGTGTTTTTTCGCGTGTTCGAGAGCGCCCTTCCGTCTTCTGCTGCCTTTCAGAAACGCCTGTAGTTCAGCGTTACATCCAGCAGCACAGCTATTTTAGATACTCCAGCTTTGACTTCGTTGTTAGTGTTCTTTTGAGGTCTGAATGTCTGCTGCATAGACCTTATCACCAGCTTACATTGGGAGATTGCATCTTCCTCCATCTTCCTCATCTTTTTTGTTTTGGGTATTCATAACAAATTCTTTTGAGTCCCGACTTCAGGCCGCTATCCTTACACGAAAGTGCAGTTTCCCTAAGTGTCTCCATGGTTATCTATACGAGCAGGGAGGCCATGCGAGGATTGACTCTACGCTTCATGAGCAATAGAGTTCAGAGCGAGGACAGGAACTAGTCAGGATTTCTCAACCGAGCCTGCACCACCAGCTTAATGGTGACGTGTAAGGAACGTACCCGAAAGCTTGCCAGAGTTTTAACGGGATGGAGGCGATTGTAGCATTATTTTCCAGTATACCGAAATCAGGGTCTTACTGATCTCGATCCTAATGAGCTTTTCAGCCCTGCCGCTGGAGGTACTCGGGTTATATGAGGCCGAACCCCTTCCTCTCCTGCCCAACTTTAGTCGCTTCTTACGACAGTCATGTCTTACCGCGGATGTATTCTTTTCCCCGACCCGCAGGGGGCGACGAACATTTTTATGACACCAGTTTATATTTTATTTTGGATTTCTCCTTGCACGTATGTACATGTCAATATGCCTAAGTAATAGTCCAAATAATTTAAATATATAAATACTTCAATGTTATATTGTATTTCCATAGAAACATTTCGAATTGTAGTAACAATATTTTTTTCTTGTTTTAGGTGAGTACAACTATGAATGACGTATTTTGGACTTTTAAGACAATCAATATTATTTTCCATTAAATGTAACGGGGTAAGTGGTAAACAAATTTCTAAATTTTAGATAAATAAAAAAATACAAAGAACCCCAGTGAAGTCGGGATATAACAATGAGCGAGCAGAATTCTGCTGTCGTGGATCACCGATGACGTGATGTGCCGAAGTGTGGCGAAACGAATTTCGATTGATTGTTGAAACTTTAGTCGCTTTAGTTGAAACTGTTGCGTCAAATGACGCAGTCTGTCACAGGAAATGATGGCAGCAGACAATGGCAATAGAGGCTTATAAACTCCGTCGCCTTAATCGAATGACATGAAGTTCAAAATCGCTTTGCACCTTGTCGAAAGTGGGTTTAAAGTCGAAACAGATAAAACAACAAAGGCAAAGATCAACAAAGATGGCTATCAATTCCATTATCTTTGCTAAAGGGTTTTCCAAAAAGAGGTGCTATTTTGATATTCAAAGAAAAATGCTATTTTTTAATATAAATGATCGGATGTTTATTTCATTATAAAGAGGAAGGTATGCCGTTAATAGTGGAAAATAACATAAGGCAAATGCCCACCACGCTTACAGGACAATATCCTTTTCATGAAATTTTCCATAACCGAATTGCAAAGTGGCTGCCCTAAGTTCTCGACAGCCTCACGAATTCCATCTTTGAGGTCTTGAATTGACCCTGGGCTGTTGGCATAGACCTTCTCTTTCACGTGGCCTCAAAGAAAAAAGCCACAAGGTGTTAAATCACAAGAGCTCGGTGGCAAATTGTGATCACCTCTTCGAGAGATAGCATGGTCCGAAAACTTTTCCCGTAAAAGATCAATGGTTTCGTTGCTTGTGTGGCACGTAGTGCCGTCTTGTTGAAAACAAACGTTGTCCAGTTCAATATATTCCAATTGCGGCCATAAAAAATCGTAGCGCAATCCATTCACCTGTAACACCTGTTGTTGGAAAACCCTTTATTTGCTCGATTTTTATGTCTTGTTGACACTAAAGGCTGTTGATCAGAAAGTTAATCTAACCTAACTTTAGCTAATCGTTTGTCATTTTTGAATAAGAGACCCATGAATGTAGCTTTTCTAGAATTTCTGGTACCCCTTTAATGCGTTCTGCAGATACTTAAAATTGTATTCCATTTCATAAAGGTGAGTTAAACACCCCATTTTGAATCCATTGGGAAACATAATAAGACCTCATGCGTTTAAAGTAAATATAGTAAAAGAAAGATGTCATTGGAGTGGGCTGTGAGCACTGATAATTCTAGACACGTATCGAATTAGAAGACGCTGCAAAATAATGAGATGATTTGGTATTTTAATTTTTGCCAGATTTGTCATGTTCGCCTATTATTATAATTTCCTATGGTTCCAGTGAGAAACAAAGGGCCACGACAAATTCCTTCCATTAAAATTTGCTCTGCGCCAGTCTCTTAGCTTCATTCCAGGTTAAATTCACGGCGCGCGTTTTCAAATCCTACAATCGTCCCCAAGTGTTCAATGGCCTTCCTCGTCTACGGTTTCCATGGGGATTCCACTCAATAGGGGCTCTTGTTAAGTAATCATATTGTCTACGAAGGACGAGTTTGTTTTGGTTTCTGTAAGCAGGTTGTTTTAAGATTGGCAAGTAATTGGGCATTCGATTCTGGTGCCGCGGTTGCCAGCTGATCCTTCAGACAGCAGTGCAATTGCTTGGGTACCTACAGCATTTCCTCTGCTGAAGGTTTTAAGGTTACACCGCCTATGATTGGACGCCAGAGCCTCGTTCGTTTTAAACAGGAGGTACCACATGAAGGTGAGGTTGACATTTCGGAGGGATAGGTGTCACCAACCGCATTTGCTCACATTAGTTGGTAGTTATTGCGGCCCCATGCTCTCCCATGAATGGATTTTTTTAACCATTTTTTATTTGTCGGCTTGACGAGGTTAGTTTTAAACCAAAGTTTTTAAGAAATTAGCGGCTTGATTCAATTCCATAGACTTCGCGTGATAGGCGCACATAAAACACCGCAATACTTAGGTGGCAAAAACATTTTTGCATAGAAAAGTTTATTAAGCTTTATTAACCAAAATACTTGCAACCAAGAAAAATTTGCAATATTTACTACAGCCATAATTTCTACCTTACATTTCTGTCGCTTTTGCATTGCTACCAGCACTGGCTGGCCACTGCAACTGATTGCGGCAACATTGATGAGCCAGATAATGATGATGATTAAAGCTAGACTGGCAGGTATGTATGTATGTATGCATGTTTGTATGTGTGTGTGTGTAGTCTATGTGTACTCACATATACATACATATGTTTAATAGCCAAATGGCCAGCCTGCTAGTCACTCACTCAAAGGGGCAGCATAGCAGAATGAATGTGTACGAATGTTTTTATGTTTGTCCATTCGTAAGATCATCAACAAAGCAACGCGCAATACAGTAGCCACAGCAACATCATTAATGATCACAGCCAGAAGGCGTTCAACATTGTTGGCGAGAACGAAGGAAAGGAGCCGGCCGGGAGTAGTAGTTCAAACAAACACCGTCATTATAGGCTGCGCTTAAGACAACAACAACAACAGTAATACACACATATATGTACGAGTGGAGCTTAGTAACGCAATAACGCGAGCAATAACGCCACCACCACCACCACTACCACTTCATCTTGTGCTATTATCAACAACAACAATAGTATCATCTACAACTACCAGCAGAATCAATAGTCTCACAAAAATTACAAATAAGCAACAGCGGTCACAGTAGCTGCAACAACAACTTTTTAGCAGCAAAAATCTCTGAAGCAATGGTAGCAGCAGCAACATCAACAGCAGCATCATTGCCATTAACTTTATCTTCATTCGGGTAACATTTATCCAGGCACACATACACGCGTACATACGTACGGTCATATGTATGTGTTGGCATGTATGCGCCCGCGTGAGTGTTTGTGCGTTGCGCCGCATACGAGCACAGTTTTTCGGTTAGTAAACCGGATGTGCCTAATCATTGCTAGTTTGCCTCAAATTAAATACGTTTTTTCTATGCCTTTTTCACTTTGTTTTTACACACTTACACACACACACACACATTCGTATGTGCTGGAACAATGAAAGCGATCATGCGCGGTTGCAAACTCGTGTGTGTGTGCGCGCAAATGTATGGGTGGAAACGCTCCACACTTCTCCTTCCCATTTTAGTCGCACTCTCACGTTTTTCGTTGTTTTTGTTGTCTTCTATCTTTGCTACGCGAGTCTGTGGGTATTTACGAGACCACTGAATGAGCCATTTGGTCATTGGGATGCTGGATACATTTGTGGGCACATACAAACTTAAACAAGCAAATTTAGTAAGTACACGAACAGTGATATGTGGCATTTCGAATGTGGTGCTTGCCCCTTCAATATATGCACGTACGTATGTATGTGAAACAAGCGGCTGTTGTTGGGTATTTGCTGGGGTTTGCTGATGTAAAATATACAGAAATGAAAAAGTAACATACAAATGTACAAATTACAACTGCTGAATTCGCACTGTGATACACAGCAGTATTTTTTCATGAATAACACATGGACTGAAAAGTCCCGGGCCTAACAAAGAAAACACGTTTTTTTTTGTTAATTCAAAATTAGTTTTATTCATCAACGTAATTTCCATCAAGAATATCGCAATCATTCAGCGTTGCTCTAAGATATCAATGCCACTTTTGTGGAACGATTTACCTTTTGCCTCAAAATACTCGTAGGCCTTCAGTTTCCGCGATAACATCTGCGTTCAAGCGAAATTTCTTATCTGTGAGCATTATTTTAAGGTCTGAGAACAGCCTGTAGTCGCTCGAAGCTAAATCTGACGAATACGTTGGATGTGGAGCAATTCGAAGTTCAACTCATGTAGTTTTGCCATTGTTTTGATTGGCTTGTGACACGGTGCGTTGTTTTGATGAAACAAAGCATTATGCAAACACGGCACCCACTTTGTACAGAGGTTTTTCACACTGAAATGTGAACTAAGACGTTCTTTTGATATCTTGACGATGCCAGCTAACTCACACAACTTCACTTTCACAGTGCGACATCAAAAATCAAACCGCACCGGACCTTTTTTTTCTGAAAATATACCTATTCAATAGCAAAACCCTCGCTGGGTTTTTAAAAGTTAGCTCGATTTTTTTTTTTATTGCGTTTTGAAGTTTTCTATTTTCATGAGATTTTGGAGTTTTACCTGTACGCTAAATTTGACTTATAAATCGACCTTTGTTTGATTTAATCGATTTATTTTGTCATAGCTTGATGCAGAAATTTCGTACATGTACAAATAAACTTATTTTGAGAAGAACCTATATCTCAATACGCAATTTTGAATACCAAAATTTCGAAAAATTGTATGTTTTTACCATTTTTTACTGTAATTATGAAAATAATTTTATACGTAACCACCCGCTTTTTCCAAAATTGGGGTCCATATGTCGCTAAAAATTCACTTTCTTCACCAACATTTGGACTATTTTAGTCAACAATTGTCGACAGAATCAGATGAGCAAGGAGAGCGCTACCATCAAACTGCGATGCCATTTGAGTCAAGATACCGAGAAAAACGAGCTCCAGGTGCCATACTAGCCGAAATATGTTGGTGGAGTAAACATATTTTTCAATACGACCAGGAAGAAAATGAAGGAAAATGGAGTAACCAGGAGGAAAAAGAATATGAGGTAGAAGAAGAAGAGACAGGCATGGAATTCTTTACTGATGAATCTGATTACTCTGATAATGATGATGTTGGAATTCAATCATTGTCGAAAAGAGCTCGTCTCTAAGGTTTTAGTACGTAAAAATTCTTTATTTTAATAAAAAAAAAATATAAGAATTCAAGTCTATATTCTTTTTACTTAATCTATTTAATATTTTTACCTACAGAGTTTTTAGATATTTAAAAAAAAAAATTTAAAGCAGAGTATAAAAAAATTATTTTTATGAAGATAAATCTTGTTAAAAATTAATTTTTTTAGAAAATAACAAACTTAAAGTTCAGTTTTATGTTTTTATCTTATAAATGACTTTTTTAGTACATTTTGCAACATTTTTGCTAAAAGAAATAGTGAGAAATTTTAATTATTTTCATAATTACAGTAAAAAATGGTAAAAACATACAATTTTTCGAAATTTTGGTATTCAAAATTGCCTATTGAGATATAGGTTCTTCTCAAAATAAGTTTATTTGTACATGTACGAAATTTCTGCATCAAGCTATGACAAAATAAATCGATTAAATCAAACAAAGGTCGATTTATAAGTCAAATTTAGCGTACAGGTAAAACTCCAAAATCTCATGAAAATAGAAAACTTCAAAACGCAATAAAAAAAAAAATCGAGCTAACTTTTAAAAACCCAGCGAGGGTTTTGCTATTGAATAGGTATATTTTCAGAAAAAAAAGGTCCGGTGCGGTTTGATTTTGATGACCCCAAAATTGTCGCACAGTGTTTTCGATCATTCAAAACGACTTTGTGGATTTTTTTTATGTTTTCTGTTTTTACCGCCTCATTTGGATGTCCAATGCGTTGAATGCAATTAAACTAGTGTCAGCTATGTGTAAGGCACGGAACTTTTCAGTCCATGTGTTAAAGCAGTTGGCTTAGAGCGTCACGTGGCGGTTGTCCCGGGAACTTTTTGATCAAGGTGGTATGTTGATTTCATAAATTAGATATGTTTTTAATCATAAAGTTATTATATTTTTATACACAATTGGCAACTCAGTTAGGATTTCGAGGTTGTAAAAGAGTTCGTTTATTTAGGAACCAGTATTGACACCGACAGCCTTAAATCCATCGGATAATCTTTGTTGTCAACAAGTGGTACTTGAACTAAGTAGGCATTTGAATAGTAAATTGCTTTCTCAAACAACAAAACTCACACTCTACAAGGCTCTCATAATGCCCGTCCTATTATATGGCGCAGAAGCTTTGTCGATGACAACATCGGATGAGGCGTCCCTTGTAGTGTTTGAAATGAAGAAAATGCACAAGATTGTTGGACCTGTGCACATTGGTTACGGCGAGTATTGTAAGCGATGGAACATTGATTTGTATGAGCTTTTGGACGCTATAACCACATGGGCAATTGGCACTTACACCATTTTTGGGTGTTAGGCCGAGTTCCTCCTACTTGTGACGTACGTCTTGATGTTGTTTCACAAATGGTGGGACCTACAGTTTTAAGCCGTTTCCGAACAATTTTTTATGAGGAGCTTTTTCATGGCATATATACATTTGGAGGTTTGCCATTGCCTGTCGAGGGGCGACCGCTATTACAATACAATAGAAAAAACTTTTCCTTCATTTTGGTGTTTCACGGAGTTTCGAGACTACGTCTTCCAAATAGAAGTCACGCACCAGCCGCCGACGACATAACCATGGTACAGCGAATAAAAATCCAGCGACTTCATTGTTTGGCTCTGAAAGTATTCAATGCGATACCAGCTGGTGGTAGCAGAGGAAGAGAAAAGTTTCCTCTGCGTTGGATAGAACAGAGGGAGAAGGACTTGAATTCACTTGATGTGTCCAACTGGCGCCGGTTAGCACGAAAAAGAAACGTCTGGCGCGTTTTGTTAAACTCGTCCAGCATCGCTTAAGCGGTAATCGCGCCAATCAAGAAGAAGAAGAAAAATATTTTAAGGGGGGGGGGGGGGGGGGTAGGGTCACAAAATCGAAATTTTTTTTCTTCACTCATCTTATAGTAAATCATTTCAAGAATGTTGTGTCAAAATTTTAAGTGGATCGGAGCAGAACTCTCAAAGTTATAGCCTTTGTAGGCACTCTACCTCGAATGCGGAGCATAGATAATTTTTCAGAGTCATTTTTTCAAACGCGTTTTTCCCTAAACGACTTCTTAAAAGTCGGTGCCAATCACAACTCCGAAACTATTCAACCGATTCTTTTCAAATTTGGCACACGTTTTCTAAATCAAAAATACCTCCCCCCCACATTGTTTTTTTGTATTTTTTTTTTTTTAAGGTTGTTTTTCACTTACAAATATGGCGAAATTTTTCACCAAAAATGCTCGTTTTACGTTTTTTTGCCACCAAAACTACAAAAATGAAAAAAAAAAAATTTTATTCATATGGGGGGGAGCATTACGTCATACTTTAACTGAAAAATTCGACTTTTCTGGTTTCAGATGATTCTACGACAAATGGCGATTGGCACCGCAGAGCACCTCTCGAAAAACATATCTCCAAAAAAACTCTGTCATGGGCTTATTTGTCAATATTTTATTATTAATATTTTTTAAAAACTTATTGAAAAGATGTACAATAACATGCAACTGATTTTATTAAAGTATCTTAAACCATATTTCTGTAAAAAATTCAAAAAAAAGTGTTTTTTTTAGCGCTAAACCCTACCACCCCCTTAACACGAACAGCTACTGAAGTGATCTTCGGTGTTTTGTTTTTTATAGTTTTCGTAGAAAAAAACCAAACGAGAGTCCATCCATTACATGAGAAAAATAACTTTCTCTAATTGTGATTGGACATACTAAAATACATATAATACATATATAAACTTCCCTTGTGTCCCATTACCGACAAATACTGCTTTACTCGCATATTTTTCCCCCGCCCGTTTCTCAAAAATGTCCCACAAATCACGAATATAAAATAACGCCTGTGTGGCAACCTGCTCATAAATATAAATTTTATTAACACCAACAAATTGACATATGCAAATATTAGCACCGGCGCCAGCAGCACAAACGTGGGCTTGTTTCCCAGCTGCATCAAAGCTGCGCGGAATTGTCATTCCGGAAATATATCCTGATTCACAGCTTACAAATAAACGAAAACATATTAATACATACGTACAGATGTATGTGTGTATATATGTATGCGTGTATATGTGTAATGATAACGATCTGCGCTGATCGCCGAACACTTGTGCACAGGCATATTAACTGTTTTGCATGTTGGGAACTTCCGTAACCAAGCAAGGTGTGTCTGTGTGTATTACTCCAAGGGAGGTGATGGAGTAGTGAACGTTCGAGGGGAGTGGTCATTTGCCTGTAATGAATGGTGTTCGCCACTTTTTACTTATTTTAGTAAAGTAGTTTTCCTTAGAGACTTCATTTACATGCATATTTTTTGCACTAATCTGGTCTTTCTTATTCTCTATTTTGGCTCTTCAAAGGCGACAACATCCTTCCTCTTGGTCCATTTTATCTCTGTCTACAAATGTTGCTGGCTAAAGAGGTAAATGTTCTGTTGTAGTTGTTGTTGGTTTTGTAGTGTCTTTGGTCTTGTGTCCATTGGTCGCTTTTTGTATTGTTGTTGTTTGGCGTGATACGCAATCGACCGGTGAACGGATGTGCTGAAATAGGTTGATTGCTCCGTATTTAGCGCTGAAGTGGAACAGAGGGAAGGCGGCAACTAAGTAAGTCGAACTTCTATTGTACCTAGAAACATAGGTCTACACATACATTTACATAAGTATGTGTATGTGTGTGAACTTTACTGTAATAAACGGCATTTTGACGGCTTTTGCGATGCGTGTTTGGTAGCATATACGAGGTGTGACTACTAAATAATGAAACTGACGCTGTAAAACATTTTATATATTTATCTTTTGTCACATACAATCTATGTGCATACAATTCTTTCCATTTTTGCAACGCTGACTATATTCACCAAAGCTTCCAAAATATGTGGCTTTGCTAATGATCTGGTCATCTCCGCGGGAAATACGAATCTTTTCAAAAAAGTATTCAAAGCACTCCGAACAAAAGCTGAATTCTTTCGACTAAAGATCAACGAAAACAAAAGGAAATACCTTACAAGATTTAACATGTTGAGAAAAGCGCTCGACCTTAGAATTGACGATCATAAATTTGAAAGCGTGGACCGCTTCTCAGTAGAACGGATGATACAAGAATTGCTATCCAAGACCGTGTACAGGCTACAAGCAGAGCATATTTTGCCCACGTTCCATTCGGAATTCACAGAGAGAACGTTGGTTCGAATTTCGGTGAAACACCAAAATTAAGAAAAACATTTTTCTAATAGCGGTCGCCCTTCGGCAGGCAATGGCATGAAAATGCTCCTCATAAAAATATCTGCCGTTCGGAGTCGGCTTGAAACTATAGGTCCCTACATTTGACGCACGCATTGACGCGCACCACAAATAGGAGGGGAGCTCGGCCAAGCACCCAAAAAGGGTGTACGTGCCAATTATATATATATAAAACAAGGATTCGATCAGTGGCAATGTATGGATGTGGTCACTGAAATCGGATGACCTCGCATAAGTTCTTTCTAATACAGTAAAAAACGCCACGTGCCGCTTTCTTTCAACCGTTTCAACGTTTTAACGAACCCCATTACCTCTATTTTGTATTAGGAAATGTAAATTTTACAGTGCAAAATGTAGGGAATAAGATGGAATTGCTATAAGTGGGTGAAATGGTTGAAATGCCGGTCTGGCATTCCCCATAAAGCACTAAAGCGCCGTTTTGATACCATTGTGAGACGTCCAACGGGCAGATATCTACAATCAGTCAGAGCTATTGATGTAATGGAGAAGGTTGATGGGATTTAGGATGGAGTGCTGTCCCAGGCTGTCGAAGAAAGCAGCTTTCTCCTTCTCTGATAGATCCCCACAGCTTCTGCAATGGGATCTGAGATCAATTCAGTTGGCCCCTTCCTGGCAAGCTTATCAGCAATTTAAATGGGATTAAATGGTAAACCTAGTTTTTCTGCGTATGTGCCGATCGTCCAATTATCGGTGAACACAGGTACGAAATTGAATTGCGTTGAGTCTCCAAGACTATCTGCGTCCTGCGTCTATTGTCCTGGGACCAAAGAGTTTTCGAAATAGCATACGAAGAAATGGAGCTACATCTCTCTTGCGCTTTCCTGAGAAGTAAGTTGTGCAATTACACAACAGTAACAACAGTGAGAATGGTGCCGATGACAGGGTAGAAGACTACTGAAGCCAAATTAGTCGACGCCTTCCTAACAGGCTCATCAGCCCTCTGTATGCTCCTATGTTCTGGAAACCAGATCAGAGAAATGTTACCTGCACAACCAAGAGATTTGATCTCTTCTTCATAGGAGTTGACTAGTTTGCATCTGCACATTCTACACTTCTGCCTGGAAAACACTAGCAGTATTAGGCAGTTTAACGGAAATAGGTAAATTGGCTGTATGACTAGAAACTTCTTGAAACCTTACGTTAGCTTCGGTAGGAAGTATGCCGTTTTGATCCCAGATAAAGATCAATAGTTAAGTCCAGAGAACCTAGAAACGGGGTTTCAGCCCACTTTCTACACCGATAGGTCAAAAACTAGTGACGGTAACGGATCTGGATAGTAGACGAAGACACTAAGTACTCCTACGCTACAGGATAGATGGCTACAGTATTCTTAACGGAAGTCTATGCCATCTTGAATGCTGCATATTGCGGTATAGTAGTATTGGAATTTGTAGTGACAGTTAAGGGCTCTTGTCTAATCCACGCCGACCTTCGAAATTAGTTGGTGAATGTAAGACAAAACTGAACAGTGTAGCAAAACACAACAAATTTTGTCTCATTTGGCTGATAAACTGACTAATGAAGGCTCTGCAAGCACATCACTGGGCTCTGAACCCATCCTAGGGGTTAATTCTGCATCAGATCAATTATGGATTGACGACTTTATGAGGTCTACACATAAGCGTTGGTTTGAGTTGGGCTCCTGCAGAGTAACTAAGTGCTTTGTGAAAGAACCAAACAGGAAATTAGCGAATTTTCTCCTAAAACTTAGTGGAAAGGACCTGAGAGTACTGGTACTTTGACAACCCAATGTGCCTATATTTTCGTGAGAATAAGGATTCTGTGGAGGATAGACCTCAAATCAATTTCTCCGTCTTACCATCCATTCTGTAACTATTCTGTCTCTCTATTATTTTCGCTAAAATCTATCCGGGTGTAGTACAATGGTCTTCTTGACTGAGTGCTTGGACTTGTCCAACTCCCCACACATTTAATCTAACTTCTTGAAAGATAACGCAGAACAAGTCGGCGAATGATTGTGGTGCAGAGCCCAAGGGGATTTCATTTGAGGGCATTCATTTTTGAACTTTAAGAGCCTAGTGAAGGTGCACAATTCGGTATTCCCATACGTTTTTGACTAGGATTCTTGGTACTTGAAATACTGCTTCAGTAAGCTATAATTTTCAGTAGCGAGTTTTCCCCTTTTCCAGCTAAAATTTTAAAACAATTCGTTGCTCTATTATTTATTACATTTAATATTGTCCGGACCAAACAAAAATCTACCTCGAATACGTTTGACTTACAAAAGTAAGAGGTACCGTATTTGAGAGAGAAGACTTCACGCACAACAGCTGGGGCTTGGCGCAAGCGTATTTCTTCTGTAGTAGCATCAGTCATGCTATTTAATAGCCACACCTCGCACATATGTACCCTATCTATCGGCCTGTCTGACTGCAAGCAGCTGTCTAACTCTGCTCACTTCAACCAGATCAGCCGTTTCTTCCTCTTATTTGGTACATTTCGAGATGGCAGATGGGACTCATAGATAAAGCAGCTAATCAAAAGCACCGGACCAAAGTCTGCTTTAGCCGCAAATGTGATTTCGATTCATTGAAGCGAATGTACTTACTAGTGGAGAAATGTTTTAGCTGCATTTTATTGCTACATTGTGAGCTTGCTTTGTTGTTGTTTGCTATTTACGTTAACATATTCTCGATTCTCTATATTTTAGTTAACTGAATTTCTTTAATTTAAATTTTTACTTTATATCTTTAGATTTACTTACTTTGTTGTTGCAGCTGAGTGCGTTCTTATTGCTATAGTTGTTAATGCTCTTGTTGTTGTTGTTGTCGTTTTCGATGCCAGTTTGCCAGCCACCAGATCTCATTTGTTCGAAATACTCGTACATTTGCGACCGCGTGCGTTAATCAATGAAACTCATTGAGTATTTTCTCGTCCAGATTTGTTTGCTTTACATCCAAACACCCCACCCCACCGTCAAGTTTCCTTTCGCCAATCACAAAAACAAAAAGAACAATAACCACTGGCAGTTTAATATAGTTTTACTATTGTTTTTGCTGTTGCTGTTTGTTGCTGTAATTGTTGGTCATCGACTGCCGTTGTTTTATTGCGCTCATATGTGCTTTCTTATTGCTTTTATTGTTGTTATATTTGTAGTTTTTAAATATGTGCGCGAACATTTCCCATTGACCAGACCGGATGAGCAGCTGTTCGACTGCTTCGTTGGCTGGCTGCCCGGCTGCCTGGCTGGTTAGTTGGTGGGATCAGGTGAGCTCAATGGATGAATAACAATCAGCAGTCCAGCAACAAAAATAACAACAACAACATACATAATAACAACAATTGCGGTGGCAGCATGCCCCAGCATCCAGCTTCCAAACCACTGGCAGTTAGCAGCTTACAGCAAAACCAGTTCCATTGAGAAAAAGCGCCACAACTATGAATTAATGTGTGTGGTAAAATAGAAAATTCACTCGATTCCTCCCGTGCGCCTCGCTGCGCTTACGTCGAAAACCAGCCTATCCACAAAGTAACAATGAGATGCAAAAGTATTAGAGCAGCGTTTGCTTGCGGGTGGTGGGGTTGGTCGGCGGACGACAGGTGGCTACAATTGTAGTTTTAGTGTTGTTTTAGCATTGGCGTTGGTAACGGTAGCGGCGGCGGTTGCGGTTGTGGATGTTAAATGAGCGTTTGTTTGCGAGTGTTTGTGTATGTGTGTGTGTGTGGTCATGTGTTAGCGAGTGTGAGAATTCATTCACATTGCTGGTATCTACTTCATATACGCATTCGTATACACACACATATATATACATAAAGCTATGTGTGCTTGCATGCGCCTGTAGTTTATGAATGAAATGATCGACAGATGAATGGCTGCAAAAATATGTAATTTTTCAGCAAAATTAAGAAAATGTTGTGAACAAGTTGTGAATGGCGGCGCTGACGTCGCTCAGTTGTTTATTGGGGAGGTTGGGCTGAACGATTGTATATTTTTGTAACTTAAAACTCTATTTTTAGTATGGGAATGTTATTTTTCTCCGGATTCGGGCACTACAAAATGGTAGTCACGCGTAAAGCTTTTCGAGGGGGGCCGAATACAACTAGGAAATAAGGCAACCTAGAACGACGCGACTCAAAATAGGTATTCCCAGATATATATATAATTGGCGCCTACACCCTTTTTGGGTGTATGGCCGAGCTCCTCCTCCTATTTGTGGTGTGCCTCTTGATGTTGTTCCATAAATGAAGGGACCTACAGTTTCAAGCCGACTCCGAACGGCAGATATTTTTATTAGGAGCTTTTTCATGACAGAAATACACTCGAAGGTTTGCCATTGCCTGCCGAGGGGCGACCGCTATTAGAAAAATGTTTTTCTTAATTTTGGTGTTTCATCGAGATTCGAACCGACGTTCTCTCTGTGAATTCCGAATGGTAATCACGCACCAACCCTACGGCGGCCCAGGTACACACCATAAATTAATTCACCGAGGGCTCCATAAACCTAAAATAGAGTAGGACCAGGTATCTTTAGAGATTTGTGAGCCAAGATCCATCTTTGGGGAAAATACCATCACGATCGGAAAATAGGAAGCGGATAGCTGCAAGAGAAGCTGACATTAAAAGCATTGCAAACAATTTTTTTATGAGTTCTGACTGCTACTAGGTTAGGTTAGGTTAGGCTTGGCACCCGCATCGCACATAGAGACAACGATGCCACCTAGACCACGTAATGGGTCCGTTGTGAGCCGCAGAGGCTGAGCTACATTTTCCTTTCCATATTGAACCATCTTGAGCTTTTGAAATAGCGTAAAAGGTTGTTGATACCTAAAGTGTATAGATTATCTCTATTCATTAAGAAGTAGGATCTTAAATATCGGTTCCTGCTTCTGGTTAGCGCCGGGCATGTGCAAAAAAGGTGTTGAATTGTTTCCAACTCATTCTCATTTCTGCAAATACGACAGAAATCATGCATGTAAAGACCTAATCTCCTTGCATGATTTCCATTGAGATAATGTTCTGTGAGGGGCCCTACTAAGGTCCTAATTTGAAGTCTACTCAATTTTATAATATTCTTGGACAGACGTAGATTTAGCCTTGGCCATGTTTGCCTAGCAATTTCACAGGTATTGGCACTAATCCATCTGTGATTGACAGAACTGATTAGTGCGTCCTTAATAAGAAGTTTACAAGTTGCGAGAGGTATCCCCATAAAATTACTTATGTTTGGCATACAGGTACCTTATCTTGTAAGTTGATCAGCTCTACAGTTCTCGGGTATATCTCTGTGGCCTGGAACCCAGCATAAGATAATACGCCATCTGGCTGCCTATACTGCGAGGATGAAATTGCTCAACACTTTTCACGCATCTTGACTGCCTTTTGCGCAAGGTTTTTGAGGCCTATTTGAGTAAAGGTTAACAGAGTCTTTATTTTCAAATAAATTTGATTATACGAATTAGAGATTATTCAAAAGAACTGTGAACTTTTATAAGTTAATTAGCATGGATGCTACCTAATTACAATATAAAATACAGAGAACATCGCACTTTGACACGGATCACTTCTGTCAGTTGGCATTGCAAAATTTGTAATGAATAATTTTGTGCGAATGGTCGAAAATGAAGCCAACGTACACCAAAACAGATTTCCTCAATGGAAAAGAATTGGGAAAATAAACATGAAAAATACGCCTTTATGTCATATAAAATTTGGAAAACCATGTAACCAAACAATAAAATATACTTTTCAAAAATGTGTCTCATTAAAAACATGCGGTTTGTGTGTAATGGCCCAAAAGAATCGAGATAAACATAAACTTATATATGTCAAACTCTTCAGAGTAACGAAAATAATTTGCCGGCCTATGCTTTTACTCGTAGACGTGATAACCCTAGTAAAAATTGAGGTTTCAATCGAAATTAGGTTCATATCGCGCATTTATTTTAATAGTGTCAATCAAAAAAATTAAATATAAGATTAAATAAACATGCAGAAATAACCACAAACTGTTTAAAAAATGCATGCCTTGGCTTTTATTTCTGGAGGCGTTGTAAGTTGGAGACTTTGAAGCCGTTTTTATTCATTTTTTTCATTTTTCTGTTTCATGCACGCAGATTTGAAGCTACATACTTCCGAATGGTAGTCACGCGCCAAACCGTAATCTCTAGAATAGTTAATAAATTATACAAATTTGTCAATATCAAAGATATCCGGCATAGTTCAGTGGTTTTCAGAATTATTTTTCGCCTTTGCACAGACTACGTATTGAAAATTATTTCATTTTTTTCCTTGTTCCCTCGCTCCTCTCGGGAGCATAGGGCCTCGACTCTGCCTAGACTCTTCCATCGTACACGGTTCTGTGGATTTGTTTTTGCACCGTCCCATGTGCTGTCGGCATCTGCTAGTTCGCGCAGCATCGACCTTCTCCAAGTGTGTTTTGGTCTCCCGGGACCTCTATTTCATACCAAAGATTTAATTCCATCTTCTTCTAAAACTTCTTCCAATTTTTTCAAAAATTTACACATAAGTCGTCACTTTTAAATTTAGTATAGCAGTAACATCAAGGCTCGAGGTATTATCGAAAAAAAGTGTTTGAGAGCCCGGGAATATATTCCTTGGGATTTAAAAATATATATTTTACATCGCGAATAAAGGAATCCAAGGATGTTATGTTTAGTGATACGAAGGATTTATTTTATATGTATTTTGCGCTTAATTATGAAACCACAGTAAAATAATAATAAAAATTACTTTATTCTTTATCCAAAAATCCTTCTTGGAATTCAACACACTTCTGCATTCGCTGGGATAATTTTTCAAAGCACTTTTGCCACTCAGAAGTTTGATGGCTCCAAAAAAACTGTTTAAAGGCTACAACAGCTTCTTCAAGCATTGGAGAGTGCTGATCTCGCATTTTAATTTTGATGTTCGAGCATAAAAAGAAACCAAATCAGGGCTGTAAGGCGTATGACCCTCTAATTCGAGCTTTTCAGTGCTCAAAAACCGTCTTGTGTATACCGATATGTGAGAGCTCGCACTGTTTTGGAGAAAGCTGAAGGAGGATTCACGTTTGGTTGTTAGTTTTCTTAAACTCTCCGAAAAGTTGTGGCAAATAAATTATTGGTTACTGCTCAGAATTGACTTTTTAAGCTTTTCTAGTGGTACAGTTGCGACATGACCAGATTTGGGGATGACCAGCAAATAAGCGAACATTTTCTCTGAGGTCCTTCTTCCGCGAACAACGTCTGTTTGATTAAGCTCGTCCCGGAACGCCCATACTGTCGGTTGCGGTTTTGTTTCTGGTTCATATGCATAGATCCAAGGTTCGGTATCTGCTACGATATCATAGACGTTCTTCGAACTAGCGCGGCTGAATTATTTCCCTATTCCAATCGACACGAGTTCGAGTGCTTTTTTTTTGGAAATTCTCCAATTAGGTGGTATCTAACGAGCAGAAATTTTTCTGTTGGTCAATAGTTCTTCCTATGGAATGTGTGGTGGTCCCACTATGGCCAAGGCTGCATCTAATATATCTCGCGATATGTCACAAGACGTTATTGGGCTATCAATGTACTCACAACATCTATAGTTTCTAGCACAACAACCGTTTTTGGTCGGTTTTCAAGAAATTCATTCTGCAAAAACCGACGGCCACGTTGGAACTCATTGTACTAGTGTTTCACATGGGCTAAGTGTGCTGCTTCAACGCCAAAAGTCCAAGTAAGTTGATCCTGTTGATGATAAGAGCTCCTGTCTCGATAAGCCACGTCGAAAATCGTAATAAATCATCGCACGAGAATTTTCAGGAGTTAATTCAATTTTGTTGGGTGAGATGAACTTTTGAACTCACTGAAAAAAGAACAAATAAAACTCGTAAGTGAATATGTAGGTTAGGATAGGTTAGCCTGGTTGGCAATAAGCCACGCATAGACCTTTTGGTCCCTAGCAGATGGAGACCGACCTCTACGAATACCGAAAGTAGACATCATGTAGGATGTCAGCGCTTTTGGCGAATCTAAGCAGAGCTGGGAGATCCGCTTTGGACACGTCCTCCAGACCCTCAAACAGTGGGGTCCCAGGCAAATGCACAGAAGGTGTTCTAAAGTTTCCTCAACGTCCTCTCTGCATTTCCTGCATTTGTCCGTGTTAGCAATCCCTATCTTGTACGCATGTGCAGCCAATAGATTATGACCTGTTAGCATACCTATAATAGTTCTGCCGTCCTTTCGCGAGAGCGTACGAATTGAGTTAGTTTTTTGTCGTTAGTTCTACAAATGACTTTTGCTGTTTTGCATGTGGTCAGATTAGTCCACCTAGCTTCCACTCGCCTTTTCATGTAGTCGTCCATTTCATTGTATATTGTATTTGTCGTTCAAGTGAATTTGTAAATTTATGCTAAAAAATAGCAAATTTTTCGATTAAAATATCGAATTATAGCTCTTCAGACGTATTCTTGAAAAGGCGTAAAATATAAAAGAAAACCCTCATACGAGATAATAAGCTTCAATGCTTAGTGTTTCAGAAATCGTAAGTCTATGTTTTTTAGTGAAACCATTTCATTCAGCTTGCTTTCCAGCAATTTTTTAATATTTTTTGAAGCTCGTATACTGTTTTGTTTTCTTCGATATTATAAAAAAAATAAATAATTGGTGTGCAAATTTCTATTAGGGCTCAGTCCAACAGCTTCTCCTCCCCAAATGGAGCGACCTACAGTTTAAAGCCGACCTCGAACAGCAAATGATGTTTTATGAGTAGGTTTTTCATGACAAAAATAGACTCGGAAGTTTGCCACCGGCTGGCGCTATTTAAAAAAAAAGTCTATCATTTTGTTGTTTCATACCCGGAGATTCGAATCTACGCACTTCCGAATGGTAGTCACGCACCTATCCATTCAGCTAAGACGGCCGCATTTACTTTATACAATTCTGTCAAGCTTTTTGCAAATAATGCATTTGCCCTTATAAGACCGCTGGGTTAGTTGCAGTTAAAATGTACACCAAGTCTATAAAGTTGGGTTCCATACCAGTTTAGACTTTTCTCTATTTGTTCTATACTCGTAAATTTATGTTTAAATTAGGTAAGGATAATCTAGAGCGTTCATTCATCATTATCTTCTGAAATACCTTCTCAATGATTCTATCAGCATTAATTAATTATTTGCATTACATTGAAGAAAATAAACTATTTAGCACCAAATCTCAGGCAGGATATTGTATAGACAGAAAGTAATTGAATTTAGAAATAGAATTCTTCATTGATTTAAAATCAACTCGAGCAGTTGCATCGATGGCAGTAATGAGTGTGCAAATCAATTTATTAAAATTTATTTAACAATTTTGTATTGGAAAACAATTAAAAGCGGCGCCCACAGTGAAACGCTTGCCGTGTTCGTAAATCGTAAATCGTAAATCAAATTCCGTTATAAGGCATCCCGTCGCTCCGTCGTTAGTGGTAACTAACTGCCACAAAGTGTTGAGTGCTGATGAACACTGAACTTCGATTTCGTAGCGAATCAATGCAAATCAATGACGTTCAACGAAGAGATCAACTGGGATCAGCGCGGATCATTTAGAATTTGCACTGCAGATTGTTGAAGATCACTGCCGGCAAGTGCGCATATCGCGGCTGTCTAACAAATGTGCGCTACTCAGCTCACAGTTGGACAGAAATTGCTGGTATAAATTCACTTCCAATTAGTTGCATTGGCAAGAGTTTACACTTTTTGCAATTCGATTGCACTGCAGTTGATCGCTAATACGCAGTGCGATTTGTATTTAGTTTGCGAAAATTTACAATTTTCAAAGTGGCAACAAATGTCCGATTCGCTGCAGGCGCTGGCGAGGAAGTGCAGCAGCACTACGCAGGCCGGCGAAGATGTGGACGGGGGTGCCGTATTTCGATTGTATTTAGTTGGTACGTACATTTATTACTACACATACATACATATGTGCACTACCTCCCAATCGTTAGTCAGGCAGGCAGGCAGTCTGGCTGCATGGCAGGCGTGTTGCCACACAGTCTGCCCCTTCGGTTTTGCCCAAAACTCCCTGAGTGTCTGCCATTTACACGTGCGCTAAGTAGCTGTGTGCATTGGCAGGCAGGGTGGGGATTGCTGACGCTTGCCGTCGGCGCACTTCACAGCATTTCGTCGATCGGAATTAACACGCATGCCACTGTGAAATCCTTTGATCGCAGCAGATGAGTTGCCTGAATGTTGTGTGTTTGGCGGCTGCCGAATGCACTTTCCGACCGACACCGCATTATGAGTTGTAATTGTTAGAGAAATGCTTTTAATTGCGGGAAATCTCGCTGTGGCAACAACAACAACAAATCAAAAAGTGCAACAAACGTGCAAAGGAAGCAGGCAATGGCAGGCGTGTGAAAAGCGTTAAAAAGTTTTTGGGTAGAAAAAACAGAAAAAAAGGAAATTGAAGAACCAAAAAATTGTGGCCAACGGATACGCTCGGTAGCTGACGTTCTGTGCCGTTCTCTTACATATATTTTATGTGCTTCACATTGTTATTGTTGTTGTTCTACATACTCCGTAGGAAAGTGAACTGATGATTTGTAGTGTGATAATTTCACAGCGGCCGTCGTAGCCGAATGGGTTGGTGCATGACTATCACTTGGAATTAGGTTTGAATCTTGGTGAAATACCAAAATGCAGAAAAGGGTGTACGCGCCAATTATATATACATTTATAATTTCCCAGTTATTAATGATTGTGCAGCATGAGACCTTTATCTCATTCCTAATGGCTGGATTTATTGATGCGAAGTATACTTTTTTGTGAACACCTTTCCAAAAAGCTCAAGGAATGTGATCGATTGAGCTCTGTTTCCCCTTATTTCTTCCATCTGATTGCTTTTTGTAAATCCTGCTAAAATTTTCACGTCGTTGAAAGATTTTTAGGTAGAATGTCGCTATGAAGAATCGGTAAACGAAATGATGGTTCTGTCTTATTCAGCTTACAGAGGACGAAGAAGTTATTTGATTAAGTTTAAAGCTTGAGATGTTTATCGCTTTGCAAGAAGCAGAAGAAGAACCATAAAATCCATATACTTTTCACAAACTTACTTACTTAGTTGGGGCTACAAGTTGGCGTGCCTAAGCATAACAGGGGCTTTTAAATTTACGACCGCTACATTTAGCAATACAAGAGGAAGCTACTATTCAAGCACTCATGCGCACATGGAAGCAGAACTTAAACCAGAAGATCTTACTGGACACCTCAATATCTTGAACAGAGTTCAACATGCAGTATACATAACCCAGGCGAATGACCACACGGAACTCGTACTCACTTTTATAAAGAGATACAAGGTTATCTTCCCGTCTAGGGAAGAGTGGAACACTAACCCAACATGCATAAATGATGACTCACAAAAATGGTACACTGATGGTTCCAAAACGCTCCAAAGAGCAGGAAGAGTGGGGCCTAGAGCACACAAGTCCCTAATACTAAGTACAGATGCCACAATTTTCCATGCGGAGCTCTTCGCCATAATGGAAGCAGTGGAAATCATATCCAAAAAAGGGTTCGAGAAAGAAAAAATTGAAATAATTTCGGACAGCTAATCGGTTCTCAAAACCTTGACATTCAAGTCAAAAGTCCTAATAGAGTGTATCAATGCACTCAACAAACTGGCCACTCACAATCAGGTCTCACTGATTTGAGCACCAGGACATCAGGCCGCGAAGGCAGACTTTTATGCCAAAAAAGGGGCAGAAGGGCCGTTTATTGGGCCAACCTCATTTTTCGGCTTTAACAAAAATAATATAAAACAGCAAATCAAGAAATGGATCCAACCTAAATCAGGAAACACTGGAACGGCACAAACGGCCTTAATCATTTCAATAAGTTTTTGAATTTCAATGCCAACATAGTAAAATCTGCTCAAACCCTAGATAAAAAGGGCCTCAGAAGGCCTGTATAATAAACACTTTAACACAATAGGATTACTAGTACAAGATTGTGCAGGTTCTGCTGTGACGAAGTGGAGTCTATGGAACACTTAATCACCAACTGTAAGGCATTAGGCCACAGGCGACACAGAATCCTAGGCTCGTACCTACTAGAGGAGAAAGATCTACAATTGCTCCCTCCTAACGAGCTGGTTTGATTCCCCGGTATTCTAAATAATTTGATTAAACATTTTTCATTGAAAATAAAGTCATATATCCATGAAGATGAGGCATGCAGGTAGAGAAGAGCATAAAGTTAGGTTAAGCTATGATTGCGGCATCCTATAACGAATCCGAAGCGGTAGAAGAACGGGCGAATTGTTAAGAATGCCACGAGCAGATATATTCAGAACTACATCGGCATTAAATAAAATAGACGACATAGGCAGACTCAAATTCAACACAAGTTGGTTCGACTAATAAAAAATAGTGGTGCTGCAAGTGGTGTATCAAAATGAGTTATTTTGTGCCAATTGGGTCTGGGCTGTGTCACTCAGACAACACCTCCACCATTGCCAACATCATGATGGCGGTGAATAACTCAAGCTCGACAAGATGGCGGAAACAAATGCAACTGTTTATAGTGAGAGTGAGGTCCGACTCGCCCTCGAGGACTTCTATGGAACCATCTTCGAGTTGCAATGCAAGGGACTTAGACTTCATTGGAGCTCAACATTGCTAAGGAGCACCCGATGATTGTGAAAGGCAAATACGGACAAAGCCACAGCCAATGGCATGTAAGCCATCTGAGAAATCGATTACATGGAAGCGTCATTTGACTCGCAGGTGGTCCGCAAAGGCGCTGATGTGTTTGAATTCGAACGAAGTCTGTGGTACCAAAATGCGCTTTTTCGCTTTGTTTCACGTGTATTTTTCGTCTTCTTATTGATTGGCACGATATTTCCTTATAGGATTTTGGCCATCGTTTCGTTCTCGTGCTAAGCGGCGTCTTTCTAAATTAGATGCGGCTTTCCCCTGCCAGCTGGTACCGCATCTAAAGTAGCGGCAGTTGCTCCTTTCTGTTTATGCTGGTCCTACAGGGTAGCTCCAACAAATCGTACTGAATCCAAATACTAAGTTACCATAATGGGCTGTTTTTTTTTTTCTTTATTTCAAGTGTGCTGTTGTTGTAGCGGCAGTTGCTCCTAAGTACCTATGTACCTACATATCTACCTACCTACAGGGTAGTCTTTCCTCAATATTTGGTTTCTTTTTTTTGTGTTTTTGCTCTGCTTTGTATTTTGTTTGATGAGCAATGAATGTGTCGGTTATTTTGTCGTTTGATGTTTTCATTTGCAGCCAAAAGCTTAACAATAACAAACAACAACCAGAAACCGGCAGCAGCCTGCAATTTAGTATGCAACATTTCAAAATCTTAATCGAAGAAATCATATTATTATTGTTTTCAAATAAATTTCAACAGTTTACGAGTGCTCGGTTGAAGATAAAACAGAAAGCGCTTCGAAATCCAAGATAAACGGGCGGATAGAATATGGCAAGGGGTAGGCGGTTAGGGCGAATGAAGAGTAGTGGTGACTGGGCAGGGAAAAGTGCTCAAAACTGCAAGTGGGTGCGTGTGAATGTGGGTGTGTGTGTGAGTGTGTGAAGAGATGTGTTAGAAGAGATATTAACTTGTTTCTTTGAAT
Source organism: Anastrepha obliqua (assembly GCF_027943255.1). Lineage (NCBI taxonomy): Eukaryota > Metazoa > Arthropoda > Insecta > Diptera > Tephritidae > Anastrepha > Anastrepha obliqua. Next base: position 141,816,688 of record NC_072892.1, on the reverse strand, counting down.
TTTGATTGTACGACATGTTTATAAACATAAAATTTCCAGCTAATTAAACGCTTTTCCTCCAGCACCAACGCCATCTGATTTGCTCGCTCACTCGCACGATTTTAGCTGTTCCTGTAATGATTGCTAAACATTGCATTCCGTATTTTTGGCATACGAAAATGAACTCGGTTACAACAAAAACACAAAACACAAAACAACAATTAAAACAGAAAACAAAACACATTTAAGGGCACGTACAAAAAACAACCCATAAATAAATAAAAAAAAATTATGATGCCTTTTTGGCATATATTTTGTTGTTTTTATCAAACCTCGAGCGCATAAAATATTAAGGAAGAAAATATATGTAGGCCATAAATTAAAAGTAAAAAAAAAAAAATTCTTAAAATTTGTAAAATATGTAGTCTAAAGGAAATCGGACATCAAAATATATACTTTATGCTGGTGTGGTCAGCTTTCTTAGCCACCAAAAGCGTCCATTCGATTGCCCAGGCGCAAAAGAGCTAATATTTGTGCCTGAGTATTTATGTTCTCCACCCTGCATCCTACCGGTACAGCGGACACCATTCCAGCCTGTGCGCACCTTAATTTACTTTACATTTGTATGTACATCAGCTCGTGTAAATTTCTGTTTGATCAAAATTTTTATTATGCTGCAGCATTGATGATCGTGTTTTGTTTCAAGTTATAATTTACTTCATGCATATGGCTGTATGTATGGGTAGATGTATTATATGTATGTGTAGATGTATGTATGGATGTATGTATGTATGTATGTATGTATGTATGTACGCATGTATGTATGTACGCATGTATGTATGTATATGTACCTAAATATGCGTATGTACGCATGGATGTCCGTAATTTCGCTTGCACTCCAACCAGGCTGGCTTTACATACATTTTTTGTTTTTGTTTTCTTTCTTATTTGAAATCATTCTCCATTCATTGCATTTATTACGTTTATTTTATGTTTTTAACAGATTTCACCTTTTCTGGTGATACAAATTAAATATTGTAATGCCGCAAATGGGCCACAAACGCCACATACTCACACACACACACGCAGTAAAAACACGCTCATAAAATAACAAACAATTATGGCAGGTACAAATATACAAGTACAAATAATTCTGTGTTGGTTTTGCATTCTTTTTTTGTTTTGTTGTTTTTTCACTTTTTTATCTTTCGCCAGAAAACAAGCCGCTAACTAACAGCCGCTTGGCTGTGAGATCTTTCATGTCCGCCGATCAGTTTTGTAACTCATCAACTTTGACGGCAGCGGCCAAATTGGCTGTTGATTGAAGAGGAAAGGTGATGAGGTAAAGCCGTAAGCGGAGCATAACAAAAATCAATATTTTATTGCAAAAGCTTAATCGTATATATTCCAATATAGAGGAAATGTGTTGTGCAACAGAATTTTTGGAAAATTAAAAAATATAAAATTCGCTGATGAAAATCTAAATAAAGCAGGTTTATGCGGATAGAAGCAAGTAAGTTGGATGAAAAATGTAATGGGCAAAAATATATTGACTTAGAACGCTGTTAGCCAAGACTAAGACATAATTTGCATAACTTAGACCAACCTACCATACCAGAAACATTTGTTTCTGGTTAGCCTAAACCCCATTTAGCCTAGAAAACAAAATATCCGTAAATTTTAGATTCCTAAGTTATGTATTTTACGTAAATTGAGAGCTGTGAGAGAATTATCCTGCCATATTATTTTTTTCAAACCTATTTTGAATCAAATTCCTTCAAGTATCCCATATAAGATAGATTTTTTGTGAAACGAAAATGACAACAAAGCATACAAACAAGCAAAACAAAACATTGTAAACATGGGCGATGGGAAACATGCTGGTGCAATTGTGTTGACGTCCTGAAATTGAAATTTGAAAAAGACGAGCCAAGAAGCACGGAGAGATTGGTAACTTCTAAAACACTCAAGCTAAATAGCCCATTGTACTCAAAGCTCAGGAAAGTAAAAGGGTAGATAATCAAGGAGGAAAGGAGAGAAATAACAAAAAGAAAGAGATGGTATAGAATAGAGAAAGAGACAGGATGGCTGGCATATCTGGAAATATACTCCAGTTTGCGAGAACGAATTTTACGCATTCTCATGGCATCGGAGCTCAAAATTCGGAGCATTGATGTAGCAAATGCAGGCTACTTACAGAAAAAATGCTATGGGCTGTGCCCTGTATACCGTATAATACCGTCCATCAATCGAGCGTCTTTTCTTCCATGTTTTAGAAGAAAGTTCGTCAGTTTTCTTTTCGGGTTTGTCACAAAACACTTGCGTAGCTTGGATGAGAATATAAGTAATAATTTAGATATTGTCTTAAAAACTGGCAAACTACATATTTTTTTCCGGAAAAAAATGCAAACAGTAAACGACGAAGGCGGGCGCGAGTGAACCTCGACCGATGGCCAAACGCTCCTAAGAGCAGGAAGCCTCTTTTGAAAAGCTGCCAAGATTGATGGCAGGCTGCCGAAATTATTTAAATAAGTCCCTAAACAGGCATCTCCATCGTTCTTGGGGTGGTCGACCATAGCGAAAAGAATAAAAGAGCGTAGCGCCCGCCGTCTCTGCGGTTTTTATAATTATGGTAAAGAAGAATCCGAGCCTCTCCTTTTTTGTGAAAAGCGTTGGCATTTTGGGGTATTCAGGCGGAGTTTCTGTGCTGTTGGCTTTGATGGGGGATTTTTGAAAGGGAGCCAATCTAGAGGTGGTGGAAAGGATGGTTCGCCCTCTGCGTCCACGGCTCCATGTCTGACTACCTCCGAAGCCTGTGCTCCGGATTAGATAGAGAAAATTCTCTTCTAATGCAAACCTAAATTACCCTCCCACAACCGGAAGATGTTTGAGATGAAAAAATCCGAGGCATCTTGTTGCCAAGCGCTGATTCTGTTAAATGCTAACTGGTTTTGAAAGGAAAGTCCCTAATCTCTACTAAACCAATGCCAGGGAGTTACGCCTGCATATTCGGAAGTTCTGGTTGGATATAGTCCTTTAGTAGATGAAACTCTTTTGGGTATAGATGAGAAACTGATAACGCAAGAGGGTCACTTTTTGATTTTATTTTAAAAGATGATTTGATTATTTACAACAAGAGCCAGGACACCATTTTCATTACCACGGCCAGATGCTTGCACTTACCCTGGCATTTTCCTCACTATCGTACCAAATGTCCAATTCGAGAGGGCTTAATGCTCACTTATTTTCGGATCGCAACAAATTTAGATCTATCAGAGGGGTAAATCGATAAGTTGGTGGAGATTTTTAGCTTGCAATAGTGTCCTTAAGGGCACTTGTCCACTTAAAACGCGCGCTATGAAGGAAAAGTCGGCGTAGGAGATAACTGAGCTTTCATAACTTAGGGCTGCATGTAGACATATTTTTATTAGAACAAGAAAGAATAAGAGATAAAGATAAGTCTGCCTCTTGATGATAAATGCATAGGATGGGGTTAGGAATCTGTAAGCCCAAAATTAGGAAAGCTAAACGGCACACAGGGATAAGTTTCTGCGAAAGCGTTGAGGATTGCCATGAGTCCGCGAGGTTTATTCATTCATTCTCGAAGAATTTCACGCCCATGGAAGGACGCACCGGCATATTGGTCGATGAGCGTCGAATTGAGCCATGCAACTTGGATGACGGAATTGAAGATCAATTCTAAAAATATGTATAGTGTTAGATGATCTGAATAGAGCTGATTACTGTTATAAATTATGTTCGTACCACATAATTATTGGATGATTAATCACAACCGCACATCCGCATTCTAATATGTACAACTATTTGCAATATATTCCAGTTGCATAACTCAAAAATATGCACGCATATCCGTATTTTCAATTCTAATCGAAAACTGAGCTTAAGCCGTGGCAGAATTGAAGCAATTGCGATTGCCTCAACGCATTGATTCATCACTAAATTTTTGCCACATTGTCACGCAAACCTGTGCAATCATTACGAACAAGCAAACTCTAAGTTAGCGGCGTAACTGTCTATTGGACTGGCTGTCTGTCTGTCTGAATAATTCAATTCAATTCAATTGCAATTACTGGGGGTTGTAGGGGAGGCATTTGCATGAAACTTCGCAGTCACAGTGCTTGTTGTTGTTAGCCATACTTTTACTGCTTTTTTGTTCTTTTTCGTATTCGTTTTGTATTCTTTTGTGACTGCTTTTTTTATCTATACGCATAGCCTTAACCGCCCACGGCCAATTAAATGTTCAGTCACATTTTAGACTATTAAGGCAATTAACAACGAACTTAAGCGGAGAAAAGCAAGTAAAGCAAAGCGCTGATGCGGCCACTGCGACGACAAATAAACATTGAGGGTTAAAGATTCCTTTGGCTGTACATCAATTAAATCAACAGATTTCAGACAATCACATTTAACGCATTGCCACACAAATATAAAAAAAATTAGAAAAAGTACTTGCAAGGCATTAAGAAATTAAATGAAAGAGATAAAGCTGAGTAGCTGAGCTGAGCTGACTGTTCGTATTTAAAAATTAAGTCAGCTTTGGAGAATCAAGCAATCTTCAGTTGAAGTGAGTCTTTGACAATAAATTATTATTCTTTGTAGGCTTGTGGATAATTATTGTTGCAAGAAGCGTACATACATACATACATACATACATATATACACACCTATATGTAAATATCTGCTTATGTAAGTATGAATTAAAGATTTAATGAAGCCTTTGTTGGTGGACTTCAAATGAACTGAAGAATTTTGTAATCAATTGGATGGCTTCTAACTTTTTTTTTACAAATCATGTTTTACTAGGCAGAAACTATTTTTACTCATCAGCCAGCCCTCTCCAAGTTACACGATTTAAAGCAGCAGACCTCCACCTATGTATGTATTTTCAGTTTATTGATATCTTTGAAGACGTCGTTGAACCAGCGTTTTCTAGAAAATCCTTTGCATCTGGTGGCCATTGTGCGGTTGATTAAGAAGGATTTTTGGGGGACGTTCCTTACTCATGCGCATGACATGACCTAACCATTGGAGCCGTTACGATTTGACGAACTTAACGACATGTTCCCCTTTGCAAATCCACAGCAACTCCTCGTTGTATCTAATTTTATAATACCTATCCTCAACCCGCAATAGACCATACACTCTTCTTTCGAAAGTTCGGAGATCTTGTTCATCCTTGATTGACATTACCCATAACTCGAAGCCATACGTCGAAACTGATCTTATTATTGTTTTGTCAATATTGTTTTTACAGCTGCGCGAGAGTAGTATGGACTTTAGTAGTTTCAGGTTGGCGTTGAAAGCACTGTTTGCTGCAACAAGTCGATCTTGGGTGCAGTCCTGAACACTATTGTCACTTTTTAGTAGTACCCACAGATACTTGAAACTGTATACTCCTTCAAAAATTTACTGCCCAATAGTTATATTTTCAGGCTGCAGCCCTTCAACATCGCTTGGCATTTTCATGTATTTGATCTTATGGGCGTTGATATGAAGCTCGACAGCCTTTCTTTTTGTTTCGATGTTAAAGAAAAGTTCATTCATGTGCCTTCTATTTCGAGCGAACGTGGCTGAGTTATCAGCAATCGCGATGGTTTTGCCCAAGCGGCTGCATAGATGACTGGATTTCACATGTCAAATTTCTTTCAACGAGTAGTCTGAAAAGTGAACGCGTAATTTCTTGGGTGCTGAGTAGAGTGATCAAGCATTAAGAGTTGAATGAAAAATATATTATAACGACGTCAAAAGCTGTTACAGCCCTTGACAAAGCTCTCGAATGGCCGAAGAAGACACGATTTCTCTTGATTATATGCTGGCGCTCCGAAATTTTTGAGCGGAAGTTGTAAAGGAGTAACTTAAATAAAAAAAGGGACAAACTAAATACTAAAGACTTGCTTGAAGAAAAAATTAATGATTTTAAATTATAAAAATTTTTGAACAGAATATGAATGACTTTACTTAAAGGGCCTTAAAGTTCCTGATTTGAGTTGTATGAACAATTTTGGTTGAGTGAATATGTAGATCTTGCACGAATTAGTTTACTCTACTCTTGTAAGAGATTTTTCTGATTTTTACCACCTCCCTCACTTCTGTGGAAAAGGTCAAAATTTTGCTTAAGTCCCTTTTCGTCAGCTTGAGCATGAATTTGGTCAAAGCATAAAATATTAGTGAAATGAAAAACCATATTGCAGGAAATTACCACATTTTGTTACATTTAATATGGCATGGCATATTCACATGTACATCTTTCTTAAACATTCTAATATCGCATTATTGCGGCTCACAAATTTTTTATATCAAGAAAGTTGATGAGCTAATCAACTCGCACTGTGCGTTCACAACGATTGTTAAGGGTTGAAATCGATCATTTCTCTTTAATTTTTTATTATCCTTCTTTTATTGATGAAATTAGTTTCTTTATCGGCAAATCGCATGGGAAAAATCATACAGAACTCCCTCGCAATTCTCAGCGAAATAAATTCTCATACTCAATCAAGTTCGCATGGATACATGCCTTCATATTTGTTTAAGTACATTTATACATACAAACATATCTTTGAAGCACTTACGATCGTCACTTCTGTGCCGCAGTTCCCATGACACAATCTATAAACCAGTTTCGAGATCTTCCCCCACCAAATTTATTACTGAAAAAAAAATAAAAATAAAAGTAAATATTAAAATGTGAGGCAATGCGCGTACTTATTCGGAGGGAATCACTGAAAGCCGAAAAAGAGCGCCGCACATCTTCAAGGTATATATGTACGTATGTGCGTATGTATGTGTGTGTTTGCATAACTGACAAATGTTGCTCCACATTTTGGGATTTAAATCAGCAGTGCGGCGCAACGCGTATTGTGTGAAATAAATATTTGCAATACCATTAAAAAACAGAAGAAAAATTAAGCAGAAAATAAAAAAAGGAAGAAAAAAGGTAGAAGTAAAGTAAGACTTGAAAAAAAAAAGAAAAAAAAAAAAATATAAAACTACACTTGAAAAGTGGCTCCTTCTGGCCTGAGCACATTGACCGACCGAGCCGATGTAAGGTGTAGTAGTGTCAAGTCGAAATAGGGACTAAGAGAGCACAACAACAAACACACGACACTGAAAGAGATGTACTTGTAATTCACGGTATTATTTGCCGTGTATTTGTGTAGGTACTTTACACACTTGAGCTGGCGTAGATATGCGCATACATACACACATGGGCACATATGCTGGCTTATGTGTAAGAAGTGGCTGATGTATTGCTGATTTAAACTTATTAAAAATCATACGAGTACTTGCGCTCGTTTAAGTCCAAGCGCACTCCAAGTGAGGGCGTTGAATGATTTTCATTTCGAAATTCCCACGACTGTTTGTCTGTCCATGCAATGGCCGTTGTAGCTGAAACACTGTGAACTTGTAGCGTTCGATGGCGAGTGGATAAAGCGGCAAAGGAGGCTATTTCTCGCGGTGTCCTACGTCTGCCGGACACACGAAGAGCCGTCAGACAGTGGCTGAGACTGCAACAGGTACTTAAAGTACGAAAGTAGAAAAGTAGTGGGGGCACTTACTACCACTTCGAACGAGTGCATACTACACTTACTTATACATATCGCTCATGCAGCTGTTTGAAAGGTGGCATAAAAAAATGAAACTCCTTTCTTCAAATGCTACCAAAATTCGGTTGCAAATATTTTCAACCCAAACAAAGTGTAAAAATAAATGTGTGCAAGTGCGCTCGCAAACCCGCCGAAAGAATATCTGTGTCTTTGAAATTTGAGTAGATTTTGGTTCTTCAATTTTATTTAAAATTGGATAAAGGATAATAAAAAGCGCAGACGAGTTAAACAAATTTCAGATTTGTACGAAGAAAATGATAAACAATAAAACATTAAATAAGAATCAAAATAATAAAAAAGATGCATCATTAAACGCAAAACAATGCAAGCGAAACGCCAAGAACGTGGGAAGTTTTGATTCAACGAATTTTAGTGATTTTTTTCGCGATATTTCGGAGCTGTGTAGATGCACAGTGTGAGAAAGGCCTTTATGCTCATTGGAAGCAAGTTGTAGTGAAAATATGTAATAAAAAAATATTTCAACAAATAAAAAAATAAAGGGTGTGCCATCAACTAATTTATTTATTTAAAAATAAATTTATTTACTTATTTAAAAATAAATTAATTGATGGCACACCCTAAAATAATAGAATAATAAAGGGTGTGCCATCGATTAATTTCTTTTTAAATAAAAACAATAAAGGGTGTGACATCTATTAATTTATTTTTGCATAAATAAATAAAAAATAAAATAACAAAGGGTGTGCCATCGATTAATTTATTTTTAAATAAAAAATAAAGGGTGTGCCATCGATTAATTTATTTTTGAATAAATAAATAAAAAAATAAAATAATAAAGGGTGTGCCATCTATTAATTTATTTTTTAATAAATAAATAAAAAAATAAAATAATAAAGGGTGTGCCATCTACTAATTTCTTTTTAAATAAATGAATAAAAAAATAAAATAACAAAGGGTGTGCCATCGATTAATTTCTTTTTAAATTGCATGCGGCTTTGTCAATGACAGTTATTTAGCCCTTAAAAAAGTGGCAGAAACTTCAAACAATAAAAAAAAGCTTTGCAGATTTATTTCCTTTATTTATATATTAGAAGGGGAGGGTTGCTATTTACATTTCTGGTCTTGGAGGCTTCTAGCTTTGGCAGGCGTTCTTTGACGTTTACATTGGAAAGTTTAACACATCATACAAGTATTTGACCATAAACGCACTTGAAAGTTATGATGTGGCTTTCAAAATTAAACTCACCAAAAAAATCGTAATTAACACGTTAAACATTATGCCAATATTTCTTACCTTTTCCCTCGGTCGGCAGAAAGCGGAGGCAATTGGTAAATGGATTGCTACCCCCTGTGTCAATGAACTATGTTCCCCTTACGCCATAAAAGAGACATCCATAAAGTTCGGAAAATTATGTTCGGGTTGTTATGAAGAAAATTCAAGATTATTTGGGTTTAAGAAAGCCAAACATTTAAGAAAGAAAGTTGTTACTTTTGTTATCTCTATAAATCCCAGCCAGGTTTTTGCTTAGAATGCTTCAACAAACCTCATTAAAGGTATATTTGACTTCAGGTTAAATTTATCTTTTAATTTAAATACTGTCGGTTCCACGAAAACTGGAGCCGCGCTCAACGTGTTAAAGCATGCTTAAATGTTTATTTTTGTGCCCTTACTTTTCACAATTTTCGACGTAGATTAACAAGACAAGAATGCATAGATGAACTAAACCATTACACGATGATCACACATCATACTTTAGCACCGCAAAGAAATGGTACAATAAACTTTCTCGTGACCAAATTGGGGAAAGTCGTCCAAAATCGGTAGTTGTGTAAAAAACAGCCATCCTCTTGAGCGAGATCATTTCGCAAACCGTGAGACTGAAGCATCCTTGGGTCCACACAATTAACAAAAAAACACCCTAGAAACGCGACTGTACAAAGTTCTTTGAAACCTTTTTTTTTATTTTAACGCTTTTGCCCTTTGGCATCAGCGGATGTGGGCGGTTGATTTAAAGTTGATGGCTCACAGCCTTGGCATCAACTGTGTCTTGACTAAAAGCCAAGAGTTCATCCTCTGAAGGAGTTTCCAACTTCCTCAGTTCGCTAGCGCCCGTCCGTTTGGTTCATTTGTCCATCCGTTTTGTTATTAGGTTCGTCCGCTTGTCCGTCTGGTTGTTCGCCCGTTTTGTCTTTATACCAATCCGTTTGTCCGACTGCTTGTCTGTTTGTTTGTTAACGTTCTCAAATTTTTGGGTTTTTGTTTATTCATTTTCTATTTCTTAGGGTCTTCTGCACCGCCAGGGCGCTGAATATGTCGTCATGTGCGGTGGCCGAGGAGGATATCGGGAAAATAACCGGCCGACCATGGCTGTGCCCCATACAATAGCAAGACCACCGTTATAACCTGAGGAGGCCTCGGTTAAAGGACAACCTTATTTAATCTCCCTGCTTCCAAATCCATCCAATAGGCCTCCGTTAAAGAACAACCTTATTTAATCTCCCGGCTGCCAAACCCATCCAATAGGCTCGGGTCGCATCATACCTTGGGTTGAGAGAATTTTTTTTAACGAAGTTTACGTCTTCGGCCAATGTGATTCGCGGGAGATATTCTCCTACCACCCATATCTGGGAGGCGTTCCCTATCCGCTACCTATGGACGCACCCTCTAGGAAGAACAGGTTCCCCCGTGTTCGAAGTACGAAAAAAAATTGTTACTGGATTAAACAGTTAAGAAACATTATTTTATAAAAATTCTACTTTATTTCGATATACACCTGAGGGACTGAAAAATTTGCCCGCTTATGAGAAAAGTGTAAAAAAAAATAATATGTTGAGAAAAATATTAAAAAAAATTCTTTTCGATTTCTGGTATGCACTGAAAAAGTATCCGCTTATGGGATGCGCCCGCGTAAGAGAGGTGTCTTGTATTGAAAACTTATTTTAGTGAGTATAAAGTGAGTGTTTGAACCAAGCGTTTATTGAAACAAAGCTTCGGGCGGACCGCATTTTCATCTCGGCTGCTACAAAAAAATGCCGCCATGCGGTAATTGGAAATATCTTGCCAGATTGACAACAAATCCATGCATTTAAGCTGAGATTTAGACTTGGCTGACTTTTGGCAATCTGCTCTTCACAATACCGATACTCCTGCGCAACTAAACTGGATAATCGTGTGAGCAGGCCTTTTGGTGGTGCTAGTTAAACTGCACGGATTGCGATTGGATACTTTCAAGCTTTGTTATGTGCGCTGCCTTCAAAAAGAGGAATGCTGTGGCGCCAATTTAGGAATAAGTCAGGCGCCTAAACACGTGATTGGGAGGATGGGTTATTGCAGGATTACTCGGGTCGGTCGTTTGATTAAAGCTAAGAAGATTCTACAAGTAATCGATTGGTTTACTCCGTCTAATGAAATGAATTGAATGCTGTGTTCATAACATATTTATAAAGAAACCAGCTTATGGTTCTCCCTTTAAGTAGCCATGAAAATGTAGTACAAAAATAAATGGCTTTTTAAGAAAATATCAAAATTTGAAGCTGAAATTTGCGTAGATAAACTCCTTCGCACTTTGTAATGTAACTTCCACTCGTGACATTTTAGCCCAACATGGCATTTGGGTTGCGTGTTTAAAGTCGAAATGTGCAAACGTTTTTTATAAGAACGCATGTATGTATGTACATACATATGTATGTGCTTGTATGTAGCTATACGCACTTGCCGCCAAGCTCACGCGCTTACAACCCTTTATTGTGGTGCTGAGCAAACGGCACGTCTGGCGAAAACGAGTTTTAATTCCAAACAAAGAAATTAATATTATTTAATTCAAATTCATTTCTTTAGTTACATAAAAACTCTAGCAAATAATGAATTCCGAATGCAAAGGTCAACTGCCGTGAGTTTTTAGAGCTGTGGATGTGGCTAACGAAATACATATAAAATATGTTATTGCATCATCGACGGTGCCCTTGAAATAATTTATTCTATAATACTATGCAACGAGAGATATAGCAATTTTTTTTAATAAAAATAAAATTCAGTAAAGTTGCCAATATTTGGTTTTATTAGTTTACCAAATTTGAGCGATCCCACAAGCCGTCGCATTCACAACTCGAAAATGCTGTTGCACAAATTTTTATAGAAATAAAAATAAATGAATACCGACACTATAACCAATTAAAAAGGCTGTAAATTTAGTTTGAAAAATTACTTTTACTCAATTCAAAAAATGTGTGAAAATAATACAAAATTAGGAATCAATTTACTTTTGCTCGATATGACCACCTTTTGCCTTGACTATGGCCTTGAGGCGGTCCAGAAACGAATCGCAAGCAGCCCGAGTCGCGGACAATGGTTTTTTCCAGCGCCTCGAGACTGGTGTATCTTTTAGTTCGGACCTTGCGCTCCAAAATGGCCCAAAAAGAATAATCCATCGGACTCGCCTCTGGTAAATTTCAGAGTCTTTGAGTGGACGTTATGAAGTTCGAAACGTTGTTTTTTAGCCATTCTTGATTCACTCGAGCGTTGTGAGGTGCTGCCGAGTCCTGTTGAAACGTTCATGGTCTGCCACTGAAATGTTGGGCTGCCCACGGCTTCAAAGCAACCTCCAGAATACTTTGCCGAAATTATTTCACATTTACCTTGACGCCAGGCTCAATGAAAACGATTGGAGAGCGCCCTTCTGCGGTTACAGCGGCCCAAACCATAACCTGTGGTGGGTGCTGCCTCCTAAGTCTATCGTTTTGGGAGTTTACGAATTGCTCAATTTGAAAAATTTTCTCGCTTTCGGCCAAGCGAAGCAACTCCTTCGCTGTCTCAAGTCTGACTTGTTGCTGCTTTGGTGTGAGATCATCTAGATCTTGTAAGGTTTGACTTTGAGATCATTTTTCAGTGCGCGGCGGATGCTACGGTCAGATATTTCCAGTTCTTTCGCCATTTGATTGGCACCTCGTCGGGGATTTCGCTCAAGTCGCTTCGTCACGTTTTGAACCATTTCACGTGACGTTGTAGTCTTTTGATGCCCACTTCCATGACGTTTTGCGATGCTACCCATGAAACAGCTGCGCGAGCGGTCTGAAGTTGGTTACACTTCGAGTAAAGTAACGCAAAATTAATACATTTTGTTTGTGGATAACTTTTTTTTGTTAAAAAGGACAATGATGAAAATCTTTATTTCGACCTTTAAACGTTCAACTGCAGCTATCGAGTTCACAAGTGTCAAATATGATTGACGTACGACGCCATTTGCAAAAAATATAAATCATCCGATAAGGCTTTAGTATCGAAAAGCATCATGAGCGACAGGGCACATTTCTACTTAAGCGGCTACCCCATTAATCTTCGTTTCTGAGGCACTGAAAATCCGTGCGTGATACACCAAAAACCATCACATCCACTCAAAGCCACTGTGTGGTGCGGCGTTCAAGCTAGAGGTGTGGCTGGGCTGTATTTTTTGAGGACATCATCGGCATCGATAAATGACTTCTTACTGCCGGAACCGGAGGATCGAGACTTGGTGAACATGTCGTTCCACCAAGACCGTGCAGTGGATATTAGGAAGGAAGCGTGTCCTAGTCGCGTAATCTCCCGTTCTGACGATTTGGCATGACTAGCCTGATTTAAGTATCCTAAACTTCTTTTTTTGGCGCCACTTGAAGACGCGGACTTATACCAACAAACCTCAGACAATGACAGCCCTTAAAGGAGAATATGCGGTTGGACTGCGAACAGTTATCAGCGGAAATCTAGTGGAAAGTCATGCAAAATGTCATTGTTTTTGCGTCCTTATTGGGTTTTCCGCAAGGTCTGGTAAGCACTTCTGACTTTTACTACACGTTTCCCTTCTTCTATGAAGATTGAGGTTCTCGTTTGCATATGAATTACGAGTATTAATAATATTTTTTTTGTGCATAATTTCCAATAAGTGATTCTTTTCTGATTTCTCAACCGCCGTATTTTTCTTTTCAATTTACGTTTCTGAAATATTTTGCTGGTTGGTCTTATTCATTTATTTTCGCGATTTCTTCAAAGTCGTCTTAAGTTTTACATATCAAAATTTGTTTCTAATAGAATATTAGTCTAAGACGACTTGCTTTTCTGTCTAAAATGATTCCTTTTGCACGCGATTCCCACTTTTAATATTACAATTTATGAAAAACCGAGTAAGTTTACAGAAATAAGCCACTAAAAAAGTACAAAAAATTATTTCGCGATTTTACCCCTCCGTTAAATATTTACTATTTTCTGTGGGGACATGGGACAATTTTGATATTTAACTCTGTTAAATTTTTTTATATTGTAATAGTAAAACAAACCTTATTGGAAGCGGATATTCTTAACTCAGTGCATCCTCCCCCGAATTTTATTGGTGGGACAAATCGAGTTGCTTTGCATTAAATTGAGCTTTTAGAGTTTTAGAGAAAAACAACTTTTTCCCGTATAGTTGCGTCCTGACTACGCACTGATAACTGCCTAAAGATTACTGTACACAAGCCAATAACATCTCAACTTCTCTCTCCCTTCTTATTTCCACTGCGCAGTCGACAAGTGAAAACATCTGCCTTTCTTTGGACAAATTGTGCCATATGAGAGAATGTCTTTTGACCTTTCAAGTGTTTTGAATTTGGCAGGTGTTTGCAGCATGGACGAAAGGCACACACACACAAACACCTCTTGCAACCCATATCGGCGCACACCATCCCATATCCCTCGCCCCTTCATTCTCAGCACTGCCTCTCGCATTCAATTAAAAATCAATTAATATTTCACAATGTCATAAATTTTAATAGTGTCACACTATTTCTGCATTCAACGCACCAATAATTTCATGCAACAAGTACAACAACACCAAAAATGAGAAAACAATTTAAATAAAAACAACCAAATCGTGCAACATGCAAACAGTCTGACGTTGTTACTGAGTCAATCGGCAGTTATTTTTGTTCATTCATATAAATTGTATGCAGAGCGCGTGTGTGTGTGTGTGTATGTGAGCTAGTGTCGTTGCAGTGCATATTTTTCAAGTGTTGAGTGTGTAATTTTATATTTCCGGTGTAAGCAAACTGAGCTATTGCTGTTGTTGTTGGGCTGGTGTAAAGTGCGCGATGCGGTTGCTTTAGGCTGCCTGGCCTGCCTTCTCCTACTTGCGCTCGGCACTCACTCTGTCGGCTAGCGGCGACGGCTGCTCTTTCTGGTTGCTTTCTGCTGCTGCTGCTACATTCACTTGCTGTTTGTATGCTTGTATGTGCTTTTTGTTCGTATCAGCTGTTCTGCCGCCATATAGGCATGCAATGCTGCTGCTGCTGCTGCTGCTCTTTTGCATCTGCTTCAGCTCTGATACTCCCTCAAAATTTTACGCATCTCCTCACTTGCTGCCAAAGGGAGCTGTGAGAGCGGCCGATATCGAAATGTTTTTAGCGCTTTCTTTCTTTAATTTTAAGTAAGTATGTATTTTTATATAACTTATTTTTTTTATTAATTTTTAGTATTTTTTACTCAACCCTATATTTTTCTGTTTACCATTTTTTGTACTCCAACTTTTACTTTGCTTCGTCGCATTTTAATTCACTTTTTTGCTGCATTACTTCTTAAATAAATTTATTTAGGTAGTTTACAATTTTTTTCCTGGAACTGCCACTGCTATACTGGCCGAGGTGCTGCACGCGCTGCCTTTGCATTTTTTGTATTCGCTTTTTTTATTTTTTCTCTTATCAGGCGCATTTCAGTATGGATTTTCCAAGAATGAGTACTTTGCATTCGCAACTAAAGCTGATCCAAGTTTTTCTGCACTTCCTGGATAAATAAGAATTAATGCTAGTTATAAGCAAAAGTGTAAGACAAAATGCAACATACTGGAAATAAATATTGCGAAAATTCATTGAGCAAGAAATGTTAAAAAAAATTTAATATAATATAAAAAATTTCACTGGTTTACATTCAGTTGAAAAATTTTAGTCAAGCAATTCAATGAAAAATAAATATGAACTACAGCACAAACATATGCATATATTTATATATGGCCATGGGCAAGTAAAGTCCTCTCTCGACGGACAAAACTCACACACTATAACGCTCTCAACATGCCCGTCTTATCGTTTGTCTTAGTAGCTTGGACGATGAATGCAACCGATGAGGCATCCATTGGAGTATTTGAGAAAAAGATTTTGCGGAAGATTTTTAGATCCCTCCACGTTGTGACGGCGGGTATCGTTGACGATAGAGCAATGAGCTGTATGAGCTTTACGACGACATAAATATAGTGCAGCGAATAAAGATCTAGAGGCTTCGTTGGCTAGGTGATGTCGTCTGAATGGATACAAGCGCAGTGAAAGAGGGAAGCCTCCTCTGCATTGGAAAGATTAGTTGGTGTTTCCAACTGCCACCGGTAAGCACGAGAAAGAAATTACTGAGGGGCTTTGTTAAACTCGGCCAAAATCGTGTAAGCGGTTATCGCGATAATCACGAAGAGAAGAAGATGAGCAAGTAAATCGCTTAAAACTTAAATAAGAAACACTCTGTTCGACTCACTACGAGAAGTCCACTGCAAACACAGCAACCAGCTTTTTTTATCCAAATATTGATGAGGATTTTGTGCAAAATTAATGTTTAATGAAATTCTCTTATTCGATTTTTATGTAAAGCTCGGAGCCTATTTCTCAAAAGTCATTAGAGGGAAACCTCAAACGTTTCCTGTGTCCTTTCATTAGGCAGTGCCAACACCTAATGGGATATCTGATTCATACGTACTTTTTGTTTCTAGAAAAGGAATTTAGAATTTCGAGCCTTGTAGTGCTCAAAAGTGTAATCAGGTTAAGTGAGATCGGATTTTGGAACTTGAACTTCGTACACATCGCAAACTGGAGTTTGAGGGACGTAACAGGGCAATCTGAACAAGTGGGCAGTATCGGAACGAAGGAAAACCCTGCACCGAAGCTTGCATCTCTGTCTTCACTAATGGCTCTACGATGAAATCGGGAGTCGCAGCAGGGGTTTTCCATAAATCACCCAATTAATCGATTTCCTTAAAACTGCCGAATACTGCTGGTGTTTTTCAGGCCGACGTCTTTCCGCTCTTGCAGGCATGCAAAATGCTTAGGGAGCGTGGGAGCCAGCGAGATTTAAATTTTTTTTCTACAGTCAAGCCGCGATCAAGGGCCTGACGACGCCAAACTTTTCAAACCCTATAAGGAGGAGATTAAATTTCTTGGGTGTGCAGGTAACATTTCTCTGATCTGGGTTCCACGACATAGGACCATAGAGGGAAATTTAGATGCAAATGAGGTTGCCAGGAAGAGGTCGATTGAATTGATTTTCGAGATCTTCTACCCAGTCATCGGCATCCCCCAACTGTTGTTGAAAGGTAATTGCACAACTTATTTATCAGAAAATCGTAGAACAGATGGAGCTCCATTTCGAAAACTGGCTACAAGTATGTGCTATTTCGAAAATCCTTTGGACACAGTACAATGGACGCAGGATTCTGAAAGTTCTGGAAATTCCATGCTCTTCAATTTTCAAACCCGTAGCTGTCATTGATCTGTCAGCGGTTATTAGACGACCGGCATACACGCGGAAAAGCTAGGTTTAAGATCTCACAATGGTATCAACACGGCGCTTTATAGCCATCACCCACCTACTTACTTTGCAGTGCTTTTGAGTTTTCTGTATATTTTTTTTCGCATTCGCTTGACCCGGTACAAGGTTATTTTTTTGCATTAAATATTTTAACAAAAAAAAAACAAAAACTATGCTGGGTGTATATACCAACAGCGTTTAGAAGGATATTAACACTTCCACAAGCAATGGTTTTTCGCGCCGACTTTCAAACTTTAAGTGAAAAAAAGTTTGTATATCAATTTTATATTATACTTTGTACATATTTCATATGGTCACCGGTGTGGTCAAGAGGCGAAAGGAAGCCATACATTGTAGTACGCATGATTGGTAATACTAGTGGCAATAACAGACGGCAGCAAAGCAACGACAACAACGACAACAACAATTTACAGCCATATAACAGGGCAATAATATTATTTGTTATTAACTTCCGGTCGTTGTGAGCGCAATGTGGCATTCAACAGGCTGTGGCACAGGCATGCCAACAACAACAACAATAAACAACAAATCAACAACATATTCGTGAGTAGCGCAGCATACGTCACATTTGTTGTGCGGTACGTACCTAATCACATACTATGTAATGTGTGCAAATTGCACTCGATTCGAGCGTTTAGTAAATGAAGCTTTCCAGCAACAAACAAATGCGCACACCAACAGTGATGTGTGTCTATGTATGTTAGCGTGCCTTTAGGCGCAAAAGCAAAAATGAATGGGTGTTTGTGAGCTCACCACCAGAGTATTTCTAATTGCATAAATGCCCCAATTGTCGCCACCCCACAAGATGCCGCCCAAAAGGAATGGGCCACACAGCCGCACACTAACACTTGCATGCATGTGTACACACATATATATACTATACTTATGCATGTATGTATGTATGTACATATGTATGTGCGTATATTTGCTTGCACGCTTATTTGCCTACATTTGATTACTCATCAGATCTGCAGAGCAGATATTACAAACTAAATACCTTTGAATATGGTTATATTATAAATACTAGCACACATACACACACACATGTGTGTTCTTTCATTCATTCATTCACTCATCCATTTCTATTCCACGACAAGTGTTGATAATTTTCAATTTTGAATTTCTTACTCTATCTTTCCGAAACTAAATGGTGACATCACTTCGGTGCATACATATACACACACACACATGTGGTTATATGTATGTCTATATGTCTATTTGCTTTCACTATGTATGCGCATGTAATTTCTAATTGTACTTTGCGCAGCCTTTTGTGTCTGTGATTTTCTTTCTCCTCGAAATCTTCTGTTTGTTATGATTGTTGTTGTCATCATCAATTTGGAAACAGGAAACGCTGAAGGTGTACCCTCGAGGGAATTTGATTTCTTATTTGTATATCTTTGTGTGACAATTTGAATTATACGAACTTGATGAGTTTAAAAGGGAAAGTGTAACTAAATCATTTCTGCTGTACCTTTGGGGGCAAATTTAATGAAATTGTAGGTGCATTTGCTTGTATTTATTTTAAATAAGAAATCTGTTTTTGATTTTACTCATATGACAAAATGATCGAGTTGCCTTCCTCGTGCATGTGACTCAGAAGTATTAGATGAATCCAACAACACAACTTTGTTTTTATAGACGCGTTCCTTAGAAATGCGTGCAAAAAAATTGTATAAAAAAATACATGCGAGTTATGGGGTTAGGGGTGGTCAGAGGCTCGAAAAAATTTTCAATTATTTTTTTTTGCTAGTCAGTTGCTTTACAAAAATAAAAACATAGAATTAATACATCATGTTTCGACTTGACTTTAGCAAAATTAAAAAAAAAATTAATAACTGTAAAAGTTATGTGGGACCCGTTTCTCCAGAAGCCCCTTGCGGTGGTCATCACAAGTCCTTGGAGGTTCATTTAAAACCAATCGGACAAGAGAAATTAGTTTTATTACTAGATAATTTTGTGCCTGATCGAAACTTTTTTTCAAAATTAACAATATGGTGGCCTCAGGAAATATTTTTCAGATTTTCAAGAAAAAAACCAACAATTAATTGTTTTAAAAAAATCAAAATTTTTGAAAAAAAATTAAAATTTTTTAGAAAAAAATTAAAATTTTTGAAAAAAAAAATCTTTTGATCGGGCACAAGTTTTTTATGTTTTTCAAAAGCAGTATAAACTTAATTGATATCTACTAAGCGGTTTTTAAGTTATAGTGATCACCAGTTCAAAAAACATAGTTTTGAGAAAAACGCATTTAAAGTTTTGCTATCGCTGGAGTTATACGAAATATTTAATTATTTACACTGTGCCATCTATTCCTGGGTCATATAATAGTTCTTCAGCCGTCATAGCAGCTTCCAAATTTGCTGTTGTCTACGTAGCATTCTACTTTCTCGACTGTTATCGTTAGCGCGCACGTCTGCCACTTTCATGCGTGCAGAATCCATTTTTTCAACTCCAGAGCACCCGCGCGCCCTTTGTTAATTTTTGAATAACTCGAAAAGTATTTGTCGGATTCGCTTCAAATTGTCACACAATATTTTTAAGATATTATACTTTAAGAAAACCCAAAACACAAATTTTTCAAAATTCTGACTACCGTTAACCCCTTAAGGTAAATTTTGGGATAGGTTCTACAATTATAAAAAAACGTGCAAAATGAAAAAAACTGTAAATATTTTCCCAAAAAACTGCGAAAACTAAGTAAAAATGAAATACATATGTATCTCATAAATATATACATATCTTATAAAATCAAAACAATTCATTTTTATAACACAAAAGTCAAAATTACTGTACAGTGAAAATTCAATCTCTAAGTACAAAACATGAAAATTCAAATTGAAATTAGGAAAAAGAATTAATTTCGCTACTATCCATTCGTTACTCGATAGCAGGCGTGCATGCCTATTACAGTCTGATGATGTGCAGCAATCCAGAGAATAATTCAAAGAGGTGTGGCGGACATATTCTTTACCGATGGTTCCAAGAATGAAATAGGTTCTGGAGCCGGATGGGTCTAAATTATAGTAATAAGTATCATTACGCTATGTGAAGAAAGGCAACTGTTTACCAAACGTAAGTTTTTAGCATTCTGAAAGTGGCAGAATGGATAATTGTGAAGAGATGGAGCGGAAACCAGATTGGAGTCTTTACTAGCATTCAGTCTGCACTGAATTGGATTAGCCATTATCTATGAAATCTACATAAAGAGCGATGTTCCAGTCTAGAACGCTGCGGAACTGCAAAGTGTTTTGTGACGAGCCCCAAAAAAAAAATGTTCGAAGTTTTTTCTAAAACTTGGAAGGAAAGACGTTCAGTTGATGGTCGATATTATTGCAGGAGGCAGCCCATGGGGTCAGCAAATGACCTACATTAGAATCATTCAGGACCTGATTTGTCTGTCTTCCTTAGAAGATCCGGATAGCTTTGAGCATTTTCTCTGTAAGTACCTTGCATTTGCTAAAACAAGGTTACGAATGTTGAGCTCCGATGAAAATGCGTAAAATCCGTTCTCTCAAACTGGAGGATATTTTCAGATTTGTCAAAGAACCTGGAAAATTTGCACAGGACTATCTCTGTCTTTGTCTCTTTGTCTCTATACTATCCTATCTCTTTCTTTCTGTTACTTCTCTCCTTCCCCCTTTGACTATCTACCTTTTTGATTTCCAGTGGTTTGAATACAATGGGCTTTTTAGCCTGAGTGTTTTAGGAGTTACCAATCTCTCGGCGTTTCTTGGCTCGACTTTTAAAATTTCAATCCCAGATATGTCCAGTCCATTTGTCGGGCTTCATTCAAAATATGAACGGCTTCTGTTGGTTTATTCGTTGTAACAAAGTCTTTTGTTAGCGTCTGTTTTTTGCTTTCGCGAGTTGTTTATACAAAATTAATCACCCCACCGAAAAATTTCTAATTCTGGCAAATGACGTCGTATGTCAATCATATTTGACATTTGTGAACTCAACAGCTGCAGTATACAAACAAAAAAGCAAAGGGGAGCGTAAAGGTCAAATAAATATTTCCACCACTCATGTTTTTTTATTCAGTAAAAAATGATTGAAATACAAAATTGGATCATTAATTTTGCGCCACCTTGTACAATACTTGTTATCCAGCTAGACGCGACCAAACGAATATGTTGATATTTTAATGCACAGTTGGTCTTGGTTAGCTTTAAAGTAATGGCTGGTGGAAAAAAGATTTTATTTTTGACCGAAATTTTCAAACGATCCTCGTATGATGAGCTTTTTTCATAAAAAAAAATAAGTTTGAAATTTTGTCATTGCTGTCGAGGAGCGACCGTTGTTAGAAAAATCTCATTTATTATTTGTTGTTGCATTTCCACAAGTATTTCGCACCCGGGCACAAATGTACTATACTACGGCGCACAGTGTTATGCTTTCAAAAACTGTTTGGCAAAAAATAAGAGAGCTCTATGCCACATGTACACTCAATTCTTCCAGGAAGGTCGCAGCGGGGTTTCTTAAGCAGCGGGCATTGTAGCATAATTAATTTTTTTTAATATCATAATTTCTATATGAATTAACAATAAATGAAAAAAACATCACGGAATAAAATGCTTAAAACAAAAAAAAGAATTTTGGGGCGAATTTTCCTACTATTTTTGCTTCGAAAAAATTATTTTTTCGAAAAATTTTCGAAAACTTTAAATTCACATAGAAAGTAATATTATAAAAAAGATGAGTGCAAAATTTCAGGGAGATCGGTCAATAACTTTTCGAGTTATCGTGTACGCCAATTCGAAAAATATAGTTTTGAGAAAAACGCGTCTAAAGTCGACAACGTAACTATACCTCTCCCAGCGCTCGAACGCAAAGAATAGAGTCGTCACGGTTGACGATCTATAATATAAGATATACTTAAATTTACGTTCTAAAATTTATTGACATATTCTTAAAGGATTTTATATTAACATTTTATGAAAAAAAAAATTTTTTTTCGAAATTTTACAGGTATCTGCCCCTTAAGGATTTTCTCAATACTTTTACACAATTTAAAAGTCTGGGTTTATTAACTCTTATGTATTTTTTTGTAGTTTCATTATGCACTTCTTTCGTCTTGATACAAATTATTTGCAAAACATATTCAATAAAAGAGTAAGAGCCTCAAAGTATGCTACATATTTTAATACAAATTTGAATTAACATTTTCGTGATCTTTGCCAGAAATTTTATAAGTTTGTCCAGCCACCGGTGATAGACTTGAATTTTTGTACGTAAATCCAAAGAATTCTACAAACAGAGGTGGTCAGAAATTTAGACCTCTATGCCATATGCAATACTCTTTCCACATCTAGTTTTTCTTCTTGGCTTACTAACTGATTACTAATATTCTTCTTGGAAAGTTATTTACTAAGTACGATTCCATTTCGCTCCTATCAGATACTATATAATAGGATGTGACCTTGGTGTGCGAGCAACCGTCTTAGTTTGAATATCAGTGGATGTTATCATAAAGATTATTCCAGAAGGATAAATACATTACTGTATCTGGTTGCCTTCTTTAATTAGGCGAAAGAGTTAAGAATCTATTTTGAAGTATTGGGTTTCCGAAAGTTGTGTGCACAATTTGAGTCGCATTCGCCAACAATGGAACAAAAACACATTCCAATGGGACTTTCTCAGCAACATTTTGAGCGTTTTCGAAAAGTTGAAGTGGATTTTGTGCGTCGATTCATCACTGTGGATGAAACTCGAGTCCATCAACATGATTCTTAGTCAAAATAAGGGACTGAAGAGTGGTGTGACCCAGGCTCGGAAACGATTTCGTGTCCAGAAATCGACCAAGAAGGTGTTAGCATCAGTCTTTTGAGATGCGAAAGGAATTTTGTTCGTGGTTTCGAGTTCTTTCAAGCTGGTAAAACAATAAATTTGGAATATTATTTTAACCTTCTAGACCAGCTCAAGGAAAACAATCGGGGGAAAAGACCCAATTTGCAAAAGAAAAAAATATTTTTCATCAGGACAAGGCATCGAGCATTGACAATGCGAAAATCCATGAATTCCAGTTCGAATTGTTGGAGCATCCTCCGTATTCACCAGATTTGGTCCCTAGCGACTTCCATCTGTTTCCAGACTTAAAAAAAATTCATGCGTGGGAAGCGTGTTTCATCAAATGATCAGGTCATAGCAGCTACGGAAGTGTATTTTACAGCTCTTCCAAATTCTCACTTCAGGTATGGAGTTCATAATTGGAATGTAATTAGTTGGAATAAGCGTATTCATGTTCAGGGAGACTATACAAATTTAAAACCATAAAATTTAGTTTTTCTTATGGAACCGCGAAACTTATTGAACCACCTAGTATACATAGAGTGCCGGTGAAAATAATAGTACCAAAACAAGCAGCTCAATTTATTTCACAGTAAAATTTGACTAAAAAGAATTTGGTTTGCAGTTACTTTTCTCTTGACTTACTGACAGTCTCTCTGATTTGAGAGAGTAAAAAACGGAACTAATATGATAATGGTTCTTCTCAAAAGAAGCTCGTTAAAAATAATAGCACCAAGCACATCTTTTTATCGAAAAAAAGTATTTGCGCAAAAATTATCATTGGGAACACACGTTTTTGTTAGAAAAGGTGATTTTTTAAAAGACAAAACAGATAAAACATCTAATTAATATCTATTTTTTAAATATGTGCCGCCGAAAGCACTGCAGTGAAGAAAAAAGGACAATTATAAAAAAAAATGCTTGAGGAGGGCAAAATCTTCGCCGAAATAAGTCGGTTACTGGGATGCTCAAACAAAGTGCTTGGTAATGCCAAATCAAATTTGCCCAAAAAGTAGGGTATCGTGAACGAAAACCCATTATGTCGCCATTAATCGTCAAGCGATTAGTTGGACAGAGCAACAAGCAGCCATTCAAGCCAGCAACGGAGCTTGAAAAGGACCTAAATATTACTGCATCTGTAGTAACCATTCGCACTCCACTGAGAGAAAATAATTTTAACGCTTCTAGTCCGAGAAAAGTTCCGCTTTTGACCACTAAACACGCAGCTAAACGCATGAAATTTGTTAAGCAACACTCCAATTGGTCAGTGGAAAAGTGTATAGTGGATATTGTGGACAGATGAGAACAAAATCGTGTTGTATGGAGGGACTGGTTCTCGTAGTCACGTTAGGAGACCACCAAATGAAGAATATAGACGGATGTACACGAAAAAAACTATTAAATACGGGGGTTCCAGCATTATGCGATGGGCGTGCTTTTCCTATTATGGAGTAGGTCCGATTCATTGGATTAGAATGATCATGGATCAGTACGTCTACGTCGATCTCCTGCAAAATATAATGCTACCATATGCAGAGGATCAAGTGCCCTTAAAATGGGTATTCCAGCAGGACAATGATGGAGACAACACCATCAACATTATGGAATGGCCCCCATAGTCTCCAGATCTCAACCCAATTGAGAATTTGTGGACTGATGTTAAAAAGGCAGGTTCACACTTGCAATCCAACTATCAGGTCAGTCAAGCGACAAATGATTTTACTCGCGGGGTTAAAAAATAAAATGGAATCTTCGAACGCCTATAAGAGGCATATTTTGTATTTTTTGTATAAAAATGGTAAAAATGCAACAACACTTTTACGGAGAGGATACTGTCGTGAGTGTAAGGACTGCGCAAAAGTGGTTTTCAAAATTCCGAAGTGGTAACTGCCACGTGGAGGATGCCCCACGCGCTGGTCGTCCTGAAGTCTTTAACTCCGACGCCTTGCTCGAACTCGTGGAAGCTGAGCAAAATTTGAAGTCGTTATGATAGCTCAGAGGTTAAATTCATCGCATCGAACAATTCACAGACACCTGGTTTAGTTGGGAAAGGTTTCAAAGCTGGGAAAATGGGTTCCGCATAGACTTTCCGTCGACAACTTTCAGCAGAGACTGAATGTGTGTTCTTAGCTGCTGCAACGGCTTGAAAATGAAAGTTTTTTGAACCGTATCGTTACGGGTAATGAAAAATGCGTCCTTTACAATAATCCTGTTCGCAAACGCTAATGGTTAGATAAAGATGAAACACCAGAACCGACCTCTAGAGATGGCCTTCACCCCAAGAAGATTCTCCTGTCTATTTGGTGGGATACGGCCGGTATTGTTTATTATGAATTGCTGGAACCAAACCAGACGAGCGTATTGTGTGAAAGGCTGAAGCCCACCGTCAACCAACTGATTGGACCTTATCAGTGTGGCTTAAGACCTGGGAAGTCCACCATCGACCAAATATTCTCAATACGCCAAATCTTGGAAAAGACCCATGAAAAGAGAATCGACACACACCATATTTTCGTCGACTTCAAAGCTGCATTCGACAGTACGGAAAGGAGTTACCTGTTTGCCGCGATGTCTGAATTTGGTATCCCCGCAAAACTAATATGGCTATGTAAGATGACGTTGCTCAACACCAGCAGCGCCGTCAGAATTGGGAAGGACCTCTCCGAGCCGTTTGATACCAAACGAGGTTTCAGACAGGGTGACTCGCTGTCGTGTGACTTCTTTAACCTGATGTTGGAGAGCATCGTACGAGCCGCAGAACTTAATCGCTCAGGCACAATATTTAGGATAAAGAAGCAAAGCGAATAGGTCTGGTGGTGAACGAGGACAAAACGAAGTACCTCCTGTCTTCAAACAAACAGGCGGCGCACTCGCGTATCGGAACCCACGTCACTGTAGACAGTTATAATTTCGAGGTTGTAAAAGACTTCGTCTATTTAGGAACCAGCATTAACACCGATAACAATGTCAGCCTTGAAATCCAACGTAGAATCTCTCTTGCCAACAAGTGCTATTTTGGACTAAGTAGGCAATTGAGCAGTAAAGTCCTCTCTCGACGAACAAAACTAACACTCTACAAGACTCTCATCATGCCCGTCCTAATGTATGGCGCAGAAGCGTGGACGATGTCAACATCCGATGAAGCGACGCTTGGAGTGTTTGAGAGAAAGATTCTGCGTAAGATTTTTGGACCTTTGCATTGGCAACGGCGAATATCGCAGACGATAGAACGATGAGCTGTATGAGCTTTACGACGCCATAGACATAGTGCAGCGAATAAACATCCAGCGGCTACGTTGACTGGGTCATGTCGTCCGAATGGATACAAACGCTACGGCTTTGAAAGTATTCGATGCGGTACCAGCTGGTGGTAGCAGAGGAAGAGGGCGGCCTCCTCTGCGTTGGAAAGATCAGGTGGAGAAGGACTTGGATTCACTTGGTGTGTCCAACTGGCGCCGGTTAGCACGAGAAAGAAACGACTGGCGCGCTTTGTTAAACTCGGCCAAAATCGCGTAAGCGGTTATAGCGCCAATTAAGAAGAAGAAGAAGAAACCAGACGATAACTGCTGATTTTATTCCTATCAGCTATCAAACCTGAATGAGGCTCTTAACAAAAATCGACCGTCTTTAGTGACTGGACGCAAAGTTTCGTTTCACCACGACTACGCAAGACCTCATACCGCAAGGCGAACATTAGGCAAGCTGAACAAGCTCGGATGGGAGGTAATGCCGCATCCACCATACTCTCCGGATATTGCACCTTGTGATCGTCACCTTTTCCGTGGACTTCAATCCCATATGAGTAACAAGAACTACTCCGCAAAAGAAGCTATAAAAAAGGATATCGAAGCGTATTTTGGCTCCAAGGACAACAAATTTTTTGAGCAGGGAATTAAAAATTTGCCTAAACGTTGGGAAAACATTGTAAATAATGAAGAAAAATATATTATTGATTAATACATACTTTAAACATCTTTTTTATTAATTTTTAAAACCACCTTTAAAAAACGCACGAACTTATGGGCAGACCTGATAGTAATGTGGGCCTTTGGATGGTTGTAAAGAAAAGTTGGGAGAGAATTCCCATGTATTCAAACTTCGTAGATAATAAATAAAATAAGCAACTTTAAATAAAAAATAGATGACGAGGTGACAACGTGAGGGCCATTCATTTAGTGCACGTATTGCAATATTTAATTTTTAATTTTTAATTTTGCATTAATTCAACCAATGTGCACTAGGCAAAACTCGGTTGTCCAGGCACTGCTCTATTAAATATTCGAACAACTCCACTTCACATTTGCAATTCTAGAAAAAAAAGAGTTTGCTTGTGAAATGTCTTGAAATTCGCGCATGCAACGAGTTTTTTGAAGCGAAAATGCTCTTAATAAAATAAATATGCTCGTAAGTGCACTTCATCTTATTATTCATACTACATTTGTTGAGCCCAAGTGTTGTAGACAGCTTAGTCATCGCCAGGAGAATACCAAAGATTACCAAAGTCTTTGGACAAAAAGGCTTTCCAACAAACATAAATCAGTTCGCACTCGGCGTTGTAGGCTATATACACACACATATACATGCATATATACAGGCATGGCTATTAGAAAAAGTATGCCTGTGTGTGGGTATCTCTACTAGCGCAACAAAAATTCCATTCATAATGCATTTTACTCACGCAGCAACGTTTTGTACATTTTTACATTTTTACAAGGCAAACAAACAAAGGAAAAAATAAATAAATAAATGAAATTAGAAAATGCTGGCAATTATTGTAGAACAAGTGAAAAATCGTCTATTAGATGAGTGGGTAAATGCAGTTTGCCACAAAATATTCAGACATCAACAACAACAATGCAGTTGCATGCACACTGAAGGTACGTCACTTAGCTGTTTAATCTTTAACGCTTTTGCAGTCACTTAAGTGCTTTGGTTGTTGTTGCATGATATGTATTTTGTTGTTTGGGGGAAAAAATTGAGCTGGCATGCAATAATACGAATATAAGGATTTATTAGTGAAAAAAAAGAAAAAAAAAATTGAAATATTTTTACTTGCATCGTAGCGCTTAAGGTGCCTATTGCTGAATTCCTATTTGTTAGTACTTATGGATGTATGTGTGTATGTGTGTATGTATGTATGTATGTATGTATGTATGCATGGTTTTTAGGTATATGTATGCATGTTTGTATGTTTCCATGCTTGTAATCATGCAAGTACGCGTGTATCATTTATTGGCCCTTCCCGGCTCCAATTATGTGGTTTGTGATAATAACTGGCGATCTTCAGCGCTGCCGCTCAAGCCGCTTTACCACTTACTTACATACGTCGTACATACAAAATACGCCGAATCCAACTACAAACTTACACTCGTAACTACTCCACTCACTCGGAGTGACTTGTAGCCTCAGAGGGTTTGACTGACAAGCCAGCGTATTTCGTTTGCTTACTTTACGTTATTGGATAGTATTACACACACACGTATTTATGTCTTGACTCTCTTCCGACTAGGTTTGCGTGCCACTTCGGCAGCATTTAGGCTATAGCCCAGCCGTTATCTGCTAGGCCCTCTACGCCAGCCTGGCTCTCACGTAACTTCAATTCATTCATCGATTTCATTCATTCATAAACATTTCTTTTTACCTGAGTACTTAATTTTTTCACGTATATGTATGGCTACTGCTGCTCTACCACACCAGCGCCGCTGCTGATAGCTGATTGCCATTGCATGCCTACAAAATATCGCATGAAGTTCATTTTAGGTACCTTACCTTTGCACAGCAACAAACAAAAAAGTGATCGTCGTTGTCGCCATCGCCATCGCCTTCGCCTTCGATTGATCGACGACTGTGAACGAAGGTGTTCGATTGCCCAAACAGCCGGCTGCTTGGTTTGCTTGCTTTTTCTGCCGCTGCTACTTGAACGGAAGCAGCTCCAACAACAACACTGGCAACGATTAGAGCAATGCGTCAGTGATAAAACGGAAAACAAGAAGAAAAAAAAACGAAAAGTAAAAACAAGTACTCGTCTGATATGCTATATGCGTGTATCTTTATGGGCCGGAGGCAACAATTTCCGAAAAAACAAAACACACAACACTCAGCTGGTGATCGTGTTCGCCTGCCTGCCTGCCTGCGTGACTTGCTTGCGAGCGCGAAGAGCGTGTGAAGCAATACGAGAAATTCATTCATAAATTTTACGTTGCACAGACCGGCTCAACAATGAAAATACTCGTATGCGCAGAGGCAAAACAAGTGATCGTACGCGACAGCCACTCGCATGTGAGTGTGGCAACGGCATACAGCAACAGACATACATACATACTTGTACATGCAAGCATGTGGATCTACCGGCTGGCTGCCAGGCGATATAAACATACAAGTAATCTGAGCGCAAGTGCCTGCCGTGTCTGTCTGTCAAAAGTGCTTGTTTGGCTGGCTGAATATCCGTCCATCCGTGTGCCCATCCAATTGATCACTGCATTTTGTTGTGATGTACGAGTATAGTGTAACGTATCCATATGCAATGTGCCTGCATGGTTACTAGTTGTAGACTAGTGTAGTGTAGTGCGTAATTCTTATCATTTGTATGTTTAATTTGACATTTGACAACTTTTCTATTCAATGATGTGCCGACTGTCCAATCACTACCAGCTTACCCGTGTACGGAGACTTGGGATAGTATAACCAAATACGTTTGGGCTCTCATAAGTCCACTTTTATGACGCATTTGGGGCTTATATACTTTATATGACGCTATGAAGAAGCAGGTTTGGCAAGCAGCCAGCTGTATTTTATGCTAGACGATTTAGGTCACTCGGTGCTTTTTTTTCGATAGCCTGGGACTGTGTGCCAACCTAAATCCCATCAATCTCCTCTTTATTATATCAACAGCTCTGGTTGGCTGTAGTTATCTGCTTGTTGGTGGCCTCAAAATGGTATCAAAACGGCGCTTTAGTGCTAATTGGGAAGTGCCAGACTCGTACTGCAATCATTTCAGTTACCTCATCTACCTTTAAACCCGTTCTCACCAGCCCGCTGGGGTATTGCAAGCATTGCCCAAGCTATAAGTAAGATTTCTATCAAATGATGTTAACATTCTGTAGAGCCAAGATCACCTGGTCCCAAATACAGAGTGTCCCTTCAATACTCTTTGTCACGCTTTGATATACAACCCATTGAGAAAATGACAAAAATGCAATAAAAGTTAAAAACTAAACCAAGAATAAAAATATAAAAATTAACTCTCCGCCGGATACCTTTTTTAAAACCTTCGGTTGTGCACCCGGCTCTGGCCTGTTTCCGTACCGTTTAAGGATCCTTTTTAAAATATTATATCCATAAGTCGGTAGGAAATTAAATTTTAGTAAGGAAGCTCAAGTCGTTGGCTAGAATAGAAATATGTTAAATTCACGTCCAAAGTCGAAAGAGTCTGATGAGAGCCGTGTAAAATTGAAATAAGTCTTAATTACTATTAAATCAAATATTTTAGAAATTCTTGCAAAATTTTCTTTGACGGAA
Organism: Anastrepha obliqua; assembly: GCF_027943255.1. Lineage (NCBI taxonomy): Eukaryota > Metazoa > Arthropoda > Insecta > Diptera > Tephritidae > Anastrepha > Anastrepha obliqua. The sequence continues at coordinate 141,786,226 of NC_072892.1, read as the reverse complement.
ATCTTAAAATCGGTCGATCGGTGCATTACATTAAATATGATATAAGCTGTGTTTTGAAATTTCTTTGAATAATCGACTTTTTCAAAACACAACTATTACCCCAATCTTCAAAAGTAGCAAAAGGAGCGATGAGTGCAATTGCAGGCCGATCTCGAAGCTTTCTATTTTATCCAAACTTTTCATAGGAATTGTAAAAGAAAAGACTTACTTTGCGACTAAAAGTGTAATTTCGCTCAATCAGCATGGATTTGTTTTGACATGGGTAGGTCTACATACAGTTTCCAACTTAGGGGCGAATTTGGTGAATATTGTTTTTCAACTTCTGCTGAAAGTTTTCAAGTTTGTTGTTTTTACATGGACTTTTCTTAAACACTTGATAGAGTTTCTCAAGCAATACCATTGCGTAAATAAAACTGGTTGGTTTTCATTCTGTTTTCTTTCAATGGTTGAAATCTTTTAAATATAAGATAGACGCTGTGCAGTAACGATTGAGGCTAAATGTTCGAACCTTTCATTGCATGGTCAGGGATGCCAAAAGGTAATATTTTAGCGCCTCTTCTCTTCCTTCTATTTATTAATGATATTGGTACCTGTTTTTCGTTTTCCAATTTTCTTCTGTATGCTGATGATTTGAAAACATTTTCTGCGATTCGAAAAACTGAGAATGTTCCTATGCTGCAATCGGAAATTAGCGCGCTCGTTCGCTGGTGCAGTAACTCTGGCAGCTCTCGAAAGATCGAGAAATGTTTTCATGTTACTTTCGCCAAAACACAAAATCTTTTCCAGCCACCTTAGAGTATTGCTAAAACTTTACTACAATGTGTTCATGAATCCAAAGATCTAGGTATGATCTTTGGCTCCCATTTTTCATTCAATAGTCGTATTAACTTTGTTGTATCTACTTCTAACTCAATCTAAAGCTTTGTACGGCGTAATAAGCCCAAGTTCTAGAACCCTTTTAATCTCAATTCTCTTTTTCTTCCTTTGTTCGCTCTAGATCGAAGTGTGTAACATTTATTTGGAGGCCTTGCCACCAATTTCCAATTAAGGGGTTAGGGGTAGTCAGAATTTTCAAAAAATCGATTTTTTTTTTGCATTTTCTTAAAGTATAATGTTTTAAAAATATTGTGTAAAAATTTGAAGTGAATCCGACAAATACTTTTCAAGTTATTCAACAATTAACAAAGGGCGCTCGGCCGCTCCGGAGCCGATAGCAAACCTTTAAATGCGTTTTTCTCAAAACTATGTTTTTCAAACTGGTGAACACTGTAACTTAAAAACCGCTACGTAGATTTCAATAAAATTTATACAGCTTTTGAAAAACATAAAAAAACTTGTGCCTGATCGAAGGATTTTTTTTTTTCAAAAATTTCGATTTTTTTTTTGACAATTAACTGTTGGTTTTTTTTTCTAAAATCTGGAAAAAATTTTTTGAGGCCGCCATTTTGTTCATTTTGAAAAAAAAAAAAGCTTCGATCAGGCACAAGATTATCTATTAATAAAACTAATTTTTCTTGTCCGATTGGTTTTAGATGAATCTGCAAGGACTTGTGATGTTCACCGCAAGGGACTTCTGGAGAAACGGGCTTCACACAAACAGCGATAACTTTTGCAATTATTAATTTTTTTTTTTTGAAATTTTGGTGAAGTCAAGTTAAAACATGATGTTTTTATGCTATGTTTTTATTTTTGTTAAATAAATTAATTAAGTAGCAAAAAAAAATTCGTGAAAATCATCATTTTTTCGGGCCTCTGACTACCCCTAACCCCTTAAGAGAATTCTACGTGTACAGAAGGTGCTCCTTAAATATGACCTCAGGTTATTAAAAGTTTCTAATATCTTTCTATAATTCCCGTTTGATTTTAATTAACTTAAAGTTTCTAGAGAGTAGAAGGTCTATTCTCTCACAGTCTTTTGTTTTTAGTGTAATTAAGGGAGAAATTGACTGTTCATGCCATTTCATCTTAAGTAGCTTAACATGAATTGTGCGCGTAATGCTTATATTGCCGGCATTACAAGAGAATTCGATGAGATCTCGAATTCTGTTCCGCTTGACTTTTCAGTGTCGAAGTATGGATTTTATAAATTTCTAAAATATTTTTTTTATATATTTATTTAACTATCTGTAGTAATTTAAGGGGTTCCGGTGGTCTAGAGCTAGAAAATTTAGGATATTTTCAGGAATTTTTTTAAAATAAAAAAAAAATTAAAAACGATATTTAATTTTTTTAGCATTTTTATTTAACTTCTTTTACATACAAAAATGAAAAAAAAAGTTTTTTTTTTCATTTTAATAATTTTAAAAATCGTTTTAAAAAGTTTTTTTTTTAATTTTAATAATTTTAAAAATCGCGCTGAAGTTGACCCGCCCGAAAAATTGGTCCTGGACGGTGTTGTCCATTTTGACTCTTCTATTTATCCGAAACACAAAAACCAAAAAAATTACTAATCAGTATGACTGTGGATATGTCCCGTACTAGAATAAAAGAAAAAATTGATAAAATGGCGCAGGTTTGAATTTGACACTCTAAAAATCGGTTTTTACAGTTTTGTAAAGAAAAATTAAAAGTCCAAATAATTAAAATAATAATATGATTCTAGTACGGACGATAGCCATTGATGTTGTGAACAACATATTCAAATTTGAGACGATTCGGTTGAACAGTTTTTTTTTGTAAAAAAAAGTAGTTTCGTAGTAGTTCAACGTTTGAGGTACAGGAGCGCTCGGACCGCTCCCTACCTAATTAATGGGCTGTAGAAGCTATAATATTGGGTATTTCCGCATGAAAATTGCACAGTATATTCTTAAGATACTTACTTTCGAAAGATCGAAAAAATAGAAAATCGAGTTTTTGAAATTTCTAGATCAACGGGCCCCCTTAAGTTCATATTAGCTCTAAGTGGTCTGCAAAAGCTGTAGCTATGTTTTAAACTTAATATAAACGAAAAACATTGTCACTTTCAAAGGCGAATAGAATACAGAGTTGACTCCTTCCGAACATTACATATAATACAAAACAAACAAAAAGAAGAGAAATTGAATGAGTGTAAAATTTAAGTGAATGGCTTGGTAATATTCTGATTTGTGACATTAAAACTAAACGAACTAATGAAATGTTAAATTGTGAAACCGCAAAATGAATATAAAGCCTCCAAATGAAATTTTTGCGTTTTTATGTGGAAGACGCCGTGGCTACAAATTATGTGTGTGTGCGTATAATTTTTTGTGATTGGTTGTTGCCATTGTTTTCGCCTACTCTTCCCCTTCCGAAACAAGCAATTTGCTTTCCTTTTATTTGTAAATTCTCGGGGCATGACGTCACAGCGAATTCGGATGCATTCTATTATTCTTAATCACATTATTACAATTAAAGAATACTATCTCGAGCATTATAAAATCTAATCCTCCATGTACAAGTAAATATATTAACAGATTTCCATCTGTTCGTCCCCCTTTACATGCTGTAACGTGCGTATTAACTTAGGATAATATAAATTAAATGCCAATGAATTTTCACATTTACATTTCGTCTGAACTTAGCTACTTCCTTGGAGGTTTGGCTTGGTTTTATTGACATATGTAACTATGTATGTATTTGAATAGGGCCAGTCATAACTAGCGACTATTTTTTTGTATTATTAGCAGTTGCACGCACGATCTGGTTTGTATGTGCCGGCCAGCATATGCGAGACTCATAAAAAATTTGCATTTGATAATGATTTTTTTATCAAAGCAAAACTAAGCTCACTAAGTTTCTCAGTCACATGCAACACCCTGCTTTCAATTTATTTAGTTGAAATAGTCACTATCAATCACATACATACATGCATATATACATGCATACAAATGTGTGTGTATGGAAATTTTCCAAACCTTATTTTTCGTTCTTCATTCTGTTTTAGTATTTTATGGTACAATATTTTCTCTCAGCATAGACATTCAAATCATTGCGCTACATTGTTGTTGTTGTTGTAGCTGTTGCTTTTTCTTTTTTGTTTCTTATCCGCATTAATTTTTAAACACTCATCTGGCATACATACACACATGCTTACATATACCAAAAAACAAAATAAGCAACATATCGATGTCGAGATACGATGATGGCCGTTTCCGTTTCACATACGTACGTGTGTATGCATGCACTACTTACTACACAACAGCACCAGCAGCAAGTTGATCTAGAGTTGTGAGCGCGCGTACGCGATCATTTTCATTATTTCACTCACTCTCCCGCGCTCGCCGAGTGCTTAACGCTACTCTCCCACACACGATCACCCGCTGCGGTTTTGTTTGAAATATTTGTGAATGAATTTTTCTAGTTGTCCGTACATTTTTGTTTTTATTTGTTTTTTGTTGTTTTTTTTTTTGTTGTGTCGAGCTGAGCTCCTTTTGTAAGGCATTCCCGGCACACGCATACACACACGTAGCCGCTTAATAGAGTAATCTTCAAGCGCTCTTCGCTCATCGCGATGCGTCCGTGCATGCGCTCTTCGTCACCTGTTCTCTCTCTCTCGCTCGCTTCATCGCTCTCTATGAGTGGTTCATTTTGTTTGTTTGGTGCATCTGTATGCGTTCCGCTTAGGATATGCTGTGTTGAATGTCTCGTTTGTCAGCGTTTGCGATCCGTTTCGCTTCAGTTTGACTCTACGAATCCAATAGATACAGAACGTTTTTGTTATACGTTAATATGTTTTTATTATTAGTTGTCGTAAATTGTTGTTAAGTATTGGCAATTTAAAGTAAATGTAAAAATTGCAAAATCACATAAAAATGTGTGTGTGTGTTTTCAAAAAATTAATATTTACAAAAATTGTTGCCACCTTTTATTAGAATGAAAACAAAAACAACATTATAAGTGCATAAAAGTAGTCTTGTGGTAAATTGTGTGCATACATGAGTGGAAATAAAAGTGAAAAACAAGAAAAGAATTTGGTGCTATTTTTAATTCACTTGTTTGCTGTTGTTATTGTGATAACTGCACGAACTGATTGTGCATATATACATACATACATACGAATGTGCTGATATGCAATTCAGAAGATTTGTGCTTTTCATAGTTCGGTGAAGTCTTAAACGTTTTATAATCGCCCGATTTATTTTTGTTTATTTGTGCCTGAAAATTCATATTTATTATTCGAGTGGTTTTAAGGCAGGAAGCCAACAAATAAAAACATAAACGAGTTTCGATGGTGAACAGTCAAATGATAAGCCAAAATCGATAGACTTTCCTTTGGCGCGTGCAGTGATATCTCAGAAAGCAATCAGTATTCCAAAAAGGGGATTTAAATTTGTTATCTAAAGAAAAAACATAGTTGCCAGCAAATATCTTAAGCAATTACATACATATGTATATGAAAAGGGCTGCTGCATTTCAGAGTTTTGGAAAAAAAATAATTTTGCTCAAATTACACACATACTTGTATACACACATACGTACATATATATGTACATACATACATACATATATACATATATTGCATATAATAATGTATATGATTTTGGCCCACGATTGCGGCCTAATCAAAGTCCATTAATAGCTGAATGACGCGGTGAAAACGTTCCACTCCAAGAAAAATGATTTTGAGAAGTGCCCCACAAAATATCAACTAAAGCCTTTTTTCGAAAAAACATCATAGGTTTTATCGTTTTCACAATTTTTTCCCATAATTCTGCTAAATTAAAATTTATTTTTCCTAAAAATTCAATTGAAGATTTGCAAATCACCTGGTGTTCAAACCTTATCAGTGAAAGCATTTAATCATACAAACATCCACACATGCATACATGCATACATACATACATCCATACTTACATCCATACATGCATGCATCCAAACATACATACATACATCCATAAATGCATACATAGATACATACCCTCACACATGTATACTCACATATATAAGTGCATGTATATATGTGCCTTTGTTCTGGCTATCACTAACGATTTCTTTTCCCTTTTTGCTTTTGATTTTACTTTGCTTATCATTGAATCTTTCCTGCCCGTGGTTGGTATATTCGAAATGGCGTGCGCTGGGTTTCCTTTTTCCAATCAATCCTGCGTTAACAAGGATTTACTAGTCGAAAAGTGCCCTTAATTTCTATTGCCGGAATAATTTTTATGTGATTTATATAACTTTTCCACTGCAGTTGCTTTTGAGTTTACTGCCGCTTGCTTGTTTAGGCGCAAACACCAGCCAAAACACTTGTCAAATCGCATAGAAGTAGCATAGCCCAAATCCATTTGAAAGCCATATTTCACAGCCAGGGTTGGATTTGCATGCATTTTAATGCAATGAATTCAAGGCGTATCTTTATAAGCTGGTGTGATTAGAGTAGTTGATTGCTTCTTCTTCATTTTGCCTTCAATTTAGAAATGTCAGTAAAGTGGAATGTCGGAAAGTTGTTGTTGTGTTGTCGATGCGTAACAAACTCATTTTATCTATTTGCCATTCATTCCATTTTTCTATTCCTTTCCATTGACATTTCTACTTTAAAAAATATTTTTCTCTGTTGTTATTCTATTTTTATCAAAATATGGCAACAATGTTTTGCAGATATCGAGACACTCTGAGTGGCTGCCGGCGTCTAATATTTAGAAATCAAAAAGGAAACAAACGAATTATAGTTTCCACACAATTTTTATCAAGCCTTCAAACCCAGCCTTGGGTTGTGGTGGAAACCTTTTTTTTTATATAGGCAGCCTTTTTCGTTCTAAGATCCTTCCATTCCCTGCATGCGTTTCATCCATTGGCACCAAGCTCTTGTTGCATTTCTGGCGTTTATTAACTTTTCGAGCGTCGAGATATACACAATTTTGTACCCTAATTTTTACAAAGCCTTCAATCGAGTTCGGATAGTGAGATTTCGCTTTAATGATAGACTTTCATCTGCCTCTCAAAGCAAATTTTCCTCTATGAAGGTTTTATCAAATGTAAAAACCGCGAAAGTTGGAAATTGGCCAAAGTTAAAATTGCACCGCATCTAATGTAGGGTGTTTTTTTTTAAGATTTTGAGAACTTAAATTAATACTACAAGACCTCTTCTCTCCGCCAAGCGTTGGCAAATGGTGAATAGATGAAGGAACTGGTATAAATGAACATATCTTGGCAACGCCGGAATAGACTTTAATTACTCGCTAGCGGCGAATCGTGGTCGATAACTTTGTTTTTGCTTTCACATGAAATATTGTCATTCAAGTTAGTCGAGCAGAGAGATAGCGAGCAGGGAAGTGGCGCATGGAAGAGACCTACAAAAGCAGCAATTTTGTTTTTGTTTATTAGAATCTGGTAGATAATTTCATGGAATTTTTTATTTTATAAATGCAAACGATGGTCATTTGGCTTCAATTCTTGCAAGAGTTGTGTTTTATCGGCAAGTAAGTCAAGATCCTTACGTAAAATTACGAATCGACATTTCAGCGTCTTCTTCAACACTTCGGTCTATGAATTTTGCGCACAGATTTCCTCTTTTTACTTTTTCCAAAATAAATTTCCACAATTTGGAAACGTTGTTCTGGCGTTAAACGATGCATGACTTGCCAAACCTTACTGAACAGAAATATCATACTAAAGTTTGCCTTTCTCAGCTGTAAAACCATGGTTATTGATATCGACAATTCTCGTACAGCTAAAAAAACACCCGATATATAATTAATTAGCACTTACATCCTTTATTGGGTGTTTGGTCGAGCTCCTCTTCTTATTCGTGATTTGCGTCTTAATATTTTCCCACAAATGTAGAAACCTTGAATTTAATGCCGCGTCCGGCCAATGGCCAAGAATTCGAATTCGATTGTTTACGGACCAAACAGCTAGCTTACAGTGGTAGCGTCAATTAAGGGTAATCAATCCCTTTCTATCCGTTGCTATTCGTTTTAAAATGCATATATTAATAATTTTCGTCCATTGAGATACGATACAGAGGAAAACAGAGGGGAAAGAACAGAACAGATGAGAAAAAGGAAGGGCAGCTACTGCAGAAACAACTCGAATTAATACAAAGTCTTACCGCATGGATACCTAACGGAAAATGTCCGCTAAAAATACCCATAAAATTTGAGAGTTGTGGTTTTTTAACCTTAGAAGTTCTCCCGAGCGTCTTCGTTCACTGAGCTGACGTGAAGTTCATCTTTCGGGCGACTGCCCGGTCTACCCGGCCTTCAAGGCAACCTCGAACCATCTCGAGGATTCCCTGCCTAACTAGCGCATCAGTCCAGTGGGCTCCCGCTATTGCATTGTGATTCGATGCTGTGAGTGGCTTTCTAGTTCAGTTTTCGTATTTTTTGCACCTCGCTTTCATAATCACTCAAGTCTGACCAACTACAGTTTGCTATTAGGGCGATGTAAAGGTCAATGCGCTCTAGCTAAAGAGTGCTAATGGAGTTTTAATACGCTTAATGATAATAAAAGTAGTAGTTGGGCAAGAAAATTGGCGCAAATTAAAGAGGAAACCCCAAAAAGAAACAAACCAAAACATGTAACTAACATTTTCAAAAATAATTGCCAAAAATGAAAATTTGTCTTTAAAATTCTTAGGCATAGCTAAAATTTTACAGAAGTTCCACTAAATTATTACTTTTCTACGTTGTATTAATTGTGAATGAGGTGCAGAGTTCTCACAGGAACTGTTAGACGGCCAATTTTTATAACAAGCAGAAATGGCAGAAATGCCCGCCGAGTGGCGATATTTGATAGACCACAACAATTCTCAATATTTTGAGGTTGCCTGAAATAGGATCAGTCCACTTCAAGCTAATAATCAAATTGTATCGCCGAAGCGCATTCCGCTGCTCTGACAGTATTTCATACCGCTAACAGCAATCGGATCAAAAGCACAGTAAATGTAGACAGTAGCGAAGGCAAAATAAAAAAGCAAGAAAAGAACAACTAAAAACACTGGTTATAAGCTGGGAAAAGTTCAGTACCTTGGCTATGGCATCAAGTGTAATTCGATATGGATTCAACTATATTTAAGACAGCACTGCAGTTAAGGGGTTACATACGTCCAGCAGCGCCAGAAATGCGCTAAAAGGAAAACCGATTTTAGAAGGGATAACAAAATCACTTGACCCAAAGTAAAATGAAAAAAAAGTTGCTCCCCGGTCTGCATCATTTCTCCTTGAAATGTTGATGGCCCTTTAAAAAGTTAAAAAAATCTTGTAATAATATTCTTGTAGTTGTAGTTTATCGAGCCAGATTTTTGAATTCCCAAAAATTTTGCAATTTACGGCATTTAAAAAAAAATATGCGTTTTACGTCTTAAATGTCACACTTTATGTTTATAAAATTTTTTGATAAAAATATCAAAAATCAAGTCTATAGCGAAAACACTTTCGAATATTAAAAAACAACCGCATCAAGAAATATTAAAAACTGTATGAGTTATCATGCAGACCGTGCGGGAAAAAGTAGTTTCGAGAAAAACGAGTTTAAAGTTTGGGGTACAGGAGCGCGCGGACCGCTCTCTACCTAGTTAACGGGCTGTAGAAGCTATAATATTGGGAATTTCCGCATGAAAATTTCACAGTATATTCTTAAGATACTAAACTTTCGAAATATCGAAAAAAGTTGATTTTTTGGAAATTCTGGACGTATGTAGCCCCTTAAAATGGAATTTGCGAAAGAAGATTCCCAACTGAGTAGTGGAAAAAACCAAAAAATTTATAAAGAGGCTTTTGGAGTTTTCCCTTAGAATCCTTTTTATTTTTATGAAAATGCTTTAACTTCAATTAACAGAAACTCGGAGGTTTGTTATTGCCTGTCGAGGAGCTATCGCTATTAGAAAAAAAATGTTTCTATCAACTAGTTTCCCCCTCTGTGCACTTCCGAACCACAAAAAGGAAATCAATGAAGATTGAGTTTTAGGGTTTCAATATTAAAGTGCAACAGGAAATTGCTTAGATTAGTAGAGCACCAGTGGCTGCTAAGGCAGTTCTAATATTACCAAGTACGTGCGAGAACCTCCAAGTAGAAAATGGAGATGAAACTGCCTTCGTAGGTGTCACAACATTACTTCTGCGGTGGGTTTGCATGGCAAGTGATTTAGAGTTTTTAATTGCGCCTGATCAGCTATAAGATGCTTGTTGGGGTGTTAATTACTGACAAGAATTTGGTATTCATTTTGTGAGTAACAAAATAATTGAAAGCTTGAACAGTGTTGTCATCACAGAATTCGTATCTGTAGTGGTGCTAAACATTGGTTGTTGTTTTTAGGTGCATGAGAACTGTCGATATCAAAAACTATGGTTTGGCAGCTGAGAATGGCAAGGTTTAGTATGAGCTCCCGGAGCTTCTGGCGCGTCACCAAAGATGTGTGTGGCCTTCACGTTGTCTTAAGTGACCCACTTTGCATCGCCAGTCACCATCCGCTTCAAAAACGAGTCGATTTTGTTGCGATTCAGAAGCGATTCGCATGCATCCATACGGGCAAAAATGTTTTTTTGCGTCAAGTCGTGTGGCACCCATACATCGAGCTTCTTTTTGAATCCAAGCTTCTTCAAATGGTTTATAACGGTTTGATGACTCATGCCCAGCTCTTGGCCGATGCTACGGCTGCTACTATGCCGGTCTCTTTCGATCAATTCAGCGATTTTATCGCAATTTTCGACGACAGGCCTTCCGGACCGTGGCGCATCTTCGATCACCTCTGCACCAGAACGAAAACGTTGAAACCATCGTTGTGCGGTGGAAATGGAAACTGTATCGGGTCCATAAACTGCACAAATCTTATTGGCAGCATGAGATGCATTTTTGCCTTTATCGTAGTAGTACTGTAAAATATGCCGTATTTTCTCTTTATTTTGCTCCATGTTTGCGACGCTATAACTCACGAACGACTAAAAGCAAACAACAATTAATCAAACACGTGTTAGCACGTGAAAAGAGCTTTCCAAAAAGCTCTAGCGTGAACCGATGCGACGAATGCAACTAGAACTACGCGCTTGCAAAGACAAGCTTGCGGAAATACCTCAAGAAGTTTTGGCCAACCTTATATATATAATTGGCGCGTAAACCCTTTTTGGGTGTTTGACCGAGCTTCTCCCCCTTTTTGTGGCGTGCGTCTTGGTGTTGTTCCACAAATGGAGGGACCTACAGGGAAATACACTCGGAGGCTCAGCATTACCTGCCGAGTGGCGATCGCGATTAGAAAAAACTTTTTCTTACTTACAATAATAGTGACATATTGTGGCATAAAACCAAATCATTCCAATAAGATTTCTGGTTTGCATTATCTTTCAAGTTCTCAAGCTCGTCAAAAAAACACCCGATATATCGGTCAGTCGTATGCTTCTACTAACCCCACAAGTACTTTCTTTCTTACGCCCCTACCTTAATCACTTCGGCACTATTTTTTTCCACACACTTCGCATCTTCTCATTCCCTATTTTGCCACCTCATCACCCTACGAGCGTAAATTTCTTCCAACCCACCCATTAGCAGTGCGTGTACGCGTACCTCGAAAGATACAAATGACTTCGCTGGCAAACAAAACTTTTTTCCACTCGTCCACTTGGCTGTGCTGAGAAAGCAAGTAATCATAACAAAGCGGCGGACAAGGAAAGAAAAGAAAGCCGACAATTTCAAATAGCTAAGCGATAGTGAGGGTAGCGCCCACGACTAGACTTGCTTGCTTGTTCGTACGATTTTTATGGATGTATGCTTCTATGTGTGTATGTATGTATGTATGCAGGCTTGTTAATTTGTATGTTTGCACCCATTAAAAAGCTGTGAAGTGGCAGCGTTGAAAGGGCCATGACTTTCGTTGACATCGCAGGTCAAAATCGTTGATTTGATTTTAAACGCCCGCATTGTTCAACTCTTGCTGATGATGATGTTGCTACAGTTATTACGAGTATTTCTGCTGCTGCTGCTGCTGAAATTTAATTGTATCACTTACAATGAAATTTATTGCCAACACGCGCACGCTCAACACTTTCAATGCGCCTGTTGCTACTCTTTCCTTCTAATTCGCCTTATTGAATTTATTTACACAAATCATTTGACTTTTGGCATTGCAGTCAGCTGATAAAACTGTTTGCTGACATGCCGTCCAACTGATAAATTCCACTTGATTATTTGTGTACGTACATCTCTTTTCTTTGCTGCCGTCAAGCGCGTATGTATGTATGTGTGTGTGAAACTAATAATATTTGTACAGTTGTATTTGACTTATGGGTGATGCTGATTGTTAATTGAGCCGTTTGTTGTTGCCGCCATTGAGAACTTTACGAGATATGGATTGGAAAAATCAAAAACTCCCCTTTTTTTGTTAACCCTTCTATCTTAATTTAGCCAATTGTGTGAATCGAGAGACTATGCCATCCAAAGGAAGCAAGAAAACTATCGAAACGGGTGCATAATATCGACTTACATGAATGAAAACATAAATAGTAAAGATTGCTACCACACAATAAGAAAGCAAAAAAAAATCACATACCAAAGTGATAAGTGCCAAGTGACAAGTGTTAAGTGTTACGTGTTTCGTATTGCGTTTTACTACTTTGTTGCTCTGCTGCATTGATTTTTTTTTTTTTTTTGTGGTTATCCGAAATTACTTGACTTATTTCGCGCATTTCATTAAAAATATGACAAATGAGTGGATCGATTGGTCGGATTGCCGTTTGCGTGCACCCATACGTGCCGGCTACAATCATCATCAATCGCTGCTCAATAACAACTACACTGGATTTTCGAATAAATTCCATTTGCGAACGCATAAACTGCAACAGTTGCATACCTCCGGCGCGAAGCTAAAAGGTGATTTATCTACTAAATAACTCTGTACATATTTGCCGCGCATACTTGAATAAATAAATACGTAGTTAGTTCTAAAACTGTATAATTTAGTACTGAGTGCAATTGCTGGTGATTAGCCTTTCGTGGCAACTGTAATTGGATGTTAATCAAAGAGGCGTGCGGCGTTAACGATTTCAATTTGAATAAACACTTCAATAAAGCCTTAGCGCCCTGCAGTAAGAAATTAGAGTAGTCTCTCAAAGTGAAGCTTAGTACCGCACCATACTTTTCGAGATTATCGCCGAGCTACGGCTAACAGCAACGAATGCTGCCATCAGAATGAAATAAGGTGGTTTTTGGAATGCTACCCTAGACTTTAGAAAATAGTTTAAGGTAAAGCTTAGGTTAGGTTGACCTGGCTGGCTGAAAGCCATCACATAGACCTATTGGTCCTTAGTGGAGCTTGACCCTTATGCTTCCTTGTAGTAAGCTTCTTGTAATAAGCTTGCGTTCTTTGGGAATCTAAATAAGCTCCAACCCAGAGGGACACTCTAACCCCTCATATTGTAGAGCTTCTAAACATTTCATGCGGGTTTTAGCTAATGCAGGGTAAGAACATAGAAGGTGCTCTAGAGTTTCCCTTTGTCCCAGTTCATTGCAAAATCTGCAGCTATCATTGCTTGCAACTCCCATCTTGCATGCGTATGCCGCTAACAAATTGTGACCTGTCAGTATACCTATGATAGTTCTGGTTTCCTTTCTAGACAGGGCTGGTACGAATTTGGCGTATTTATCTGCATTATGTGACCACATGATTTTCGCGGTTTTGCAGGTGACTAGATTGTGCCACCTCCTGCCTATCCATGTCACCAGCGATGCCATTGTATACCGTATTGAAAAGTTTCAGTATGTCGTTTTCTTGTTTGAATTGTATGTAAACAGCGCTTTTGGCAATCTCATCTACAATATTGTGTCCTGCAGTGCCTTTATGTAACCGTCTGTTTGCGGCTAGTCTCTCTATGACTTCCCTGGCCTTAAGAATGTTTTTAGATGAAATTTCATATGAGTTTATTGTCTTTATTGCCGCTTTACTGTAAAACATATATACTTATGTGGGAGTTGCTCGATGTCCTTGCTAGTGCTATTTCTGTAGCCTCTCCTACCACAAAGACTTCTGCTTGAAAAATAAGGTACAATTTTCCACGCGAAAGGAATGGGATTTGAGGTTCAGCAGTCAAAGAGCATACAACTGTACTTATACAGACGGATCCAAGATGGATAGCAGCGTCGGCGCCGGTATATATTCGAAAGACCTCGAAACTTGGAAGACTTTTCGCCTGGGAAACTCGACTAGTATTTTTTAAGCAGAAGTTCTTGGGATAAGGGAAGCTTGCAAGACAATTAGAAACTATCTATAACAACTATCGCAAGTATTTATTTTTTCCGATAGTCAACCAGCCATCTTAGCTTTAAAGGCACCTACAACCAATTAAAAAATCGTCACAGAATGTAAAGAAGAACTTAATGCTTTAGCGCGCAAGACAGACATCACTTTCCTCTGGGTACCTGGCCATAGAAGTATACAAAGAAATGAGAAAGCCGATGAACTAGAAATAAATGGGGCATCCTATAACGAATCCTAAACGATAGAAATAGGAGACGCAAAAGGGAGAGCTTCTCGCTATTCCAGAAGCAGGCCGTTGACAGATAGACTAATACGGATACCTGCAAAATAACTAAACAAACGTGGCCCAATTTCAACAAATCCAGAACTCACGAGTTTTTAAGGAGGCCACGATCAGATATATTCAGGATTACGTCAACAATAACCGGTCACTGGCCTTTGAGAGATCATGCCAGGAAAGTGGGGTGGCCGTACAACGATAGATGTAGAAGCTGCAATTGAAAAGAAGAAAAATGGAAATAGTCCTTCACTATCTGTGTGAGTGCCCAAGTTTGGGTCCTCTACGCTATAGAATGCTGGGGGATTCCCGATGGTTAACTTGTAAGAAATTACAGAAAAGAAAATAGACGGCATTGGGAGATTCAAAGTCAACTCAAGATGGTTCGACTAATAAATACTAGTAGAGCTGCAAGTGTTTTATCAAAATGGGATATTTTGTGCTAATGGGGTCTGGGCTGTGTCACTCAGTAACACCTCTACCACCACCTTTATCTCCGAACTAGTGCAATAAAGATTACACCGAGGAGCAGTTAGTGTTTGGTTTTTCGACATCTTTATTACGCATGCTGGGAGTGTTAATGCCGAAAAGTTAAGGCGCAAAGTCGCTAATCTCAGAATGGATAATACTAAGTCCACATGCTTTTGATTTCAATAAATTAGATATCTAGTAATGTATCGATCAAACAATTTAAATTGTATGCTCGGCACTCCAAGGTGAACTTCACACTACACAAATTCTTTTGCTGTTTTTTGTTTGTTCCATTCAGATGTGAGTTACAGGCTGTTGACAATGGTGCCTTTACAGTTTTTGATAAAGGCGAAAATGCATGCCAAGCCGCTGAAATTGTGAATGGTCTTTATGGTGCCGATACTGGGACAGCTAAGTACGTGCAATTGTCATCGATTTCGTTCAGGCATTTTTGATGTTAAAGAAAATGTTGAAAATGTCTCAGGTAAACTCACAGAAACTGACATGTTAGTAGTCGTGGCATCGCCAAGAGCTATAGATTGACCATTGCGCAAAACTCGATTTAAACAGAAGCTCGATGTTTCTGCGCCACACCAATTAACACAAAAAAACATGATGGATCGAATTTCCATCTACGCAGCATTAGCCAAACCGACACATTTCTTATACGGATGGTGACTGGGGAAGGGAAATAAGTCACTTACGACAGGAATGTTCTACTGTGCATGTGGTGGGATTGGGAGCGATTGACCAGAAACGGCCAGAATTGGCCAACAGAATAGGTGTTGTTGATTTTGTTGACGCAAAGCCACACGTCTGTAATGACTCGCCAAAAACTAAGGAAGCTTGGTTGGAAAGTTTTAATACATCCACCATATAGTTCGGCCCTAGCACCAAGTGATTACCGCCTTTTCCTCTCATTGCTTCCTGAGTGATACGAAATGGGTATCAAGAGAAGATGCGAAAATCGATTACGCCGCAAGTAAATTTTTTAAAAACGGACGCCCATTTTTGCTTAAAATTTATTTTTTTAATTATTAGGATCAGCCGAAGACTAAATTGTCGTCCATCCCTCCGAAAATTTTTGACTTTAATTGATTACATGGATTTATAAGTATGTCTTTCTTTTCATTTCAGATGTGCCAACACAAATTCCACCACTCACCCCGGGTACAAATCGAAAGGTAGCCGAAGTGTTAAAGGCCTCTTTCGCATCATGGGAGAAGGAGGTGCAGAACTGCAATATTACCAAAGGTAATCCAAATTTAACCATAATCATATTGATAATTAATAGCTTTAGAAAATGATCCAAAAAAAGTATAACAGCTTCCTCAGAGCATCTCTTACCGCGAGCTATCGTGTGTTCAGCGTCATTGGCGCTTCCCAGTTGCTTGGGATCGCTTACCTTGTCCATGTGGTATAGATATCTGCGGAAGTATCCGTAGTCCGAGAGTTACTTAGTTAAGAAGTAGTTCACTTTGCCGAAGATCCTTTGCCGCCGCTGCATGATTTGGCAGCTCCGTTTCGCGACGCTAGGGATGATGTGTTTCTTCCAGGAGTACCACGCATTCATTCGTTTCCGAGCCATGAGATCGACGGGTATCTCCTCGCTGATTACAAAGACTGCAGCGCCAAAGACAGTGTGGTAGGCTGAGACAACTCTGAGTGCCACTATTTGTTACACAGCCTCCAGTGCTTTGCGCTTGGCTTTGCAGTTTGACACAATTGCCCATATTTCGCTGCCGTATAGGAGAATTTGAGTTTGAGCCTTCTTGGAGCCACCAATATTTGCGATTAATCCTCTTAGCACTTTCGTGACCTTTGCTGCTTTGGTAGCCGCATTCTGTATATGGGCCCAGAAAATAAGCCTGTAGTCAAGAAAAATGATAAGAATGACTTCGGCCTTATGTTTGGGGCGTTCCAGGCCGTCGTCCTCAAGGCATATTTGCGTCATTATCATAACTTGGTTGAGCTTGCGCCTAGTGTTCCTATTGTCCCGGGCTGTTATGACCGCCGCTATATCGGATGCGTATCCCACTAGATATGTATCTTCTGGCATTTCTATGCTCAAGATCTCATCGTAGCTCAGAATGCGATAGGTTTTTGTGGCAGTGGAATAACATAGTACTTTCATTTGATTGTTTGATTGGCTTCTTTAAATCTCCCCAAAGGTTTCCGATGGGGCTTAGGTCGGTTGACTGGCTCGGCCAACCCACAACTTCAACATTATTTTGTAAAAACCATTCACGTACTAACATTTGCCAGTGACACAAAATTCATTGGATCTTCCATAAAAAGCCACCAAATGGAATATTTTCTTCATCATCATGGTAGCATCACCTCTTGAAGTTTTTCTTAAAATTACCGAATACTGCAAGTGTCTTTCAGGCAGAAGTCTTTGCGATCCTGCAGGCAAGCAGAATGATTAAGGAACGCAGGAGCGAGGGAGATATGAACATTTTTTCTGATAGTCAAACTGCGATCAAGGCTCTGACGACGTCATGGTGCCTTTGGCCCCCGTACAATAACCGCCGGACTCAAAAAGTCCTGCTGTGGACTCCACGCCACTCAATTTCCATACTCCTAGCGGTGTTTACCACTCGTTGGACAATCGGCACACACGCAGAAAAGCGAGGTTTACCATTTAATCCCATTTAAATTGCTGATAAGCTTGCCAGGAGGGGGCCAACTGAATTGATCTCAGATCCCATTGCAGAAGCTGTGGGGGCTCTTCAGAGAAGGAGCCTGTTGCGCACTTTCTCTATAAATATCTAGGTTTGACAGCTAGACGATTAAGGTCGGCAGCCTAGGGAAGTGCGTCTACTTAAATCCCATCAATCTTCTCCTTTGCATTCGCAACAGCTCTGGTTGGTTGCAGATATCTTCCTGTTGGAGGTCTCGTAACGATATCAAAACGGCGCTTTAATGATACTTGGAGAGTTCCAGTGTGGCACTTCAACCATTTCACCTACCTCCTACCCATCTCAGTTTGAAAAATTCACCACACTTAAACTAGCGTCGAAAAACCGGCCCTAAGGCTAATAAAGTGTCGGCACTCCAATTTTATACAACATTTCAAACAATCTTAATTTACTTGTTTTTGTTTCCCATTGATAATATTACCCCAAATATTATTCCCAAACATTTACTCCCACGCTTCGTTTATTTACAGCTCAATGTTGAAAATGTTGTATTTTCGTGTAAAAATACATAATAACATAAATAAATTAGCTCAAGTCGCAGCTTGTTAATATTCCCAACATATTTAGACGCGTAATATTAATTAAGGGAAATTACAAGTGAAATAAAAAATGACGCCGACAACACTGTTAAGTGAGCCTATCGAATGCATACAAATAGCCAACTTTTTAATTTTAATATCTTTTCTTTTTTTCTACAAAATATTGTACGTGCATATGAGGAAAAATTCCCATTGTATTTTAAGCGATTTTTAATCATTACATGCATATTAATTTTATTTAATTACCGTTTGCTTTTGTTTTGCTTTGTCTTTTGAAGATCCGCGCGAATGGACGGAGGAGCATGTCATCTATTGGCTTAATTGGGCAATCAAAGAGTTCTCCTTGGTCTCGATGAATTTGGAGCCGTTTATAAAAATGAAAGGACGTGATATGATTGAATTAGGCAAAGACAAGTTTCTAGCGATAACACCGCCATTTACGGGCGATATTTTGTGGGAACACTTAGATATACTGCAGAAAGGTGAGTGAATAGAGAAGATGGAAAAAATGCATATAAAAGGGAAAACAGGCAGTTATGGGAGATACT
Source organism: Anastrepha obliqua (assembly GCF_027943255.1). Taxonomy (NCBI): domain Eukaryota; kingdom Metazoa; phylum Arthropoda; class Insecta; order Diptera; family Tephritidae; genus Anastrepha; species Anastrepha obliqua. Next base: position 141,767,546 of record NC_072892.1, on the reverse strand, counting down.
ACAAGTTGTGAATGCGCGCGCGTGCGCGGGTGTATGTGCAGTATTGGTTGTTAAAAATTATAGAGAAAAAATGATTCGCTTCAAAAAGGTCGATCGCTTTATGCTGCAGCGCCATGTTAGTTGAAGTGGCACTTGGAATATTAATGTATTGGAGGCGCCAACAGAAATTCGTTAAAATGCTTTTATGTATGGTATGATTGAATATTTTTCTTTTTCGTTGGAAGCAGTGCAGCTATTAGCAGCATGTCAAGGACATGGTTTGGAAATTTAATAGATTCAAATTGATTTTATGCAGCAGAAATCGTGGGCGCCTCATACTTTTTTTACCTTTGTTTAACTTCGAGCAAACAGCCTTTAGACGTTACAAAATTAAATGAGAGTAACTTTTTATGTAAACTATTTTTTTACTGCTGCTCAAGGTATATCAAAACATACATACATACATAAGAAATAAATCGAGTTAAATTTCTCGACAACAATAACAACAGGACTAGTGCCTACCGCTAGGAAATGTAAAAGAAAATTTAATTTAAACTTCCGCTAATACAACTAAAGGCCAAACAGTTGGGTGGCAAAGTGATTGTTTGGCTGGAAGTGAAAGGGTAGCAAATTGCAGCTGCCGTTTCGCCAGCTAACCTGTTGCGTCAATGCACACACGCACACACTCTCACATGCTCCTAGTCGCATATCTCTGCATATCTTCGTGTTTGTGTGTATGTACACTCTCTGACCACTTCGATTGTCCTAACTCACTTTGACGCTTTTCTAACCAACTAAATAACCAGCCAACGGTCGATATGAAAAAAAAAAATACAGAAATGTTAGAGTAGAGGTAAAAAATAAAACTACAAGCGCACGCGAAAAATGCTTGCACTTATACGCACACATCCACAAGGCAGCATAACGCTTTCAAAGCGGATGTCTTCGAGGTAACAAAATCACCGCGGTGGATGTCTGCTCAGCCGCCGGCGGGTGTAACAGCAATCGGACCAGCAGCAGCAGCAATAGCAGCAGCCTTCCTCTAAATGCCCGCTGAGTTTTCATTGATTTTCCACTTCCACTTGTACGTTGTATCACTTTGTATTATTGGAACAAATTCGATTGTGAATGGGTTAACTTGGCTTGTGCCTCAATTTTTGCCTTCTGCTACTCCTGCGATTGAGTTAAATCAGCAACGTTCGGTCGCGTGCTTCGCCTTTCGTTGGTCACTACTCTGTGAGTCTGCTATCTAAGTACCACATGAATTGTTGCTTTCTTCGCTGCTTTGTTGATGGCTACCTTGTCGGAAAGCAGCTTGTTGCGCTGATAACGTTAATGGTTCAAAGGAAGCAGACAATAATCGTAATCATATGAAAATTTGCTTATCGCCCAATGTTGCGCAGAAAAAAATACGCATTTCTGAATCAGAATTTATGCTTGATTGAAGGGAAAAAGTTTAGAATTGCATGGCAAAAAGGTCATCTATTGGTGTAGTGGTAATATTTTGCTGATTTGGCTAGCATGAAAGGTTTTTGAAGGCCTAGCGCCGGTTTTTTAGGAAAACGAAAATCACTAAAAGCGCTGTTTTCACTTGAAAAATATCTACCTTTAAGACTTCATTACTTAGAAAAAAAGAGTATTCGCAAAGAGGCAAACTCAGTGATTCCCAAAATCGCTAGGTGGATTATTTTCTTAAAAGTATTTAAAAAAAAAGTATTGCTAAGTTGAACGAGCAGCTCTTAAAAAGTCAACTCGTTAATCGGAGAGGCACATTCTGACTATCAGGATCGATTTCTCTCAACCCAACTAAAAATAAATAAGTACAGTCCAATCGTGATAGTCCGACACATACGGGACCGACTCGTTGTCGGATTATCAAATATTCCGGACTACCGAAGGTTCCATTTAATGACACGAAAAGACAGAAAAAAATCACATCAACACCGTCAGAAATTGCGAGAGAACTGGCGTCGTTCAAATTTAATGACAAATACGTTGTGACCGGGAAACAAAACACAATCCCTTTCTGCTGCTCTGCTACGACTGATCAAAACAAAATAATGCCAATTGCATCCATAGACGTTATGAGGTTGTCGGATTACCGAACGTGTCGGATTAAAAAATGTCGGACTATCACTATTGTACTGTACGAGTAAAATAAACCATCGGAACCTTGTTTCAGTTCTTCCTACAAGACAGCCCACGGTCTAAAATAAAAAAAAAAACAGTATTAATTCAAACCCCAATGCAAATAAAAATAAATAAGTAAAATAAATCATCGCAACCTTTGGCAGTTCTTCCAACTAGACTGCGAACAAACGGCCTAAAATCAATAGAAACGGCCTCCATTCTTGGGCTTGAAAGTCTCGTAATGGCCGTCAACGCATTTGCCTGTCAAGTTGTGAAGGCGTTAAACTTCATAATTGATATCAAAGTATTCAAAGGAACCTGGTATTCATAGTATATTTTGCAAGTTTCCAGAGAATTTTGCGTAAGCGCTAATGATAAGAGTAATCAATAGCTGCCGGGTTCCAACAATCTAAAATTTACCATATTGTGAAAAAGAAAGTTAAATTTTAAATTACCCTACGAAACTTAGGTAAGTGAAATTGTTCATGTGCCAGTCTGGCACTCCCCAAGTTAGGTTTTCAACTTTAGAGAGCAGTAAAAGGGCTATTTGATGTTTTCATCCAAGGAGCGGCCTTGAAGGCCGTCTGCAGGCTGAAATGCAATCGAACTACGGCTCCTGTCCGACGTTTCTGTCCCTGTCCAATGATTCTCTCCACTCCCCTTAACTCCATGCCGTTAGGAGTCGTACTTGAAAATAAATACAGTGCGGTGCTGTCAGAGGCTCAATTGTGGTCAAACTCTGAAAACGAGCCCGTGGAATCTAGAGGGATAAAACTACACTTTGCTATTGGAATGCATGCATCTGTGTTTCAAGCTGAGGTGCATGTAGTTCAAAAAGCAAAAACTTTGTTGCGGAAAACAGGTGGAGATGCAGATTTCTACGTGTGTCTAGTGATAGCAAAACTGCGTTCACGGCCTTAGACAGCCCTCCAACTACTTCAAGGGTAGTTGAATCCTGTAAATCCAGGTTGAAATATGTCGGTAGACCTCGAAACCTCTGACTCTTTAGCTAGAATGGGAACTGAGATCAACTTCTTTGGTCCGGAGCCCTTTCTGCCACTCGCTTCTACAGCCATCATAGTCACGGTTATCAAACGGATTACTTCAACCCACAAGCTAGTTGGCAGGCTAAGAGTGGCTGCAGACAGACAGAACTGATGTTACCTGTCATGTCCGACGAACTGTCGCTGATCCTCCTGTTATTAAGCAGAAGAGACTGTAGGCAGCTGGTTGAACTGATGACCGGCACTCTGCCCAGAATATGGATAGGAGCATGAGACGACGGACCACTTTCTGTACGTCTGCCCGGCCTTCGCTCGAATCAGACTTGATGTCTTTGGCACTGATGTGTTAAGAAGTGATCACTTTGGCTCCTTGGAAAATTAAAAAAAGGAAACCCGGGTGCATTTCAATGGACTTAATATGGTTTGAGTGCAGTGCTTGCACAAACAAACAAACAAAAATAATATTGTATATGGGTCAGAGAACCGCGCACAGTTCCGCCTAACAAAGCCTAATGTTGACTATTAAATTTGAAATTCAATAAAAAAGTAATGCCAGGATCTTTGGTTTCATCAGGAGTTTCAAAGAAAGAGTTTGATATACTTTTCCGAGTGAACAAAGGTATTTGATATTTTAATATTTAATATTCAAAGAGAGCCGATTCTTAGTACACCAGAGATGCAAATTATCAATATCCGATTGAAGTTTACGCATGCCGTTCAGATCTTTTATGAAAGCAAAATTTTTTTAAATCATCTGCACAGGGAAAAACTCTGCGTAAGAAAAACTACAACGTTAATAAACAGAACAAATAGTAAGAGCCTAAAATACTTCCTTGAGGAACCTCGTCAGAGAGATAGGATTTGATCCATTGCAGGAAAACCGAATGAAATCCAAAGCAACCTAATTTAATTTACTAATTGAAATAAACTTTTGCTGCAGATTGTATTTCTACTTTTTTTTCTATTTCTGACGAATTATAAAACAACAACGATTATTTATTTATCAGTTTCTCGAATTTGTGTGCATTTATAATTTAAATTTATTTTACGTTTATATTATTTATTTAATTATTTGTTGTTATTATTTTTTGTTTATAAATTTAATTTTTATTTATACTTAGATTGTGAAAAATGCGGCGTTGATGATGTAAATTCACAACAGAGCGCCTTTGAGGCGGCCACCACTGCGTCAGTCTGTGGATCAGATCATCAAGTGGGCAATTATTTAGGTAATAACGGCAATAACAATAACAATAATAACAACAGTCACCGATTAGCACCCGATTACGCAACACCGCCATCCAGTGATAAAAGTAGCTTCCATTCGCCCTCGGTGCATCACAGCGGTGAGTAAAGTCAAAATCATTTTATTTTTTGTTAATTCGTAATTGTTTTTTTTGTTTTGAGTTTTTAAAATCAGAAGGGGATGGGTAATTTTGCAAAAGTTAAAAAAATGTTACATATATGTTATACAAGGTGGCGTAAAATTATTCCCCAATTTTAATAATTATTTTTCTAATTCAAATACAAAAGTAGAACATTTTGAGGGTTAGAAATCTTCATTTTGACATTTGGACACTTTGACAGCTGTCTAGTTTACAAGTGTCAAATATTATTGACGTACGGCGCCATTTGCAAAATTTAAAAATCTTTTGGCGTTAATCGGAATTATCTCAAGAATGAAGTGCAACTAATGTGGATTGATAGCGTAAGGCTAATCACCTACCCTGTCAGAAATCAAATAGATTAACGAAACCAACGCAAGACAAGTCTTGTTGAGGCCCAATGCTCCCGAGGGTAGTGAACAAGGAAAAAAAATGCGGAGTGACAGCCGCAGTAGACGAATGAGTTAGTGCGTGACTACCACTCCGGAGTGCATAGGTTCGAATCTCCGTACATCGAACAGCAAAATGATAGAAACAGTTTTTTTTAATAGCGGTCGTCCTTCGGCAGGCAATGGCAAGCCTTCGAGTGTATTTCTGCCATGAAAAAGCTCCTCATAAAAAACCATTTTCCGATCGGAGTCGGCTTAAAACTGTAGGTCCCTCCATTTATGGAACAATTGGGGAAATTTTCGATGGCAACATTGCCGAAAAATAACAGTTCATATCTATTGGGAATGAAAACTAATGAATCTTTTAAAGAGAAGAACAAGAAAGACTGGGTGCAATGCTAATTTGCACTAATACGTTCGAAATTACATTCGTTTTTTCATATTTCGGAGCAGTTTGCGAAATAGGATTTTAAAATTTTTTCATAAATAATTATTTCTAAGTATCAGGGCCGCTAATTCCTGCATTTTCTGTCTGCGGTCCAACTTTTCTGGTCCATATCAGCTATTCCCAACGCCCGTCTGGCACTCTACAATTTGAATCGGAATTAACTGCGCTAATCCCGTAATCCCGCTTAACGCTAGCGGCTGTCTAGGCTGTAGGCACCGTTTAGATATAATAAGAAATGTTTGCGATGTGAAGAAGTGCAAAGTGCGAAAATGTATAATTTCTAATTTACAAGCGGATGCCATAGATTTCAAATATTCTCAGTTCGAATATTTATTTTGCCAAATTTTGTTTTTCGAAAATTTTGGAAAAATCAAGTTCACCAATTTGGGTAAACATATCTGGGCGAGCAGCTCTGCCGCGCTATCGTCTACTATTTATTTTGCGTGCGCATCCGGCGTGTGCCAAACTCACCAATAAGCACACACACACACACACGGACATAGACTGAATGATGCTTTAATGATCTGCACTGCATCACAGAAATATCACTACTACTTCCAACCGTAACCAAAACCATAAAATTGCCAAAAGAGTTTATTTTGACTTTTAATTTGAATGCTTCGTTTTGGTTTGATCGTTGATTTGTTTTTAATTTATGACATCGCTGTATATCGTTTATTAATTGCTAATTTGAACTTTGTTTGGACAAACTATTAATTTTATTTGCTGTTTGACTAATTTATTTACTATATCTGAGCAATTCGAAATGAAATGAAACGGAAACTCATTTTCAAAAAAATAAGAGGTAAAAAATATTAGACATTAACATTTGAGCACACGAAAAAAAAAACAAAAAAAATACAAAATTTATAGCAAAAGGGGACTATCGTTAAATGAATTCTTCTGTTATATAGCGACTACTATACGAATGAAGGCGATCGTACGCCCGCTTTGGCAGGGTAGCTAATATCGTTGGATGCGCTTGGCGCCAGCCACCAGCCACCGACCGCCAACGGCGTGCGCTCAGCCCACGTACGGTGCTTTTTTCTTCACCTTCACCTTCACCACCTACTTCTGCTTCTGCTACATTCGATGATGTTTACAACATTTTAAATAATTTCGCTTTAGCGCGATACAAATTGAATTAAAGCTATTGCTGCTGCTCCCTCGTGGCATTTGGAGCTATCATTGAGATAACTCCAATAAGAATATTAATGATATACAAATTTTAAGTTGCAGATACATTTGTAACATTGACAACTCAGCCACATGCGTTTTCTACTTGTGCGTATGTATGTGTGTACGCATACTAAATGAATTACTATATTTGTGTGCTTGTGCATTTCCTTTTCGAAATCTTCGCTCGGCTGTCATGGTGTTAACTTGATGTAGTGCATAAGCAATAAATTTATTTATCGTATTTATTAATATTCACATATTCACGGTGGCTTAATTGAGCTGGTGGCATACCACAAATTAAATGGGAAGAGATAAAAACGCCACAACACACCAGCAAACAAACGTAGCTGAATCTACACACACATACTCAAATGAAAGCATACATAATTTCTTCTTTTTTTTAGTTTTAATTAATAGCATTGGGATGCTGTTGCTGCGTTGCTACTAACTTCGGATGACATGGCATAGTGGCTCACTTAATACTAATTTCTTGACCGCCACTCACTTGTCCGCCTTTGCTTGCCACCGTCTGTCAGTGCTGTTGACATTATAATAAATTAGTTGAATTTATGGGCATTGCACATCATACTTATGATGTGAAACGATGGCTAGGCAAATAAAATGATATAAATGATCAGAAATGGGCAGAAATGTACAGAAATAGTAATAAAATTTAATTAATTAAATGACGCAAAACTTAATAAAATTTGTTGAAAAAGCTATGCAAATGAGGTCAGAGTGTAGACAAAGTGATCAAACTGCGCGTAAGTAAGTCAATTCAAATAATGGGGCATAATTAAATAAACAAAATAACACAAATTCAAACAAATTTTTATCAAATGGTAGAACGTAGCAGTGACAATCAGATGGGGGAGATCGATTTTGGCCCAAATTTCGTGACAGAAGTGCTTGGCAATCAAATGCCAGTCTGAGCCATAACGTAACTTGAATGCCAAAAACGGCAACAGCATCTGCATCTGCTTCCAGCAACTCACATCCGTAGGTGAGCAAGGGGTGAATGAATTGGCCAACTGCAGATCAGCAGTTACCCCACAAGGAACAAAGCCAATAATCGGGATCAGTTCTACCGAAATCATGAAGTAGATCAGCGATTATGTATGCAATTTACATAAAGAGCGATGGTCCATTCTTAAACGCTGCAGAACTGCAAAGTGTTTTGTGACAAACCCGAACAGAACACTGTCAAACTTTCTACTAAAACTTGGAAGGAAAGACGTCCGGTTAATGGTCGGTATTATTACAGGACACAACCCACGGGGTCAGTATATAACCACCATTCATTTATTGAGAACCCAATTTGCCTGTCTGGCTTAGAGGAGGCTGATAGCACTCAGCGTTTTCTCTGTGAATGTCTGGACATGTCCTAGGCAGACGGCGACAGTAATCGGCATTACGGGCGCAGTTATTTGTGACTAAAATTGTAGTGTGACCGAAGGTTGTTACGCGGATTTGTAAACACCTGGTTAGCTTATTGCATAGTTTGTCGATAAAACATGGACCACAGCCAACAAATACAGGAATTAGCTGGAACTAAGAAATAATTATTTATTTAAAAAAAAAATCTTAAATTGCTATTCTCAAACTGCTCCGAAATATCAAAACTATTAATATAATTTCGAACGTGTTAGTATAAACTATTGGGTTGGCAACTAAGTAATTGCGGATTTTTTCTAGAAAATCAAAGACAATTTTTTCATGGAACTAAATAACTTTATTCTGTAATGTATTGCCAATTTTAGTCAATGACCTTTTGCCATCTTTCAGGCAGCATCATAATCCCACGTTCATAAAACTTCTGGTTTTTATTAGCAAAAAAAAATGAATCAGGTACGATTTGACATCATCACCATTATTGAAGTTTTTACTATTCAAGGAGTTTTGTAAAGCTCGAAACAAAAAGTAATCAGATGGTGCAAGGTCAGTACTATATGTTGGATGTAGCAAAGCATCCCAACCAAGCTCCAATACTTTTTGCCGAGTGGCCAAAGATGTGTGTCATCTTGCATTGTCATGATGGAATACAATACTTTTTCGATTTGTCAATTCGGGCCGCTTCTCTTCAACTGCATTGTTTAATTTCGTTAGTTGTTCAATGTAGACATCAGAATTGATCGTTCGGTTGGGTGGTAAGGGTTCAAAGTAGACAATTCCTTTGTAATCCCATCAAACTGATAACAAAACCTTCTTTTGATGAATATCAGCTTTTGATTTTGTTTGATTTGGTTCACCTGGCCTGCTCCACGATATTTTGGCAAACAACCCATTTTACATCGCCAGTTATCAGTCGTTTTAAAAATGGATAATTTTCATTACGTTTCTTTAGCAAATCGCAGCTGTTAATGCGTTTCTTTCAGTTCGTGAGGAACCCATGTATCGATTTTTTGAACATAGCCAAGTTGTTTTAAGCGATTTTCAATGTATGTTTGTGATACATGCAGCTTCTCTGCAATCTCACGTGTTGTACTGTAACAATCCGAAGCTGGACGACCAGAACGTTTTTCATCTTTGAGTGAAAAATCATCAGAACGAAATTTGGTAAACCAATTTTGACACTGCCGTTCTTTTAAGGTTTCGTCACCATAAACAGCTCATAACTTTTTGTGAGCTTGCGATGCGGTTTTTCCTTTGCGGAAATAAAAAAGCAAAATATGACGAAAATGTTCCTTTTGATTTTCCATTTTTGAACAAACGCCAAACGAAAACTACGCAACGGATCAAACAACTTTTTTTGCTGATTGACAGCTGAATTGCCAACTATCAAATAACAAAATGTGTTTTACATTTGTACTACGTCTGCAATCCTAAAAATTCAACTGAAACCAACTATGAGTGAAATCCGCAATTACTTAGTTGCTAACCCAATAGCATTGCATCCACTTCTTCTCTTTAAAAGTTTCATTACTTTTCATTCACCATAGATATTAACTGTCATTTTTCGGCAATGTTGCCATTGAAAATTCCCCTAATCCGCTTAAATTATGGGAATTAAGTCGAGTTGTTGATTCGCATTAGTTGCACTTAAGGGGCTAGGTGGGTTTCAGAGGTTGAATAAGAAAGATTTTGACTATTTTGTTTTAGTATAGAAAATTATATATTTTATTTAAACAATTCACTATATCTAAGATACATATATAAACAGTATCTTGTGAAATTTTTGTTTAAAAATTTCGAAAACTCAGCCGTTGGTACCTCATCTTCCTTGACGTCTAAAAAAAATGCTCTTGCCGTGGACAGCATAACTCATTATTGGTTCATCTAAAATCAAAAAACCAAAAGAATTTCGATGGTACATGGATAAATCTCGTTGCTGTACGAAGGAAAAAAAAAATCCAAATTTGAATTTTTTACATGCTTTGAACCAAAAAACACATTTTTTAGTGTAATTTTCGGCATACATTGGCTCAAAAAAAAATAGTTGTAATAAATAAAAAACTAAATCCTTCGTTCAATAACTAGATAATGTTATTTCAAAGATTTGTACAAAATTTGAAGTAAATCGCTTCATAACTTTTCGAGATATCGTGTCCACCGACTTAAAAAATGGAGTTTTGAGATAAACACGTATACCTGCGAAGCGCTCAACTGACGTGGCCTAATTGGCGGAACTTCTGAAGGGTCTATCTCTTAGAATTTTACTCGGATCGACTTAAAATTTTAGGAGAGTATTTTAAACATACTGTACTATTTAATGAGACAAAAAAACAAAAATCGATTTTTTGAAATTTTCAAACCCACCCACCTAACTTCTGAGATAATTCAAAGTAAAGTCGCTGATCCCTATTAACGTCACCGTCTATCTATGGTATTATGGGCTTCCGTTAAAGCAGGTTTAATTTATGCATTTTAACTCCTGAAATGTAGCTCTTTGTCCAAACCTACAGAATGCAGAAGTGTGGCCAACATCAGACCGTTAATCGGCCGTCTGAAAAACGACCAATTGGACGAGTGTGAATCTGATATGTGTGAAATAAGCGGGCGGAACTCTGCTGCGGAGTCCCCGATAACGTGGCAGCCGAAGTTACTCTCACAATTTTACTACGGTTTGCCAAGCCATCCTTGTTATCCATACACGTAAATATTTTAGCTCTACAATACTGCGTTGCAGTATTGAAGGTTACGTATCAGCAAAGCTGACGTATATTTTGCACACTATTAATTGCTCGATGTTAGCTTTGGAGAGAACATTGATCGCGGCATGTAATTCGCGAATTACTATGTTTCTATGATAAATATTTTCTCGGATAGCCAGACGGCCATCAAACCAAAGGAGGCAAAAGTTACATTAATATCAAAAGTCTAGGTTGGCTATTCTAAACCGACGGCCACAAAAACCTTACTTTTCTTCCAGGACACATTCGTAACTCACTTTGTCAGCTCTTCTTTTTGTTCTTGTGCTTCTATTTTATGATTATTATTTGCTGTGAGAATTGGTGATGAAGAAACTAAGATTTTGCTTTATTTTGTAGCGAAGAATGTATTAATTTCTTTTTATTTGCATAAAGATATTTTATGAAAATATTTACTTTCTTCTAATTAAGTCTACAGAGGCTAATGATTACTTCATATTTCTTAGAAAATGCGGTTGCTTCAATAACTGCAACTTCTCCTTATGGAGGTGGAAACATTCCTCAAACGGCAATTGGTCTCCTTCACATTTCTTGAGGTGTTCAGCCAACTACTTTTCCACATCTTTTTTTGAGAGAACTGTACGCTCTGTGTGTCGGAATTGTGAGCCCCCACCCATACTATAGATAAGTTAGTTTTGATCGATTTGTGGTGTGCGTCTAGACTTTTTCAACAAATGGAGGGATCCTCAGTTTTACGCCGAATGGCAGATGAATTTTTATAAGAAGCTCTTTCATTGCAGAAATACATACAGAAGTTTGCTATTGTCTGCTGAGAGGTGACCGCTATTAGAAAAAACGTTTCTTCATTTTGGTGTTTCACCGAGATTTGAATCTCGACAAGACTAAGCCTTGCGTTGGTTTCGGTAATCTATTTTGCTTTCGGACAGCGTGGGTGATTAGCCTGCCGCTACCAGTCCTAAGTAGTGGTAATGCCCACCTGTCGTTGCTTAGAAACAACGCCTTCTTACTGCTTGAAGCGCCATCTATGTTTCACATTTTTCTGGCAGAAGGATTGCACAGAAGGTTGAGGACTTCGCTAAATTTGGTGTGTCTGTGGTATTACCCCGGTTGCTCATTTCCTCTTGCTGCCGCCACTGATGCAATGTGTAACTGTCTGTTTTTCTTTGTTTTTGCTTGTTTTAGCAGCCACAATGCAAAAAATGCGCTGACTTTTTGTGCGGGAGTGAGGATGGAAAGGATAAGGTTTTGGGTTTGAGGAATGAGATTTTTGTTTTTAAACAGGTAAAGTAGGTAAACTTAAAAAGTGCGAGGACCATGCTTTAACCTCTGGGATGGCAGGCTAGTGCACTTACGCTAGACTACCGAGGTCGCAAGCAGGAAAAATAGGGTTCGTTAAGTATTCGTGTGCCTTCTTCCCTTTTTAAATTTTTATGGAGGAAGAATAGGGTTCATTAAATATTCGTGTGCCTTCTTCCCTTTTTAAGTTTTTATGAAATTACTCGCAGGTGTCTCTTTCAAATGACTGTCTCATCAAAATTTTTAGACAGATTGCTCAGAGAATTAAAGTTACTTTTTATTTAAGAGGTTTTTATTGGCTTTAGAGTTGCACCATCATTTGCTCTAATTTTCATGGGCTTATCAAGACACCCTCGTACGACTCGTAGCATTGTGTTTTATGCTAATTTTGCTATGATTTTAATTTCTTCTGTTTTAGTTATTGTGCTTTAAAATTTATTTATCACAATTTTTGTTTTCTATCTGTATCCACCCATTTCATTCATTGGTCCAATTTGCATATCATTTCGTCATTTGCATATCCTACCATTAACGAGGTATCATATATAAGTTGCGGCTTTAGTTCAATCCATCGCTCTTTTGTTTCATGACTGGTTGCATTCACATTCACTAACTTAATTCCGCCAAAGTGCGGTGTGCTGACTAAATTCATTTTCTTTCTATGCGAGTATGCCGAGAGTGCTGTTATTAAACTATTTTTTTTTTTATCAAATATTCATATAAACGTAGATATGTATGGCTTTCTGCATTTTGTTTTCACACTTCCAGCTACAGTTGAGTTTATGATTAGCCTTGAACCCGCTGCGCAGTCGCTTTGAATTCAAATCCAGTGTTCACAATATTTGTCAGTGCGTTTTCACGCGCGTAGTTCCTTTTCAGCCCAGGTGTTCAAAGGTTTGGGTTCATTAAAATGTGCCCCTTTCTTGTAAGTGACACTTATCTGCAGGCCTGCAAATGCAATATGCACATTAACATACAACTACAACAACATATACATATGTATGTACATACCCATATATAGAATGCTTGCTTGCGCAGAGGGGGTGACATCATTCGTTGTCCTTTTTTATGTTAATCGAATGCACTTAGCAGTTTATGTAGTTAAAAAGTGTTGATCATATCTTGGAAGTGATTGCTTTTATATTAATTAGTATATTTTCTGTGTACCGGAACTCTTTGGTTTTTACTAGGGTACTGAAACTTTTCCTTCTTCTAAATAACTTCTTTATTTTTTTATTGTGCAAACCATTTCATGACCTACTGAAGCTGCTAAGCTCGTATTCAGCAAAGCCATTTCGGTCGAAAAAACAGCGATGACTTTCACGAGTGGAAGTGATTTTTTTAGTTTAAAAATCAAGTGTACTTGGGTTTAACTGTTATCAACTAGGCATAAGATAGATTTTAATTATTCTCAGGCCTATAAATCAAATAAGAACAAAATTGTGGGTATTCATGAAAATGTAAGGCCTAGACGCCAGTAGTGAATAATTCTAAGACGGTAAATTTTTTTTATGTCACCTTTTATATTTGTTAAACAGGAAATGTACAATTTTACACCATAAAAAACGAGTTAAAATTATTAAACCTTATTACGAAATCACTCGCCTGATCATTACAGCGCAATGCAAGTCGAAATCTTGGCAATCTCGGACATCTTCAACTACTCCGATAGTCAGGTAGCTCTGAAATCGCTCCTGTCATGTAAACAGTCGTCTAAAACAGCAAGAGAGTGCTACAAATTATTAAAAATAAAGTATGCACAGTATTTTTCCATTAATCCGCTCTGGGTGCCAGGACAGAGTTCTATTGAAGGCAGATGAGTTAGCTAGATTCGGCTCCTCGCCCCAAATTAGTCAAGACAAAGTCGATACACCCATGTTCTTGGCAACATGTAAACTTGTAATAGACCGACACAACATTTTTGTTGCAAATTCCAACTGGAAATAGTTAAACACCTGCGCCCTCCGTAGACAAACGTCCTTAAATTAAGTAGGAAGGATTTAAGCATCGTAATAGGTGTCCTATCTGGACACTGTCGAATAGGAAGGCATGCCAGTAGATGTGGCACCATCCAGGGACTAATGTAGAAGCTGTCAGCATATAAAATTGGAAGATACAGTGGAACACCTTCTATGCATGGTTCAGTATAAAAGACGATTGAGATTGCTCGGTCTCGCTTTTCTGGACAACATTGCGGATGAATCTTAAACTAGCTAGTATAGCCAGCTTTTTAAAGGCCGCACAATGGTTTAGAGTGGACCAAGTAGAGTAAGGAGAAGATAGCTCCGGTAGTATCAGAAGGAGCCTTTAATTGGTCTAGGTTCGTCGAAGGACATCCACTTTTTGTTGGTTTTTTTTTTTTAGTCAGGAGGTGTAAATCCAAATGTCTGAAACTTCATCAAAGACAGCCACGTCACCTAACTCAACCTAACCTAACCTATTATGAAAATGGTCGATCTTTAAAAACAGCATTCGAAAAATTCGTGATTTTTTAGATTAAAATAATGAGTCGACTATTCAAAGGTTGGGGAAAAATTTTCCACAAACTGGTTCTGTCGAAGACAGAAAAAGGACTTAAATAAAAAATAAATAATTGGCGTGTACACTTCTGTTAGGTATTTGGCCGAGCTGCTCCTCCTATTTGTGGTGTGCGTCTTGATGTTGTTCTACAAAATGAAGGGACCTACAGTTTTAAACCCGACTCTGAACGGCAATGATTTTTATGAGCAGCTTTTCCATGGCGGAAATACACTCGGAGGTTTGCCATTACCTGCCAAGACCCGCTATTAGAACAAACTATTTCTTCCTTCCACTCGGAGTGGTAGTCACGCACCAACCCATTCGGCTACGGCGGCTGCTATTTCAATGTTGTACTCAAAAATGTAACGATGCCAATAAAGAACCGTTATTTACGTAGTTGTCAGATTTATTCAGATAAACTCTACATATCTGAAATCCCTTAACCCTTTGTAGATATTTGGTATTGAAATGGTCTTTTGTATGATTTATAGAAAAACACAAAACTACTTCAAAATAATTTTTTAATGGTATTGCTATTTTCATGTACACAACTGTATATTATGCAATTTCTACAAATTAACACTCACGTGCTTTATCAGATATTCAATTATCAATTTCTACAAATTAACTCTCACGTGCTTTATCAGATATTCAATTATCTTCTTATTTTGGTGTGGTTTCTTTTTTTGTGTTGTTTTATAACACAAATAGAGGGATCCACAGTTAATACGAGTCCGAGCAATCGATGATTCTTATGAGAAGTCTTTTCATGGCAGAATGGCACAGGAAAGCTTGTCATTGTCAGACGAGGGACTGTCACTATTAAAGAATTTTCTATTATTGTTATTTTTTCTATTATTTGCTATTTCATGTCCACAATGGACTTTGAACACGAACTGACAGAATGGTAGTCAGCCACTCGGCTCAGGCGGTCGCTAAAATTATGGTACTATATAATAACAATAAATCTAAAAATTCCGCCTAACCTAACCAAACAATAAACCCAACAATTTCCACCTTCTCCTCAACCGACACGGTTTGACGTACAGTTCGCTATTGTTTTGAAGTCGGATCGAGAGAGGCAGAAAGAGTTTGCTAAGCGTCGGAATCTAAAATCGTTCAGCTATAGACAGTCGGTTGAAAAAAAAGTTAAAGGTAGGTATACCAGCGTGATTTTTTGAGAGGGGATAGTATCGTTTTGTTAACGGTAAAAAGAGAGTGTGATGTGTTACAAGTGTAGGAACGAGAATTAAAATTTTAGAACCAAGTCGAATTGACTACTGAAGGACTCTCTGCGTATAACACTGGTTCTTCAAAAACAGCATCCGTACAAGGCAAGAGTCTACGGACACTCCGTTATAACATCTAGTGTGCCTTTTACTGTGAGAAATCCCTACCTTGATATCGAGAGAGCTTACCACAACGGAACGTTCAGATACCCTTCTGCAAACGGATAGAGTTCCTGCTACAGACAAGGAGTCATAAACAATTACTTTATTTTGTGTGTGCGGGTGTGTGTGTGTATAATTTCTTGTGTTTAGTAATTTCTATTTCTTTGGCCTACTCTTCCTCTTCACAAACTAGTAATTCCCCTTCCTTTTGTTTGTTTATTCATGGAACCTGACGACAGAGCGAATTCGCAAGGCTCAATCTTGTATTCCATCGTTTTTGTCTTGGAACAGTGATCGAAATGGTGCATTAAGGTTGTAATATCTATCTGTAATAATATGTATTGAAAAGAGAGACAGAGTAACATATTTTAATGTAATAACATTCGTTGATGATACTTAATGATTCGCAATAGCTTCGAAATTATCACTTATCTACTATGGCAATATTGCTCATAGTTTTCTCCCATACCTTCTTTTATGAATAGCTCACATATTCTCATTGGGATCGAGATCAGGGATGTAACTAACATTTTTTATTTTTATTTGTTTTTAATGTTTAAAAAAAAATTTTTTTTTATTAAATTTTAAAAGAAATTTAAAAATTTTTTTTTTATTAAATTTTAAAAGAAATTTTTAAATTAAAAAAATTTTTTTTTTTAATATTTTTTTTAATTTTTATTATAACTCTAACAAACGAACGATATTTTCGAATTCTATTTCTGTCTATCAAATCCGCTTAGCTGGCCCTGTCCCGTTAACTTCATTCAGAAAATATCCTCGCAGATGATTATAAAACATAAATCGAGTAATTAATCCATCATACGCATCTACCCTTTTTGAAATATTCGATAGGTTTTCACACTAACATCTTTTGTGTTAAGTAACAAAACTAAAATCATTTATGGTAAAGTGAAAAATATCTATTTTATAAAAATAACCATTTTTATTAAAAAAATTCACTGTGATGTGCCTTCAAATTAATCATCAATCACTTAAAGCATTAAACGATTAGCAAACTTAAGCCGCCAAATGTCTACGAAAACGACTTGACCTACAGAAAAAGCGATTGTCATTTTCAAACTCATCAAACTGTAACAAAAGTGAATCGTACGTGGCAAATGTACAACGACGCAGACACTGCCTTCCATATGCATTCACTTGAATATGTACTACTTGGTATCTTCTACTAAGTAATAGTAGGTAAGTAAAAATAAATCACATGTGACATAATTTTCCGAACAACCAACCACTCAGCTGCATATGAGGCAACAACAATAAAACAAATAAAAAGTCTTCGTTCGGTTGGAACTGAACTTATTACACCCAAAGCACATATTTCGGGTTACATTTGTTTGTATAATTTGATTTGTTGTACGGATTTTCTAATATCAACAGAAATCTTCGTAACTCGGACTAAACACATCATACAGCTTCTATTGTACTATTTCAACGTCAGTAGTTGAATCGTCAATATGAATAGAGCCCAGACGCATACGAGGATTTCATGAAACCGTATTTCAGGCATGCAATCAATCTACATATACAGGATGCTTGCGGTATTTGAGGACAAATTGAGAGTAAAACTGGTTATCTTTTATTTTGAACACAATTTAATGAAACTTCACGAATTTTTTACACAGCATTAACTTATTGTATACCTATAAAATCATTCAATAAAATTTCCATTAGTGACAATGACCTCCCTGATCCGGGTACAGAAGCGATTGCATGCTCGAATCGTTTCATATTGACCATAACGGTATTAATTGCAGTCTTCAAAGAAAAAATTGTGCTATGTGGATTGTTATTGGTTTCACGCTCAACTACGCCCAATGCGTAGTAGTCAAAGAAATTAAGGTCTAAGGAGTTAGGCGGCCATAAGTTCGGTGTTCTCAGGCACTTCAGGGTGTTTAATTTTCTTTAGAAGGCGTTTTGATTGGATAACTCGGTGCTCTCGTGTTACGGAACTCGTCGGATAAATTTTCTCAGAAACATTAAGCTCTCTCGAAAGGGTCCTCATTGATTTTAAAGGGTCCCCGTCAATGATCGCTTGTTAAATAAATTCTGCAGATTGGACAGTTTCAGAACACTGCTCGTATTTTTTGCGTTTCGCAACAGATTCTGCAAAGCTTACGAGTTATGAAAAAGTAGATATTTCAAAATCGGTGTGATCTGCATATGAAGCGACAATAACTGAGTGACTCCTTATTTCTTGAGTTAAGCAAAAAGCAAAATAATGGTTTCGGGAAGTTATATCCACATATAATATATACAGGTCCGCAAAAGTTTTGGCGCCAGGTCACTTTGATAAGACAATTTAATAAATTTATTTGAAGTCTCAGTAGTCTGAGCAACAGTTTAATCTCAAACCATTTTCGGAAAATTTGCTTAAATTGTAGCAGGAGACGACGGCATGCATATTCACATTTCTGTAGTGGGAATTTCTCATCCTAGCCGCAGTATTTTAGATTGCCAATGCTACAGGCTAGTTGTGATGAAAAAAATTTAGTAAGTGAATTCAAAATTTTTTCTGTCCTATTTATAATTTAATCAGTTTTTTAGGCCCCTGGGGCCGGAGCCGCTCGATAGGCGAACATCGCTGATGCGAGAGAGAGGTATTGGAGTGCGCAGTAAAGAAAATAAATACGTTGAACGTTATAAAAACTAAGGCTTTATTTAACACAAGAAAAATTTTTCATAAAATCAAAAAATAATTATAAACAAACTACTATCACTGCTAATGTTGAAATGCTTGAGTGGATCCTTATTGCACGGATCTCACTTCCACTTGACGAAGTAATGCCGTCATATTCCGTTTTTATCAGACTCAAAGTAATATTCGTCAGAACTGTCACTAGCATCTGAACTGAACGTAGCATCTCTAGATTGCTTAGTGCGAAGTATAAAATATGAAATATAATATATAAAAAGCCTGCTGATTCCTCTGGCAGTGACACTGAGAGACTGAATCAAAGAACTGAAATGCGTTCTTACTCTACGTCGCCTCACATCGTAAGTTTACTTTTTAAAGAAGTTAAGACTTCATCGCTAATGGTCCCTAATGTCTTTGAAAGAAAACGTGACTCTTATTATACCCAGCGTATCTTATCGCCCAGAATGACAGACATCGGGAGCCTTGCAGCTACGAACTAATTTGGACGGCTATATGCCGACACGCCTACGGAACGGTAAAACAGCTTGGGTGGCTATATGCCGACACGTGTCCCCAAAGGGTTAAACTGTCAAGCTTTGCTAACCATTTACTTTTTTGTTGTCAAGAGTAAGTTTCAAGAATTTAAGCAAACAAAAAAAATATATATATATAAAATAGACGTTGTAAAGGTTTTTTCTCTACTACCGCTACCAGGCTCAAATGTGTCTTGCTTCACACTAAATATTTTCATAACTATGCTGGGAAATGTGTTGAACCTTATGACGGCACTTAATAGACCTTCGAAGATGCTTCCATTAGACCGACACGGCTTTGTCTCTCTATCTTAAACTCTTTCTAAGGCCAACAAGAGCAACTGCTCCTATTTCCCACTTGTTGGCTACTGAATAAGACTATTCACGTTTAATATTTAAAAGCATCAGTTTTTAATTTGTATTATTTGTAATTATATTCATTCAGGCCTTGGGTATAATACTCTAAAAGCGTTTACGTCTAGAACCAGTGCCGTAGAGAACACGCTGACTTCCCTCATAAATTTTTTAGAGTTGCATTGTTTTTGACTGACACTTTTATGGGACGGGCTGCTTGAACGGATTCATGATTATTAACATTAGTTTGATAATAATGAAAGTGACACTAAAGCATTACTAAACCAATGCCCGATAGATGGAGAGACGAAGTTAAAATTTTGTTCTTTCTTCTTACTCAATGGAATACGCGCAATGAGAGTGTGACAGCTAAGCGCATACTCGTACACACCTCTTACAATCTGAATTTAAACTAAATTGAGTTTCAGTTTGCACGAGTTATGGATCATCAGTGTATGTTCGTCCATTCAGGCACATTTCAACTCACCGATGATCACCACCCGGATAGGTGGTTGCGGGAGAGTGAAAGTACCGCTCACTGCACCAATTACGTAGTCTGAATCATGCGGCGAGTTATTTGAATAATATAGTCCATTAGTATGTAAATGCAAAATATGGCATATCTGTTTGTACCCATATTTGTACGATGCGCGATTTTCATTATTGTCTGGCTGAATTGGGTACATTGTACTCTCATTATGTGCTGGCATAAGAACTGAATGTACGAGTACATTCTATACGCACAGTAGATGTGAATGTGCGTAACGGGTGTTTTTTAGATGCATATAATTGATGGCTTAGATTAACATTATTAATCTTCTCCACGACAGTCGGTTTTACTATACATAACCGGGACGACCCGAATTTATATTCAATCACGGACTGTCACTTCAGCAACATTCCTCGTATATATATGGTGAATGTTTATGCTGCTACAATAACAACAGCAACCCATTTTAATAATATCATCAGTCAATTCAACAACCGCGCCCTTACGTCCGCCTGTTCTACATTAGATTAAAAAAAGTGAAGGAAATGGGTCTGGAGATGGCTCTGGAAATGAAAGAGTACAAGACAAATTATCTCCGGCCATCAAACAAACTGTTAGCGCTGTCTAGTCTCGATACCCGTACCACAGTTAACAGTTGTAATATTTAAGTAGTAGAGGACTTCGTTTACTTAGGAACTGGCATTAACATCGTTCGAGATGTCATTCAACAGATAATCTCTCCCGTCAACCAATGTTAATATACTTTGGACAAAGTGGGTAATTGAGCAGTAAATTCGTCCCTCGACGAACAAACACTAAAAAAAAAAAAAAGAAATTAATTGACGCATACTTCTGTTAGGTGTTTGGCCGAGCTCTTTCCCCTATTTGTGGTATGCATCTTGACAAGGTTTTTTGGTCTTGGCAAATGGTTTTCTATAAGGAGTTTTTTCATGGCAGAAATACACTTCGAGGTTTGTGCCATTGCCTTCCGAGGGGCGATCGCTATTATTAGAAAAAACTTTGTCTATCATTTTGGTGTTTCACACACAGAGATTCGAACCTATGCACTTCCGAAAGATAGTCACGCACCAACCCGTTCGCCTACGTCGGCCACAAAAACTAAGACTTTATAAATCCCTCACCGTAGCTGTGCTATTTTATAGTGCAGTAACATAGACGCCGTCAACATGCGGCGAAGCGGTCCTTGGAGTATTCTAAGGAAAGATTCTGCGATTGATTTATGAGCATTTGTACGTTCTCATGTCGAATAATGGAAAATAAAGAACTATAAAAAATTTAAAAGATAGTTTAGGCAGGAATAAAGATTCAGCGATTCCTCTGGCTTGCTGTAGTTCGGATATCAGAAACATTTTTGGTCTACAATTTTTTCAAAATTGAAGATGTAAGCTGTCAAATGTGAGGCGTTGCAGGCAATGATTTTTGGCGCAATATTCCATGCAACGAGTGAAACTATAATATAATTTTAGTGACTACAACTTTAGGAGGCCAAATCATCTCAAGACATGTGGCTCTCCTCAATTGACTGCCTAAGTAATTGGATTCCTTTGGAGTACTAGAAATTATGTTGGTAAGCTACGCTGTAGTCCGAATGGATACAAATGCCTCGGCTCTGCGAGAATTCGATGCTAAACCAGCTGGTGGTAGCAGAAGAAGAGGAAGGATCTGCGCCGGGAAGATCAGGGGGAGAAGAACTTGGATTCATTTGGTTTGCCAACTGGCGCCAGTTAGCTCGAGAAAGAAACGACTGATGCGCTTTGTTAAACTCGGTCAAAATCGCGTACGCGGTTATCGCGCCAATCAAGAAGCAAAAGAAGCTACGCCAGACAATTTTTAAATCAATATTAGGCAGTCGTGAACTAAAATGTGCTGCTAAATTTTCGAAACTATTTATTTATAAACACAGAAACCCGAAAAATGTAAAAGCAAATCCAACACTTCTGTTTTATTTGATAAAACATATCTATTTTTAAAAACAAAAAAAACACCCGTTACTCATTCACATGGCCACACCATAATACGTCAAGCTTGGACAAACATTTTACGCATGATGCATTTTCCAAAAAACCAAACTAAAATGCAGAAAATAAACCATAAAATACAAATAAAAGAAAAGGAATCAGAGAATTTTGAAATACAATAAAGAGGAGCTCATACGCGACACGGCAACGAATAGAACTAAATTTGCAATTAGAAAACAATTAAAAAACAACAAAAAATTTAAAAAAAAAACATGGCAAATAATTCCATGTGTAGATGTACCACATATAAAATCTTTGAAAGCCCCGTTTATGATCACCCCATTTGGTATTTCGGGGCATTGCACCCATACTTTTTCATTTACATAAACAAATAATAATGTGACTAAATATACAAATTAAAAATAATTTACTTAAACACCCCACAACAAGTTCAAAGTGGCTGAAATTGGACCTAACTAATAGCCCCTTCAATGATTACCCTTCGGTATAGTAGATTTTCTAGAGCAAGCGAGATCAAATTAGCCTGTATTAGTGCCCACTTAAATTAAGTATTCGACATAGATAGCTGGGATTTAAGCAGTGGTGACCGGTTACATACATATCTATTTTTAAAAACAAAAAAAACACCCGTTACTCATTCACATGGCCACACCATAATACGTCAAGCTTGGACAAACATTTTACGCATGATGCATTTTCCAAAAAACCAAACTAAAATGCAGAAAATAAACCATAAAATACAAATAAAAGAAAAAGAATCAGAGAATTTTGAAATACAATAAAGAGGAGCTCATACGCGACACGGCAAAGAATATAACTAAATTTGCAATTAGAAAACAATTAAAAAACAACAAAAAATTTAAAAAAAAACATGGCAAATAATTCCATGTGTAGATGTACCACATATAAAATCTTTGAAAGCCCCGTTTATGAGCACCCCATTTGGTATTTCGGGGCATTGCACCCATACTTTTTCATTTACATAAACAAATAATAATGTGACTAAATATACAAATTAAAAATAATTTACTTAAACACCCCACAACAAGTTCAAAGTGGCTGAAATGGGACCTAACTAATAGCCCCTTCAATGATTACCCTTCGGTATAGTAGATTTTCTAGAGCAAGCGAGATCAAATTAGCCTGTATTAGTGCCCACTTAAATTAAATATTCGACATAGATAGCTGGGATTTAAGCAGTGGTGACCGGTTACTGATTGACGTCACCAGTTACTGATCCGACGAGACACTGAACTATGAATTGTATTTCTACACATTTTTTATTGAAGTGACATTAGCTGACATTAAATGTTTATAAATATGGTAAAATGCTGTTTCTAATACAGTGGGGAATATAAATAAAAATCATAAACCAGACAAAAATATTGAACACTAGGTTTTTGCATGATATTAGGTGTTCAACTACATATATTTTCAATAAATATGTACGTGAATAAATTTATGGAGAATATAACCTGGATGAAATATTCTGTATAGAGAGAAGATTCTCTGGTGCCGGGTGAAATTAGAAAGAATCAAAAACAAGATGCACGCTTTTCATGGGACCGTGTACGTGGGAAGATAAGGAATGGTGATAGGAACAAAAAATCGTGTGGGAGGGGAGAGGTGAAATGGTTCGTTTTGGAGGTAGCGGGGAGCTTGGTAATTTTACATAGATACTTTTTTTCTAACACCCTATGATTTGCTTGGTGTAGACTCTGTGAAGGTTATATTTATCTCTAATGATACCTAATTTTTTACTGAAGTAGTTGAATTTGATGTTACATTTTCATTATTCGAGAAATGAATAAATGACATTATTTGCTGGAATCTCTTTCGGCGTAATATTTATTTGTTTCTTCGCATATAATTAGTAGATAAAAGATCATCACCAATAAAGAGCGGTGTTACATTTTCTGGAAATATTTTCATCCCTGGAGTACCTAGAAAATCCTTTTGATTTCTTGGCATGTCAGTTTTAGGCCAAACAAAATTTCGGCAACTTCTTCTTCAGAATCACTCGAATCTGGTAACTGTAGTACTGTTTGTCTTGGTGCGGGAAAAATTGGATCCGAAGTACTTCTTCTGAAGTATGATACTTTCCTGTCTGAAAAGCTATCCTCAAAGTTCTCTTCTGCATATGTATCTTATATATAAGTAGAATCCTATACAATTTTAGGCGAAACATACGAATCTAATTTTATCTCATTCGAAATTAAAATTAATGGTTATCTTCACATTCAAATGTATGCACACGGGAGTGTTGGGAAGTTAAGGGGACAGATACCTGTAAAATTTCGAAAAAAATTTTTTATTTTGATTTTCAAGATTGCGCCCATCAGAGAGTGCGTGACGTCGCATTAGCTGAGTTGTGCAGTGTTGCCAACCATTTGCTCTTCGCAATAAATTTAGTGCTTTTTTATACCAAAAATGTGAAAACTTTTAAGTTTGGTGTTTATTATTATAATTTTTTGTTTTTAATTTAAAGCTACCGAAGCTGTAAGTAAAAAAAAAATGTATTATTAAACAAGGGAATGTTAAAAAAGGTCACTCTGAGAAGATTTTAGTGTTAAGGAAAATTTGTTGGTTCTTATAAAATTTGATATTTTGAAAGTGAAAATTTAAGTTTTTGTTCTCTCAACTCTTCTTAACTTTGAAAACCTTTTTACACTTTTTAAAAAGCGTTTGAATTTACTGAATGCGAAGTAAAACCATAGAGGTGTAATCGTTTCTTCCGGTCCTCAATCCTTAGTGGGACATAGGGCATCAAGTGGTGTATTCATAGTAAAAATAAGCAAAAAAATACTACTGAAGAAACCATAACAACATTTTTACAAAAAGAGTACCTTATTTTGTTACATAACCTGAAATATGGAAAAAAGTCGTTCTCGTAATAAAAAACTCATAAATTAAATTGTACATAACCATAACACATTTAGTTAAAAAAAAGCACATTTTAAATTTGTCACGCATACAAAGTTCCCTAAGTAATTCAATAAAAATTTTGTATTTATTTTCTTGAAATGGGCATTTTAGTGCGTTTTTATATCCAAAGCTAGGCAACGCTGCAGTGGCAAGAGAGAGATTTGCTGCTGAAAGCAAACCACCACACCAACAACAACTGGGCAATGCGACCAGATCTTAAATAAGTAAAGCTAAATAAAACTATGTGAATTATTGAACTTACTTTTAAAAAATGTATATTTTACAAAATTATAAACATCACATTTTAATAAAAACAGGCTAGAAAAATGTCATGAAAAAACAACTAAAACCCCGAAACTAAATAATAAAAAAAATGCTAAATCAAGTTACGAAAATGGTAATCTGGCCATACTGGTGCTAATACGACGTCACGCATTGTCCAATTTGCAGAGAGCAAAGTTACGGTACCGCCATAGGCACCATCTCATTAGTCATCATTCCATCATGGATTCGATGCATAATTGATTTTATTTTTTAGGAGCGGCTTTTCGCAACAAAATCAAGTACAATTAAGTAAAACAAAATATAATAATATGAAAGAAAATAAAAAACAAAATAATAAAACAAAATTGGATGAAATAAAATTTTAGCAATTCCTCTAAGCTGGCTAGGCAGCTAATGCTTTTTAACTCATTGTGATTGTAATTCATTACTTTTCCAATTTTTAAATAAAAAAAAAATAAAAAAATTTTAGCAAAAAAAAAATTTTAAATAAATTAAATTTAAATAAATTAAATTAAGTAAAGTTAAGTATATCAAAGTAAAAATATTTTTAGAAATATTGGCACATATCTCCCATCCATAGGAAAATTGTTTTTGTGCAGAACACTACATTATTGATGAAGTTGTTGTTGTAGCAAAAACATTCCCCATAATTGTATGGAGAGTGCTGCTGGAGTGACGGTCCTTGGCCGGATATATAGTAAAACCGGGTCGTTCCAGTAACGTTGAACCGACTGTCGTGGGAACGATTATTGATGATGTAAAGCTTTTAGTTATCATATCAGCCATCTTAGCTTCTAAGTGACCTTTAGCAATACGTTGCAGTTTGTTATCAACGAAATCTCTAAACTATTTATTTGTTGCCACTGTGGCATTGCGGAACACTTCTGTCAGTTGAGTAATGTTGGAAAATAAGAACAGCATAATTTTGTGCGTCTTCGCTAAATGCTTTATTGCCCCTTTTGCTAATATAATAACGATGCATACTTACATATATGTATCCCACTTTAGTTGGCAAGCTTTGTTTCTATTAAAAACCCCCATATGCTTGTTTTTTGTTGCTACCTTTTAAGATTTTAGTTTCATTGAAGTTTCATCGGCGCTTATGTGTGAATGCGAATCATTTGTTTTACAAATACGAATCTTACTTTTTTGCGTGCAAATATCTAAGATACACTAGCCTAGTTATGCTCTCAACCAAATCAGCAGAAGACCCTGGCTCGTTGGTTGGCAGCTAACTTGAACTGCCGAGCTTCCAAGCTGCCGAACGGCCGCTGCCATTGTCGGTTGCCTCAACAAATGATTGGATGACTGGGCAGGCTGTGGATGACGAGAGTTGCTCGCCGACGATATATTCACAAAAAAGGTGATGAATTGCAATAATTGTACAAAAACAACAACAAAACGCCATGATAATACTTTAAAAAGCTAGAAAAGCAAAAGAAGACCAGTAACAACAATGATAAATATGCAACACCGTCAGCCAGTGATGAGCAACAACAAGCGAGAGAAAAAAACAAGAGTTTAAAAAATTCAGCGCAGAAGTATTCTACACATTTCAATTCATTAAAAGCGAATGACTGAATTAACGTAGTTCGCATTCGGTGTGGTTGTTGTGGTTTTGGCTCGTTTCGGGTGCCACTCTTGCGCGCTTGGCTGAGCTGTAAACTGCTGTTGCCACTTTGCTACACTTTTGGCTGCCACTATTGTTTATTTCATTTTTGTTCCTATTATACTTTATTTTCTTTCATTATTATTGCTTTTATGACTGTTGTTCATTTGGCTACACCACAAATCGGTCGAAGGAATTTACTTAGAATCACCAACAGCTCTTTGTGGATCAGACTTTGGCTGATTCGCTGTTTGAAGAGTCGACCAAAAATGCGGCGAGCTGTAACGGTTTGCATTTTTTGTTGTTGTTGTTTTGCGCTGAAATTCAGCTTTCCAGTTTACCGACTTCAGTTAGCTTTTAATTTGTTTCATTAAGTTGATCCACCCGCACCGAGCCAAGCGTCACCTTCAAAAAATTGTGCTTTAAATTATGCAATTTAAATGTCTTAAATGAACTGCTCACACACACACACACACACACACACACACACACACACACAATTGTTTATATGTAATATACGCGCGAGCTGCATGGTAATTTGTAGGCTTGTCAGTTTTTTCGGAGGGTCACTCGGTTTGTAGTTACTTAGATTTTTACGGTGCGCACACTTACTCTGACGCGTTTTATCATCACTTTACTTTAGGTAAAGTCGCTTTTAATTTCTCGCTCATTCGCTTTTATCGCGCCCAGCCTCGCCCGCCAACCCTTTTTGGCTACTACGGCGGTGATGGCCACCAAAGAAAATGATGAAATTTATTTTCGACTTCTCGCGCTTGGCTGACGCTAAAATGAGAGTAAACGCATGCAACAAATGATTTAAGTGGAAAAACTCCAAAGTAAAACAAAATTTTAAAATGTAGCCAAGCTTCACAGATTTACCACTTTGGATTTAAGACTAATTTTTTGTGTTGTCGTTGTTACTTTAGTCGAACAAGGGCTGAATTAATTACGATTTGTTCAAGCAGTGGAGCTGCTGCCGCTTCCAATGAATAAATAAAATTATATATGTATGTATGTGTAGTTACTCTATATTTCAAATTTGCGGGAATATTAATTTTTATATCCTCGGGGTAATTTGTCAACCGTCTCTGTCTGGCAACAGTTGGGTAAGCGCAGTTTGGAGAATTTTGGAGAACTTGTGGATTTCATTGATTCATTGGTTTTAAGTTTTTTTTTTGCAGAATTATTGGAAGCGTGTTATGAAAAATGCACATTTCGATAGCCACGTCGCCAAACTCGAGGGTTCACATTACGAGGTTCTAAAGATTGAAATATTCAACTGCAGTTTTTTGTTAATGTTCTGCTTCACCTAATATTTCTTAATATTTGGCCGAACTCCTCCTATTTGTGGCGTGCGTCTTGATGTTTCTACACAAATGGAGGGACCTACAGTTTTAGGCCGACTCCAAAGAACAAATGTTTTTTATGAGCAGCTTTATCATGACAGAAATACACTCGGAGGCTTAGCATTGCCGGGCGAGTGGCGACCGTGATTAGAAAAAACTTTTTCAATCATTTTGCTGTCACAAAAAACCTCCATTACTCCATAGGAAAATATTTTTGTAGTATTTAAAAATTTGTCCATCTGAATTTTGTTGAGAAGTTGTGAACCCAGACGAAAGATTGTAGAAACCCCTAAGTACTTTCTTTTTTTGCATTTGTTACAGATTTATTGCTATGCACATACACACATACATATATGCACTTATATAACAAAGGCTTAGGCGATATTTTTCAATTTTAATTTTCACTCGTAAATGAGTTTGTAAATGGAAATAAATTAATTTCAGTCTGAGTCAATACTTTTGCAAACATATGGCGCATACGCACACTCATACATAATAGGACTATGAATACATACATACATATAGACGAGTACGTAAAGCAATTATCTGTGATTCTTCTCTGGAACATGACAATTCGAAAATTTGCATTCGCTGCATGAGGTGCAAAATGTACTGCGGCTATACCCTGCAGCAATGAAAATTAGTAAAATTTGAAACAAGTAGGCCTTAACTACACCATTCGGTAATTGGCTTTGAACTGGTATCAAATCGATGCTGCAGTTTGACGAATGGGCAAATTGACTATTGCGTCAGTTGTGGGATATGCGATATTATTATTTTATGAAAAAAAATCTTATATTTTTGCGCTAAGTGCTTAAATATTAAAAATAAAAAAAAATAAATACTTTGCGCGTACACTTCTGTTAAGTGTTTGGCCGAGCTTCTCCCCCTATTTGTGGTGTGCGTCTTGATGTTGTTCCACAAATGGAGGGACCTACAGTTTCAAGCCGACTCCGAACGGCAGATATTTTTATGAGGAGCTTTTTCATGGCAGAAATACACTCGGAGATTTGCCATTGCCTGCCGAGGGGCGTCCGGTATTAGAAAAATGTTTTTCCTAATTTTGGTGTTTCACCGAGATTCGAACCGACGTTCTCTCTGTGAATTGCGAATGGTAGTCACGCACCAATCCATTCGGCTACGGCGGCCGCCTTTAGGTCTGAAAAATTTGCATGGCGTTTGACGCTTGCCACATTAAATGGCAGGGGCACATTACGCATAATGATTGAAAGTATTTTTCGCGCACAACGGAAATTTATAGTCACTAGTCCTGTACTAGTTTTGAGTTGACGCTATTTACTGCGGGGTATTTAGCACCAATTTCTATTGCAACGGCACACGTACACCTATATAAAAATTCATATGTAGATATTTGCATACACTAGGCTGGGTCGATTTTGGATGGTCCAATTCCACAGATCAAAAGCCTAACATAGGGCCTCAATAAACAAGTTATAATTTCGTTTGTTTAGAGCCAGACGTTTTGACTCCAGGAACGGCATGCTCTGTCCGCCTCTGCTGCTACTTATCCCATCCATGTGTTGGCTGGCCTCCCGCACCTACAGCTTCCTTGGGGATTTCAGTTTAGCGCTGTCATTCCGTCGTTTGCGTAATGTGTGTCCGATCCATTTCCACTTGCGACGCACACTTTCTATGTGAACTGTTGTATTCCGGAAGCCGCCAAAAGATCACCGTTGCTTATAATATCAGGCTAGAATATTCGCTTTATCTTTCGTAGGCAACGGTTTAGGAAGGATTGCAATGATTGTGATATGCTTGTTGTTAAGTTCCAGGTTTCACATCCATACGGAACTACCGACTTCACGTTGGCATCAAATATTTTCAGTTTTGTGTGTATGGAGATGTGGGCCGATCTCCATACTTTGTCTAGCATGGCAAATGCAACGCGTCCCTCTGATATTCGGTTGCGTATGTCAGTTGTTGATCCGCTCCCATGGTAGCAAAATTCATCTACATTCAAGCGACGTGTCGCCAATTTGAAGGGTTTGCGTTTCGATGGTGTTAATCTGCATTACTTTGGTATTTGCTATGTTCATTTTTGGGGCATATCGCTTGTATGATAGTTTAGTTGATGCATCTGAGTATTTGTGCGATAGTAAACAAATGTCGTCCTCATAGTCTAGATCTTCAAGCCGGTCACATACTGCCGGCTGCCCTGATACTAAGAAATAATTATTTATTTCAGAAAAATCTTGAATTGAAATTTCTGAAACTGCTGAAATATAAAAACAGTTAATGATATTTCCATCGTGTTAGTGCAAACTAGCATTGCACCAAGTTTTTCTTGCTCTTTTCTTTAAAAAATTCATTATTTTTCATTCACGATAAACATTAGCTGCCATTAGTTGCACCTAATTCCTGAGATAATTCTAACTAAGCCGTTAATCCCGATTAAAGCCAGCATCTGTCTAGGCTACTCTAATAGTTTTTTTTTTCGTTTATACAAGGTGGCGCAAAATTAATCACCCTGTAGGAAGATTTATATTTTTGTAAATGACGCCCTACGTCAATCATATTTTACACTGGCGGACTAAACAGCTGCAGCATACAAAAATACAAGCAGTGGAGCACGTAAAGATCAAAATAAACATTTTCTTCACTAAAAATCATTTGTTTAGTAAGAAAGTTATTCAAAATTCTTTTGTGCCGTCTACTCATCACAGTACCTCATCCAGAGCCAGTTCCCGTATTAAATTTGAGATAGAGCTGGGTTGGACTGAGCGTAAATGCCTTTCTTCCGACTGCAAATGGCTGAGATGTCGCAAATTTCTCCGCGCTATAACGCTGGATTGGTCGCAGAAACGACAGCAGTCAGTGTATCATATCCCGATCATGTGTCGATGACTGTGTAGTCGGCAATGGTTTGCGAGATTGCCTGTGACCATTCTCAGTTTATGCTTGTGGAGAGTTATGCGTTTTTTAAACCTCCTTTGGTTGTGCATGGTGCAGACTGGTGCTGCGAATAAAGGTCTACATACACAGATCGATGCAGTGCCAGCCGCTGATGCCTAAAACTAAGGCGAATACCTCGACATTATAAAGATAAAGTTGATAAGGATTTATGCAGCTTCAGTAGTTATTTCTGTTTGGCACCCTTTAGTGTGAGGAAAAAACGACATTCGGACTTTACTCTAGTAGGCTAAAAATGGCCTTGAGTGAACGAAAAAAGTCTGACGATTGAAACCGGCTATAAAATCTAAGGTTATTTTTGATGCATTGATGGGTACACTGAGCGATTCACAGAATTGACTTCTTGGTCAAAGTATTTGTTCCATATACTTAATTTGACCCGCCCTAATACCTGTGTGTATATATGTAGGCTATACTCGTATTAGGTCTCCCCAGTTACTTGTATTTAAATATTTATTGTTTAACTACAATGAGTTTCACTCTGTAAATGCCATTGTTTTGTACGAGTAGTTACGATTTTTCGTAGTTGTTAATTTGAAATCTACAGATTTTTTGTTTTTATTTTTATTTTTTATTATTGCTGTTTTTCGTTCTACTTGTTGTTGTTTCTGCTGCAGTTTGGCTTTTGTTTTGACTTTATTTATCTGTACTCACAAAGTTTACATATGCATACATACACACACATGTACGCGCGTGTGTGTGTATGTAGATATTTTATTTTCGAAATCGTTGATGTTGTTCTTTCGGTGTTTAGTGTTCTTTGTTTTCGAATGAACTCGACCGGAACGATTTTCTATGGCGTAAATTTTTTCCAAATGCGCATACAACAATAGCTGTTTTAGGTGGGTTGTGATCAAGTATGGACCTACATACATGCAAATGTATGTGTGTATGTGTACTCGTATGCATACATATGAATATAGCAGTGCTTAAATGCGTACTTACGTACATACATAAGTACATACAAATGCAAATGCTTGTTTAATGTTTTGCTCATACACACATAGTATGTATGTGTGATTATATTTTAACTTTTATATCTGCGCCCTATCGCTGTGGCAGGCGGCAAGCGGACAGCAACAAGAGGCATTCAACGTTGAAACCAATTTGAATTTTATTTAATTTATTTCATTATTTTTTTTTCTTTAATTTTAATTTATAGTCGCGCGTCAAAAAAATTACAAAATTGTTAAAAAATCAAAAACAACGCCGAGTGTAAAGTGAAAACTGCTTTAAGATAAAAACAATACAAAATCAGCAGGTCAGAAAAAAAAAACAAAAACAAAAACACGCAGAAAATGCACAATGGCAGTATGTAATAAAACTGAGTGAAGAAAAAATGTATAGCAGTTAAGTAAGGCAAGGGAGGACTCATAGCTAAGCATGTAGAAGAATTTATCGGAATCAGAGAGTGCCGCCGTCGCCACCATTGACGCCACAAGGCATTCTCAAAGCATTGTTCGTCACTCCGAAACGTTAAAGATCATTGTAGGTGGGTACACGTTTGCACATACATACATACATACATATGTACGTAAATAGGCACGTGTGTGTGTGCGTTTGTTTTTGTAGGTCCAAGGCAACTTTGCACGCCTAACTAACTATGAGGGTGCCGAAGCAACCAGCTGACTCTGACTAAGGTGACTAATTGACTGACTGAATGGCTGCCTAATTTACTTGGGTTAGTTATTACATACGTACACACACGCATACATATGTACATCCGACTATGTGTGCATAATTTTAAGTGATGTGAAAAGAGCAGCACGTAAGAGTCAACTGAATAATAAATTAAAATGAAATAAAACTCTACGAGTATAACAACTCAGAAGTATTTGATTCAAAATATAAGAACTTTAAAAAGAACATCGAATCAGCGAATATAATCGATGGATATAGAAAACCATTTGCATTTTTTTTTAATCTAAAAAAATCTTTAGGTATGCAGAAAGGACCACAAGCACTTTTAAGTGGTTAGGGGTAGTCAGAATTTTCAAGAAATAGAAAAAAAACTTCGATCAGGCACAAAATTATACAAACAGCGATAACTGTTACAATTATTAATTTTTTTTTTTTGAAATTTTGCTAAAGTCAAATCGAAAAATGCCGTATTAATGCTATGTTTTTATTTTTGTAAAATAAAGCAACTGACTAGCAAACAGAAATTATTAAAAATCATCATTTTTTCGGGCACTAACCCCTTAAAAAATCCATGGCGATATCTATTAACAGTACCTCATTAGTATTTACTTTTACACAGGAAGGCATAATAAATTGAAAACCTTGCAGGCGTTTGTATCGACATTTTGATTTTTTGAGTTATGTCACTATTGAAGTAAATGAGCGATATGATACGAGGGTCTTTTTAAAATTCGTCGTTTGGGGTAAACTTTTTTATTTTTTGACATAGTCGCCTTTTAGGCTTATACACTTCGTCCGACGCTGATCTAGTTCGTTATTGCCTTCCGAATAATAGGATTTGTCAAAGTCTGAGGAATAGAGTATTTCCTAGAGTTAAGTTATATCACCATTCTATAGTTTAAAAAAAAGGAAGGTATTGCCAATTACATCATCATTAATTTTTTTTTTGTCGAGGATCTGTTTTAATTTTCGGAAATAAATAATAATCTGAAATGGTTAAATCTGGAATATAGCCCGAATGGCATTGCCGCATGTCTTGCGCCCATATTTCTCTTTTTTTTCAAAGCATATTTTTTAAAGAGTGGTTTAGTGTTTCTAAAAACATATTTTTCCGTAATATTGACGCCTTCTTTTATGATCAGTGTCCCAAAAAACAGTAGTCATCATCTTTTTACGAATCGCTGAAAAAACTTCATATTTCGAGAATGTTTGTTTACCGCAAGATCAATTGTCTTTCCCAAACGTCGAAGTGCCAGAGAGAAAAAGAAGAGGCCGTCAAGTGCAGCCTTAAAAGCCCTTCGAGAAAGAATTCGCAGAAATCCCTTTATGAAGCAGAAAATCATGTCCAGGAAAATGAATATATCGACACATCCGTTACAAAATTAATTACTGATGATCTCCACATGAAAGCCGCTTGAAGGTAATTAGACTCAACAGATGCAAGCAGCTTCTTCGGTGGCACGCGGTCAACGGCCATGAAAATATTTTTTTCACAGATGAGAAAATTTTCTCTGTTGAAGACGTTTTTAATAAGCAAAACGACAAAATCTATGCTAAAACTTCTAGAGACGCAAAAAATGTTGTTCCAAGGGTTCAGTGTGGCCACCCGCCAGGGAGTCTCATGTAAAAGCGTTACAATTCTTCATTTTTGGAAAAAGGGGTTAATACCGGGCAAAAGTGTACCAGGAGGATGCCTTAGAAAGCGTGGTGAAGCAGTTGAGCAGTGCTCTCTTCAATGGAGTGCGTTGGATCTTCCAACAAGATTCCGCTCCAGCCATATGACAAAAACAATAAAGCAGTGGCTAAAAAAGAATGTTGCTTGCCAGATCTTGGACTACAGTTTGTGATCGGAATGAGAGAATATGACCTGTCGAAGATCTAACATTTCATATAAAGCAATAAAAACTATATAAAGGAAAGTTTCAAATTTTGCACAAAATCTGCAAGAATTCGGAATGTTTTAATCAACATTACAAACTTTCTAATTTCTGAAAAAATGTCCAATATGCAATTTCAAAGCTCATTAAATTTAGGTAGAATAAAGTGCAAGTTTCAAGTAGGCCAAATATTACACTGATTTTTCAGATTTTTTTTTTCAGTCGCGGTCTTGTGCATTTTCTCCATTTAACGCCTGCCACACTTTTTTTTTTATAGAAGAAACACCCAACACCGACAGCAGGAAAAATTAAATATCCAAAAATAATAGTTTTCTACGGCTGCCTTCATTTCACTGTCGTTCGAAAATCTGCGACCCTGAAACTCCTTTCTTAAATGAAAAAAGACACCGAATGAATGGCCAATTTCTGTGAATTCCGTAGGTTTTGGCGTTAGCGTTGCCTAACGGAAAAAGCACTGCTGCCTCCTATTTACCCTATGCCCAACCCATTAAATAGCGTAGCATTTCTTGGGGTCTCTTTAGGCAATTCATCAATTATTCCAGAAAATCGTAGCCATAATTGACGCCAACTCTCCCACTTTAAAGTTATTTGGGAGCGTTTCTCCCTTTTTTATCCACTGACAGTCACTGAAAATAGTCTCGAAAATAAGATGAAATTTTGAAAATAATTTGAATTTTAAAAAGGTTCGGTGTATAAAATACTAGAACTAAGATCATTTCTTCAAATTGATGCAACTCCTTAATACAGCTACACCTTTTAGTCCCTCTAATCATATTTTTTTCCACATAATAAAAGGTACATACGAGTACATACATACGTATATATGTATGCATATATTTTTTAATATTTTTTTTCATTATTCATATATTCGCATAATTTTTGAGTGAAAGCGACGCTCAGACAGTTGTTTAGCATATCTACTTAATTTAACTGATGTATTTGTGTATGTATTTCATCATCCTTTCTAAAACCACACAAAACATTCATTGTATTTTAAAGAAAAACCCAAAACCCTCTTTTTTGGAGCAAAATAATGTCCAGTCGCCAGATTCTAGAGTTACGCCACTCAAATACGCTTGTTGTTGTTATTGCTGCTACACCCGTATTGGCAACACTTAACAACGGTCATAAACCCTGATTGTACATATATGTGTGTGTGTAGTTGAACACCAATCGCACTCAGCACCGCTGACCAGCCGACCGATGCAAAAATTTGTATGTTAATTAGTTATGGCAATTTTTTTTTTAATTTTATTTTACGATTCGAATTTCTTTTGCTGCCTTTGGCTTGAAGGCTTTTAGGCGTTTAATCTCTGATCAACAACAACAGCGCTATTATATGTAACCTTCAGCGCATAGAGACATAACTACGCATACATTATTACACATATATACAAACATATTCGTGCATATCTCTTCGGTACAACTAAAAGCCTCTAAATGCTTCGAATAGCAGTGCATAGAGTGCGCCAACCACCCTCAACTACAATTTTCGCGCTTCACCTTCGGCACTTCTCACCTGCTTTCGGTTTGAGGGCGTCACTTTGCTGCTCTTGCTGCTGGTGCTGTTGCTGCTCCTGCTGCTGTTGCTGCTTTTGGTGCTGCTTAGAGCTGTCGAGTTCAACTCAGTGTAAATGATTAATTTGACTTCGTCTCTTTTTCTCTTTCTCTGTTTTTAAGCGAATCAACATTAAATTCTGCTAAATGCCATAATGGCATGTTATAAGTGCGTTGTTGCTGCAACATGTTGCCGCTTCTCTGTCATTGTATAACACGTATGTATGTATGCTTTTCCAACTCGACAGCTCGCACAGTCGTGAAAGACAACTGGCTATTGCGGAAAATGATATAAAAAATAGTAATAATAAAATATATTTAACACGTTTTGAAAAAAAAAGAAAAGAAAAATTAATAAACCTAAGCAAGTTAGTTTCTTTGTATGTACAGCTACGGTCAACTAATTAGCAGCGACTTACAAGTAGTCACTTCTGTTAACCTAAGCCAAGTTTGAGGTATTGATTTAAATATAAAAAACTTCGCACTAAGTACAACAAAAATTGTAGATTTTTTTTAACCTCGGCTTGGATTTTTTCTTGGTAGTGCTGGAGCTATGTATGTATATATGTGAATTCTAATTGACATAATTCTCCCTTATCGTGTTGACAATCTGTCAGTTACATGAATCTGGGAACCGAACAACAACCCGAAATATTCAACGCGGCCAAAAAAGTACTCCATCAAGCGCCCCAGAGAACATTTAAAGCAAATGCTCTAATGAGCAGAGTCAAAAATTTTGTAGATTTGATGACAAGGGCGCTGATGTTCCACTCCATCTATCCACATCTCCGGAGTTTTACGCCACCTCCTAACGTCATTGGCTTGATTTTACGAGGAGCCTTTTCATGACAAAAATATAATCTGAGGTTTGCCATTACCTGCTTTGAAAAAACCTTTTGCTATCAACAGTTTCATCAATACCTGATTGATATTGTCTTAACCGGTGGTAACTTAACCGAATGATACCTTGAAATTAGGATTTTTTTACTGATATCTGATTTGCTGACGTCGAGTGATTATTCTACAGCATTTTACTTTGGTTAGCTGGCGACTGCCGGTAGACTCTTCCGATTGCACAGAAGTCAAAACCAGCCGTTGTGATGCCTCTGAGTACACAGAGATTTTTTGGAATAAAAAGTATTAGCAATGTTTTATACAGGATAACAAACTAAAAATCATAGTGTATCCCACCTTGCCTTGACGGCTTATTGAGACAGCCCAGGAGTTTGCTAGGAATTTATGCAAAAAACTGGTTAATGTTGCCAGCTAGTATTTAGAATTATTATTGAAGGGAATTTCTATTCTGCTGCGTCACTCATAAGTTGCACGCAACTCTACCTACAATACATGGTATGTATTTTCTACGTATTTTTGTATTTTTATAACTTAAGCAAACTTGCAATAAGCATAAATTTAGGTAGTTATGAGGGTTAAAATTTCCATTTATTTAGAATGAAGAGCAACTTTAAATAGAAGTCAAGAATTTTGCTTTTTTTTTTTGATTTTTTTTTCTAGTTGTTAGTGTTGCTATTAATACATGCATATGTACACACATACGAATGTAGTTTGCTTTTTAGTAATTTGTATTTTTTGTTTTTATTTTTTTTTTATTTTGTTCAAGCACACCTGCTGTGCTCTTCAAATTTGTGGCCGATAATGAAGAATTATGGCCGTGTTAATGAGTTGTACAAGAGTTTAATGTTTGATTTTTGAATTAATTAATTAACTTACAGCCCATCGGTGTTCAGTGATTTTCAGTTTTATTGCAACAATTTTCGCTTTAATTTAACAAGTGAGCAGAAACACTTAAAGCATTAAAATTGTACGACGTATGTGGCACCTATATGAGTATAGATAAATACACATCATTTCATGCAAAAACGAATAAGCGAATGTTTGAGCGCTGCACGAGACTAAACACTTTTATAAAGGTTTTAATTAAGAAATTCTGCTAATACAAAAATCAATTATCGCAGTAAAGATGGACAGTAAACTGTAAGATTTTCACTAGATATTATTTGAATAAATGCACAAGTGGAGGAAAAATAAACAATTTTATTAAAAAAAATAAGAGCATGAAATTAAAAGAAAATAAGAGCATAAAATTAAAAATCATGAATAAATACTAATGCAAATTTCGAATTTAATTTCAACTTTTTATTTGCCCCCAAAAAAAGTGCATGCTGTATTTTTGCAGTTAAATTTGATTGAACAAAAAAATATTTTAAACCAATTAATTTGTTTGAATTTCATGACGACTTTTCGATATGCTTATTTTAACGCGAACCGAGGCTCTAACTCTAAAAAGTTTAAAGTTAACTTACTGAAATTTTCACCATTTTCAAAAAAAGCATTTTCTGAAGCATATTAGCGTTCTGCTTTATTTTGGCGATGGGTTTGACTCGAAAAAGAACTTATACAGAGAAATCGTAGTCTGCCAGCTATTATTAAAATTTAACTTAAGCAAACTTCACAGAAATGCTTCCAATATTTATTTCTTTTTTGGCAGAATATATTTGTGTTAATCAAAAGATCAACTAAAAGCAACTATCTGCAGGAGCCCGCACAAACAGCGGTGATTGAGTATTTGTGGCCATTTAGATGCCCATATTTTCATAATATCTGACATTTAAGTATTATGAATTCGAGAATTTTTTTCTCATTTTTGGTCCTCAAATTACACTGTGGTACAAAAAAAAAAGTTGCGAAAAAACTTTGGATCGGACATGGTGAGGGTTGTAGCTTATGAAAAACTGAAAATAATGGTATAGTTGAAATTTCCAATACACCCCCAAAATCTCATTTTATGGCCATAAAACCGTTTTTCAGTAGGTTGATATGAACAATCACTCCTAACTTCGCCAATTTCCATCCGATTTCGAATTTGCTTTTTTAGTTCGAAAGAACAAAAACAAGCCTTTTTGACAGTGTGTTAACATTTTTTCTGAAATGACAACTGACGAGACTGTAGACGGAAGTATTTGGAATTTTTTTATTTTTTCTCTATTTTTTCGACTTTGACATAATTTTTACGATATTATCCGATATTGAGGATTTTTTTAGTATACTACTGTTATAGTAAATTTAATTTTGCGTCGAATGAGCTATATTTGACTGTAATTGAATTAAAATTAATAGAGTTGTGTGGGTTTTAAGATTTTTTCTTTTTTTACTACGAGATTTGGTATGCGTTTCAAAGCATGAAAATAATAACAAGTGTCATTATAAACGCATAATATTTATTGCAGTATTGTGCAGTGCAGCACTGTACGGTATGGTACGGTGCAGTACACAACGGCACTGGTTCCGAACTTAAAAATGCATTGGAAACGGCCCTTTGGAGTTTAGTATGGTACGGTACACTTGTCATTCTCTTCATCAGTTTTGAATACTTCTCTGTAAGAAATTCGATCATCATCATTCATCTTAAGTCGTCATCAACTAAATTCCATTGTTTAAATCGAGAAGCGAGCGTTTCAGATTACCTTCCCGATAGAAGTAAATCACGAGAAAGATCCTCAAAATCTGAATTTGAAACAATGTGTCGTTCTGAAGACTTAGAACCAGACGGAAAGTACTCTTCATCATCAGGTTTATTGTTATCAGTTTGATCATCATCAGCAATGAGTTGAACTTCCTTCAGTTCATGACCTGCAGTTGAGTCAATCATATCGTCCAAGACTACGGGGTTCTTAACAGTTGCAACATCAGCATACTTTATGTGCTTTCGAGTTTTATAATGATGACCGTTTACGTCCGTTTTACAAAAATAACAATCATCTGGTTTATGATAAGGCTGATGATGCCATATCATCGGAGAATATTGAGAAATTTGACTTTTCTGGCAACGTTTTGATTTATATCTTTTGAATTTCAATGAAACAAACAATAAAACTTTGACGTTTTAATAAGGTTAAATTATAATAACAAACTTCTTTTGTTAATCAATGTACAGTGTGAACTTTGGCACACTTGGGAGCTTTTCCATATTTCTATTGAAAAAAATGTGCTATAATATGTCAGATATTTTCGTAAGTTCTAACCAGTTCTGTTGTATGCAGTACAGTGTACTCTTATGTATTCATATATACTCCAATAAATATTACGTATCTATAATAATGCATCAAAACACGTCCTTATTCCCATTTAGCGTAAGCTATACCAACATTCCAAATTAGTAAAAAAAAAAAAACAAAAAGTCTTAAAACTCGCACAACTCTACTAATTTTAATTCAATTACAGTCAAATATAGCTCATTTGACGCAAAATTAAATTTACTAATAGGACTATGAATAAGTTCGTGCGGTTTTTTTTCGAAATTTGAAACTTTATTGACGTAAAATGGTTACAAATTTAATATTCAAAGTATTGTCCATCGCTTACTACTACTTTTTCCCATCTTTCTGGCAATTCACGGATTCCCTTTGTGAAAAATTCGGTCGGTTTTGCCGCAATCCACGAATCGATCCATTTTTTGACTTCATCGTAATTACGGAAGTGCTGGTCAGCCAGGCCATGTTGCATCGATCGGAAGAGATAGTAATCGGATGGCGCAAGGTCTGGACTATACGGCGGGTGGGGTAGGACATCCCATTTGAGCGTTTCTAAGTATGTTTTGACCACTTGTGCAACATGTGGCCGAGCATTGTCATGTTGCAAAATAACTTTGTCGTGTCTATCGGCGTATTGCGGCCGTTTTTCTCGCAGTGCTCGGCTCAAACGCATCAATTGTCGTCGGTAGACATCCCCCGTAATCGTTTCATTCGGTTTCAGTAGCTCATAATACACAACACCCAGCTGGTCCCACCAGATACACAGCATAACCTTCAGGCCATGAATATTCTGCGCCGACGTCGATGTTGAAGCATGGCCAGGGTATCCATACGTTGCCCGACGTTTTGGATTGTCGTAATGGACCCACTTTTCATCGCCAGTCACAATTCGATGCAAAAAACCCTTTCTTTTGTGCCGTTGAAGCAGTTGTTCGCATGCC
Organism: Anastrepha obliqua; assembly: GCF_027943255.1. Classification (NCBI taxonomy): domain Eukaryota; kingdom Metazoa; phylum Arthropoda; class Insecta; order Diptera; family Tephritidae; genus Anastrepha; species Anastrepha obliqua. The sequence continues at coordinate 141,726,501 of NC_072892.1, read as the reverse complement.
ATAAAACGGCGTTCAACGTCTCTTGGCTTCAATTCATACGGCACCCAATGGCCTACCTTTCGGATCATTCCCATGGCTTTTAAACGTTTGGAAATGGTTGATTGATCAACTCCCAAAGTTTTTGCAACCTCTTCTTGCGTTTGAGCCGGATCTTGATCGAGCAATTCCTCCAATTCGGTATCCATGAACTTTGGCGGCGCACCCTCGCGTTCTTCGTCTTCCAAGCCAAAATCACCACTTTTAAAGCGTGCAAACCACTTCTGGCACGTTCGCTCAGCTAGAGCATGCTCACCATAAACTTCCACCAAGATACGATGACTTTCGGCTGCTTTTTTCTTCATATTAAAATAATGAAGAAGAATTCCCCGCAAAAACACATTATTTGGCACGAAATTCGACATTTTCAAGTGTGGTAAAAATATTGTTGTTTACGCTTCAAATAAAAAACTTATACTGACGTTTGTGCCTTACGACAGTAGCTCTCCAATGAATGTTTGGAAATGTGGATCGATGGAATAATAATCAAGTTACGCCATCTGTTGTAAAACCGCACGAACTTATTCATAGTCCTATTATAACAGTAGTGTACTAAAAAAAATCCTCAATATCGGATAATATCGTAAAAATTATGTCAAAGTCGAAAAAATAGAGAAAAAATAAAAAAATTCCAAATACTTCCGTCTACAGTCTCGTCAGTTGTCATTTCAGAAAAAATGTTAACACACTGTCAAAAAGGCTTGTTTTTGTTCTTTCGAACTAAAAAAGCAAATTCGAAATCGGATGGGAATTGGCGAAGTTAGGAGTGATTGTTCATATCAACCTACTGAAAAACGGTTTTATGGCCATAAAATGAGATTTTGGGGGTGTATTGGAAATTTCTCCTATACCATTCTTTTCAGTTTTTCATAAGCTACAACCCTCATCATGTCCGATCCAAAGTTTTTTTGCAACTTTTTTTTTTGTACCACAGTGTTATTAATTTATTTCATGATGATTGTGATGATGTCGATGGCTGCGTTCGTTCAAACTCAAAAAATCTGATGCCTTGCAACACTTTGTGACTTATGAAGCTTGACTTTATTACATACCACTTCGCTTAAATTCCACCGCATGTGATATTTCTTCACATCAAGCTTGATTCCTAAGTATTTCTTTTCGATTGCAAGCAATAAAGCTCGATATCATTGAATGAAATATGCGCACAGGATAGCCAGTGAAGCGGAAGTTCTAGCAGCTTGAAGTTTTGGTTGCAGTTCGTAGTCCACAAACACTCACCACTCCCCCTTCCCTTCCCCATCCCTTCCCCTCCTCCCCCTTCTCTGTCTTTAAATGGTATCACAAAGGACGAACCAAACTATTTCGTCCAAGTGGGCCCTACTCTCTGGGCAACCATTATAACCTAACCTAACCTAATTGAATCTCCCTCAGATCGGAAATCAATTCAAGTACTTTATGTTAGAACTACACGTCATTTAATGTATGCATTTTTTTCGTATTTTTATACTTTTATTTCCTCGTTAATCAATAAATTACATTTGGCATTTGTAAACTTAATATCGCTGCTATTGGCATATCGCATATGGCCGTACCAAATTCCTTCCAACGTGTCTGATTTTGCGCAAGACACTTAATTTCGCGCCAAGTCCCCCAACTTCTACTTTCAGCATGCACTGACCTTATGAAAGTTGCGAGAGGTCTACCTCTCCTCCGAGTACCTTGTGGTGCCTCAAATTCGTGCAATGCCGTATTCTGCTTCTCTTAAGGCATAGCCAATCCAATTCCATTGCGTTTTATTTCCGCAGCAATCGGAATGCAGTTTGTAATGCGGTAGAGCTCTTGATTCGAAATTATATTTGGCTAAAATACATAGATATGTAGAATCCTGCGAAAGGATTTATTGGTAAATGTTTGTGTTTTGCTTGATATTGCCCGCGTAACACGCCACGTACAACAAAACTTGATACTTGTATTGAAAAGCCTTGTTTCCAGAATGCAGTTTACGAGCTTTGTTTATGAGCTAATCTGCGAAACTTTCCAAAGGCTTTAAAAGGCCGCCCAATGGAAGCCGTTTCTCTGTTTTAAATATTATTTTCAGAATTGAGTGAATTCCGCATTTGTTTGAGATCGTAAACTACATTCAGCGCGGCCCTTAAGGTGTTAAATTAAAACCCTTTAAAAGCAAAAGAAAGTCCATCTCGAGAAGTGTCAAAAATATATTCGTTAAAAAGATTGTAACGGAACTATTTTTTTCTTTTAAAGTGGGCTATATCCTTGAAAATTCTACCTTGAGTATTACCCTGTGAATTACAAAAAAATTCTGTGACAAATGAAAAAACTCAATTCACTGCCGCTTCCACCAATACAAATCTTTACAGTGACCATATTTCGTAATACATCCAAGCGATAATATAATATTTTTAATCTGCTACATTGAATGATTATGACGTATCCCAATATTTTTTTATTATTACCCATTTTTTTTTATTTTTAAAAGGCTTATCAACCTAAGAAAAGTGTTGCATGCTTTTCAATTCGCCAAGAATTTAGTGACCTTACTTTCCGTGTCTGAATCTGAACGCAATGTGTGGCCCACATCATCATCATCATCATTAGCATTACAGTCTTGTGCAGACCATTGCTTCCACATGTGTGGCCCACAGGCTGGTTTAATTCTAAACTCCGTGCAATCTATTGCAATGATTTTCGCTTT